>NC_050074.1:122975238-123597738 GCF_009764565.3 Dermochelys coriacea
CACACAGGGAGTTAGTGAGAGAGCAGGAAACAACCCAGGGCTCCTGATATGCAGCCTCCTAGCTCTGACCACTAGGAAACACACCCCACTATAGAATTAGCTTGTAGGTTAATAAAAGCCATTAAATGAGGTAGGATCCTTTCCCTTTATCTCTGTCTGTTCCCATCACAGTGGTAACAGGGCCTTTCCAACCACTTACTTTCATTGCTCCAGCAATAAGCAATACTAGGTCAGCAACAAGCATTAGAGTAACCTACTTTGGAAGTATCTAGGTTAGTCGCTGCCATCCAGAAAAACATGAGCCAGACTCGGCAGCAGAAACGAGCCCATTCCCCCTGTCTGTCAGCAGCGCCCCAAGGGCCCAGCCAAACCCCAGGGCTTTCTGGGTTTGTTCAGCCCCCAAAGTCAGAGTGAAATTGTCTTGGGGAAGTGAACCTGCAAGAAGCGAGACACAGGGAAAAAACCATTCTCTGATTCTGTAGTGCTCGTAGAAAATTGTGGATGCAGACAATAGGCAAAATGGGTCAAACCCTGGACCAATGGCACCACAAGCCCCTGTCACTTGTCTTGAACTAAAGGAGCTAATTCATTAATTATCGGTAAGCAGCAGGATTTTATCTTCACTGGGGTCAGCTACTGGAGGGAGACAAGCAGATAGATGCATTTAGCCAGCACATTACATCCTCATTGCAGTAGCTGAATTATTCACAATATTAATAGTTGGAAGGTGGAGCTCATTTCTGGTTTCTTGCAGTGATAAGGGCTGATAACGGATTCCTTTTGCATCAGGTCTTACGATACAATTGTTTGGGGAAATTCTAGCATATGCCATGAGATGGACTTTGTGAGCAGAAGGTGTTGATTAAACCAAGCTATGTCCACAGCCATAAACAGGCTTGCGCACAGCTTGAGTTCCAGCTTTGTCTTCTTGTTCACCAAGTCTGAATCTCTATACAGCACAGAGACCTCTAATGACAGAATAATATATTGGAAGTAAACATCATTACAGTGTACACAGGTGCACATGCTGCCCCGACCATCAAAAGTTGAAACCTGGACTCCATCAGCCAAAGCATCACTGCTGAGCATCAGCGAGTGTAGCAAATGTGATGCGGAGCAAAGAGAGAGACCTACATTTGCAGAAAGGACTGGGCCCCAGCCCATTCAGGGCTTTGAATATGAGGCCTTTGGCTAGATTCATGTACCAAGTCTATGGTCTGCATGACAGAGGAAGGAGATGCAGATCTGGGCACGCTGGTGTCAGCAGAGCGTGTTGAGTCCAACATGCCCCCCTAGCAGCCTTGCACAGATGCTGACTCACATGTGATCAGACTGATCTCTTCAGGCTCCTAGCTCCCATCTTAAAGAGCCAGCACGCTTGCCATCGGTTCCAGGCTGCTGTCACCTCCCATTCACTGGGGCATGGGCCAACTCCCCAAGGAGCTTGGGCTGCTCATAAGCCTTACCACCAGCTGAAGCTCTATGACAGCAGAAAGTAATGGGCAGTGGCTGCTATACCTGAGGTCTCAGCTGGTAAGAGCATCTGCCCAAAGAATTTACAGTTAGCAGAGAGGAAGGATAGCCTGGTGGTTCAGGTGTTACCCTGGGACTTGGAAGAGCTGGGTCAATTCCCTGTTCATACCCCCTTTGGGCCACTTTTTCTCCCTCTACCCGAGTTCCCTATGTGTACATATGGGTCTCATAGCACAAGACAACAGTGTCCTAAGGTTAAATTGATTAATGATACTGTGACAATGGGAGCTGTGGCAGTACCTCAGTAGATTGGGCCGGTGCTCAACCGTGCATGAAACATACAGCATACATCCGTAAGCCAGTAGATGCCACATGTCTCCAGGCTGTCTTTTAAGCATCTGTTATTTGCAATTTTCACCACTACATCTCTGCTCCCTGTGTTAATCAGGTTTGTAGACATTTACATTAACAAGTCAACTGGCAGATTAAGTGGCCTGTGTGAGTTACACAACATCTTGAATTGCACACATACAGCTAGCTGATTACAGAGCCAGGTGTCACACATCCCAAAAAAGGAGGAGTACAGGGCTGAAGAAATGGGGCTAGCGGCAATATGTAAGAAACTTAAAATGGATCTAAATGAGACGCTTTACTAAGGGAATGTTAGCTCATTGCCTGGGCCAACCCCACACCCTGGAGTCGTCAGCTCCCAAAACTCTGGGAGAGTTCTGATCCAGATCCAGAAGTATCAAGGATACTACCCCATCTCTGTAATGGACTGGACCAAATCACTGCTCTTGGTTTGTGAAGAGGCCTCCTTTTCTATAAGGGACCAAGTCAAGAACTGTCTCAAAACCTCAACCTTTGTAGTTCACGCCCATCTCTCTTTGTCATGAATCAGTTTATAGTGGGACAATTCCCTTCCCTCCCTCCAGCCTGGGATAAAACTCCTTTCCAGATTTGTTATCAAGCCCAGGATGTCTTCTTGACTTCGGGTGTCTCGCTAGCTGATAAACACTCCCCCCGATCTCTCTGTTCATGGAACTTTGATTGTGAAATGATGGAGGAGATACAGCTGAATCATTTGCATTGATGTTCATATCCCCAACAGCTGTCTCACAGCTTAAGTTCCCATATGTTAACCTCAGGGCTCTGTCGTATCACCTTCCCCTACTGGATTACATGAGCACTTCGTGGCCAATACAGGGAGATAACGAACATTTTACCTAGCGGGCTCATTGGGATGGTGGGGGAGAATTGATATTAGACTAAGATTTCTACTTTCTTCATACAGCGACCCGTTGTTCGGGGATCCCCCTACCAACTCGCCATAAAGAATGAACCATAGGTTGTGACCCCCATATGAAGTTCCCTGAATTAATACATTTCTTTGTACCAAGTTGAGAACTCATGATTTAGATTGTTTTTAAAACAGCTGAGTCATCAGCACCAGGAGGAGGATGACAGCACCAGGTTATCTACCAGCATTTACCACCTATGCAGATCCACAATCTTGGGAGCACTGCCCCCAACCCGAGTCCTGGAATCATTTGAAAAGCAGCAAATCCTGGGGCCGTGTGCACACCCTGTCTGCAGAGCCAAATGCTTCAGGCCAGGTCAGGTACAGACCCATGGTCATAGAGAAAGGGATCTCAGGAGGTCATCTAGTCCAACCCCCTGCTCAAAGCAGGACCAAATTCCCAATTTTTTTTTTTGCCCCAGATCCCTAAATGGCCCCCTCAAGGATTGAACTCAACGCTGGGTTTAGCAGGCCAATGCTCAAACCACGGAGCTATCCCTCCCCCTGCCCTCCTTCCCTCTCTCCTGTTTGAAACCCAGCCAATGACTCTACAGTAGGGGGAAAGGAGTGAGACAACAGAGTACTCAGATACGCCCAGTTAGGGATAAGTAACTTTGCTTTCTCCATCAAAAATTGCTTCTGCAACTGCTCAGTCTTGGGAGCGAAACAAGCAGAGAGGACCCAAGGAGGAGGCCTGAAGAGCACTGAGCAACATCTCTACTGAAATGTGTCTGACCTGGCTCCAGCATTGAGAGAGCCCTCTTGAGTACAAACATCGATCGAACTCCAGGAGGCAGCGCAACTAATGTCAGAAACAAACCTTTTGCTCCACCACAAGCCACCTGCCACTGGCATTCCTGCCTGTTCGAGCTCAGAGTCCAATCCCTTGAGGCAATCCCTGAATAGACACAGCTGGACCTTGCCCTAAGCTAGGGGAGACCAAGGAGACACATGAAAGCGCTCGGTGCTGTACCTTCCCCTAATCTCTGCCTACTTGCCTGCCTGTCAGCCAGTGAGCTCCTGTGAACAAGGACTGTTCTTGGGTGTTTGGAGAGTGCCTAGCATGTTGCAGGTGCTACCGTAAATAATAATAAATTATATTCAGCTGGGAGCTCAAAGCATGGGCTTGGGAAGGAGAAAGAGTGGTTAATCATGCTGCCCCCAGACTGAGCAATAGCAGATACTGTGGCCTTGTAGCTCAGTTTCCCCTAAGGGAAGAAATCAGTGATGCAGTCTGGGTATTTCCATGGTACACACACCAACCCCTTACCAGAAGGGTCATAGGCAGAAGGCAAGCCCCATGTCAGGAATCTCTGCCCAAACCCCAATGCCCGGATCCCAGGTGGCAATTCTGTCCCCCGAATTGATCCTCGTTAGTGAGATGAAAGCACGCAGCAAACTCCCCCTGCTTGCAACAACTCCCCCAAATAAACTTCATCACAACACTCACATCACAGGGTTTGTCCAAAGCCCCCAAGCTGAAGGCTAAGAAAAAGAACTTGAGAGAGCCCGCCGAACAGCGGTGCCCAGAGACTTCCTCTGTAACAATGGAAAACCACTTGGGGGAGAATTTAGGGGGCCACCATCTTTGTCCTTAAGGGAACCCCTCTCCCCAAAAGATCAGATTGGGCATAAACTCCTGACTCTCACTCCCCCACTTAGCTGCAATCAGAAGTGCCATTTTCAAGCAGAGAGGATTAAAAGGACTAGCCTCAAATGCCGGGGAGGGCGATGTGATGAGACTGGGGAAGAGCTAAATTTTAGTCTCATGAAGCAAAGGGTTTGAATACTGGGGTATGAACAGGACACCTCTCTTTGATGCTAACCACCTATAGACCAAGAGGCAGAAGGTCTGGGCTTTGCCCCCCAAACCCTTCCCATTCTGTACAGGTCACATAGGAGAGGTCAGTAGACTCTCTTTTTCCAAGGCTTTCACATGGTGAGTGCCCCAATCCAAGGAGGACACCTTCCCTTTGACAGATGTGATACCCACACTGCAGCCGCAGTAGTATTAGCAGCCGGGGTTTAGAAGACTACTACTGCACGCTATACAAGATACCCAGGAGTGAATTGCCCCTAAGTTAAGTATCCTCACACCTTCTTATCAACTGTCTAAATGGGCCATCTTGATTATCACTACAAAAGTTATTTTCTCCTGCTGATAGCAGCTCATCTTAACTCATTAGCCTCTCACAGTTTGTATGGCAACTTCCAACTTTTTTTTTTAATGTATCTATATATATCTATATATATATATATATCCATATATCTTCTTACTATATGTTCCATTCTATGCATCCGATGAAGTGGGCTGTAGCCCACGAAAGCTTATGCTCTAATAAATGTGTTAGTCTCTAAGGTGCCACAAGTACTCCTGTCTTTTTGCACCTCTCTGAGAGTGATGGGAATGACTAGCAACTGACCTACACTTTCTTTTATAGCTCTATAGAAAATAGACCAAAGCAGGAGAGTAAGCAACAGGAAAACAACTATGTGGAAAGATGACCCACTGCCTGGAACAGAAGGAAAGGAGCTGATGGGTGGTTCGGGACTCAGGGCTTTTATAACGTTACTGAGGACACTGGCACGTCACAGCTGTTTTCAGTTATTGCTGTCCAAACTATTCCAGAACTCAGGGAACTGGGATTTGAGATCCCAAGCTCAGGGAATTGCAGAGGAAATTCTCAACCAAGTCTGACTCCTTGTCTATCTCCTTTCTTTCCAAAGGGCCAAGAGTCTTACAGAGAGTGGCCCTGACCTTTTAGGCCCTTACACAAAGAAGTGTCTTTCTGCTAATCACATGAAGAGAGACCTGCAGGACCAAATCCTAAAGAAATAGAGAACCAACATTAAGCAGCCACCTCTAGAGAGGAGCAAGCCAGCCAGCAAGCAACACCAAGGCTGGTTGGGGGAAGAGGAGCAGTGCTGGTTAAGGACACCAGTGCACGCGCTTACTCTTCAGAAATGTGCCATGCAATCTTTAATATCTACGCTGTCATTGGGACTTAAGAACCAGTCTCAATTTATGAAGGGCTTGTCTGCATGGCAAGTTACAGTGTGCAAGCAGGAGTATGAACATGCAGTGTACCAGTTCACTGCACAGTAACATCCCACCATGTCTGCTCCAGTGCAGCGAAAGTCCAGCTCAAAGTGTACTATGATTTCAGTGCTGCTGTCCTGCAGATTCACACCTGGGTAGACAAGTCCTTAGATGCGTTGTCATTCTCTCTCTCATTTTGCCGGATGTCACCCATCCGCATCCCCAAGTTACCCATGTTAGACACAACTTTGGTGCCCCCTCATTTTATTGTTTAACACTATTTACGTGGGACAAACAATCTTATAGTCATTTACACTTGGCAGAGAGGAAGGATGGCCCAGTAGTTAGAGAGCTAGCCTGAGCTGTGGGAGACCTGGGTTCATTCCCAGCTCTGCCACAACCATCCTATGTGACTGGGACAAGTCACAGTCTGCTGCCCCTCAGTTCCCACCTGCCCCATGGGGCCAGTAGCTGGACCTTACCTGGGGGTGCTAAGAGGGTAAATACATTACAGACTGGGAGGCACTCTCATACTTCGGTGATAGGTGTCAGCTAAGTACATTAAATGGATAAATACACTAAAGGAATCAAAAAGAAAAGGAGTACTTGTGGCACCTTAGAGATTAACAAATTTATCTGAGCATAAGCTTTCATGAGCTACAGCTCATTTCATCAGATGCATTCAGTGGAAAATACAGTGGGGAGATTTATATACATAGAGTGTGTATGGTAACACCCATTGTTTCATGTTCTCTGTGTATATAAATCTCCCCACTGTATTTTCCACTGAATGCATCTGATGAAGTGAGCTGTAGCTCACAAAAGCTTATATTCAAATAAATAAATCAAATAAAAACTCTAAGGTGCCAAAAGTCCTCCTTTTCTTTTTGCGGATACAGACTAACACGGCTGCTACTCTGAAACTAAAGGAATCAATTTCACAGCATACTACATTCCTTGCAGGAATAATTTCTTTGTATTCCTTCTTCTGGATCTGTCAGACATGTCCCAGACCGAGGCCTCATCTATGGTTGCCAGGTGTCCAGTTTTCGACTGGAACACCCAGTCGAAAAGGGACCCTGGTGGCTTTGGTCAGCACCACTGACCAGTCCGTTAAAAGTCTGGTTGGCAGCGCTGCTGGTGCAGCAGGGCTGGCAGGCTCCCGGAAGCAGATGGCATGTCACTCCAGCTTCTCCCGCACCCAAACTACCTACCGGAAACTCCCGGAGCCGCCTTCCACACTCAGAACTCCTCAGCCCACAAGACCTCTCCTGCACCCCAAACCTCTCAGCCCCAGCCCCACCCCTCTGCCCCAGCCCGGTGAAAATGAGTGAGTGTGCGAGAGCGCGAGGGGGAATGGAGGGAGGGGAGGCATCTCGGAGAGGGGTTGGGGCGGTGCAGGGTAGGGCAAGGGTGTTCAGTTTTCTGCGATTAGAAAGTAGGCAACCCTAGAGCCCTCCTCAGGTTCAGAGATCTGATCACCAAGGGGGAAATGTAGCAATTTTGATGGACAAATCCCATTTTCTTTTAGCTAAAAGTGCGAAAGAAGGGGGGGAAGTTCTAGTGGGAGAAGTGACTCTTCAATCCCGCATGGCTTCAACCTGCCAGGTGCTTAAACCTGTAATCAGCTCACATGCAGCCTCTTTGTTCTTAAAGACCCCATGGGACGAAGTGGAATTATGGTAATTATTTTTAATGATGCCCATTTGTGCCTCAGTTTCCCCTATATGTTGCATTGTTACCCAGTTGGGGGTGGGGGAAGGGATTAAGTTTGCTTCAGTGCAAACTAAAATCCACAGGTAAGTGTCACTTCCCTTTCTGGTGTTACCTCAAGGGGAATAAGGCAACACTTCAAGGGAAAACTCTAGAAATGGTAGAGGAGGGGAAATAGAAAAGGAAAGCCCCTTTTCTCAGAAAGACAGACTCAACTCTCTTCCGTGTCTGTCACCGGTTCAATTTGCTGACAATAGACGCGTCCCTCCCTCCCTGTGTTGTACAGTGAAAATAGAGAGAAGACAAGGTTATATGGTACAAACAAAGGTAAGAATATTAAGGGTAAAAGTACAGAAACGGGGTAAAATAGGGGGGAAAAACATGATCATAAACAAAACAGTGAATCAGCGACGGGTTTAGGAGTTTAAAGCTCAGACCCACAAAACCTCCCTTGGTGTTCGAGAAAACAACAAAACCATACCCCAGTACAGAAACCTCTCCCTACTATTTCTGGGCGCAGTGGACACAATACACGGATGCGAGGCCCAGGACCTTCTACGCTCCGGCTAACTGGAGGCCTTCGAGGAGGACCACGGACTCCATTGCAGGTGGGGAGACCCTCTGGGATGCCGACCACCGGGGAGCAGCAGGACCCTCAACAGGCAAGGTGGATTTGCCGTGGAGGGGATGGCGAGGATAGGCCTCGCCTTCCTCAGCCTCGCTGCGGGATGGACGGCGTTCTTCTCACTGGCTCTGGAGCGGTGGGAAGACCCGACGGTGCACGGGCTGCTGCTGGAACGGACAGCCCCGCGCAGGCGCTCAGCAAGATCTTCTATGGTCTCCAGAGCGGGAGAGTTCTGGGGGAACGAACGCTGGGAGCCGGCTCTGGTGGGAGAAGCTGGTTCTGTCCAGTTTGAGCCAGGGGAATCCAGTGTCTTAGCTGTAAACAAGTCAGCTTACAAAGATGGAGTCTGAGGGTCACAGTTCATATACTCCATGTTGGATTTCATTAAAACCAGTGATTCACATGACATTACCTCATAAATACAATCAAGACAGCTAATTGAACACATTAATCAGCACCAGCCTTCCGTACTTATTTATACCTAACACTAGGTAGAATGAAGAGATGTTAAGGAACTGGTTGAAACCAGCCCAGATTAATAAGGGGGGGCCAGGGAGACAAGTCTCTAGCAGGGCCTGTCTCAGTTGGACTTGCTGAGCCGAGCTCATGGTGTGAAGTTGGAGGGTTGAAGCCCAGCGATTCAGTCTCAGGAGGTGGTGAGGCCTGATAGAAGAGTGAGACCCCTCAGGGGTCTGGCACAAAAGGATTCCTCCAAGGGACTGGTTTCAGAGTAGCAGCCGTGTTAGTCTGTATTCGCAAAAAGAAAAGGAGTACTTGTGGCACCTTAGAGACTAACAAATGCATCCGATGAAGTGAGCTGTAGCTCACGAAAGCTTATGCTCAAATAAATTTGTTAGTCTCTAAGGTGCCACAAGTCCTCCTTTTCTTTCTCCAAGGGACTGTTCCAAATTTGGGAGTGTAGCACTGATCCCATGGATCCAGGACACCCCACTGCAGCCGACTAATTTCCCAGTCACCTTTTACTAAGATAAAATCCTGCTGATGCCTCACAGCAAGTGGAGTCAGAGGCTGCTTTCCTAAACACATATTACTTCTGCATGTTTCCTTCCCTAGCACATGCTTGACGTGCAGAAAGGCAAGCTCCAGCCCCAAAAATGTACAGAGCAACTGCCTGATGCAACTCCCTGTCCACGGGGAGCTGGATTGGGTCCTAAACACACACAGTGCAGACGGAGGGGTGGGAGAGGAGACGTTAGCACAGATTACATTTCTTGCAGTTTTCTACTCTTCGTTCTGTCCACCCCCCTTCATCTCACTCACTGAACACAAAAAAACCCTAATCCTCGATTTCCCCTATTCTTAAAGGATTAATCTTAATCCATCTGCCCATCCCATCCCTTTGGCCTGCTACCCCTCCCAGCAGCCAATGCCCTCCACCCTCTTCCCAATTTCCCTGCAGACATCACCAGCTCTTTCAGGTTTATCTCCACTAATGCCCCTGGGGTGGAAGCAGACCCCTGAGACTCTGAAGGGTTCAATTGCTGAATCAACACTTATTATTATTTGTATTACTGCTGCACTTCACAGCCCCAATCAGGGACCTTGTGCTAGGTGCTGGACAAACACAGACTGGCCCTGCCCCCTAAGAGTTGACAATCTTAGTCTAAGAAAAGCGACAATCAATGGTATGTGGACAGATAGGAGAGTACAAGAAAATGATGAGACAACACAGGTCAGCACGTGAAGCGCTGGTCTGAGCACTCTGGCAGCTTTGCAGCCATCCAGGTTTTTGTAGGCCTCATGGCAAAGGAGAGTTTTGAAGGCAAATAACGAATTTGGATTGTGAGCGTTTACAAGGGAGTTTCTCCCAGGCACAAGGTAAAGCTCCGGAGAAAACATGTAGGTGCTTGTTTGGAAATGTAACAAGTGGGCAATGGAAACTGATGTCATGGGCCAATTGGTGTTTCTCTGCTCCTGTGGCTTCTTCTCCCTCCACTTGCAATTTCGTAATAACGCAGTCCCCAAGCTGCGCTAGCATGCCAGGGTGCTTAGACGCAAGGGCGAATGGCACAATACAACCATGTACAGATGAAGGGCTGTGATTGGAGATTGGAAGAAGGAGCAGAAAAGGTGAACTTTGAGAATTGGGAGATGGAGAAGACCATGCAATCCCTCTGCCAGCCAAGTCCATCAAAGACCCCAGGCATGTAGTCGGGGGAGCTAGCCTGTCCCACCACCCGCACTCTGATGACTACATCCTATTTTTAGCATGTTAGCTCAATGAGAGCCAGCGCTTCAACTTGAGCCAGTAACCACGCACCCAGCAGTAAGGGTAGACGCCTTATGGGACAAATGTTCTGACGCAGATGTTGTCAGCAACAAACCAAGGGAGAGAAGCAGGGGGAAGATCGGGCAGGAGACAACAGAAGACTCATTCTCTTGACATTTTCCCTTAGATGGGAGCGGGGGTCAAGGGTCAGCAACTCTTTACATATTTCCTGGGCAAGAAGAATTATACTGATGCAAGTCAAAGCATGTGCAAGGTATTAAGTGCTGGGACAGCACACAGCCACTGGCTGCATTGGGAGAGGATGTTTATGTCCTAGTTTTTATAAATATTTTATTTTTCTCATTGCACAAATACCTGATGGGGAATAACCGACTTGCTGCCCAGGCAACAAAAGCGTACATGGACTCAGACCATGGCATCACTTTCCAGACTGCAGAGCTTCCCTCAAAACCTAGTCTGGATCAAATCCCATGTCCAACTCCCACAGACTATGGAGGCTTTAGGCTCCAGATCTGAAATCCTGGCCCCACTGAAGTCAGTGGGGGTTTGGCTATTGACTCCACTGAGGCTAAGGTGTCCCTCTGTGACTCTAGAACCATCGGGTTAAAAGGGACTGCAAGGGTCAGATAGTCTAAGCCCTGCCAGATGCAGGGTTTGTTGTGTCCAAACACTTAGCTCATCTCAAATTGGAGGTTTAACACAGAGAAAACTGCCCAGCTCACATCAAAGGTCGGTCCTGGGGCCAGTTTTGTTCAACATCTTCATTAATGATCTGGAGGATGGTGTCGATTGCACCCTCAGCAAGTTTTCAGATGACACTAAACTGGGAGAAGTGGTAGATACACTGGAGAGTAGGGATAGGATACAGAGTGATCTAGACAAATTAGAGGATTGGGCTAAAAGAAATCTGATGAGGTTCAACAAGGACCAGCGGAGCAGCGGGGACAGCAGAGCAGCTCACAGCAGGAGTTTGCCTGGGACTGGTAAGTATCCGAGTGTGTGTGTTTGCTTGCTGAGGAAGTATCCGAGCGTGTGTTTGCTGGGAGGGCAGGGAGAGAGCCTGAGTGAGTGTCTGATTGGCTGCTAGCCTGCAGGGGGCGGGCATTAGGGTGTCTGTGTGTTTGCGTCAGGGAAGCCTGGCTGTTTAAAAATAGCCAGAGCCTCGCGAACCAGCGGAGCAGCGGGGACAGCAGAGCAGCTCACAGCAGGAGTTTGCCTGGGAGTTCGCCTGGAGTGAGCCCAGTGAGGCTTACATCTTGCCAACGTCTCTGAGGAAGCTCATAGTAGGTAGGTGATATGGAAGGGGGGGGTTCAGCTGTTGTGACCTGCACTGGATGTGCCATGTTTGTCTTTCTTCCACAGGACAGAAGCGACTTTGTCTGTACAAAGTGCAAGCTGGTCTCCATATTGGAAGAGAAGATTGAAGGTCTGGAGCAACAGGTAACGACCCTGCGTTGTATACGAGAGACTGAGGATTTTCTGGACCAAACTCAGGATAGCCTTCTAGGGGCACAAAGCTCTAAAGATATAGAGCAGGTTGCACAGAGGAGCCAAGAGGCCAGTGAAGAAGCTTGGCAACATGTGACCTCCAGAAGAGGTAAGCGGAATGTCCGGGTTCCAGTAACACAGACACAGGTAACTAACCGCTTTCATGTTCTCTCCACAGGTACCAATGCGGAGAGTGGACCAGATGATATGTCTGGGGGGAGAAAGCAGAAGGAGACTCCGCTGGTTGGGAGGCATGAGATGCGATGTCCTGAGGTTGGGGGTTCCACGACCACCACTCCCAAGAGGAGAAGGCGGGTGGTGGTGGTCGGGGACTCTCTCCTCCGGGGGACTGAGTCATCTATCTGCCGCCCTGACCGGGAAAACCGAGAAGTCTGCTGCTTGCCAGGGGCTAAGATTCGTGATGTGACGGAGAGACTGCCGAGACTCATCAAGCCCTCGGATCGCTACCCCTTCCTGCTTCTCCACGTGGGCACCAATGATACTGCCAAGAATGACCTTGAGCGGATCACTGCGGACTACGTGGCTCTGGGAAGAAGAATAAAGGAGTTGGAGGCGCAAGTGGTGTTCTCGTCCATCCTCCCCGTGGAAGGAAAAGGCCTGGGTAGGGACCGTCGAATCGTGGAGGTCAACGAATGGCTACGCAGGTGGTGTCGGAGAGAAGGCTTTGGATTCTTTGACCATGGGATGGTGTTCCATGAAGGAGGAGTGCTGGGCAGAGACGGGCTCCATCTTACGAAGAGAGGGAAGAACATCTTTGCCAGCAGGCTGGCTAACCTAGTGAGGAGGGCTTTAAACTAGGTTCACCGGGGGAAGGAGACCAAAGCCCTGAGGTAAGTGGGAAAGCGGGATACCGGGAGGAAGCACAGGCAGGAATGTCTGTGAGGGGAGGGCTCCTGCCTCATACTGGGAATGAGGGGCGATCAACAGGTTATCTCAAGTGCTTATATACAAATGCACAAAGCCTTGGAAACAAGCAGGGAGAACTGGAGGTCCTGGTGATGTCAAGGAATTATGACGTGATTGGAATAACAGAGACTTGGTGGGATAACTCACATGACTGGAGTACAGTCATGGATGGTTATAAACTGTTCAGGAAGGACAGGCAGGGCAGAAAAGGTGGGGGAGTAGCACTGTATGTAAGGGAGCAGTATGACTGCTCAGAGCTCCGGTACGAAACTGTGGAAAAACCTGAGTGTCTCTGGATTAAGTTTAGAAGTGTGTGCAACAAGAGTGATGTCATGGTGGGAGTCTGCTATAGACCACCGGACCAGGGGGATGAGGTGGATGAGGCTTTCTTCCGGCAACTCACGGAAGCTACTAGATCGCATGCCCTGATTCTCATGGGTGACTTTAATTTTCCTGATATCTGCTGGGAGAGCAATACAGCGGTGCATAGACAATCCAGGAAGTTTTTGGAAAGCGTAGGGGACAATTTCCTGGTGCAAGTGCTAGGGGAGCCAACTAGGGGGAGCACTTTTCTTGACCTGCTGCTCACAAACCGGGTAGAATTAGTGGGGGAAGCAAAAGTGGATGGGAATCTGGGAGGCAGTGACCATGAGTTGGTTGAGTTCAGGATCCTGACGCAGGGAAGAAAGGTAAGCAGCAGGATACGGACCCTGGACTTCAGGAAA
The DNA here is from genome assembly GCF_009764565.3 of Dermochelys coriacea. NCBI lineage: Eukaryota > Metazoa > Chordata > Testudines > Dermochelyidae > Dermochelys > Dermochelys coriacea. The sequence goes on from NC_050074.1 coordinate 122,988,781, forward strand.
GCAGACTTTGACTCCCTCAGGGAACAGATGGCCAGGATCCCCTGGGGGACTAACATGAAAGGGAAGGGAGTCCAGGAGAGCTGGCTGTATTTCAAGGAATCCCTGTTGAGGTTACAGGGACAAACCATCCCGATGAGTCGAAAGAATAGTAAATATGGCAGGCGACCAGCTTGGCTTAATGGTGAAATCCTAGCGGATCTTAAACATAAAAAGAAGCTTACAAGAAGTGGAAGGTTGGACATATGACCAGGGAAGAGTATAAAAATATTGCTCGGGCATGTAGGAAAGATATCAGGAGGGCCAAATCGCACCTGGAGCTGCAGCTAGCAAGAGATGTCAAGAGTAACAAGAAGGGTTTCTTCAGGTATGTTGGCAACAAGAAGAAAGCCAAGGAAAGTGTGGGCCCCTTACTGAATGAGGGAGGCAAGCTAGTGACAGAGGATGTGGAAAAAGCTAATGTACTCAATGCTTTTTTTGCCTCTGTTTTCACTAACAAGGTCAGCTCCCAGACTGCTGTGCTGGGCATCACAAAATGGGGAAGAGATGGCCAGCCCTCTGTAGAGATAGAGGTGGTTAGGGACTACTTAGAAAAGCTGGACGTGCACAAGTCCATGGGGCCGGACGAATTGCATCCGAGAGTGCTGAGGGAATTGGCGGCTGTGATTGCAGAGCCCTTGGCCGTTATCTTTGAAAACTCGTGGCGAACGGGGGAAGTCCCGGATGACTGGAAAAAGGCTAATGTAGTGCCCATCTTTAAAAAAGGGAAGAAGGAGGATCCTGGGAACTACAGGCCGGTCAGCCTCACCTCAGTCCCTGGAAAAATCATGGAGCAGGTCCTCAAAGAATCAATCCTGAAGCACTTAGAGGAGAGGAAAGTGATCAGGAACAGTCAGCATGGATTCACCAAGGGAAGGTCATGCCTGACTAATCTAATCGCCTTTTATGATGAGATTACTGGTTCTGTGGATGAAGGGAAAGCAGTGGATGTATTGTTTCTTGACTTTAGCAAAGCTTTTGACACGGTCTCCCACAGCATTCTTGTCAGCAAGTTAAGGAAGTATGGGCTGGATGAATGCACTATAAGGTGGGTAGAAAGCTGGCTAGATTGTCGGGCTCAACGGGTAGTGATCAATGGCTCCATGTCTAGTTGGCAGCCGGTGTCAAGTGGAGTGCCCCAGGGGTCGGTCCTGGGGCCCGTTTTGTTCAATATCTTCATAAATGATCTGGAGGATGGTGTGGATTGCACTCTCAGCAAATTTGCGGATGATACTAAACTGGGAGGAGTGGTAGATACGCTGGAGGGGAGGGATAGGATACAGAAGGACCTAGACAAATTGGAAGATTGGGCCAAAAGAAATCTAATGAGGTTCAATAAGGATAAGTGCAGGGTCCTGCACTTAGGATGGAAGAATCCAATGCACCGCTACAGACTAGGGACCGAATGGCTCGGCAGCAGTTCTGCGGAAAAGGACCTAGGGGTGACAGTGGACGAGAAGCTGGATATGAGTCAGCAGTGTGCCCTTGTTGCCAAGAAGGCCAATGGCAGTTTGGGATGTATAAGTAGGGGCATAGCGAGCAGATCGAGGGACGTGATCGTTCCCCTCTATTCGACACTGGTGAGGCCTCATCTGGAGTACTGTGTCCAGTTTTGGGCCCCACACTACAAGAAGGATGTGGATAAATTGGAAAGAGTACAGCGAAGGGCAACAAAAATGATTAGGGGTCTAGAGCACATGACTTATGAGGAGAGGCTGAGGGAGCTGGGATTGTTTAGTCTGCAGAAGAGAAGAATGAGGGGGGATTTGATAGCTGCTTTCAACTACCTGAAAGGGGGTTTCAAAGAGGATGGCTCTAGACTGTTCTCAATGGTAGCAGATGACAGAACGAGGAGTAATGGTCTCAAGTTGCAATGGGGGAGGTTTAGATTGGATATTAGGAAAAACTTTTTCACTAAGAGGGTGGTGAAACACTGGAATGCGTTACCTAGGGAGGTGGTAGAATCTCCTTCCTTAGAGGTTTTTAAGGTCAGGCTTGACAAAGCCCTGGCTAGGATGATTTAACTGGGACTTGGTCCTGCTTTGAGCAGGGGGTTGGACTAGATGACCTTCTGGGGTCCCTTCCAACCCTGATATTCTATGATTCTAAGGACAAGTGCAGAGTCCTGCACTTAGGACAGAAGAATCCCATGCACCGCTACAGACTAGGGACCGAGTGGCTAGGCAGCAGTCTGCAGAAAAGGACCTGGGATTACAGTGGATGAGAAGGTGGATATGAGTCAACAGTGTGCCCTTGTTGCCAAGAAGGCTAATGGTATTTTGGGCTGTATAAGTAGGAGCATTGTCAGCAGATCAAGGGATGTGATCATTCTTCTCTATTCGGCATTGGTGGGGCCTCATCTGGAGTACTGTGTCCAGTTTTGGGCCCCACACTACAAGAAGGATGTGAAGAAATTGGAAAGAGTCCAGTGGAGGGCAACAAAAATGATTAGGGGGCTGGAGCACATGATTTATGAGGAGAGGCTGAGGGAACTGGGATTATTTAGTCTGCAGAAGAGAAGAATGAGGGAGGATTTGATAGTTGCTTTCAACTACCTGAAAGGGGGTTCCAAAGAGGATGGATCTAGACTGTTCTCAGTGGTAGCAGATGACGGAACAAGGAGTAATGGTCTCAAGTTGCAGTGGGGGAGGTTTAGGTTGGATATTAGGAAAAACTTTTTCCACTAGGAGAGTGGTGAAGCACTGGAATGTGTTACCTAGGGAGGTGGTGGAATCTCCTTCGTTTGAGGTTTTTAAGGTCAGGCTTGACAAAGCCTTGGCTGGGATAATTTAGTTGGGGATTGGTCCTGCTTTGAGCAGGGGGTTGGACTAGATGACCTCCTGAGGTCCCTTCCAACCCTGATAGTCTATGATTCTATGTGAAACGACTGCTTTTCAGGGATTGTTTTAGGGGATGCCCAAGAGATGTTAGTGTAGGAAGTGGAGCCAGACCCACATGCCTTCTCTTCTGCTATTGGAAACCCTTACTGACTTCACACCTGTGCTCCTCAGGTGACCTACCTCTCTGCTACAGGTTTCCAACCCCACTTGGGCTGGTTACCAGAGTGACAGGAAGTGGGGCAGGGCAGCCTGGAGAGGAAGCAGAGGGGAGGAGATGGATAGAGCCCCCAAATGGGAGCATTTTGTGAGGCATGTAAACGTGGGAAGAGGAGCTTTGTTCAGTTTGGGATCCCTCCGCTGGTGATATCAGGCTCCACTCCACACCTGGGGGCGCAGGAGAGGGACCACACCAGACTTGTCCAAGTTGCCTCCACTATCATAAGGGCTTAGCAGAAGTCAGCAGGGTTTTACGAAGGCTCCTATTTCCCTTTTACTCTCTGGGCAGTGCCCGGGGCCGTCGCAGTTATTAGCTCAGCTCAAAACTTCTTAAAACATACAGCATTTATTCAGAAACTAATGTCTCACCAGTGAAAAGAGCCAGCTGGTAATGTACATCAGTTAAACAAATACAGGGATGATCCTGGAAGTTGTTATTTAGTTTGGTTCTGCTAATTGTGATTTCTGGGACAGAATGGCCGTCGGCTGCTCAGAAACCAGCTGAGGAGAATGCTGAAGCCTTCTATTTAGATATAATTCTGCTTATGTAATGACATCAGTCATGTTGTGTCTCTTCCAGTGTCTGGGCTGCTCAGGATATTTGCATGGGGAAAAACAGGATATGAGTGTGTGTCTCTGAAGAGTTCAGATGGGGAATAGGCAGGGATGTTACAAAACAAAAGATCCTGCTTTCTTCACGTTCTTGCTAACTAAAGATGTTCGTAAGATGAGAGAAACAACAGAAAAATGTGTTTATGACAGCAGAAAGCTTGAGGGTTTTCAAGTCTTTTTCCATGAGGCGTCATAACGGATGCTTTCCCACAAATTGCACTTGGCACCACATGAAGTGAGAGTTTGGAAATCTTAACGACCCTGTAAAAGAATAAAGCCAAACCTACTGTAAGCAGATTTCGTCCTGCATCCTGGTGGGAACGCAGAGATTAGCAATACATGATTATATGGGGAGGGGTTCGCAGGATGGTTTGAGAAGATGAAAATATGACCAAAGATCTGTCCAGATCTTTATACGGTGATCAGCAGCGTTGTACCTTAGCATTGGGATAGCCTGGTTGAATGACAAATTTACTCAGGGGAAAACATAAGGACACGAATATTTCAAGGTTTTAAACATACAAGGGAAGAGAGGAATTGTTTGGTTGATGTGTGTTTGGGGAGGGCAATACCTCAGGCCATGTCTACATGAGACACTAACAAAAAACTTCCTACTGATTCAGCTGCATCAGTGCAGTAGGCAGGGCACTGAACTAGAACTCTGGAGACCTGGGTTCTATTCCCAACTCTGGCACATAACTTCCCCACTCTGTGCCTCTGTTTCCACTTCCACTCTTTGCAAGTTCTCCAAAGCAGGGGTGGTCTCTTGCAGTATGTTTGTACAGCGCCTAGCACCAAAGAAGCCTCATCTCAGTGGAGGCCCCTAGGGACAATTATAATGCAAATCATTAACAGCATAGAAAAGGCTCCAGTGATGTTCAATATTTTTAGACTGTGTCAGTTAAATGTGCTCTCTGACTGGATGCTGGTATGCCGAGGGAAAAGAGAGCAAATTTATCACTGGGGTAATTACTGACTTCCATAACGTGAAGACATTTTTAAAAAATTGGAAGGCAAATCCTACTGAGGAAAACAGAAAAGAGCATACACTCTGGCAAGTCAAGCTAAAACAGAATTTGAAGAGTAACCACAAATGACATAAAAAACAACAATTTTTTTTTAAGTTAATCAGAAGCAGGAAGCCGGCCAAACAATCAGTGGGGCCAGGGATGATTGAGGTGCTAAAGGAGCACTCAAGGAAGACAAGGCTGTTGCAGAGAAGCTAAATTAATTCTTTGCATTGGCCTTCATTGCGGATGTCAAGATTCCCACACCTGAGCCATTCATTTTAGGTGACAAAATCTGAGGAACTCTCTCAGATTGAGGTGTTGGTAGAGGAGGTGTTGGAACAAACTGATAAATTAAACAGTAATAAGTCACTAGGGCCAGACAGTATTCACCCAAGAGTTCTGAAGGAACTTAAATATGAAATTACAGAATTACTAAGAGTGGCATGTAACGAATGGCTGAAATCAGCCTCAGTACTAGGTGACTAATGTGACACTGAGGTTTTAAAAAAGGTTTCAGAGGCAATTGTGGCAATTACAGGCCAGTGAGCCTACCTTTAGTACCAGGCAAACTGGTTGAAACTATAGTAAAGAACAGAATTATCAGAGACACAGATGAACCCAGTATGCTGGGGAAGAGTCAACACAGCTTTTGTAAAGGGAAATCATGCCTCACCAATCTATTAGAATTCTTTGAGGGTGTCAACAAATATGGACCCAGGCTGATCCACTGGATATAGTGGACTTGGACTTTCAGAAAGCCTTTGACAAGGTGCCTCACCGAAGGCTCTTAAACAAAGTAGGCAGTCATGGGGTGGAGGAGGGAAGGTCCTCTCATGGATCAGTAACTGGTTATAAGATAAGTAACAAAGGGTAGGAATAAATGGTCAGTTTTCACAGTGGAAAGAGGTAAATTATGGGGTACCCCAAGAAGCTGTATGGGAACAGTGCTGTTCAACATATTAATAAATGATCTGGTAAAAGGAAACTACCATTTCCATTTTATGGAGGTGGGAACCCTCAACCTGTCACATTGCAAGTCTGTGGCAGACCCAGAGCTACAGCCTATGTCTCCTGACTCAGGGAAGAACCTTTCATACACCAAGCGGGTGAAGTGCAGCAGACTTAGCCCTTGCTGCTGCTATTGACTCGAATGAGTTTTGCCCTCGACATCAGGCGGAGTGGGCCTTTCGGTGGATCCCAGTCCAGCCCCAAAGATGGGATCAGCTGCTCCTGTTTGCTCTGGCCCATACCTTCATTCCAAACGTAGCATGGGCAGAGAACCTGTTAATGATTTTGGTATTTTCACCTAGGTGCCAGGAGGGCTCATGCCCCAGAAGAGAGCTTTTCAGTGAGTGTCCAGCTAAGCTCGCTGTCAGCAGCACTGCCCTAATAGGGCTGAAAGGACTTACACAGGGAAAGGGAAAGGGTTCCCAACGGCACTAGGCCAGAGGCACACACCTTACATACAGTTGATCCAAAAGGTCAGCTAAAAAAATAGTTAAGATCTCTTAGTTTCTAGCCCTATAGCTCCAACTTTGAGTCAAACACCCAGCAAAAGGTCTTCAACATGCACAAGAAGGTTGCAGCTCCGTCCTTGCCAGACTTTCACTGCCGCAGACATTCCTTTGGCATTCATTTCCTCTCTCTTTTTGGTCCTGTTTGACACAAGGTTACGCAACGCTCACTAGGGATGGGGTAAGCGAGAGCAGAGAGCTATTTTCCTGCAGCAGACAGAGCACTTGCCAGACAGGGTGGGTGATAACTTTCAAATACCTGCAGGCCCCTCCGCTCCAGGCACCCGGCCAGATGAACGGAGCCAGCCCCAACCCTCGGACCACAGCTGTTCTCTGATCAAAAACAAATCAAACAAGAAATGCTGAGTCTTTAATTCCACACGCCCGGCCATCACGCTGGCTTTAGCAGGGTTGCCGCTGCCCCAGTTTGCCCCAGAATGTGAGAAAGACTACATCAGACCCACAGTGAGTCCCTGTAATATGGGGTGGTCGCTACCAGAGCATCCACTCCTGGCCTGCTTTCCCCCTCTTCCAGGCTCCTTAAACAAACTCAGCCCAAAGAAAACTCCCCACCTGGGGTCGAATTGATTCAGCTCTCATGTGCACACTAGCCTTCCAGGCCCCCAACCCCAGTTCAGTGTCTCTCTCTCCTATTTCACCGAGCTGGGTCACAGCTCAATGTCACTACAGGAGCAAAACTTGCTCCCTGGAGCTGCTGCTTCAAGCCAGCTTCTCAGGTTTCTGTTTTTGGAGCATCCCTTCACTGCAGCCACCTGCTGCCCTTCAGAGGGAAATAGCTCCTCTTGCACACGTAACCCCTTAAGTAACTAGGGTTGGCTCACCCCAGACACTCCAGCCATTAGGGAGTGATCCCAGATACGACCAGCGCCTGCCGATTGTTGGTGGGGGCGCAGTGAGGGCAGCTGCTTCTGCAGTTACTGGGCTGGCTCAGTCCAAGCCAAGCAGCAAATCTGGGGGTGGAGGGATGTGACCCCGCATGCCCCCCATCACATCCCTCCCCCTCTTACAGTCCCATTTGCTAAAACAAAGATTAACCCTAGAGGGCAGGTAGTATTGCCACTGAGCTGCCTCAGTTTCCCCATTGGGTATGTGTATGGGGAAGGTTTAGCCCCCTCCAAGGGCTGTCTAGGAAGATGAAGAAAGGAGACCACCAATCAGGCCACCCCTTCGGAATCCTGTCTAAGGCCCCTTCCCAGATACCACCATCCATGTCTTGGCTACACTGGCCCTCTTTGCAGGACCCATCCACCAAGCTGAAGGGAGATGGCTGGCAGGTGTACAATCTCTGCAGCCCCATTTGCAGCATGTGAAGGACGGTGGCTTTAGCCCTGGCGCTTCATACCAGGTGGAATGACTAATCTCCCTGTGTTCTGGCTCTCAGGGGTGGGGATAAGTGGGTCCCTGCAACAGGTATCATTTCCAATGTCAATCCACATGCCTTGGAACAAGAGATATGGGATAAAGGCAAACTGAATAAGAGCCTGATGGGAAGCATGACAATGAGGGTTATAGGGATTCCATCTGCAAACCTAAAGGAGGAGGAGATTTAGAGGAGATGCGGGGTTGAACCGCAGCAGAGAAAGAAGTGCTAGTTTCTTGAAATCCCATCTTAGTGTTTCCCCATTTTGCTGGCCTTGGTGTAGGCATAAAAAGCAGATGGAACCATCCCTCGGGCTGGTGTTCCGCCCCCAAATGAGCTTGGCCCTCCAGCAAAACTTGCTCATCAAGTACGTGCGACAGAGAGAGAGCGCGAGAGAGAGAAGCTCTGTGCCCTTTTAAAATCTTGAAATATTTAGAAAGTAGGCAGATTAGTGACGCTCCCAAGGTCATTGGTACAGAGATCCAGCAGCCTCTTGGCTCCTGATCCAGAATGAGAGTTCAAGGCAGGTTATGACTGGCTGCTCCAGACGCCACTTGCTCACATGTTTAGCACCGTCTGCTAATTTCGCCTGGGTCATAACAATGATCCAGTTTCTCAGGTTTCCTAGCGAGCTTTTATGGTACTGCTTGAGAAGCTGATAAGGGCTGAAATACCCCTCCCCTTCACCCTGGCCCAGCCCTTGAATTAGGCAGACATGATCTACTAAAGTATCAAAAACACTAAGACTATGTCTACACTAGCACTTTTGTCCATCAGGGGTGTGCTCTCCCACTGACCGAGCTACTGCTGCTCGTTGGGGGATGGGAGAGCTCTCTCCCGCCGGCATAGAGCACCTAAACAGGAGACCTTACATCTGTGCCACTGTAAAGCCTGTAGTGTAGACCTGGGCCTCTCATCTTTCTTTCCAAGCCAAGGAACAGTCAGCTGGTCACTAAATTCAGAGCACGTGACATGAGGGCCTGCCCCGAACACAGCACAGACAGAGGAACAGATTGCGAATCTGAAGTGATAATGGACGGAGGAGCAGAAGCACAAAGTGAAGACAGATGATGTTTTAGGAAATTCTGGATTTGGATCAAAAATACTCTGGATTTAGGTTTAAATTAATCTGCTGGAATAGATTTTCAATTCTGGACTTGTGTGTGTGTTGTGCTGTCTCTCTCCCTCTCTCTCTCACACACTCACACACACGTAAAATTTAAAACATGTAATAATCCTGTAGCCACATTATGAGAAATTACAAAGCAGCCTTACGACGAGTGCGCGTGTGATCAGTGATGTTCTACTAAAGTCAAAAATGCCCAGCAAACGAGGCACAGGGGCTGACATTTCAGATCATGAAATAACAATCCCGCTTTCCAGGCAGTGCATATCAGGGTGGCTGAGTTCTGATAGCTCCAGTTACATTCTGCCTAGCTAAATTCTCCTGCAGCTTCAAATGGCTCTTCTCTTCCTGTTCTAAAGTGATGGATGCTGTGGATTGCCGAGTACTATTGAAAAGTTACTGGGGTTTACCCCAGAGGCAACTGAAGTTCAATAGTGAGTGAAGTGATCCTGGTATAAATATTTTTAATACCATAGAATCCTTCAGAAATAGGCAGAGTGAGTGTCTATTTTAACATTACTATCACTAACACCTGAAGTGTGTTGTGAATATTGCCTAGCGTGTTGTCTGCATAAATTGAAACACAACCACAAGCCAGACATATTAACTATCTACATGACACACATGTATCCACTCCACCCTCCCACACTTTCTGCATGCCTTGTATTGAGCAAACCTTACTGCTCTGAGTGTCACAGACAGAACCAATGGGTAGAGGTTTGGGTTGGTTGCTCTCCACCTGCAGAGATACCCTAGGATCATTTTCTGGAGCCAGAGTGCAATATTTTGCTAATTAAGATCAACTGAAAGCCCAGTCATAGCTTTTAGGGGGGAAAAAACCTATAGAAAGATATCGAACGATGAAAAATTATAGAGATAGTATGTCTCACTGAGCCTGGCGACGCCCTTAACTGCAAGAGATTCTGGTGCCACCCTCAGCACCATACTGTCTTTGCTCAGGATATATAAAAGCTAGTCTAAAATGCTGGGATAAAGACCATGGCTGACCACTCCATTCCTCACACTCAATGGAACTGCAAAGGGGTATACAAACCGCACAGCGGCCAGGAAAGGGTTAACGAGCTGCAGCGGGTTCCATCAGCCCTACCCCATGACCCCTGGCAGGCTCGGAGGAAGGGGTTAAAAGGGGAGAGCCCAGCTCAGGTGGGGCTGGCTGGGCAGGAGAGCAGAGCTCCAGCTAGCGCTCTGAGAGAGCCTGCTGCCCATCACAGCCTCCCTTATGCGGGACTTGTTTGCTACCAGCGCCTTGTTTGCTGCTGTGGGGTGAAACTGCAGCAGGGGGAGGCCCTGCCTCAAGGGGGCAACAGCCAAATAACCCCTTTTTGGTTTGGTTAGTCATGGTAGTGGTTTGTCCTGAGCTCAGGAGCGGCCCTGGCCCCATGGGATGGGGAACACAGGCAGTGACCTAGAGTCTGCCGTGACCCAGAGAGTGAGTGAGACGGGCAGTGGGAGCCCCAACAGGCCCGGCAGCTTCTGACAAGCTGCTCCAGGCCCCTGGTGAGGATGCTCCCAATCTGTGCGTGGCCACCATCCAGATCTGGCCCCTTGAGGCTCTGTGGCTACAAGCAGCCTCCTGGGGCTGGCTCCCCACAGCATATTGGATCAGCTGCTTGGGGACATGTAGACACCTCTGGAGATGGCAAGAATGAATCTCTCTCTCCTGTAAGCTTGTCCCCTTCTCTCCAGGGAAGCTGAGGGCAGCAGGAAGCCAAGGCAGACAGCGAGCCCCTGGCTGAGGGTGCAGGGAGGAACCTTGCTCCCAGGGGCAGAAGGACCAGCTCCCCATGGATGTCAGCGGCTTCTCCCCAGATGACTTGAGAGAGAGACTAGAAGGCAGGAAACTGACGGTGATGGGGAAGTGTGAGAAGGAAATGGAGTTGGTGGCTGCAGGCTGTTCCCATCATGAACACTAGAGCTCTGCAGAGCAGCTCTCCTGCTGTCTGACGTGACTCTCCAAGTCATGCCCTGCTCCCTGCCCCAGGGTGGGCAGCCCCACAGCAAGGTGCTACATCTGCAGGAGGCAGGACCAGATAAGAGCGCCATTCCCATCAGTGTCTGCCAAGGGCCAATGGTCTGCTTCTCACGTGAGCACCCCAGCGCCTGTGCAGACACTGCCCGTACCTGGAGTGCAGCTGCAGGCAGGTGTGGATGGCAGAATGCCAGAAACAAGTTGATCTGGGCCAAAGTCCCTGTCCAAATAAATGGGACTGATGCCATAGAACTGGTCTGCTCAGGGTGTGGCCAAATTCTTCTCCTGGACCACTCAGTAGAGGCCGGAGCCCCCGGGAGAGACTATAGTTTACATCCATGGAAATGCAAAACTCCACTCAAGCATGCAGGTCCAACTGATCCTACAGGAATGTACAGGGATCCTTGTAGTAGGGCTGGCCTCAGCCCTCACTTACCCAGCTATTCTAGTTCAGGTCTGGGAGTACTCTGGGGCGGTATGGAAGAGATTTGGAGAGCCCTCTGGTACCATGACCCAGGCTGCCTCAGCAGACTGGGGCCAGGAACCCAGGAAGCTGGTAGGGAGTAGGTGAAGAGGCAGGACCTGCAAAGGGGCGTTCCAGACAACAGGCGACCCCCTTAGACTCCCAAGCAGGTGAGGAGCCAAGGGTGCCCCCTTCAAAAATCAAACATTTTAACGTGCGGTTCTGACTTTGCAGGAGGACAATGGAGAGGTGACACACTGAATCAGTTGGCCATAGTGAATGGAGAGGTGACAAATTTCCCCCCAATCAAACCAGTCGATTCCTCTGGTTCAGAATCTGAGCTGAGTGGCTTTACTATCCAGAGGAGGACAGTCAGATGGGGGAATTATGGGGACAGCTCACAGTACTGCATCCAGAGCATCAGGATCTCTTACGATTGGCTCACACACCATTGGCAGGACACTTAGGCCAGGAGAAAATCCTGCTCAGAGTCAGAGTCCATTTCTTCTGGCTCAGGGTCTGTAAGGAGATCAGTGAGGTCTGTGGCTCTTGCTCCGAGCATCAGCTAGTTCCTCCTAAAAGGAGTTTCAAAAGCTCCTCTATCCCTCTCCCTTTGAATACACAAGGATGGACTTGGTTGGGCCCCTGAAGAACAGTGCCATAGGGCACCACGCTGGTGACACTGCATTATTCCATGAGGTGCCTGGAAGCAATCCCAATACACTCTAGGAAGGCTAAGACCATCGCGACTAACCTGATAAGGGTCTTTGCCAGGGTAGGGGTGCGCTGGGAGATCTTCACCGACCTGGGGACCAACTTAATGTCATGGCTGATGAAGGAGTTACGTAGCCTGTTAAAGATTAAAACCATCCAGACCTCCTTGAACCCATCTCAAATGGACAGTCCTGTGGAGTGCTTAAACCAGACACCAAAAAGAATGCCCAAGAAGTTCTTGGCTTAAGACTCCCAGCAGTAGGATCAACTGTCCCCCCCCGACCCTCCCCCATTTGCTGTACCAAAATTTCTATGGTTTTTTTGCCCTTTGAACTCCGATATGGGGGAGAACTCTCCAGTATCTTAGACCTAGTAAGGGGGATGTGGGAGGAGCAGGGCTGCTGGGCAGAGAACATTAATTCAGTACATGTTCCAACTCTGCAAGAGGCTCAAGGCCCCGGCCACTTTTCACAATGGAGAATCTCATTAGTGCCTAGCAGGCACATGAGTATGTACACAATGGGGCTCGCCCTGGTGTGTTTAAACTGAGGGATCATATACCCTTATGACTTCCCAGTTTTGTGTCCGAGCTTTCGGTGAAATGGAAGGGGTCCTGCGACTTAGCATAGCAGGTGAAGCCAATGAATGATGAGGTTTGGCAATCAGCTAAGAAGAAATGGACCTAAGTTTACCATGAAAACCTCTTGAAACCTTGGGATGCCCAATAGCCTTGTTCATAGACTCTTATCTGCTAAAGTTAGGAGCCCAGGCACCATAGTCTATACAAGTAGGGGAGAACCTTCCACCAGCACAGAGAGTCCAAGTGCAGCAGATTCTTTCCCTTCTTTTTCACCTGATTCAGGATGAACCCACTTAACCTATCATGCTATAGAAATCGAGCAGGTCACAGAGGTAGGCACACCCTCTGGCTCTTTTGCAGGAAGATGTGGTAAGTTGTTAAACAGGAGCTCCAAACCATGCTGCAACTGGGAGTTACCGAGTGGAGAAGTCCTAGAATGTTGGCCTTCAAACTAGATGGCACCTCCCAGTTCTGCATCAGTTTCTCCCACGCCCAGAGAGGACAAGATACTAGAGCGGTAGGATGAAGCGAACTACACCACCACACTGGCAGATGCTTCTTGCTCCCAGATCTGATGAGAAGACTGCCTTCTCTGCTCTGTATGGGCTCTATCAATACCAGGTCATGCCATGTGGCCCCCACAGAGCACCTGCAACCATTCAGCAGCTGATGGACCGGGTCCTCCAGCCACAGGCCCAATACGCCATGGTTTATTTGGATGACACGTTCATTTATTGCTGTGGCCAGGAGATCCACTTAAATAATGTGGTGGCCACCCTCAGGAACCTAGAATACACTGGGTTGATGGCAAACCCAGCCAAAGTGCAAAATAGGTAAGGAGAAAACCACCTACCTGGGATACATATTGGCGAAGCGCCCGGTCCAGCCCCTTGTCCATCAAATGCAGACCTTGAAAGCCTGACTGGCTTCCACCACAAAACTGCTACAACAGTTCCTGGGACTCCAGGGTCCTATCTCTGGTTTGTGCCATGGATTCTCCACCACAGCAGCCCCCATCATGGGCACGACGAAGGGCCTAGGAAGGGCTGCTAGTCAGAAGCTTGTGAAATAGCTTTGCTGACACATGAATGGGTAGGAAATCAGTCTAACAGTCTGGATATCTCCTGCTATACATTAGCTGGAAGCTGAATCCCCAAGAGATGGCATATTCCATCACTGAGAAGGAAGGCCTGGTCATAGAGTATCAGGGTTGGAAGGGACCTCAGGAAGTCATCTAGTCCAATCCCCTGCTCAAAGCAGGACCAATCCCCAACTAAATCATCCCAGCCAGGGCTTTGTCAAGCCTGACCTTAAAAACCTCTAAGGAAGGCGATTCCACCACCTCCCTAGGTAACGCATTCCAGTGCTTCACCACCCTCCTAGTGAAAAAGTTTTTCCTAATATCCAACCTAAACCTCCCCCACTGCAACTTGAGACCATTACTCCTTCTTCTGTCATCTGCTACCACTGAGAAAAGTCTAGATCCATCCTCTTTGGAACCCCCTTTCAGGTAGTTGAAAGCAACTATCAAATCCTCCCTCATTCTTCTCTTCTGCAGACTAAATAATCCCAGTTCCCTCAGCCTCTCCTCATAAATCCTGTGCTCCAGCCCCCTAATCATTTTTGTTGCCCTCTGCTGGACTCTTTCCAATTTTTCTACATCTTTCTTGTAGTGTGGGGCCCAAAACCAGACACAGTACTCCAGATGAGGCCTCACCAATGCTGAATAGAAGGGAATGATCACATCTCATGATCTGCTGACAATGCTCCCACTAATACAGTCCAAAATGCCATTAGCCTTCTTGGCAACAAGGTCACAATGTTGACTCATATCCAGCTTCTCATCTACTGTAAGCCCTAGGTCCTTTTCTGCAGAACTGCTGCCTAGCCACTTGGTCCCTAGTCTGTAGCAGTGCATGGATTAAGAAATCTGTAGTAGTGCTGATGAAGTGGATTCTAAATCTGGTGATGAAGTGGGCCATGGATATGCTCTGATATTATCTCTTGGAAACCCATTCACCCTGATCACAGATGACAACTCCCTGTGATGGCTAACCACCATGAAAGACAAGTACACATCCAGCTGTACTCATTTAAGATACAACATAAGGTGGGAAATGCCTGCTGAAACGCAGACTTATTCTCCCAAGGGAGGTGGGGAGAGCTGATGGTACCCTGGTACCCATCCTAAAGGGGAGGGTGTGAGATAAGAGACATCCCACACTAGCGAGGAAAGGGTTAATGAACTGCTGTGGGCTACCTCAGTCCCACCCCATGATCCCTGCAGCAGGTGTCAGGCTTGGAGGGAGGGGTTAAAAGAGAAGAGCACAGTTCATTTAGGGCTGGCTAGGACGGAGAGCAGACCCCCAGCCCCCACTTTGTGTGAGGGGCCTAGCTGGAGCCAGGAACTTCTTGAGAGCCTGCTGCCAGTCAGTGCCTCCCTGAAGGGAGGTAGGCCTGGTGTGGGACTACTATTTGCTACCAGCGCCTTGCTTGCTGCTGTGGGGTAAGACTGTGGCAGGTGGTGCCCTGTGTGAACAGGGTGGCAGCCAAATGAACCTCTTTTTGTTCCTTTACACCTGGCCAAGTTTACACAAGTGATTTTCCCTGAGCCCATCTGAGACCCTGGTCCCAGGATCTTTCTACCACAAGGGTAAAGATGGTTTGGAAAAAAACAAAAAAATTGGTTTGTGTCCTTTTTGCTTCTTTATGATCTACGAAGGCAGTCAGAAAGGGTTTTTCAAGCACAATGGAAGACCTTGTTTCTCACCTTAGAAGTGTCAGGACTATCAACTCACTTTCCTTTGTTGCTGGAGAGGATCGTGAAGATTGAGAGAACTGAAGTGGGAGCTTCCTTACCCTTAAACTGAAAAGGCAGAGTGTTGCAAACTAACAAGGAGAGCTTTTCTCCTAAATGTCTGTGAGGCCACCTTCAACACGTGGGATTTAGGAAGGAAATGTTGAGGAAGAAGGTGGGGGTATAGGATTCTTATTATTAAAATCCTGCTTTCTGAAAGTTAAATGCTTTTTAAGCTTTCTTGAAATACGTGAGGAAGAACGTTTAACAATTTGCAGGTCAATTCTGTAGATGGACAGATTTTAGTTCTCTCCTCAAAAGGGAAGAAATGATCAATGAGCAAGGCAGCTGGCAACAATCCTCCATGGGGGAAGGGTGAGAAATAGAATTCATAGGCTTGCAGCAAACGATCAGTTCCCTATTTGTATGAGCCACTGTAACTCTGGTCATACTGTACAAAGAGCCAGTCAGATTAATGTGCCAGGGAGTATTTTTTAACCACATGCGCACACCACAGCATGGAACGGCTTTGATGAATCTCAGTGAAAGACTGTTTCAATGCATCCTATTGTAGAAACTGCAATTCTAGTTCCAGTGAACATCTGCTTAATGTAAGGCTGTTTGTTGGGGGAGGGGGGAGAAATGGCTGCCCTTTAAAAAACGTTGCCCATTACAGATGAACAAGCACAAACTAAAATGCGTGATCTTCAGTAGAGAGGTATTTAAATGAGACACCTTGAACAATCCATATTTGTTACCAGCAGAACATAGTGTATGTCAAGTAAAATGTAAACACGGATTTTTGTTCTCCGTTCACAAAATGACACACATGCGAGTTATCAGAAAAGGCGTTATATTTGGTTTCCACGTTACTGAAAACTGATTTTGGTTTCGATCAATCAAATCTGAATGCCTGCGTTAAGGTTTCAATTTCCCTCCATAACAGTAATGATCGAGATGACCATAAGTAAAGGAAAGCTAGAGGGGAACCCAAGCACACTTCATATATAGATTGAGTCCTGCCCTCTTCCACAGGAACGCTCCAGGGAATGTTAGTTTCAGCTGTTTGTTTTTTTTCTCCTTCCCTTTATACTAACAAAAACTCTACTGTTTATTAAAGCAAAGCTACAGTAAATTTTCTTGCAGTCTTACAGCAGGTTTCATATTACCAGTAGGACATGCATGAATGTATTGCAGTCACACACCCACCCACACACACACACTCAGACATTATACAGTAGCCAGTTGCCACCTTAAAAAAAACAAAAAGAAAAAACCCTAGACATTCATTTCTTTTAAGTGGTCAGCATTAGAATCGCACCAAACTTTTGGATTTAAAAAAAAAATAAAATAAAGAATACTGCACAGGTCTCCGCTGTAAGTAATCCTTTTGCAACAGACGGAGGTTCTGTCTCCATTTGTTCAACATGCATCACTGAAACTTGAAGGCACACTGGCCAAAGACAGCCCTGTTTTTTGTTTTGTCATCTTAACTAAAGTGCTGCCCTAAGGGTACAAAAATAAAATGAAAAATAAAAAAAAAGGCCAAACCTTTTGCAGCACACAAGCTGAATGTCACGTAGAGAGACCACAGTACTTGGAAAGGCAGCCCAGCTGCCTGGATTCTAACTCATAGCTGTGCTCTGAGAGGCATTGATTAAAGGAATATATTTGCCTTTAAAAAAAAAAGAGCACGTAAAGGCAAACTCTGCAACCCTTTTTGTAACTTGCATGCTATAGACTAATATTCTGTCTGGAAGAAACTGGTCCTTCAGTTACCAGCATCAAGTGGGGAATCTCCTACACCATTGCCTGTTGCTGAAGCACCAGAGATTACAGCGCTGTTCTGATTTAGTGATTCATTGGTTTGGGGAAAACTTGGATTAGCTCTACTCCCTCAAGAGCACTAATCAAACCAGAACTCTTGGGCTACTGACTGCCAGTGCTATCAGAAGCTGTGTGCTTCTGGGAAGACACCTGGAGGGTGGAGCCATACTGTATTTCTTATCCTCACAGGGTTAGACTTGCTGAGCTTTATGACTTGCAAGATAAAGCAGGTTTTGGAAAACTAAAACCAACCAAACAGTAATAATCCATCACCAAAATCATCATTAGGAAAGTTCCATTTTACAAAGGTCTCATTTTGAAACTGAAGTCCCTACTATGTGTAGGCAGAGGGATGCAATTTTAAAAAAATAGGAGCAGTTGCCCACCCTCCCAAGTAGTGCTTTTGGGGATATTCCCAAAATTACATCGGGGGGGGGGGAAAAAGGTTGCTTGACCTTTTTTAAAGTTGTTCTGAATCCTTTTATAGACTCTCCCTTATGACTCAGCCACTTTAGCTGGGAGGGTGATTGGTATGAGAGTTTGGAGAGTCCTGCTCGTTTATGGTGTTCAGGAGGACACACACCGGCTGCCGAGGCAGATGGTGGTGGTTATGTTCACGGTGCTGCTCTTCGGAGGCACTGAATAGCCCTTCTTCCTCATCCCCATGGAGGCGACCGCTGCAGCTGTCACAGAAGTCCAGAGGCCCATCCAAAGTATCGTCAATGAGCCCATCAAGCTCCTTGAGGTCATCGTCATGTTGGCCCCGGTTGCAGACGCAGACTTCAATTCCCGAGTCGCCAGTGAAACGGCGGTGTCTGCTGGGTGTCTTGTCCTTGGCATCAGGAATAGCCCTGTTATGGTCGAAGCTTTCACAGCTGTAATCTTTAAGCAGTTCCTCCTTGCACTCAGAATCCTTATCCGGGAAGGACACAGGATCGGCCATCTCTTCCAACTCAGGGCCGGTGCTGGAGTTGCCTGGCTCGGTACCCTGCATTTTGGTGACAGTTCGTTCAACCAGTGTCATGGAGGATTCAGGGTCCCGGACACTGAGGGACCCAGTGCTGTCAGTGCTGTCGTTAGTGCCACCTGGTGGTGGTGGAGAGCTTGTCTGTGCTGGCTGGAGGTTTCTTGGAGTATCCTGGATTGTGCTATTGCCACCTGCTGGGACGCACTGCTGATGTAAGGCACTATATGGTGGGGGAGGGGTTGGAGGTCGGTTCACCACTTCCTCATAGGGAGGTAGTAAATAATTTGGCAAAAATCCTAAAATGGGGAGGTAGAAGTTATTTCATGTGCAATTTCATGAAATTTGTTATTTAAAATAGATCAATGTCATTCACATAATTTATGCTACTTTGCCCATGTCTAGCAGCTTCTAAACCAGCGGTTCTCAAACCGTGGGGTGGACCTACAGGAGTCACCAGGGCTGGTTTAGACTTGCTGGGGCCCGGGGCCAAAGCCCCACCACCCAGGGCCAAATCCGAGGGTTTTAGCCCTGGATGGCAGGGCTCAGGTTACAGGCCCTGCTGCTTGGGACTGAAGCACTTGGGCTTCGGCTTTGGCCCCTCAGCCTGGGGCAGCGTAGCTGGGTTTTGCCTCCCTCTTCTCCCCCAGGATGGTGGGGATCAGGCGAGTTCAGGCTTTGGTCCCCCATCCTGGGGTTGTGTAGTAATTTTTGTTGTCAGAAGGGGGTCGCGGTGCAATGAAGTTTGAGAACCCCTGGATTCTAAACCAAGCAATAATGAGTTAGCATCATCCCCTACGTGAGGATGTAATCATCACATTTTAGAGAAGGGGAAATAGAGGCACAGAGAGACAACCTGACTAGATCAAGGTCAGAGGGAGTCTGTACAGAGCTGAGAATAAAATCCAGATCTCTTGACTCCCAGTCCCATGCTTTAGCTATTAGACCACCCTGAACACAGCACTATAAATTACACCAGAGAATAATCCTGTATTGGTTGCAGGAAACTGACTAGGTGACTTCGCAGATTGCTAGGCTGGGGTTCTGCAATCACTGGTGTTTACATTTCCAAAAAAAAAAAATCAAAGGTATCACCCCCTGAAACTTTTTGCATCAGTAAGAGGAGGCAGCAACTACAATAAAATTAAGAGATTTGTCCATATGTTGTTTTAATATTGGATTCAGTATTTCTGGTGTGGCCAGAGTGAAACCCTATCACCATGAGTGGCGAGGGAAACACTATATTTGTGCTTATAATGGACCTACAAATCAATTAAAGGTTTTCCTAAGGAGACAAAACAGGCTGAAGTGGACTGAATTAAGCAACTGATCAAAACACTCCTTAAACAGTATAACTTTAAGTGAAATGTCGTTATATCATAATGCATCAGGGCAACTGCACTCTTTCTGCCAATATAGCTCCCACAGATGCAGTAACAATGAGTCTGTTAACTCACTGGAAATCTAGCATGGTCTAGTAGGTAGAGTATAGGATTGGGAACCAGGAGGGTCACAGCTGAGTCATCATTCCCACCTGGTCCCTGGGTGACCAATCTCTGTCAGGACACTTTCTTTACCTCAGTCAAACCAGCCGCAAAAATAGGTTACATAGCAGGCGTATCAAAAAGATTGCTCCAAGCTCTCCTGAATATGGTCTTTTTAAAACCTCTCCATGGCTCCAGGAAAAGGTACAGATAACCCAGGAGCAGAAAAATGACAGTGATAAAGGCCCTGTTGCTGGCACAGTTCTGCTTCCAGAGTCAGCACGGCCACATATTCCAGGCAGCTATAATTTACCTCCTCTCCACAAACCACAAGTTAGGCAGCAGCAGCCCCCAACCTCTCCCTCTGACCCAGCAGCTTCTCCCCTCCTCCACCCGACATTGCGAATTCTTTGGTCTTTATTCTTTCAAAAGCCAGCCTGCTCCCTGTTGCATCTAGGAAGATCTGTAGGAAGTACATACGGAAATAAAATGGCAGAGCTGAGTAGTTATGGGCTTCCCGGTAAGCAATCAGGTTAATCTCGTGTTGCCGCTGCTGTGCCTGGAGGCGGTGTTTGGCACGCCGATGATGGCAAACGCAACAGCAGCTAAGTATGATGATGATAGTCCACACCAGCCAGAACCCTGGAAACAAACAGGGAGGGAAGAACCGGTTATTCACAGTGCAATTCATTTCCGTGGGGGGAGAAATGCAAAGTACACACAAGATGCAGTGGAAAAGA
The DNA here is from genome assembly GCF_009764565.3 of Dermochelys coriacea. Lineage (NCBI taxonomy): Eukaryota > Metazoa > Chordata > Testudines > Dermochelyidae > Dermochelys > Dermochelys coriacea. The sequence goes on from NC_050074.1 coordinate 123,009,075, forward strand.
TTATGGGATAATATTTAAAGCAAACCTAAAGCTGCAATGTCTGCAGATGTTCTAAATGTTACACTTGTGTTCAAAAATATACAGGTTACAACCAGGCTCCACAGCGATATATTGACCCTAACAACAAACTGAGCAATTTTATACGTTCTTCAGCACTCGAAAGAGCAGAGTTCTGGGAGAGATCACGAGCATGCTGGGGACACAGCTCCAAGTTGTCCAGGCACCATGCTTCCTGTCAAACATCTCACCCATCATAAATGTTTGTTCTAGGCAAAAAATACGGTTCCATGTAGAGCTCATGATGGTAAAACAGATGTTTCTAGACCAGAAGGATACTTCAACTTCAAAGGATAGATCTCACCTAAGCAGCAGTATACATCGGCACTGAGTTTCTCTTTTCCCCAGGGTGCCCCGCCCCCACTCCACTCCCTCCCGAGGTCCCGCCCTTGTTCCACCTCTTCCTGCCCCTGCTCTGACCCCTCCCCAGTCCCCAGCCTGCTTGCTGTTCTCCCCCCTCCCCCAAGCCCCCCCCAGCTGCCAATCAACAAATTGGGGGCGCCTTCAAACAGCTGTTGCTGGTGGGTGCTGAGCACCCACTATCTTTTTTCTGGGAGCGCTCCAGCCTCGGAGTACCCATGGAGTCGGCGCCTATGGCATATATGAAGGACCCTGACAAATATTAGACTTCCTTTGTAATCTACGGACAGAGAACAAGTCTGATATTGATCTAACATTTCTCATTAGTAAATTACCAAATATGTAAACTTTGGTGTGACCTGGCACACATGAAGGGGTGGATGAGGACGACGACCTTGAGGACTTCACCTTCTATGGCTGCCTAAGAGATGGGATATGGGAAACTCTGGTGAGAGGAGACAGGTGGGGGGGGACTAGGGCTTGTGCCTCCTGCATGGCATGGGGTTGGAACAGGGGAGCCACAGCAGTGCCAGCCCTCCATAGGGCCTCCCGGGGTCTCAGCTGGGGCCAGCTCTAGGGCAGTGTTTTTCAAACCGTGGGTCGCCTTGGTTTGGTCATCACCGCCGACCAAGACATTAAAAGTCCCATTGGCGGCGCTGCTCAGCTAAGGCAGGCTAGTGCCTACCTTTTCCGACACTGCGCTATGCCCTGGAAGCAGCCAGCAGCGGGTCCGGCTTCTAGGCAGGGGGGCCACGGGGCTCCACGCACTGCCCCCGCCCCGAGCACCGGCTCTGCACTCCCATTGGCTGGCTTGGGGGAGGGGTGGGAGTGGTGCCTGCGAGTGAGAGTGGCACGGAACCAGACCTGCTGCTGGCCACTTCTGGGGTGCAGAGTGATCCACGGTGCACCCCGGCTGAGCCGCTGACTGGGAGCTGCTGGAGGTAAGTCAGTGCCCCAACCCCGTGCCCCTTCCCTGAGCCCCCCCAAACCTGGAATCCCCTTCCTGTACCTCAATCCCCTCATCCCAGGCCCCACCCCAGAGCCTGCACTCCCAGCCCAGAGCCCTGACCCCCTTCTGCACCCCAAACCCCGACCCCAGCCCAGAACCCCTCTTGCACCCCAAACTCCTCATCCCCAGCCCAGAGCCCTGACCACCTCTTGCACCCCACCCTCTGTCCCAGGCCCCACCCTCTGTCCCAGGCCCCCTCCCACACCCTCAACCCCTCATTCCCAGTCCCACCCCGCAGCCCTCAACCCCCACACCCCAACCCTCTGCCCCAGCCCAGAGCCTGTAGCCCCAGCCGAGAGCCCTGACCCCCTCCTGCACCCCAACCCCATACCAGAGCCTTGAGCGCTGCCAAACCCAGAGCCCTCCTGCATCCCAAACTCCTCATCCCCAGCCCCATCCCTCACCCTCATCCCCAGCCCTGAGCCCCATAAAGGCCCCAAAAACAGTGAGAGGTGAAGTTTGTTTTCATACATTTCCCTTTTGTTTGAATTCCCATGAATGTGAGTAACAAACTTCTGAAACATAAAACAAAATTTCCTTTTGGAGTCCAGCACTTTTGATAATCCAAAAGGAAACTTTTTAAAAAAAAAACCACACCAGTGTTTTCCACTGGTTGTGGTCACTGCTGTTTTCGTTTCTCTCATTCTGGACAACATAAAGTCAGCTGTTCAAACTCTTTGGTTTTTGTGCATTAACACAATGCTTTTTCACACGGGAATTTTAAAACAAAGCTTTTTTTATCCACCTCGCTCCAAAAAGCAAACCTACCCCAACCACTCTACACCAGGACAATATTTCTAGAAATATTTGTTTTACATAGGATTCCACCTTGCTAGCCACAATGTTTAGGTGTGTTTGGTTCAGATTCATCTCTGGCTTATTCTTTTTAAACCTAATTTTTGGCCTAACTTACTTAGCAGCGCCTCTTTACAAATACATACATACATACATACATACACACACACACACACACACAGGTGCTGAGAGCATCTGCATAGTTAAGGTTTACTTTTAGAAGGTGGGGAGAGGGAGGAAGAAAAACCTAGAAATCTCTGGAATGAGCAATCATTCATTCCTAAGTCAGGACAGAAAGTAGTGTACCCACAGTACTAACCTTGAATAATTTCATTGTACTCAGTTCAAACAAACAAATACAATCTACTGTGCCTTAGAATGGCACCTTGTCTTGACATAGTGAGATACACAAATCAGCCCAAATTCCTATGTTGGCCAAGCAGATGAAGTACTGGATCTCTCTTTCATTATACAATTAGATTTCCATTCCTCTAGGAAAATTATCTTTTGCCCAGAAGTGTTGATGTTTTATGAGTGCTCTGCATCTCCTGATATCTGTAGGTAAGTCTTATTTAAAGCTCCCATGCAGTTTTTCTAGCTAGTCCACTCTGCCAGGCTTACCGAAAGGGTGACAGAAAAGAATGTAAAAACAACGAGGAGTCCTTGTGGCACCTCAGAGACTTTTATTTGGGCATAAGCTTTTGTGGGCTAAAACCCACTTCATCAGATGCATGGAATGAAAAATACAGTAAGCAGTATATATATTACAGAATGTGAAAAGATGAGAGTTGCCTTACCAAGTGGGGGTTCAGTGCTAACGAGGCCAATGCAATCAAGGTGGATGTCGCCCATTTCCAACAGTTGACAAGAAGGTGTCAGTATCAGCAGAGGGAAAATGACTTTTTGTAGTGAACCATCCACTCCCAAATTTGTTAGTCTCTATGAGTATGTCTACACTACAAAATTAAGTCGAAATTATAGAACTCGATTTTTTAGAAAGCGATTTTATACAGTCGATTGTGTGTGTCCCCACTAAGCGTATTAAGTCAGCGGAGTGCGTCCACAGTACTGAGGTTAGCGTCGACTTTCGGAGCATTGCACTGTGAGTAGCTATCCCACAGTTCCCGCAGTCTCCACCGCCCATTGGAATTCTGGGTGGTGCTCCCAATGCCTGATGGGGCAAAAACATTGTTGCGGGTAGTTTTGGGTACACGTCGTCAGTTGCCCCCTCCCTCTGTGAAAGCAACGGCAGACAATCGTTTCGCACCTTTTTTCCATGCGGGAGCCATACTGCTTTCAGCAGCCAGTGCAGTAGGTCTGCAAACCATTGTCGTGATCCATCGCTTCCGCTGCAACTCTGCTCTCCTGCTGCTATGAATCCATCTCGCAGGTCCTCTATATGACGGTCGACATCCACCGCGTCTGCTGCCACTCTGCTCTCCTGGTGGTCTCGCAGGGCCGCTTCCGCTGCAACTCTGCTCGGCTACTCTTGTCTCGTCATACCACGGTAAGCGTGCAGCCTGCTCAACTGTTGCGTCTTGGCAGCAGACAGTGTCGTAGGTCTGCAAAACTGGTCATCCAACCACTGCTTCCCCTGCAACTCTGCTCTCCTGCAGACGCGATACCACGGCAAGCATGGAGCCTGCTCAGATCACCATGGCAGTTATGAGCATTGTAAACAACTTGTACATTATCATGCAGTATATGCAGAACCAGAACCTGCAAAAGCAGGTGAGGAGGCCATCGCAGTGTGGTGATGAGGACATGGACACAGACTTCTCTCAAAGCACAGGCCCCGGCAATTTGGACATCCTGGTGACAATGGGGCAGGCTCATGCGGTGCGATGCCAATTCTGGGCCCGGGAAACAAGCACAGACTGGTGGGACCGCACAGTGTTGTGGGGCTGGGACGATTCCCAGTGGCTGCAAAACTTTTGCATGCGTAAGGGCACTTTCACAGAACTTTGTGACTTGCTTTCCCCTGCCCTGAAGCACAAAAATACCAAGATGAGAGCAGACCTCACAGTTCACAAGCGAGTGGCGATAGCCCTCTGGAAGCTTGCAATGCCAGACAGCTACCGGTCAGTCGGGAATCAGTTTGGAGTGGGCAAATCTACTGTGGGGGCTGGGCTGCTGTGATCCAAGTAGCCAACACAATCACTGAGCTGCTGCTATCAAAGGTAGTGACTCTGGGAAATGTGCAGGTCATAGTGGATGGCTTTGCTGCAATGGGATTCCCTAACCGTGATGGGGCGATAGACAGAACGCATATCCCTATCTTGGGACCAGATCACCAAGGCAGCCAGTACATAAACCGAAAGGGGTACTTTTCAATTGTGCTGCAAGCACTGGTGGATCACAAGGGACGTTTCACCATCATCAACCTGGGATGGCCGGGAAAGGTACATGACGCTCGCATCTTCAGGAACTCTGGTCTGTATGAAAAGCTGCAGCAAGGGACTTACTTTCCAGACCAGAAAATAACCATTGGGGATGTTGAAATGCCTATAGTTATCCTTGGGGACCCAGCCTACCCCTTAATGCCATGGCTCATGAAGTCATACACAGGCACCCTGGACAGCAGTCAGGAGCTGTTCAACTATAGGCTGAGCAAGTGCAGACTGTGCATTTGGATATTTAAAAGCGTGCTGGTGCAGTTTATTGACTTGGTTAGACCTCAGAGAAACCAATATTCCCATTGTTATTACTGCTTGCTGTGCGCTCCACAATATCTGTGAGAGTAAGGGGGAGACATTTATGCATTTATGGCAGGGTGGGAAGTTGAGGCAAATCGCCTGGCTGCTGATTACGCACAGCCAGACACCAGGATGGTTAGAAGAGCACAGCAGGGTGTGCTGCGCATCAGAGAAGCTTTGAAAACCAGTTTCATGGCTGACCAGGTTCACACTACTTCTGTACTACTGTAAGCCAACCGCCCTCCCCTCCCCACTTTGATCACCGCTTGCAGAGGCAATAAAGTAACTGTTGTTTCAAATTCATGCATTCTTTATTAATTTGTCACACAAATAGGGGGATAACTGCCTAGGTAGCCTGGGAGAGGTGGGGGATGAGGGAAGCACCAGGTGGGGTGCGGGAGGAGGGAAGGACAAGGCCACACTGCACTTCAAAACTTATTGAATGCCAGCCTTCTGTTGCTTGGGCAGTCCTCTGGGGTGGAATGGTTGGGTGCTTGGAGCCCTCCTCGCGTTCTTGGGCGTCTGGGTGAGGAGGGTATGGAACTTGGGGAAGAGGGTGGTTGGTTACACAGGGGCTGCAGTGGCGGTCTGTGCCTTTCCTGCACCTCAACCAAACGCTGGAGCGTATCAATTTGATCCTCCAGTAGCCTCAGCATTGCATCCTGCCTCCTTTCATCATGCTGCCGCCACCTTTCCTCTTGATCCCGCCACCTCTACTGTTGCTCCAGCCATCTGTCCTTGCGTTCATTTTGTGCTTTCCTGGAATCTGCCATTGTTTGCCTCCACGCGTTCTGCTGAGCTCTTTCAGTGCAGGAGGATGGCATGAGGTCAGAGAACATTTCATCGCGAGTGAGTTTTTTTTTGCCTTCCTATCTGCGCTAGCCTCAGGGACTGAGATGCTAGTCGCAGCGTTGAAATATCTGCAGCCGCGGGAGGAAAAAAAGGGAGATTAAAACTAAAAAAGACACATTGGCCATTTAAAAGGAAGGGCTGATGTTTTCGGGTTAACGTGCAGCACAAACCCAACTAAACCCCCCCAACACCCAATTCTCTGGGATGATCGCTTCACCCCTCCCCCCACCCCAAGGCTAACAGTGGGGATGATTTCTTTTCAGCCACAGGCAAACAGCCCAGCAGGAATGGCCACCTCTGATGTCCCCTTAATAAAATTCCCTTATTTCAACCAGGTGACCATGAACAATATCACTCTCCTGAGGATAACACGAGAGATAAAGAATGGATGTTGCTTGAATGCCAGCAAACACTGGACACACGCTGCCATGCTTTCTTATGCAATAATTCCAGACTACGTGCTACTGGCCTGCTGTGGTAAAGTGTCCTACCATGGAGGACGCAATAAGGCTGCCCTCCCCAGAAACCTTTTGCAAAGGCTTTGGGAGTACCTCCAGGACAGCTTCATTGAGATGTCCCTGGAGGATTTCTGCTCCATCCTCAGACATTTTAACAGACTTTTCCAGTAACTGTACTGGCCGCGAATGTATCCCAAGTCTTTAGGGCAAATTAATCATTAAACACACTTGCTTTTAAACCGTGTATTATATTTACAAAGGTACACTCACCAGAAGTGCCTTCTCTGCCTTCAACATCCAGGAGCCTGGGGTTGGGAGGGTATTGGCTCCAGGGTGATAAACAGTTCCTGGCTGTCGGGAAGAACAGCTTCTCCGCTTGCCTGGTGCGTGCTATCATCTTCCTCATTCTCAAAATCCTCATCCCTGTTGTGTGAGACTCCCTTGCAGGAGTCCACGTACAGGTGTGGAGTAGTTTTAGGGGCACCCCCTAGAATTGCATGCAGCTCATCATAGAAGCGGCATGTCTGGGGCTCTGACCCTGAGCGGGCGTTTGCCTTTTGGGTTTTTTGGTAGGCTTGCCTGAGCTCCTTAAGTTTCATGCGGCACTGCTGCGGGTCCCTGTGACAGCCTCTGTCCTTCATGCCCTTGGAGATTTTTTCAAATACTTTGGCATTTTGTCTTTTGGAACGGAGTTCTGATAACACAGATTTGTCTCCCCATACAGCAATCAGATCCAATACCTCCCATTCGGTCCATGCTGGAGCTCTTTTGTGATTCTGGGACTCCATGGTCATCTCTGCTGATGAGCTCTGCATGGTCACATCATGGTGGCCAAACAGGAAATGAAATTCAAAAGTTTGCGTTGCTTTTCCTGTGTACCTGGCCAGTGCATCCGAGTTGAAAGTGCTGTCCAGAGTGGTCACAATGGAGCACTGTGGGATTGCTCCCGGAGGCCAATACCATCGAATTGCATCCACACTAACCCAAATTTGACCCGCTGATGTCAATTTCAGCACTAATCCCCTTGACAGGGCGGAGTACAGAAATCAATTTTGAGAGCCCATTAAGTCGACAGCAATGGCTTCGTTGTGTGGACGGGTGCAAGGTTAAATCGATCTAACGCTGCTAAATTCGACCTAAACTCGCAGTGTAGACCAGGGCTACAGCTATGGCTACACTTGCAGATGTAGAGTGCTTTGAGTTAAATCAGCCTTCGTAGAGCACAGTAGGGAAAGCGCTGCAGTCTGTCCAGACTGACAGCTTCAGCACACTGGCGTGGCCACACTTGCGGCACTTGCAGTGGCATTGGGAGCAGTACATTATGGGCAGCTATCTCAGCATGCAATTGACTGCAATGTGCTTTTCCAATGGGGGGGGGGGTGGAGTGTGACAGGGAGTGTGTTGTGTGTATGTGGGGAGACAGTGGGTTTTTGGGGGGCTGAAAGCATGTTAGCGTGCCGTCTTGTAAGTTCAGACAGCAGCAGACTCCCCCTCCTCCCTGCCTCTCTCTCTCTCTCTCACACACACACAGCATTCCACAGTAACGGCTTGCTTTGTCTCGGAGCCAGCTTTCAAAGGGCATAGGCGCATTCCTAGATGAGTTCAAAACAATGAAAAGAGTGGCCACTTAACTTAAGGGGATTATGGGACATTTCCGGAGGCTGATCAGAGCGCAGTAATGCAACACCTTGTTCACACTGAAGCCCGGGCGTTTCACCCACTATGCACCAAGTGTTAATCTTCTTGCCGAGATGGAGTACCAGGAGCCCTCTAGCCGTGGAGTCAGAGAGCTCTACATGTCTTGCCAGTGTGGATGGGGAGTGAGCTAGGGCACCACGGACTTCTTTAATGTGCTCTAACTCACAGGTGTAGCCAAGCCCTATGGTGCTACAGCTCACTTCAACGAAAGCTTATGCTCAAATAAATTTGTTAGTCTCTAAGGTGCCACAAGTCCTCCTTTTCTTTTGGCGGATACAGACTAACACGACTGCTTCTCTGAAACTCTCTCCCAGTCATTCCCACTCCAAAGAGGCCTTTATCCAGAGTACTGGGGATTGCTCCACTCCAATCTCCAACACTGCCTGGAGGGACTGATTTGCAATCAGCACCTTTCTGGCTGAAGATGAACGGACAAGATGAACTCCTCTTGAAAGAGATGCTATCCACTCACTCAAGCCCTAGCTAGACTAGGAAGTGAGAAACCAGTCATTGAAATCAGGTCTTTCACATAGCATCATTATGAAGCCAGCACCATGGCAGACCTAGATTTCATTTAATCTCGAGAAAAAAAGAACAAGAAAAGAGGAGAGGAGAGGAAAGAGATGTGGAGAAAGTCATCCACAGCCATACTCAAAAAACAGCTGCAAATTACACCCACCCTTTTCCAACTGTTACAGGGTTGTTAAATAAACACAGAAGCAGATTACTGTAGTACATTTTATCAGTTAATTTCCCCAAGAATTATTCACAGACTGGTAAACTGTGCATGTTCAATTAAGATGTGCCGGAGAGATGCCACTCTTAAGCAATTGCAGCTGAGACAGCAGAATTCTTCTATTGGGATAGCTGCTCCCTCCCACATCTTCGTCCTCCAGATACAAATCAAATATTTCTAAATAAATCTTATTGCAAAGGAACCCAAAGTGCTTTACAAGACAAACTGATAGACAAGCTGGATGGAGGGACTCAAGTAAAGCACAGTTACCTCTGGGGTGAAGTGTGCCAACTGAATAACACAGCAATATGACACAACAGTTCAGGATAGTAAATTAATGCTGGATTCCACTGAAACTGTAGGTGGACTTTGAAGGAGGCAGAACATAATTAACTTGCCTGTTGTCTGACCAACACACCAGGAACACCGCACCCTATTCTTATGGAAAGGATCATGGGATTGTTCTTGACCAGAAGCAGTCAAGACTTCTGATGTATTCCTCATATGACTTTCCGGAACCAGAGCCAGCAAACACCATGCAGAGGGACTGGTTCACTGACCACCAACACTTCTTGCATCCTGTAGGTATTCATAGATGGCCTCCCCGCCATGCCCCAATTACTGACTCAGCCCAGGCCAGAATAGCTTGTTAGATGAGAGATCACAGTGCAAGATGTTAAAAGTTGCAGGCCATAAAAATCTTAAAACCTAGCAAATATGTAGTGCAATGATTTATTTGAAGTGAAAGTATGAATATAAGGCTAAGCGCAAAGATGTCTAGTAAGATGCATTGAAAATACTGTGCTTACTAGAGGGGAAAAGCACATTAGGGAGTGAACTGTACATGAGTGCACTGAGTGTTGACTGACCTGGAACGAGATGGTGAAAATGTGAATAGAAACACATGCAGGATCATGCACAGAATAGGTTGTTTTTTCTGGAGTAGGGAAGAGTAGGGGATTTCCAAAGTCACCCACACAATACTGGCCACATAGCAATTATCAGAAAACTCAGAGATGAAAAATGAGAGAATGATCTATTGGTTGACTGGTGGTGATCCTGAGCTGGCAAAGCATGGCTGAGCACAGTGGCAGCAGCTACACTCCTAATTTGGAGAAACATTCATAGATTCCAAGGCCAGAGGAACCATTATGATCATCTAGTCTGACCTCCTGTATAACACAGGTCATAGACCTTCCCCAAAATAATTCCTAGAGCAGAGCTTTTAGAACCACCACCAATCCTGTAAGTTTGGCCTGCATTTTGTTTCCTACCCTTGGACATGAACACAAAAGAAAACATGTTTTCTATTATGCACAGGATAAAATATACTTCTGGAGGGACTAAATAAAAGCCTTGCAAGTGTTGTTTTAAAGACTGAGAAAGCAGAGAGCAAGTCTACCTCATACAAACAATGGGGGAGATATTCAAAAGGCAAAATAGAAGTCTGGCACCCAACTCCCAATGAAAGTCAATACAAGTCAGGCACCTACCTGCCCTCTGTGCCTTTGAAAATCTTTCCCTGATGTGTTTCAACAACTTTCTCCCTCCCACGTGGAAGATACCTGCTGGCTTCATTTTGGGCTGAGCAAAATTATCCTTCCAAGGAAGATGATAAAAGAACAGGCAGGGATCAGGCTACCCTGAGATGGAAAGTGCCTTCTTTGGAAGAATGACCAATCACTTCTTGGCCTATTGGTCGATGGCATCAAGATCTTTCAAATAGACAGAAATGACAGAGCGGCTCATCTTCTTGGTTAAAAAGATGTACAGGACAATCATCAAATTAACGGAAGTTTCTGAATATTTCTCAGTTCACTAAAACAGTTCTGTCAAAAACAGAGGCTGCCCTCATCTCAAAAAAGGTCTGCCTCTGAGACATACTGGTATCAACAGCAATCTGTGGAGGATATGGCAATAGTGATGCCATCAAAAGTGTTTATTGCATCAGTAACAGCCAGGGAGTTAAGTTTTTCCACAAGAGCTCTGTGCCACATAGGGTCAAAAGCTTTTATTAAAAGATATTAAAGACAATGACATTAGTTCCATACACAGCATCAAACACACTGTCCAGGTAACAACAGTATGAATTCTGAGCTTAAGACAGCCAAAACAGGTGCCATACTAGGATTTTTGTGGGTGGAGGTTCTGCTCCCAATACAATCAAACCCTTTTCTGCTACACATCAGTGTCTTTGGAGATAGAAATCAGGGATGGGATGGAACACCTACCCTCCTAGGAAATAGTAACCATGTCAAACTACCACTCACTGAGTCAGTGTTCCCTATAAAATATTCTGGGCCAATGGCCATGGAATTGCCCAGATTTTTTTTTTTTTTAAAGCCTAACCTAGAACAACATTTCACCAAGAGGTGAGGAGATTATTTTCTGTCTGACAACAGGAGGCTCAAATACCATGTTCACCAAGGGCAACATTCCAAGCAAAAATTTCACTGAGGGAAGCTCCTTTTATCCAGTACAAAATGAAAAACATGTTTTCTTTCGCGTTCGTGTTGCAAGGGTAGGAACAGAATAATCTGCCCTAGAGATCACAGTAAACTTGGGTAAATGCCATTGTTCTGTTGGCAGGAAACTCACTAAGGCCAAGCCAAAATACACCACAGAGTGCTTCTCTGTCTGACAAGCACGTTGGGTAATGATCTTGGCTTCACAATATCTGGTCCAAACAGGAGGGGATGTGGGGCAGTTTCACTGACTGAAAGGCATACTTTCAAGTAGCAGCATCTTCCTCAAAGATGCTTGAATAAAAGCTAGTTGAAGGGTCAATATTTGTCACCCAAGAATGGGAGATCACTTTAATCAATGTTGCAAGCTTCGTGAACTGGAGTTTTTACAGATTGTGTCAGGAAAAGACATCTCTGATCTCAAAGGCCATGTCAATATCTTGCCTTTCCAGAGAGGAAGCTGCTCCAAATCAGTGCTGTCTCTTAAGAAGGGATTATGAGGCTACTGACAATATACGTTATCATACAACAGTTGAAGCTGCCAAATGTAACAAATATTTGTAGAGTGGAATCGTCAAAACTCCAACCCCTGCTTATTTGCCCTCAGAGCTGCTGACTTGAACATGTGACGATGGAAGTTAACTGCAGCTAATTCTTAGCCTCCTGGATGGTGGTGAATATACGCATGATGCAACTACTGTATAAAACCTGAACAGACACAATAATACAAGAATAAAAGATATAATAAACGGTTCTGAACATCCCTGCTTGTAGCTTCATCATCTTTCAACTACAGTCAATATGAGGCAGCAAATCAGCAAATGCTATTTAAGTCTATGTCTCTGTCCTGGGGAAAGACTACCTACAGATAAACAACTTCTTTATGCTCCAGATGAAATAACAATGCTAGAGGCCTAGTGAGGACCAGCCTAGGACAACTGATCCCCAGTCTCTGTTACTAGAATACAAACGACAAGTTGAACAATGGCCTCAAATGAATCCAAGGTGCACATCAAGTTTCAGAACATGTCTAGGCCATTGGAGAACCAACTCCAAGATAATATTTTACACAGGCAAACCAAAGCGGCGAGAGGTGCAGAAGGTGGTCAGAGGTAAAATGACCATTGGGGATATGTCTACACTGCAATTAAAAACCTGCAGCTGGCCCGTGCCTGCTGACTCAGGCTAGCCAGACTTGGGCTAAGGGGATGATTAATTGTGGTAAAGATGTTCAGGTTTGGGCTGGAGTCTAGGCTCTAGGACCCTGCAAGGTGAGAGGGTCCCAGAGCCAGACTGCAGCCTGACCCTGTCTACACTGCAATTAAACATCCCTGTAATCTGAGCCCCTTAGTCCAAGTCAGCTGGCACAGGCCAGCCATGGGTGTCTAATTGCAATGTAGACATACCCTAGGAAGGGTTCCTAAGGAACTATCCTGCCTTTCCTTGATGTTTAAGAGGTACTACATCAGAGGTGGGCAAACTATGGCCCATGGGCTTACGTACGGGCAGTGAGCTCCTGCCACTCTGAGCAGCATGGTAAGGGGGTGGTGGCGGTGCGCGCAGTGGTGGAGGGGTTGGGCAGGGGGTCCTGGGGGGCAGTCAGGGGACAGGGAGCAGTTGGATGGGGCGGAGGTTCTGGGGCAGTCAGGGCTTGGGGAAGGGTTGGATAGGGCGTGGGAGCCCCGGGGGGTCTGTCGGGGTGGTGGATGGGTCCGGGGGGCAGTCAGGGGACAGGGAGGGTTGGATAGGGGGTGGGATCCCGGAGGGGGGGCAGTCAGGGGACAAGGAGCAGGGGAGGTTGGATGGGTCAGGAGTTCTGAGGGGGCGGGAAGTGGGAGGGGGCAGGGGCCAGGCTGTTTGGGGAGGCACAGCCTTCCCTACCCAGCCCTCCATACAGCTTTGAACCCCGATGTGGCCCTGGGGCCAAAAAGTTTGCCCACCCCTGAACTAGATTATAATAGTCCAGACTAGGCAAGACTGCTGCTGCTCCTATATAATAAAGCAATCAGTAAAGAGGGCCAAGACCTCTGTACTATATATTTCCTCCTCTACCCTTCTATCTGTGACTCTTACCAACCTACATTAAACAGCTTAAGATGATTTTGCCAAACATTTATCTTCTGAAACTGGCTATAAAGGTGAGAAAATAAGTGACAAAATTTCAGAAACATTAATAGTGACAAGTTTTTAAATTTAATTTCTCCTTCTCTATTTTAGTCTAGGCTACTTAACGGCAGCAATGGATTGAAACACTAGCTGATACTGGAGCAGCAGAGCTATCGAAGGTACAGAGTAGGAGAGGCAAGCCAGATAAGGAGCTGAAAGAAAGGTAAGGTGTAGCAGAAACCTCTATAAGGAAAACAGACACAGTTATGCGAAAGGACAGCTGGGGGCGAAAACGAAAGAGGATAAATCAAAGGGAATGGGAGACAAACTCTTGGACATGATTCTCAGTTACAAATCCTCCCTGGAATATGCACATGTTGTAGCGTTGCGAAGGTTTTAGAAACTAACAGTCTCAGCACAAATATCCTGAGGATTTTGTGTAGGGAGGGCGGGGGGGGGGGAAATAGCAACCCTCTCTCAAGGTTCCAGGGAACGCATGCAGAGGGTTAGTGAGAACGTGGTTCAGAACAGCAATATAAATGGTGCCGTCTGCAAATGGAGAATGTTTTTCATTTATAATCCTTCTTCCAGTGGCTGCATATTAAAGATTTGTTTTCTTTCAGAATTGAGGTGATCAGTATCACTGCTCAGGGGTAAAAGCAGCAGAGGCACCTGAGAGGAAACATAGATCTAGATATAATTCTAACTGCCAAAAATTCTTACTTACTGAGCATTCTTCCAATGTACAGTATTTTCCTACTGCCCTAAATTGTTTTGGTTTGGTTTTTTTACACCCTTTAGGAACCCTTTGCCTTGTCAGGCATCAGACTCAGGGCATATCTACACTTACCGTGGATCAATGCTGCAGCGATCGATCCACCGGGGGTCAATTTAGCCAGTGTAGTGAAGACCCGCTAAATCGACCGCAGATCGCTCTCCCGTCAACTCTGATACTCCACCAGAATGAGAAGCATAAGGTACGTCGACAGGAGAGTTTCTCCCGTCGACCCAGCGCGGTTTAGACACCACAATAAGTTGACCTAAGCTACGTGAGTAACGTAGCTGGAGTTGTGTAACTTAGGTCGACTTAACCCCGTGGTGTAGACCTACCCTCAGACTTCAACTCCAGAAGGGATCATTGTGATCAGCTTGTCTGACATCCTGCACATCACAGACCACAGAACCGCACCCACCCACTCCTGTAATAGGCCCATAACCTCTGGCTGAGTTACTGATCTCCTCACATCTTGATTTAAAGATTGCAAGTTACAGAGATTCGACCATTTCCTCCAGTTCAAACACCAGCAACTGACCCATGCCCCATGCTGTCCAAGAAGGCAAAAACACCCCAAGGTCTCTGCCAATCTCACCTGGGGGAAAATTCCTTCAGGATCCCAAATGTGTTAGATCCTGAGCATGTGGGTGAGACTCAAGCCAGGCACCTGGGAAAGAATTCTCTGTAGTAACTCAGAACCCTCCCCATCTAGTGTCCCATTTCTGGTGGCTGAAGATATTTGCTAATAGTTACAGATGGGCCATATGCCATCACAGGCAACCACCATAAACTCAAACTCAGTCTTGAAACAAGTTAGGGTTTTTTGTCCCTACTACCCCTTTTGGAAGGTTGTTCCAGAGTTTTACTCCTCTGATGGTTAGAAACATTTGTCTAATTTCAAGCCTAAACTTATTAATGGCCAGTTTATATCCATTTCGTATTCTGCCAGCATTGGCTCTTAACTTAAATAATTCCTATCCCTCTGATGTATTTATAGAGAGTAATCATATCTCCCCTCAGCCTTCGTTTGGTTAGACAAAACGAGCCAAGCTCTTTGAATCTCCTCTTATAAGATAGGTTTTCCATTCCTCTCATCATCCTAGTAGCCCTTCTCTGCACCTGTTCCAGTTTGAATTCATCTTCTTAAACATGGGAGACCAGAATTGCATGCAGTATGCCAGATGAGGTCTCACCAGCCACCTTGTATAATGGTGCTAATACTTCTCTCTCTCTACTAGCAATACCTTGTCTGATGCACCTAGGATTGAATTACTTTTTTTCCCCACAGACGCATAACATTGGGGACTCAATCATCCTGTGATCAACCAATACACCCAGGTATTTCCTTTCTGTTGTTTCCAATGGCTACGTCCCCAGCTTGCAACAAAAATTCTTGTTTTTAGTCCCTAAATTGATGACCTCAGACTTTGCACTATTAAATTTCATCCCATTTCTATTCCTCCAGTTTTCGATTTTATCCAAATCTTCTTATGTGATATTCCAGTCCTCCTATGTATTGGCAATACCTCCCAACTTTGTGTCCTCCGCAAATATTAGCACACTCCCACATTTTGTGCCAAGATCATTAATGAAAAATGTTAAATAAGATTGATCCCCAGACCAATCTAGTGTCTGACTTTATTGACTCAATGACCAATAACTATTGAGGATGGTTGTGTGGTAAAAGCACAAGGATAGGTGTCAGGAGACCTGAATTTGATTCCCAAAGATGCTATATATTTCTTTTGCTTTGGACGGTCACAACTTTTGAGCCTCAATTTCCTCATCTGTAAAATGAACCTCAGGTGTTAAAACCTCACGTGTATCCTTTTCCTCCTTTCTCCATGATCAAAGATGACATTTCAGCTTAAACTTTCAAAAATGAAACCTTGGGACAAAAGCCAAGCTCAGAAATTTCCAGCAAATTATAAGCAAATGAAAAGGGGATTAGAATGGAAATTGTTAACCTATTTACAGTGGTTACTGCACTCTCACTATTTACCACTTGGCTAGCGCCTCCTATCTGGGGATTCCAAAAGCACTTTAAAAACATTAAGGCAACTCAACACCCCTGCAATGTAGGTGTTCTCTCCATTTCAAATCCTCATCTAAAACAAAGGAAGGCTCTATTCAAAGTGACATTCTCCATTTCATTTTCTCCTTGGGTTTAGCAACAGATAATTCAGACTGTATAGCTGTATTTTTTTGGCACCAAGGCGTTCAAACTTTGTTTTACTAAGGGATGGGTGGGGAATCTGGACCAAGCTGTTATCTAATTTTAAACACAGCCCATCCACCTGCTTGACATATCATGTACCACTCCACCCTTTAACAAAATACAATGATTTTGCTTCCTATTCTCTCTCTGCCTCCCCACACGTACCATCATCTCCTATAATTGGTTCATAACACTACATACCTCTCATTCCCAGTTATTTCTAGAACTTTTCAGGCCCCCGATTTCTAAACCAAGGCTCCCTCCAAGTCCTGAAAGTGGAAAGAGAACCTGTTTACAGGAACTTCTCCCACTGCCCACAAGATGGGATCATATTACAGGAGGCACCTCCGGCTGGCCAGGACTAAGTTTCTTTCCATTCCAAAAAACATCCTCTCCTGACATCCCTCCCCCAAGGCACTGTGGTAAATAAATCAAGGATTTGTCTCAGCAAGACTGGAAAAGAGGCATGGAACTAGTTTTCAAATGCACAGGGGTGATGGAGGCCTGAACAATGTTCCCTCTAATTTTTTCCATCTATGTGCAGAATGAATTTTGTTATGTGCACCAATAAGATGTAAAGTGCGGATATGCGCCACCAGTAGAAACAAAAAAATCCAAATATAATATACGTTTTAAAAAAGTTACCATAGCGATAATTACTCCAGCCAGGACAGGTTAGACATTTGAGAACTCACTACTCAAAGAATTAAGTTTAAGCAACATTAGAGAAATAAAACTGTGAAATGCATAGACCAGTCAAAAACTAAAACAGCAGCACTTTGAAAGAATAAAATTACAGAGAAAATGGCTATGTCTACACTACAGCTGGGATCCATGCTCTGAGATCAATCCACTGGCGGTCGATTTAGCAGGTCTAGTGAAGACCCACCAAATTGACAGCAGATCGCTCTCCAGTCGACCCCTGTACTCTACCCTTGAGAAGAAGAGTAAGGTAAGTCGATGGGAGATTTTCTCCCATCGACCCCCCGCGGAAGACCCTGTGCTAAATCAACCTAAAGTACGCAGACTCCAGCTACATTATTCACATAGCTGGAGTTGTGTAGCGTAGGTCGACTTACCGTGGTAGTGTAGATATGGCCTTAACGTGCATTATAGGAAGTACAAAGAAGTAACAACAACATCACAAGTATGTGTTGGGAGGGAGGGAGTGAGAGACAGAGTGTTTGAGTGTGCATGAGAGAGAGAGACAGACAGTGACAGGAGTGTGAGAGACAGTATGCATGTGCTGGCTGCTGGAGGAGACAACACACGGTCTCTCAAGGCACTCACCTGAAGGCTCAGACCACAGCAGCTCTCTTGCTACTGAGCCCTGTCCCCTCTCCCCTGCTCTATGCAGATGGAGTACATGGGGAAGGAGGACACCCTGACATCAGCACCCCCCCACACTCTGCACAGCAAGCAGGAGGGTCCTGGGAGCCTCCCTATTACCTTACCCAGGGAAAAGGGGCCAGGCGTTCCAAGGCAGAGGGCAGGAGTAATGCAGCTGCAGAGCAGTGAGGGGATGGAGCACCTGAACACACGCCACTATGCGTGACACTTGATTCACTCCTGGGCGGCCACGTGACCACACAGCTTAGAGGGAATACAGGTCCTGAAAAGGTCAATATGAACTGAAACTTCTCTACAGCTATTTCAGTATATGGATTGCACTGGTTAACGTCAAAAGCTTTTCAAAATTTGCAATGAGCATAAAGCAAGCAACCACCGTTTAAAATGGCAATTTAACCATTCGTTATTAAAAATTATTAATATGAGTCCCCATGCTGGCTGTGTGGAGAGCAAAGCTGTTGCAATGGCTGTTAAGAACTGTGACAAAGTTCCTCCTCTACCTTGATGGGTCTTGCGCTTATCAGCAGATTTGCTCGCCTCAGAGATTCACGGCAGCCCTCAGTTTGGCCGTTTTCATGAACCCACAGTCCAGGTCAACTTCTCCTGTGTCTGACCAGGAGTTGGGAGGTTTGGGGGGAATCCAGGCCCACCCTCTACTCCGGGTTCCAGCCCAGGGCCCTGTGGAATGCAGCTGTCTAGAGAGCCTCCTGGAACAGCTGTGCGACAGCTACAACTCCCTGGGCTACTTCCCCATGGCCTCCTCCCAACACCTTCTTTATCCTCACCATAGGACCTTCCTCCTGGTGTCTGATAATGCTTGTACACCTCAGTCCTCCAACAGTCCGCGTTCTCACTCTCAGCTCCTAGCGCCTCTTGCTCCCTGCTCCTCGCACGTGCACCACAAACTGAAGTGAGCTCCTTTTAAAACCCAGATGCCCTGATTAGCCTGTCTTAATTGATTCTAGCAGCTTCTTGATTGTCTGCAGGTGTTCTAATCAGCCTGTCTTAATCGTTTCCAGAAGGTTCCTGATTGTTCTGGAACCTTCCCTGTTAACTTTACCCAGGGAAAAGGGACCTACTTAGCTGGGGCTAATATATCTGCCTTCTATTATTCTCCTGTAGCCACGTGGCCCGATCCTGTCACAGAACATAAGAATGGCTATACTGGGTCAGACAAAAGGTCCATCCAGCCCAGTATCCTGTCTACCAACAGCAGCCAATGCCAGGTGCCCCAGAGGGAGTGAACTTAACAGGCAATGATCCAGTGATCTCTCTCCTGCCATCCATCTCCACCCTCTGACAAACAGAGGCCAGGGACACCATTCCTTACCCATCCCGGCTAATAGCCATTAATGGACTTAGCCTCCATGAATTTATCCAGTTACCCTTTAAACCCTGTTATAGTCCTAGCCTTCACAACCTCCTTAGGCAAGGAGTTCCACAGTTTGACTGTGCTATGTGTGAAGAAGAACATCTTTTTATTTGTTTTAAACCTGCTACCCATTAATTTCATTTGGTGGCCCCTAGTTCTTATATTATGGGAACAAGTAAATAACTTTTCCTTATTCACTTTCTTCACACCACTCATGATTTTATAGTCCTCTATCATATCCCCCCTTAGTCTCCTCTTTTCCAAACTGAAAAGTCTAGCCTCTTTAATTTCTTTTCATATGGGACCAGTTCCAAACCCCTAAGCATTTTAGTTGCCCTTTTCTGAACCTTTTCTAATGCCAGTATATCTTTTTTGAGATGAGGGGACCACATCTGTACGCAGTATTCAAGATGTAGGCGTACCATGGATTTATATAAGGGCAATAAGCTATTCTCAGTCTTATTCTCTATCACTTCTTAAAATGATTCCTAACATCCCACTTGATTTTTCGACTGCCGCTGCACACTGTATGGATGACTTCAGAGAACTATCCATGATGACTCCAAGATCTTTCTCCCGATTAGTTGTAGCTAAATTAGCCCCCATGATATTGTATGTATAGTTGGGGTTATTTTTTTTCCAATGTGCATTACTTTACATTTATCCACATTAAATTTCATTTGCCATCTTGTTGCCCAATCACTTAGTTTTGTGAGATCTTTTTGAAGTTCTTCACAGTCTGCTTTGGTCTCAACTATCTTGAGCAGTTTAGTATCATCTGCAAACTTTGTCACCTCACTATTTACCCCTTTCTCCAGATCATTTATGAATAAGTTGAATAGGATTGGTCCTAGGACTTACCCTTGGGGAGCATCATTAGTTACCTCACTGCATTCTGAAAATTTACCATTTATTCCTACTCTTTGTTCCCTGTCTTTTAATCAGTTCTCAGTCCATGAAAGGATCTTCCCTCTTATCCCATGACAACTTAATTTACCTAAGAGCCTTTGGTGAGGGACCTTATCAAAGGCTTTCTGGAAATCTAAGTACACTATGTCCACTGGATCCCCCTTGTCCACATGTGTGTTGACCCTCTCAAAGAACTCAACAGATTAGTAAGACACGATCTCCCTTTATAGAAACCATGTTGACTTTTAAGCAACAATTTATGTTCTTCTATGTGTCTGACAATTTTATTCTTTACTATTGTTTCAACTAATTTGCCTGGTACTGACGTGAGACATACTGGTCTGTAATTGCCAGGATCACCTCTAGAGCCCTTCTTAAATATTGGAGTTACATTAGCAATCTTCCAGTCTTGGGTACAGTAGCTGATTTAAAGGACAGGTTACAAACCATAGTTAATAGTTCTGCAATTTCACATTTGAGTTCTTTCAGAACTCTTGGGTGAATGCCATCTGGTCCGAGGGACTTGTTACTGTAAAGTTTCTCAATTAATTCCAAAACCTCCCCTAGTGACACTTGAATCTGTGACAATTCCTCAGATCTGTCACCTACAAAAGATGGCTCAGGTTTGGGAATCTCCCTAACATCCTCAGCCATGAAGACAGAAGCAAAGAATTAATTTAGTTTCTCTGCAATGACTTTATCATCTTTAAGTTGCTTTCCATATGGGAGAGACAAGCTTTCAAGCTTAGAGCTCAAATGCTTGTCTCTCTCACCAGCACAAGTTGGTCCAATAAAAGATATTACCTCGCCCACCTTGTCTCTCTTAAATCCTGGGACCAACAGGGCTTCAACACCACCACTGCTTTCCATATAGTCATTTAACTGCCCATAACATTTATATAGCACCTCTCATCTTGAAGGATCTCAAAGTGCTTCACGAGATATACATACCCAGGGTCCTGCTGTTCTGTGATATCTGTGGCAATGGATGAAGTCTGTAGATGCAGAGCTGGGCTCCAGAATCTTAACTTTCATTTAAAAAAAAATTGTTCCCATGGATGCAAAGAAACCCTTGAAAAATGTAAACTGAAGTGATATCTGCCTGGGCCTGCAGCCAGCCTGAAACAACAGCTCTGAGGCAGGAGTTGCCCCATTGAGATAAATTGGGCAAGGACTCAAATCTAAAAAAGCCAGTTTGAATTCCTATATTGTTAGCTATTCCCCAATGAACACTTTAGCACATATATCCAGTTAATGCGTTTACTCACCCCATAATCTGCAACTGCCTTCCTCATTTTCCCCAGTCAAATGTCCCAAATGTTTGGTTCCCAGATACCTAATTCTTCAGATTTCCCGACTGCTTTTATGACGCAGTGAGACATTATCAATGCAAAGAACTGTCACATACTGTTGATGTGGGCTCAGTGTAAAATAAACTGAGTTTTATATTAAAAAAACAACAGGCACTACTATGCTAATTGCATTGTTTGCTTTCACTTCAGTACAATCTCCATTTTAAAACATATAAGAAGCTGTCTTGTGATTTGCATATTTCTTCCAAAGAGCAGCTGTATTCAACAGCCCTGTTGCAAAATTTAGGTTCAGCAAATTTCCAGACAAAGGACAAAGCATCAGGAATTACTGCCGTTGAATCTGGAGAGATCGGAACTCTTCATGTTTGTGTTACTACAGTTTACGTAAGTATCTCATTATTGGAAATTGAGACCGCCAGTATCAGAGGGATTAAGCAGTAGGTACAACAGTTACATAAAAGCAACAAGACTACAGGGTGCGATGATGAATAGTATCAGCACATTAGAGATGGGTGATCAGTTCACAACAGTTCCAGGGGGCTTGTGCGCAGGCCCTTCTTTCTACCCAACCCCTTGGTATTATAGAAATACACAGAATACCACCACCCCATTTCTTGGGTTGTATAAGGTGGAGTGATCATTCTTACTTCCTATCCTTTGAGCCTCCCTTTTCCCCTACACCTCTGATAAGAATCCTGCTATCTGGTATCATCTTCTCTCTGTTTGGTGCCCTCCAGAAATAGGCTAGTCTACACTGGGACCTTACATCGGCATAGCTACGTCTCTTGGGGGTATGAAAAATCCACATTCCTGAGAGATGTAGCTATGCTGTCCTAATCCCTGGTGTAGGTGGCGACTAGGCCGACAGGAGAATTCTTCTGTCGATCTAGTCACTGCCTCTTGGCGAGGTGGATTACCTACATTGATGGAAGAACCCCTCCTGTTGGCATAGACAGTGTCTACACTGAAGTGTTACAGCGCCATTGTAGTGGTTTAAGTGTAAACACACTCTAAATCTGACAACTCCAGTCCTTGTGAGTCAGGAGATTTATTTGCAGCATAAAGGAATCCTTGCCTATATTTTTGTCGTCTAATTGATTTGGAAGACATCTGAGTTCCTTAGGTAAAAAACTGAGCTAGCAAGGAGTGTAGACAACAGTGTACGTTAATCAGGGCCCCACATACCTACTCTACATCCATGGAATCTGCCCAGAATCCATTCCTCACCAGAGGAATTGTGCTCCAAAGCTGAACTTATTTTTAAAAAAGATGAAATTTCTAGTCCTGATGCTTAAGAAAACCTTATAACTAAGGCTACAATTATGTCAAAGAATCCGTGACTTCCAGAGATTTCTGGGACATTTTTCGCTTCAGCCCCAGGGCAGCTCTCAGCTGCTGCTAGCAGTGCTCCTCTCCCTCCCCGTGCAGGTCCCAGCCACTGGGCAGCAGGGGGACCCGAAGCACCCAGCCTCTGCAAGGGGACCCCACACAACTGCTGCTGTGAGGCTCACAAGAGCTCCCAGCCACAGCAGCTGGCAAGGACCCCTGGAGCTGCCCAGCTGTGGTGGGCGTGGGAGAAGAGGACCCTGGAACTGCCCTGCCGTCGCAGGTGCTGGACCTTCTTCCCTCCCCATTTTGTCACGGATATTTTTAGTAAGAGTCAGGGACAGGTCACAGGATTCTGTGAATTTCTGGTTATTGCCTGGGATCTGTCCCTGACTTTTACTAAAAATATCCGAGACAAAATCTTAGCCTTACTTCTAAACAAAGTGAATCAAATGTAAACCAACCCAGCATTGTACAGTACTTCTGTTGCAGATAGCTTAAAATAATGAAAGATAAAGCTGTGCTTGTCTCTGAAGCCAAACAACTGCCTGAGCCAAATGGAGAAGGTTTTTTTTTGTTGCAAACTCCAACTACTCTGTCATGACTGTTGGTAGGAAGTACCACTGCCATTACACCAGAAGATGCCAGGCTAACCAGGTCCTAATTACCACAACACTCTAGCTCAGCCCAAAGCCGGAATCCAGTTGTTGTCACTGCTGTAGTACAGCTGGATGGCAACATATAAAAGGAATTTAAGAAGGAAACGCAGAAGAAGGATCAGAAAGACTCATGGTCATGCAGATTATGAAGAGAGTCTATAAAAAAAAGGAAGGACTTACACCAGAGTTCATAGTAGTAGTTGCAACACTGTGACTGTCCACAACAGTGACCTGTTTCACATATATAACTTTGATTGTTGACACCCAGGCAGGTTTGCTTATCCTAAAATTAAAAACAGAGACACACAAGTTACTAACATTATATTTTTAAAATATAACTGTATAACGTCTTCCACACAAGGCTCTCAAAGCATTTTAAACACATGCATTAGATTTCTCAAGACACTAGTGAGGTACATAAGTATTAATGCAAATTTATGCAAACAGAGAGAGAATGAAAGCACTGCCCAAGTCTTCCATAGCTGAGAAGAGAACCCAGGTCTACCAACTATATATGGTCCCTTGCTTTAATGACTAAACCACATTGCCTTTTATTACACACCCTCCCATTCATTTTTAAGGTATCACATTTTGTGCTCTGGATATTTTGTACATAGGAGAGAGAGTTTTTGTGCATCTGATGAAGTGAGCTGTAGCTCATGAAAGCTTATGCTCAAATAAATTTGTTAGTCTCTAAGGTGCCACAAGTACTCCTTTTCTTTTGGCGGATACAGACTAACACGGCAGCTACTCTGAACCTGTCATTCTATTTTTGGATTCAAGGAACATGCGAGTATCACTATTAAAACATTCCCACCCCTCCCACCAACCCAATCAAGAGTTAGCACACGCCACAAAAGTCACACTTCTGGCTTCAACTCCTCAAGTGCCTACATTGAAGTAGCAGTGTAGTTTCTAAAACAGAAGCCTCCTACGTCCCCTTACACAGCAGAAAGAGACCTGCTCCATTTCTTCCATAAGAAGAGTTCCCAGAAGCCTTGCAAACCGTAAAAGTGTTTTTGAGCATGTGCACAGCTTCATGAAAACACAGAACAGTGGGCTACTTTCCCTTACTCTGAATTGGGGAAGAGGCCATGAAAAGATAGCAGCAGCCCACCTGCTTAATAGGCAGAAAGAGAGAGGGCTGCCTGTCCGGCTAGCTCTGCCGAGGCAGCAGACCCTTCTGCCAGACAGACTCCCAAAGAGCTTGGCTGCAAGCGACTGCTTTTTCTACTCACAACCCCACTGCTAGACTTGCTTTGAAATCAAGTTAGTTCAATCATGAAGTATTAATGCAATTAAACAGTGTTAAAAAGTGCCACGCGTTTTATGTTCTTTATTGGAGGGGCTTTTTTTTTTTTAAAATGCTAGATGCAGAAAGCAGATGTCCCACACCTTGATAGAATGAAAGGTCTTTTCCACCTGTAATTTCTAAGATGATAGTCAAATGTGCAAGTCATTCTGTTGAGCTATCATAGAATTTTACATTTCAATTTCTTTAACCACAGCATTTGTTTCCCAAAGTGTAATTATGGTCAAGGAAATAACTAGAAATGGCACATCTCACAATGTCTCTATGGCAGATGTATCCCAAGTCATATCTGTCCACTTACTAACCATTTTTTCCTCTTATTAGCCACGCAGCAGCAATGTTATTGGAGAATGAACTAGATTCTTTCCTGGCTCATACATCAACAGAATTGAGACTTAAGGTCTAACTGAAAAAAAACTGTAATATTGTTGATGATGCATAAGGAAGAAAATGCAAAACTTTATTTTCAGATCAGAAATTTGGGTTTGCAGCTATAACAAACTCTAAAGCAACATTATTTGTGTCAACCGAACAACTATGGAGTTAGAGTCAGAGACAGGCTAGAGCTAGAATCCCACACTGTCATTTTAAATGTCACTTTGCACCAGGACATACATTTCAAGGAATTAAGCAGCATTTATTCCAATACATATTTTCTTCTGTTCAAAAGTATAACATTTCAAAGAGCAAAAATTAAGACTTTGCAGCAACAACCTTTAACAAAGATATAAACCTCCCCGGACTGTCTCACTTACTTAAAGCTCAATTTTATTTTGGGGGATTTCATCATAAGTTGTTCAAACCACATCATCATCCCTCTGAGTTCCCCCACTGACTCCCCCTTGTCTACAAAAATCAAGTTTAAGAAAACTGCTCTTTCCAGCCCAACTCTGCACAATATCATCCTTGCCTACCCGTACTTAGAGGGGGCACTTGGTGACCCTGAATGTTTTGTCTTGTTAAGTATGTTGTAACTACCACTAGGCACTTTGTTAAACTTTGATTTCTCACTGCATCCCACTTTGTCCCTTTACTCCACAAGTGATGCAAACCTGATTTAGAGTGCTCCCGTCCCCACCCCCCCGTGATATTCAATGTCTTGTAGGCACAGAGGGCTGCATAGAATATCATATTTTCCTCTGTTTATATGTCAGGCTGCCACCCACTTAATTCAATCACACAGCCTGAAAACCCTCTTTTCCCACAAGGCCTGCAAATGTTAAACTTACTTCAATAACATGCCATTTCCATTCCCATCTATATTACATGAAAGATTTAAATTATCACCATCCCAAGTCTCCAAAGGTGTTCTTGTTGGAACTTTGTGATTTAGGTCAAGCTCTTCTTGGGCAAGGGCAGTATCTTTATTTAACATTTGTAAACACTCTGTTTAGACTATTATTTGGAATACTGAACACATGGTGCTTATATAATAATTAAGGTAGCCTTCAACTGCAGCTTTTTTAACTGAAGATTAAAATCGCAGCCATTGAATTATTAGTTACCAAGATACCCAAACAATGTGACTTATATTTCAAATGTCTCCTGGGCAAACACAATGTACCTTTATTAATTATTAAAGTGAGGCGTGAAAGGAAAAAAAATAGGTGTGGGCAAGACAAAGGACAGGAAGAATATTTTTGTAATAAGAGAATGCACACATGCAAAAAAGTATTGTCTCATGGAGAAAAAATTAAAGGATTAATGCTTTGTGCTAAATTGCTTTTTGTGTCTAGCAGCTATTTTTAGATGAGTAGCTGTAAAGGTCATTTTAATCAGAGAAAGGACTTTCTGTGCTAATAATAATGGAACCATTAGATAATTGAAGCTTTAAAAAGGACACCGGCAAATGCCACTTTATGTTTTGTTCTTGCACTCACTTGTTTTATTATCAGAAATTGGGGGGGGGGGGGAAGGCGGATACTTACCTGACCAATTTTTTCCCCTTGTTTTATTAAAGCATTATTCTTTTCCACAGGTACTAGAGCTGCAATACAGGGGTCCTATTGGACATTACTGGCTGCGTCTGGCTGTCAAATAGCAGCAATTCTCAAGCATACTTCTCCCACCTCAACCTTCACTTCGCTAATAGCAACCATTCTTCTCTGCTGCTAACCTCACCACAGTTATCCATTTACTGTCACCTCCAGAATAGATTCCTGCAGTGGCGTCTACACCGGGCTACTCTTGAAGGACATTCAAACTTCGACTAGAGCAGAAAGTACCCGTCTGCTTACTTAGCATTTTATGCATGCACTCATTACATCTATTCTGCAAAGACTGATTGGCTTCCAACTAGTTTCCAGGTACAATTCAAGGAGTTGGCTCCCCTCATAAAGCCCCGTATACTCTGGGTTTTAGGCTATCCTCCAAGAACCAAGACTTTCTTGGACACAAGAGTTGGGCCAGCATTAGGGGGTAGCAAGCAGGGCAAATTCCCAGGGCCCCATGACACAGGGGGCCCCGCACAGTGGGGCTTAGACTTCAGCCCCGACCTGCAGGGCCAGGGCTCCAGCTTCAGCCTGGTGGGGTTGGGGTTTTGGCTTCAGAAATGTTGCAGAAATCCAATGTGTAAGCAGGTAAGGGAGGCAGGGTGGGGGCCCACTCCTTAGTTTCTGCCCTGGGTCCCAGCAAATCTAATGCCATTCTTGCATGTGAGCTGACAGAACGTTGATACGTACCATTTTGGGGGCAGGCATTTTCAGCAGAGGGCCCTCAAGCCTGGCACTCAGTTCCTACACCCACTTGGTACAACAGAGCCAGCATAGCAAGCTGATGGGTATGCTGCAAGGCCCATCTATTGCTCAGGATTTTTTGAGGTTGAGTTGGCAGAGTCTGAAGATCCTTTCTGTATTATTTTGACACGTTAATCTGAATTATTTTTGCATTACACCTACTGTATTTATAACACACACTATATAAATAAATAAAAGTAAAACTTGGCTATTTTGGTTCATTTCCCCATAAATGATAAACCCATCACAGTGTTGACAACTCCACAACTAACGGGATGTGCAAAGCTGTTTTTATTTACACCTTGTATAAATAGTGATTTAAAACTTTATAGTACACTACTTGCAAAACTGTATTAATAAAAGGCTAATTAGGATTTCTATAAACACTTCATATTCAGAGTGCTTTACAAACAATCCTTGTAACACCCATCTGGAGGTGGGCATATGGGGAACCTGAAGCAGCATCTTTAAGTGATTTGTTTAAAACCACAGAGAACACTAATGCATCTGTGCTGGGATTAGGAATCAAATTTCTTACTCCTAGTTCTGCACTCAGACCTCACTGTGTATCCAAGTCACAAATTTAGGGAAGTCAGTTTTGAGGCTAAACTACTTAATGTCTCTAACCTTCACACATATGCTACTTGAACTGTCAGTCACAGGCGAGCAATAAATGAGATTACATTGTATATAACTATAGAATGAGAGCGACAAGTAAGTGAAGTAATGTCTTTTATTGGACCAAATTCTGTTGGAGAGAGACACAAGCTTTCGAGCTTATACAGAGCTCTTCTTCAGGTCTGGGAAAGGTACTTGGAGCAGAGCGTCCCAGCTAAATACAAGGTGGAACAGATAAGGAGTTAATACACTGCACAAGAGACCAGTCAAGATGAAGTGGGCAGTAACACATCTACAGTCGTAGGACAAAGGAGGGTTATAGTGGGTTACAGATTGTTGTAATGAGCCATTAATCCAGTGTCTTTATTAAATCCATGCTTTTTGGTGTTTAGCTGAGTTATGAATTTAAGTTCCCAGGCTTGATTTTAGAAGGTATTGGGCAGGTTTCCTTGGAGGATGAGGTCAGAGGGATTTTTTTTCTTCCTTTACTACAGAAGCCATATCCATGAGCCACTATTAGTCAGCATTAAGGAAGTAAATCAGAAAGCCTTCAGAAAATGGAGAGAGACAAACTTTGTATTTTGATTGTATTTTGTATCTCACAATCAGCTCTTATACGATATATTTTGTAAACCTCCAACAGTAACAAAAGGGAAGAAAGGTTGTCTACCAACATACGAAAAGTATCTAAGAGCTTGTCTACATTACCGGCTGGATCGATGGGCAGCAATCGATCCAGCAGTTGATTTATCACGCCTAGTCTAGACACAATAAATCGACTGCCAGGCGCTCTCCTGTTGACTCCGGTACTCCACTGGAGAGAGGCGCAGGCAGAGTTGACAGGGAGCGTCAACTGTCGACTGCAGTGAAGACACCACTATGAGTAGATCTAAGTACGTCAACTTCAGCTACATTATTCACATAGCTGAAATTGCTTATCTTAGATCGATCCAGCCCACAGCGTAGACCAGACTTAAGAATCATCAATCATAAAAACTCATAAGTAAATCTATCAAATGCAAGTTAATGTCTTGATTTGATTAGGTTTCACATATCAGACTATAACTAGTCTTTGCCAAGTCCCGTCCATCATTAATACCTCATGAGAGAGTACGCACAAGGGAACTGAAGTAATCAGGTGTCTATGTTCAAATAATGAGGGCTTACGTGGCTGTGGGTTTTAAACTAGTCTTTTACAGCTGAAGATTTTAGCTGAAATGCTGATTCAGGGCACAAGTGCAACTGCATTTAGTGGTTCATCACTGCCCTCAGTTATGCACATCATAAATCCATGTTATAATCTATCATGCTCAAGATAATCTCAGAAATGTAAAATGGTACCCAGTCAAGGCCAACCTTCACCCTGGACCCAGAACTATGCAGTGGAGACCCCCATATACTCTGGGGGCACTAGGAGCCAGATGATGCCTCCCCTGCCCCCACCATGGTGCTCTGGGGAGAACTACAAAGGAGGAGGAGCCAGCCAGAGATTCCAGCTGGTAGAAGCAGGAGCAGCCAAAGCAGAGACTGCAGCACACTCTAGTCAAAACTGGAGGTTCTCTGACTTCCTCTGCCCTGTGCTGATCAGCTGTTTGCTCCCATCCGCCCCCTCCCGCCTCACAGGCTCTTCACTTCAGCTTCCCTCCACAGCCATTCCTCCTACCCTCCTCTCCCCTGCCATATGCGCCTCATCTTCACTTCCCCTTCCATGATTTTTGTGGGCATGGGGTAAGTTTAGATCGGCTAAATGGAACTAACATGCTGTTTTTGCTGCCATCAATTGTTCACTCTGCTTCTGTGTTATACACCCTTCCCACATCTGTGCCTGTCTTGTCTATTTAGACTGTAAACTCTTTGGGGGCAATGGGCCATCTACTACTGTGTGTATAGTGCCTAACACAATGGGGTCCCACTCTTGGATGCCCCTTAGGCAACACCTTAATAAACCTGATAAATAACAATAACCAGCTAGCATTGCAGGCCAGGACTGAGATGCACTGGCAGAACCATAAAGCACTGGACTAGCTCAGGGGATGCAACTCAGGACTGCATTACATTGGCCAGACTGTTTGCGGCACAAGATTCACCTTGTACGTACTGTTGCAGGTCAGGATTGAGGCATAATTGTGAGAACTATGTAGTAAACTATCCAGTATCATTATAGAGCTTCATTTCTATACACGCAAAATTCCTCAGACACACGGAAGAACAGAAAAATTAAACATTTGCATTTAAGTATTGTGACCTTGTCAGCATCATTTAATGCAAGCATGAATAGGCAGGAGCTGGGTAAAGGTGCAAACTATGATAATTATATAACAGTAACTACTGGAATCTGTGGAATTGATCTGTGCCACGTCACACAGGCAATAATCTCTTGTAAACCTGACCCAAGTCAGGTGACTGGGGCTAGAGAATAAAGAGAAATCTTATCAACTCTCCTGCATGCTATACCTTTATTACAAATGGTGGCATGTTAAGTTTTACCTTTTATATATGAAAAATGCCAGATAAAAGGAATATTTTGAGACAAGTGAGCACCAAATATTGACAGTGTAATCAAGTGCAAAGAAAACATACATCAAAGCTGCCCCAAACACAAGAGAAGGGCCCCAAACAGGAGTTTCAAAATACACTGCTTGCTGCTTTACTACTGCTGGCATCATGAGAACAATATTTAACAAACATTTAATCACCAAGATTAATTGGCCACAGCGGACCCAACCTTCGCCACCAAAGCACAATGTTAGAGGTTTTATAAACACAGTTCACCTTCATGAACAAGCTGGCTCACGCATTTACTTCTATGCTTGAGACAGACTCAACCTTTCAAAAGGGTACACTGTCACTTTAAAAATCATGCTGTATATTTATATCTAATATTAAAGTCACTTTTCACTTTTGTCTATAGAAACTTTCATTTTCAGGTGTTTAGTGCTGCAGTGTTGGGGCTGTAAACGTTACATGGAAATGTTTACTTATTTAACAACTTTTTTTTTATGCCTTGAAGGAGGAGTCCTTGCTGTGTCCGGACTCCTCCTCATTGGTGATGTCATTTCCAGGAAAGAGCTGTTTAGAGAACTTTTCAGAACAGGCTATTTTTTTTTTTTAAGTTGACAGTATTTAAAAGTTTAAAACAATTTTTTTTTAAAATAAAATTAATCCAACATTTTAATTTGCCTTTTGGTTTGAGTCTTTAGGTTGTACTCAGGTCAAGTTTCCCTCTGCCAGCAGGAGGGTGAAAAACGCACTTTTAATGAAAGCTGGGATTCTTACAAAATCAAATGTGGTCAGGAGCTGGAGCTTTAAGAAACACTCAAATACCACACCTGAAGAAGAGCTCTGGGTAAGCTTGAAAGCTTGTCTCACCAACAATAGTTACTCCAATAAAAGATAATACCTCACTACCTTGTCTCTCTGACACAGTCTTTGCATTCTTTTGTATTTTTAAGGGGAAGTAAATATTTCATCTTGAGTGCTTTTTCTATCCCGTTGTCCATTTTTGCTGCTATTATGATTTCCAATTTTCCTTCTCAGCAGCTCTTCCCCGGCAAAAGCACTTCACTAGGAAATGTGGGGCCAAAGAATAAATAGCCACTCAGGAAGTTCTTCCAAATGGAAGCAACTAGACCAATTTATTAAGGCCTGCAATGAGTGGAGTTAGAAAGGAGGCTCCATATGCACATTTCCCTCCCAAGATCTTATTCTTCCACTTCATCCATATTTAATCCATTTGTTAGACTCAGTTCTGTTAGGGAAGAGGTTACATTCAGTAAAGTATGTAACTGAATCAAAGCAATGAAGCAAAACCTGATGCTGTTTTAGTTCAGATGAAAATATTTGTAAGATTCATAGAAGCTGAGAAATCATAGGTTTCAGAGTAGCAGCCATGTTAGTCTGTATTTGCAAAAAGAAAAGGAGCACTTGTGGCACCTTAGAGACTAACAAATTTATCTGAGCATAAGCTTTCGTGAGCTACAGCTCACTTCATCGGATGCATTTGGTAGAATCTCCCCTCTGTATTTTCCACCAAATGCATCCGATGAAGTGAGCTGTAGCTCATGAAAGCTTATGCTCAAATAAATTTGTTAGTCTCTAAGGTGCCACAAGTACTCCTTTTCTTTTTGAGAAATCATACAAACTCCTTTAAAGGGCAAGATCAAATTAAACGACTTGCAGAGATCTATAACCCTAAATATTCAAGAGAACATTTGCATGAGGCTCAAAAATAAATTCAGAGCCTCCAATCTTTGTACATTAGGTTTAAAGGAGTGATCTGAAATAGTATCCTCTTATAAATCAGCCTTTTTAATTAGAGATTTCAAAAGTGAAATTTGAACCTTCTTTAACCACAGATAAAGGTCGTCACTCACCAACATTTGAAAATTAAACGGGGCATAATTTTTCTAATTTGCAGTGAATTTTGAAACAGATTCAAACAAACTTTTTTTTCATGTGTGCTTTTCATTATGTGGGTGTGTTTACAGTAAAAATGTGTACACCTATTGTCCAGCTGAGAAGGATCTGGAATTTTCAGCCCTTTATCATGAAAACCAAGGCACTCCTGTCTACACTACGCTCTATCACTGTTGTCAGGACCAGCTGAGCACCATGTTGCTGGAATGCAGATTTTCCAGTGTAAACAAGGCTTTGGGGACCATTAAGCAGTCCTGCTAGCCCCAGCCACTACAGAAGTTGTTTTTCATCCTTGCAAAAACTTGATTGAGCCTGGCTGATATATTACATAGCAGTGCAGAACACCACGATTAGACCAATAAGGAGCACAAGTTCTTGAGAAGACTGTAGCTGACTTAACCTTGCATGCATTTACATTTTTCTTCACTGTAATATACACATCAAAGTTCAAAAAAAAAAAAAAAAGTGAAGACCTGGAAACATTTTTTGAAGAACAAACAGTGAAGAAAAGTGATTATCTACAGTGATACAGGATAAACGGGATAAAGTTTGGGTTTAAAGTTCTACACAAAAGGACACTGATATTTTCCAGGATTATTCTCCTATTGATTAGGAATGAAGAGCAACCTTGCAAGATTTGCCAGCTCAAGCAGAAACTCTACTCACTCCAGCCCCTTTACCAAGATTTTTGACAATGAAAAGCAGACATTTTACTTGCTTGTCAAAAAACTTGCCCAGTTTGGGTAATAAGAACTTTGTAAGGGTGGTGAAAGGGACCTTCAGCTCCAGGCTGGATTAAATATTTAAACTTTTTAATTACTGATAAACTATTGGTTACTCAAAAGCAAGATGCTTTAATCTTTTCAAACCTGATCCAAGCCCACTGAAGTCAATGGAAAGATTCCCATTGATTTCAACAGGCTCTGGATACAACCCTACTTTATTTAGTACAAAGAAAACTGAATTGAGAATAAGGCCAAGATACTGCAACAGCAAATTCTACCAGCAAACAGCACTCATAAGCCCCAACCACAGATAAAAAGAGGACTAAAAAAAAAATCTTTATTCTTGTTTCCCTACTAAACACTCAAAGAAAACAATTCTCATAGACATTTCACATTTGCTATTTACAGGACTTATTACTTAAAATGACTTAGCAAGGATGGCCTGGGTTTTGATCCTAACAAGTTTAATCACACAAATGGTACAGTACTTGACATTTTATTATATGTATTATGCAGCTGTACTACATGGTGATGTCACTAGATCACAAGATAAGCGGATTCACCCCAATATTGAACCAAACTCCTATCATGGTGTCAAGACAATGTAAAATGTATTTGTTAGTCTCTAAGGTGCCACAAGTACTCCTTTTCTTTTTGCGAATACAGACTAACACGACTGCTACTCTGAAACCTGCTTGAGAAGTATCTCTCTCTTTACAAAACTGGAGGTTGTAACTGCTTGTGGCCATTCTGATCTCCATAACACTTATTGTAAGTGTCCTGGCCAGATGCTAACTAGGGTAATTTTAATTAATTCCCCCTACAATTTGATATGAATACCATATTTTTCACTTCCTGTCTCAAAAACTGTTCTGTAGTCCCCATCATGGCCAAGTAAATAGGTGTTCAATTTCATACCACAGGCAACTCCATTTCAGTGGTGTGTGAGGTGATTCCTACATATCATTTATATACAGGAAGTTATCCCAAAGCATTTGACCATCTTGTCACCTAGAAACTGAAGTTGGTGTTTCACCTACACTTATTTTTTCATTTCATATTTTCCCAACACTGCTTTTATCCACAAATGAAGGACAATCAAAATATACAGAAACCTGTTCTTGAAACACCACCAGCTGTTTCCACTTGCCATTTATGCATTATGTACCTGGGGTGTGTTTTTTAAAATGTATACTGCAAGTAGAACTAAGATAGATAAGCAGCCTGGTCTCCAACATTAAAATGCCCCGTGTTGAGCTAGACAGATGAGTAAAGGGAACTCAAGAGCTCCTAAACTCTGGTTTAGCATGCTACCTAGTTTACCATGTAATAATCACCCTCAATTTTTAATTTGGGGGGGGGGGTAGGGAATATGCTTCATAGATTTAGAAAAATAATCTTAAAAATAAGATACATGGACATCTGACGCTGACCCCACTTCACAAGCTGAACTGATCTTGTAGAATTTTATTACAGATTGAAGATTTACTTAAAATCCTTAGAATAATTTCTTCAAAGGCTGAACAGCTCTTCCAGTCCGTACCTACTGCCCACACAACTTTCAATCACAAAGGTCTTTCCTTCCACAAAGCTATGACAGCACTGTATTCCCTGTTCAAAACTCTCAGATTTTCAAGCAGATTCTATCTGGATGCGATTTGCTAACAAGTGAACCGTTATTATAGCCATTATGTTCAACTGCAAAGGGTCAATGGGTTAGAGGTAGATTATCATGTAAAACTGTTTTAGAATCAGTGAAAGAAAAAAAAAACCACCACCCTACCTTTGGAGAAAAAATAAACTGGTAACAGATAAACAAAGTGACAGGGCTACTATGCAGCAATTTGCTAAACGTTAGACCTGGGGTTCTCAAACTGGGGGTTGGGACCCCTCAGGGGATCACAAGGTTATTACATGTGGGGTCATGAGCTGTCAGCCTCCACCCCAAACCCTGCTTTGCATCAGCATTTATAATGGGATTAAATATATAAAAAGTGTTTTTAATTTACAAGGGGGGGGTCACACTCAGAGGCTTGCTGTGTGAAAGGGGTCTTCAGTACAAAAGTTTGAGAACTGCTGCGTTAAAAGGACAGCAGAGTCTAAGCAACAGAAAGTGCCCAGTTTAAAATGCTTCACATTTGCTTGGCATTTTAATATTAGATTAATAGCTATAAAGCTATACCTATTTATTGTACATTACCAACTTCAGTAGTGTTGAGGACAGTTTACAGTTAGATCTCTAGACAGACATGCCTCCGAGACCAAAACAAGTTTTAGAACTCTCAGAAGCTTAAGAACAAATAGTTGGCAATGTATTCCCAGCCAGGGAGCGGTGGGTCAGTTGCTACTGTTTCTCATTCCTTGTTACATTACCAAATATAAATTCATTGTTTCTTGTAAAAACACCAACTTTCCAAAGCTATTACATATGTCACCAAATCCAGGATCTATGCCTTGCTAAAACGGGCATCGTGTACATGATAACTCTTTGCCATTTTCTGTTTCCAATGAAGTGAGCTGTAGCTCATGAAAGCTTATGCTCAAATAAATTTGTTAGTCTCAAAGGTGCCACAAGTCCTCCTTTTCTTTTTGCGAATACAGACTAACACGGCTACTACTCTGAAACATCTCTTCAGTGAGTTATTTTGCTACACAGCATGACTCTGGAAAATAAATATTACCCATATATTAAAAAAACCTCTTCAAACACTGACAGAAGTTTTAAAGCAATGTAAACACATTTCCATATTAGGGCCTGTGGAAAGCACATGTTAAAAAAAAAAAACACACACACAAGAGAATCCCTCTTTGTTGTAAATCTTACAACAACAAAAGTTTGTTCTCCTGAACTGAAGTTTTGTTCCTTCTTTGCTAATGAAAAGAAAGTTCTCCTGCAACAGTACCACCAAAACACACACACACACACACACACACACACACACTTCTCTCCTTGGAAAGTGAGAAAACATTTTCTAAAAAACCAACTTCTCCACCGGAACCTGCAGCAACCAAAACTAGTTACCTGTCTCAGACCCAAGAGGAAAGGCATCCTGCATTCTCATCATCCACACTAACGCTTTGGAACAAAAGAATTTTAAAGTCCCACAACAACCATTTCCTTGTCTGATGTGCGCGGGGTGCGCCTGCAATCCTATTTAAACCAGGGCTTTCTTGGCTGGGAATGTTAAGTAAACAGGGTCCCAGAAGACAGCATGCACTCGCTCGCTCTCCGCCCTTCCCCTCTTTCTCCTCCCACACCCTGTGACATCTCAGACGCAGCAGAGCTGTAGTGTTTGGCAAGGAGGAAATGACATCAGTTCAGGCACTGCAAAAAACTGGAGACAGCTGCTGATTAACAAGAAAAGGGCTTGCTACAAACTTGAGATGCAACTTGGTATTTAGCAACCCTGCTCTATGCAGAGGCGTTAAACACTACATTTTGGGTGAACAAGGAAAACTATCTTGGCTCTAACCCAGATGCCCCAAATGAAATAAAAACCTATATTAAAGAACAACTCTTCAATGACATTTAATTAAAATTCCCTACGCAAAAATACCTCAATTTCTCCTCAAAAATGGCTGTCTAGCTTGGATGGAGCTCCTTTGAGCAGCTCTGTAGTCTGCACTAACAGGCAGCATTTGGGGAAGATGGATCAAAACCAGAACCATGTATTTAAACACCTCCACACTTGGAGGATTTGGCTAAAATGGAACACTGATCTAAATCACTCCCCTGGTTTTGCCCACTTTGATTTTTTTCTTTAAATAGTTCTTACTACACTACTGGCAAATTCACCACCACCAAACACCTCGCTTACTAAATGGCAAAGCTTCCATTTCTTTCAGTGGGAGCAGGATTGGGCCCCCAAGCAAGCCTACAAAGAGGTGATGTGGCAGCTATTTTTATCCTTGCCATGCAGTGAGAGCGCACTGCTGTCCCAATGTAGTGCCCCTACTTCTGGGCATTAACCAGCTCCACACTTTCAGACCAATGAGAGGTTGTACCTCGTAAACAAACTTATCTAGTCACCACGAATGCCAATCTTGTTTGACCTCTCATAAACAAGCGGTACAACAAGTTCTACAGCAGTAGGGGAGATGACACAGCAGACAGTAATCTAAATTTAAACTGTCTATAGCTCCTACTTTAAAAGTTCAGCAAACCCCCCCCCCTTTTTTTTTGTTTCTCTTAAATCAGCAGCTGTTCTCATCTGTCATATGCTAAACTAGAAAACTCACCACTTCCATGTGCAAAGGCAGCAACTAGGCAGGCATTTAACAGAAGGGGAACTTCTCTTTTATTTGATCCTCTCAGTCTCTAGGCGGCTATAAATTAAAGATATTTGGAAAGGATCAAAGCAGGAGTCCTTTATGTACAGAAGGCTATTAAATCCCTTAAGGGGAAATACTGGTTTTTAAATCATTTCAGGGCTTAAAAAAAAAAAAAAAGAAACTACTTACAATTCTTATAAATTCAAATGTTCAATTGCATTACATTTTTAAAAAGCCTTAAAAACAGCCAAACTGTTCACAAGCAAGTTTGGTGAGAATTAGTTTCAGACAATTACCCCTTTTTCAAACTTTTCAACACTCCTGAGCCACTGTTATCATGTTCTCTTGGAAGTTTCTGAATTGTTTCCCAACTGCGCATGTAGTTCTGGGGGTTCTCTGAACACAAACAAGAGGGAGAAATGTAGTAAGTATCCTTCATACTTACACAGTACCTCATCCAAACATTAGAAAGCACTCTACAAACACTAATCCTCTAAACATGCAATTCAATGTTACGTGGTGCCACCCCCACTTTATCAACAGGGAAACCGAGGCACAGAAGTTAGTAGTAAGTTGCATCTCCTCAGCTTTTGGATTTTCTACCTTTTGCAATCAGAACTTTAAATGACCAGTCCAAAAAGTTACCCGGATGTTGATTATGCCACATGACACATCTATAAATTCATGGATGAAACATTCAAACCATCAGAGGTTGCTTTGCCAAGCAAATGGACAATACCAATGATACACAGGAGCAAGTTCCTGTTTTGGTCATGGGTAGTTATGGGCTCTTTTGCCTACATCTGAAGCTTCTGGTCCTGGCCACTGCTGGAGACAGGACACTGGACTAGGTGGACCTCCAGTCTGATCTAGTCTGGCAATTCCGATGTTCCTAGTGTTAAAAGCTGACACTCTCTGACAACCTGGCAACTTCAACTGATCCTCCCTTTCTTTAGCAAATCACACAAAAGTCTCCGGTATATATTCAAAAGACAAGAGCTCAGCAGTAAATCTAGTGACTCAAGATCCAGATTCTAGATACACAGTAGTAGAAAAAAGAACAGGAGTACTTGTGGCACCTTAGAGACTAACATTTATTTGAGCATAAGCTTTCGTGAGCTACAGCTCACTTCATCGGAATGCATCCGATGAAGTGAGCTGTAGCTCACGAAAGCTTATGCTCAAATAAATTTGTTAGTCTCTAAGGTGCCACAAGTACTCCTGTTCTTTTTGCGAATACAGACTAACACAGCTGCTACTCTGAAACCACTAATAGAAAAGGAAGTAACCGATCTTAAAAGTAAAGTAAACAGCTTCCCAGCTTACCTAGCACCACACCCTCAGCAGGGGGCTTGATGCTCTATCATTAGAAGCATAGAATATCAGGGTTGGAAGGGACTTCAGGAGGTCATCTAGCCCAACCCCCTGCTGAAAGCAGGACCAATCCCCAATTAAATCATCCCAGCCAGGGCTTTGTCAAGCCTGACTTTGAAAACCTCTAAGGAAGGAGGTTCCACCACCTCCCTAGGTAACGCATTCCAGTGCTTCACCACCCTCCTAGTGAAAAAGTTTTTTCCTAACATCCAACCTAAACCTCCCCCATTGCAACTTGAGACCATTACTCCTTGTTCTGTCATCTGCTACCACTGAGAACAGTCTAGATCCATCCCCTTTGAACCCCCCTTTCAGGTAGTTGAAAGCAGCTATCAAATCCCCCCTCATTCTTCTCTTCCGCAGACTAAACAATCCCAGTTCCTTCAGCCTCTCCTCATAAGTCATATGCTCCAGCTCCCAATCATTTTTGTTGCCCTCCGCTGGACTCTTTCCAATTTTTTCACATCCTTCTTGTAGTGTGGGGCCCAAAACTGGACACAGTGAAGTCTCTTTCTTCTCTCCATGGGGTTGTTTTATGCTGGGAGCCATGTCACTGCTTGGCCCTTCCTTTTGGCTTTTCTCCTGTATGTGGGGGTGCCGGCACCAGCTTCAGCGAAGATGCTGTCAGTGCCAGAGGAGCTGGAGCCGACATTAGTGCCATGTCTGTTGGTAATGGTGCCAAAGTGGTAGCTTGCAGATATGGTGTTAAGAAAGTGACAGCCAGTGCTGATGATCCCGGCATTGAGCTGATCAGAATCAACATGACTGGTGTAAAATTCAATGCATTTTTCTTCTCTGCCTTTTTTGCACCCCTAGACCCTGGGGTGCGGTGTCTGCTTGAAGGGGCACTTGCTGAGGACGACCCTTTAGGTTCCTTGGAGGTGGATGACTCCTCCAGGTCTGAGACCATGAGCATTTATCAGTCAACCATGTAGCTTCAGACACATGTCCCTCAATTTGCGAATGATTGACAAGAAGTGTTTTCACTCTGAGTGCTTATCAGGAATGTGGCTCTCCCCCTGACAGAATAGGGCATCAGCTATACTGGGGAATGAAGTTTGGCAGCGCTTAAACCCTATTTTAGAGGTTTAGAGTCTGCCAGGATGGTAGGCATGAGGCGCCTTGTTCCACTTGCATGGGGCGTGTATGGGGAGAGGTGTCTGTTTTGTTATGGTTTTAGGAAATGTTCAAAGTAGAGAACTGAAGATAAAGAGGGGTGAAGTAGCATTTACTCTCCAATTCAATCTAGAAGATGAGTTTGAAACAAGAAGAAAAGTAGACAGTTGAACCCTTGCCAGGTTCAGTCTGCTGCCTCAGGTGGTAAGATGGAACAGGGAGGGTGGCAGCTGCAGTTACTCCAGTCCTTTATGCCCTTGGACAGAAGCATGAAGTGGCACTCATGGCCTTGATGGACACTGTGATTCAAAAAGATCCCATCTCATATGCAGTGAGATCCACACTGACCCATAGTTGAAGAACACAGTGTTCCAGATAATGGTATGCCAATGATTTTTTATGAAGTAACTATATTTGATATATTACTCTCCACTGCATTTCTCATGCATCCTAACATTGTGTTTTTCTGACCATCACTGCACATTGAGCAGAGATCCTCATTAAGCTGTCCACAATGATGCCCAAGTCTTTCTCTGGAACAGATGCAGTTAATTTAGAATCCCATAAAGTGTATGAGTATTTCAAATTATTCTCTCCAGTGGGCATTACTTTGCATTTATCAACATTGAATTTTATCTGTCATTGTGTTGCTAGTTCACTTAGCTTAGGCTGGTCTCCACTATGGCGAGATCCCCGCTGCAACAATCGATGCAGCAGGGATTGATTTAGCAGGTCTAATGAAGACCCGCTAAATCAACGGCAGAGTGCTCTCTGGTCAACCCCGGTACTCCAGCTCTCCAAGGAGAGTAAAGGAAGTCGACCGGAAAGCCTCTCCCATCGACTAGTGCAGTGAAGACACCAAGGTAAGTCGACCTAAGCTACATCGACTTCAGCTATGTTATTCACGTAGCTGGAGTAGTGTAACTTAGGTTGACTTACCTCCGTAGTGAAGACAAGCCCTTAGGTCCCTCTGAAGTGCCTCAGTCTTCTCTAGGTTTGATAATTTTATATCACCTGCAAGTTTAGGAAAGCAGCAGGAAATCCAGAAGAGAAGGTTAAGATTTGTTCTTACCATTCAGTTTTACAAGAAATATAGAGGCTCTACTTCCTTTTGTATTGGCTCTGGGAATGAGCGTGAATATGTTTCCAGCCAAGTATCAATTCTGCATAGTGGATACTTTGAAGAAAACTGAAAACTCTGACTTACTGGGAGATAATAAATATAGGAAGAAGAGTCAGCAGTAATGGTCTCTTCCACAGCACCACCACATTGGGTGTTACACCTTGAAAACAACACTGTAAAGAATAAAACAGCACAGACTACAGCTAAGCATAGGAAAAGCTCCTTGAAGAGTTCTACAAATGTACCACAACTCAGTCCAACCTGAAGTACTCTCCTGGACATACCCCCGACCCCTCATTCTGACAAAACACCTCAATCTTGACTTTTACCACTTGTCATTATTCCGGTCGTGGAGGTCTCAAATAGGAATGTTGTGTTAGAGACAAATGCTGATAGGGACTCAGATGACATCACCAAACCAGCCAGTTAATCTGCTGGTCTACCTAGCCTCAGGGTTCTCTGAGGTTTCTGTTGCCATCTAACAAAAAACCAAACCTGTGAGTAGACTGCTGTAGGAAAACAGAATATCAAGAGAGCTCCAGCATAAACTTTGAGGGGAGCCTCTCCAAAAAGAATTAGCATGCACTGACCGTACAGTGCAGGTTCTGAAGAGCAAGGAGGAAAAGACTTAAGTAGAGTCTCTTCAGGTATCTTCAAAGAACCTAAGCAAAGTTTAAAAGAATAAATGGAAACTACAATTTTAATGATCAGGAAAGCTCAACACCAGTTATTCAAAAGGACAGCAGTTTCTGAACATACATTATACTTAGACACTGCACTTCTAAATTACAGTACAAAAGCCTGGCTCAAAGTAATAGAGCAATCCGGTCTAAACTTCCATTCTCCATTACAGTGATTTTGTTTTCAAAAACACATCGGGGGGTGGGACGGGGGGGACGGACCAGAAAGCTCAATCTTAAATATACACTCACAGTAAAAGTTTTCTAAATCGCCCTACAAAGCATTTTCTATAACGTACTTATAATCCATTTGACTACGTGGGAGAAGAAATTTGATCTGTTTTTCCAAACACTGAGCCGCTCTTTTTGAAATGTTAGAACATCTAATACAAATGAGGATGGAGTGAGGGACTGACATGGGTGTTGTTATAAGAACTGATCTGGACTGATTTAGCACAAGTGCTTACAGAAAACAGCGGGAAATATGTCAAGATCTTACAATCTAATGTCGCATTTACTACGTTCATTGTTTCTATTTTGGCTCATGTTTTTGCATAAACAAGGAATATTGTAGATATCCCACTGCTCACCACCCCTCTCAAAGAATGGGCAAACACTTCCTTTCTAATAGAGACTGCTGGATGTAGTTCCCTCCACATCTGACCAAGGCTATTGCTGGGTGCAAAGGATGACTGGAAAGCAGCTCCCCACCCACAAAGCCTAGGGCCTGTTTTGTCAGTCAGAATGGACTGCTAGAGAATATGAAACACTCTCTTCACAGGCCTGAATACCTTGCCTTCACAGCTCTTGTGCTTCCGTCTAGCCCAGAAAGCTTGGATTCCAACTGCAGCCGAGACCACTGACCCTGGAACAGCCCTTTTAAACAGAGTGAGTGACCGGGTTCAGCATATCATGATCTACCCTCTATCTCTAACTCTTAAATTTTCTTCTCTCTCATTTCTCTGCCTTTTGATTTATCTACTGATTCATTACTGGCCTTATAGCCGAATGCTTTAGTTTAATCAAACCTTCTTGAGCATGAGTAAATGACACCATTTATTCTATCATGTCCAGTATTTAATTGTGCAAGGCATTTTAGGACACAATTTGTATGAAAAGTAGAAGACAAACAAAGTATAATATGAAACATTTAAAGTCAGTGTAGCAGTAGAAGAGGAAAGCAACATGTTATTTGGAGGATGGGGAAAGAAAATATGTTTGTACCTACTGAGTCCTTAAACCCTACCAGAATATATCAGATGACATATGCCTTCCTTTCCCCTCTATCCACATACTCCCTCCCCTCTCCACTCAGCTGTCCCCTAGACCTGGAAAATCTATTATTTTACCCAAACAAAAGCTGCCACTCAAACTCCATCTTCTCTGCTAGGCAATACACCAGCAGCTAATTCAAACTACTGGGATTACCTAAAGTAGTGGGCAGACGCAAAACGTATCCTTCATACCTGCTCTATTCTTATAAAAAATACCTGCCTTGGTCAAATGAATGCAGCAGGTCAGCAGCCATATTTAGATTCGTGTATAGAGCTGGAGAGAGTATGAACAGTGTATAGGACACTGGACCAGAAGGCAAGAGAGCTGGGTTCTGTTCCTGGCTCTGTAACTGACCCGCAAGCTGCTTCACCTCTTTATCTCTATTTCCCTATTGATAAAATGGGAAGAATGTTACCCTCCTTCTTTTGTAAAGTACTCCAAGATCTACAACGAAGGGTGCTATATAAGAGGTAAGCAGTATTGTATACGCCTCGCAATCCTGACAATGACCCCTTTAAAGGAGCAACAAGTTATCCAAATATTCCCCATGTCTATATTTTTTTATGAGCAACTTCCCAGCAGACTGCTGGGCCCTGTGTAACTAGTAAAATAGCAAATAGAAGTTATGCCAGTAACGTTCATGTTTCAGCATTAACCAGAACACTCCACTCTACCCAAGCACTGCTAACATTAATATTCATCTCTTTTACTGCACTGGTGTATCCATACACCAGACAGTTTTGGCCTCACAAAGGCACAACTTTCAACACCTCTCCCTCCTGCATCATCACCTTTGGAACATCTATAGCGTCTCCATGTGGATAATTTATACTTAGTTTGTTTATGTAACACTTATTTTATATACTTAAGTGATTAAAATGCCCATTAACAAATTATCTAAAAGGAAAAGGCTGACCAGGAAAACTTCCTTTATTAGTATCAGCGAATAGGTTTCACCTTGCTATACTGACTACTATAAGTTTTACTAGAGCTCATTTCTCCCTCTGGAACACTAAAGGTGGAGAAAGCCCCGTAATCACACTGCAATGGGTGTAAGACACAGGAGGGGGTGAATGGACCAGCCTGCCCTAATCCCTGTGAACATTATGCTTGAGGTGAAGATACTGGGTTGGCTACAGCAGAATGCACGACAGGAGGGATTCCCTTAGCTGACATCTTTGGCAACCCCATGCCCTAGATAGATTTCAGAG
This sequence comes from Dermochelys coriacea, assembly GCF_009764565.3. NCBI lineage: Eukaryota > Metazoa > Chordata > Testudines > Dermochelyidae > Dermochelys > Dermochelys coriacea. Next base: position 123,053,086 of record NC_050074.1, read on the forward strand.
TAGCAGTCATATTAGTCTGTATCTGCAAAAAGAAAAGGAGTACTTGTGGCACCTTAGAGACTAACAAATTTATTTGAACATAAGCTTTCGTGAGCTACAGCTCACTTCATTGGATGCATGCAGTGGAAAATACAGTGGGGAGATTTTATATACACACAGAACATGAAACAATGGGTGTTACCATACACACTGTAACAAGAGTGATCAGATAAGGTGAGTTATAACCAGCAGGAGAGAGAAAAAAAACCCTTTTGTAGTGATAATCAAGGTGGACCATTTCCAGCAGTTGACAAGAACGTGTGAGGAACAGTGGGGGCGGGGGGAAAAAACATGGGGAAATAGTTTTACTTTGTGTAATGACACATCCACTCCCAGTCTTTAGTCAAGCCTGTGATTAATCAGTCACACTATCAGAGGCTCGTTCACCTGCACATCTACCAATGTAATATTGCCATCATGTGCCAGCAATGCCCGTCTGCCATGTACATTGGCCAAACCAGACAGTCTCTACATAAAAGAATAAATGGACACAAATCAGACATCAAGAATTATAACATTCAAAAACCAGTCAGAGAACATTTCAATCTCTCTGGTCACTCGATTACAGATCTAAAAGTGGCAATTCTTCAACAAAACAACTTCAAAACCAGACTCCAATGAGACTGCTGAATTGGAATTAATTTGCAAACTGGACACCATTAAATTAGTCTTGAATAAAGATTGAGAGTGGATGTGTCATTAGACAAAGTAAAACTATTTTCCCATGTTTATTTCGCCCCCTACTGTTCCTCAGACGTTCTTGTCAACTGCTGAAAATGGCCCACCTTGATTATCATTACAAAAGGGTTTTTTTTCTCTCTCCTGCTGGTTATAACTCACCTTACCTAATCACTCTCGTTACAGTGTGTATGGTAACACCCATTGTTTCATGTTCTCTGTGTATATAAAATCTCCCCACTGTATTTTCCGCTGAACGCATTCAATGAAGTGAGCTGTAACTCATGAAAGCTTATGCTCAAATAAATTTGTTAGTCTCTCAGGTTCCACAAGTACTCCTTTCCCCATGCCCTAGATGTCCCTAGGCCAGTGTTTCTCAAATGCAGCCACCAGAGGCTTTTCTTGCGGCCACAGCCCCCGGGCAGTGATGAGGGGCGGGGGGAGGGAAGCAGTGGCCTCTCCCCCCAGGGCCGCAGGCAGGGGTTGGGCCCTGCCCTCCTCTGGAGCTACAAATGCCAGAGGAGTAGGCAGCTGGTGTGAGTTCCCCACTTTCCCACGGGTGGTGGGGCTCGGGCTTCTGGCTTCAGCCTTGGGGTGGTGGGTGGCAGGCTCCGGCTGCAGGGTGCCAGGCTCAATTCTCCAGTGGGGGGCTTTGGGCTCCAGTCCCAGGCTCACATCATCCTACCTCATCACCCCGGCCCTCACTTCCTCCCTACTCACCTCTCTATCCATGGCTTAATTTGTCCCCTGGCTTGCAGGGGCTGTATAAGTCTGCTATGAAAAGCGATATTTGTATGTTTGTTAATGTAACTTTTCACTGTCTCCCAGCTAGCTAGTAGGTCTGCTGTGAAAAGCGATACATACAAATATCAGTTTTCACAGCAGCAGTCTTATTAGTTAGCAAGCCTTTAAAAAAAAAGAAAAAAGCAGCCAAAAAAGCAAAACAAACAACAAAAAAGACAAGAATATGCTAAGCGCCTTATTTTGTTTCTATTCTGTTTAGGTCCAGTAAAGAATAAAGACAACTGTACATTATTTTTATTACTGAGTCTGCAAAAACACCCTACATAAATAAATTACAATGATTTGGACATGTATATGTGCATATTTATTTGTTTTTCCTAAAGTTAATTAAGTATTTTAGGAATAATTGTCAGAGCGGCCACCAGCAAGAGTTGGTAGCCACACTCTGAAGGCCACCAAAAAATTTGAGAGAACCCCTGGGCCTCTGACTGCCAGATGCTGAGACTGGAGATGGATCACTTGATGATTGCTCTATTCTATTAATTCCCTTTGAAGCATCTGGCATTGGTCACGGTCGGAAAACAGGATACTGGGCTGGACGGGCCATTGGTCTGACCCAGTATGCCCATTCTTATGTTCTTAACCAAGTATGTATGTATCCCTGCTTGGAACACCAATAACCCCTACTGTTTCCAGTCATCAGTTTTGTGTAAGGGCCAAATTATACCCTAAAATACATCCAAGTTTCTCAGATACTGCAGTGCAAGATGTGCACTTCTCTGAGCAGAATTTGGATCCAATGGTAAAATGTTCAAAATCTGTAATCAAAACAGCAGAGATTCCACCACCTTTATATTGCAGGGAAAGTACTTTTAAATGGCAAATCCTTTGAAAATATCTTGTCTATAATTCTTCTCTTTAGGTGAGTTTTATGCATATATCCCTAACTCTTGGAGACTCAAAAACCCTTGTGTGCCTCTAAAAGTAAAATAAATATTACAAACTATAGTTGGTAGGAAATCTTAATCTCTAACAGCTGAAGTGAAGCATAGATTGCCTGAATAATAAAGACAGTCAATCCTAAAAGGGTAAGTTGAGGAACAAGAACTCTGGGCCACTCAACCAGGAAAGAAAGAGCCCAATAATGCTTTCCTACAAATTAATGGTAAAATGCCCACTGACTTCAATACTAGATCAGGCATACATTTGTAACAATAATAGGCCAACACAAAAGTCTTATTCCACACATTAATCCTCTATAAAGGTAGACAGAGAACTCAAGAATGCTCTGCAAATTTTGTGAATGGCATTTGACCTGAGGCTGGCTAGGAAACAGATTCTTTGGAGTGCCTATGTCTTAACAGCCTTGAAATGCAGGACTGTTCAGAAATGAGCAATCAGACATTTAGCTAGATTCTCTTGGATTTACCATGACTGGTTAATTCAGGGTCAAAAGAAACAAAAATTGGATGGACAGTCTAAGGGCTTTAGTCCACTTCATATGGTAACCTTTGAAACACAAAGTATTAACAAAAAGAAAAGGAGTACTTGTGGCACCTTAGAGACTAAAATTTATTTGAGCATAAGCTTTCGTGAGCTACAGCTCAAATAAATTTGTTAGTCTCTAAGGTGCCACAAGTACTCCTTTTCTTTTTGCGGATACACATGAACACGGCTGCTACTCTGAAACCTGAATGTATTAAGAGATCTCCCTAGAATGGAGATGCTGGCATCGGAAAAACAATGGCAGAATGATTGACTAACTAAAATGGAATTCACTCACCACCTTGGGAAGGTTTCAGAATAGCAGCCGTGTTAGTCTGTATTCGCAAAAAGAAAAGCAGTTCTTGTGGCACCTTAGAGACTAACAAATTTATTAGAGCATAAGCTGTCGTGAGCTACAGCTCACTTCCGATGAAGTGAGCTGTAGCTCACGACAGCTTATGCTCTAATAAATTTGTTAGTCTCTAAGGTGCCACAAGTACTGCTTTTCACCTTGGGAAGGAATCTCAGATGAGCTCATAGCCTCACCTTATCCTTGAAGAAGTTAGTGTAGGGTGGATCAATCACTCAGGCCTGGGCTGAAGTCATGACCACATGAAAAAAAAATAGCTTCTCACACTAAAAAAATTGAGCAACTAAAAAAAGTTTAATCAAGATTCATAAGAACTACATTTACCTCACAACACCAGGGACTTTAGTGCAAAATTTCTACTGTACTAAGCCGGGTATGCACCTGGAAAGGGAATGCAGAGAAACTATTTGCATTCACCTTATTCAGAATGTCAAAATAGCAGCTAATGAGATCTGTAACCCAGACCAACAAGTGAAGACAGTCAAAGTTTCCCTGGGGAGCAAGTATGATGGTCCCACTTGGACAATCTTGCATTAGACTGAAAACCTTTTCCTCTTGAATTGGCATGCCCTTCTGGTAGGTTCCTTTCAAACAGCAAAGATGATGCGAGACACCAAGAGCCAGATCCTTTGTACTACTCTAGCTGGGGATTCTCCTGTTGTAGGAAAAGCCTCAAAAGCATAAAGTTTTCAACCTGATGAGAGTGGCATCTACAGTTGCCAGTAGGGTTAGAAACCAAACCTGCCTGGGCCAGAAAGGGGCTATACAGATCATGGAACATTTGTCTCTTCTAATCTTGACCAAGATCTTTGAATAACAAAAGGAATTGGAGAAAGAAACATGTGAACTCCTGCCCCTTCAACCAAAGAATGGAAAATAGGTCCACTGACAGTATCATACTTAATGTCTTCTACAGAACACAATGTGTTTCTCAGAGGAATGGTAAATAGATCTCTCAAGCAAACACTATTAGAAAAAGATCTGCCACATCACCATAGATGTAATAACTACCCGCAGCTGTCTAGTATTGATCAGCTGAGCCTGTCTGCAGTGCAGGCAACAGGAAGCAATATCCTGTTCCTTCCTTCTTAGGAGACACAGCCCAATTTTCCACAATTAGATTTAGAGCTACCTTTTGCGATACCAGATCTCCGAAAGCCCACATTTCATTCAGTGCCACCCTCATCTCCAGACATTCATTTGAATGGATTCCTGGAGAAATTAAATCCCTTGAATATGGAACACACCACATGATTTCCCCATTACGAACAGGATGCACCCATGGCTACTACAATCTAAATCTGTTAATTTGGAAGTCCTTTTCCTAGTTACAGGTTTTCATTGGACTGCCATTGCATCAATCTCTCTCTACCACCCGGAGTGGGTGCAATAATTCTGCTGCTTGAAATCACTGACGGTGCCTCAAGTAAACACATTCCCACAGGTACTGTTGAACGCTATTGTGACCATGAAGTCCAACAATGACAATATAGGTCTTGCTGAAACCTCCTGGCCCTGTCAAAGTCATCTTACTAGATCCATTATATCCTGGTCCCTTGCAGGGAAAGAAAGGATCTGAGAAAAGAATTATTTCTGAGGGGAAAACTGGTGGTGAGGCTGCTTTGATCCATTCTAGAGTGCTGCCTTTGATCTGTCAACTATCCAAATAGGGAGAACATGCACTCCCCATGTTGATATGCCATTATGATCATCAAGTGTTCAGTAAATACATGCAATGCCAACGCCAGCCCAGAAAGTAATATCACTATCACAAGTACAGGCACTTCTCCAGGCACCAGGTACATCTTTGCATGCACATTAATGTCTGCAAAGCCTAGAGCAGAGAACCAAAGGTCACTTTCTTCTAGAAGAGAGACTTGTTCTCAGATACAGAGTTGGAACTTTTACCAGGTAAGTGACTCAGGATGGGCCTGAACCTGTTTTTTCCCCTCCCTATGTCTCAGGGAGAACCATGAAATGAAATCAAACCACTTCCCTCTCTTTACAAAGTAGCATTGAATCAAAGGAGTTTTTTGCCAAGGAAGACTGAATTTCCTACAGTGTCTCTTCCTAATGTAGTGCTAGATTCAAGGGCAGTCTTGACTGGGGCAAGATTATTCCAAATAGGCTTACCAAATTTGAAATTATCAATCTCTCTCTCTAAAGATGACCAATGGCCATCAGGGGTATTGTATTTTTAGTTTAACTCCCAGCAGGAAGCTCTCTGAGGTGCTTACTAGCTAATGCAATTTTCTCGGTGACTTATCTTCAAACAGTCTTCACAAAGAAACTGTTAAAAACATTTAATTAGTGCCAGTGTGTGTGAGCAAAAATTTTGATTGAAACTTATGGGAAAAGTGTGAGTAATGTTATCTTAAGTTTTTTATTTTGTTCTCATAAAAATTTTGATCTTCACTAGAATATGAATACGAGTATGAAATGCAAATGAAGTAGTATTTTGGATAGTAAGATTCCACTTTTAAAGTAAGTTAGTAAATACTAATCTATAAATTAATAAGAATATTCACTGATAACCCTAATGGGAGTGGGAATACCATGGTATGTGCATATTACCAGATTTGATCTCGCTCATTTTAGGATAACCAGAGTAATTCCAAAGAAGACAATTAATTATGCTAGATTGACAGCAGTAAAACCAAAAATATGGCCCAGTATGCATGTTCTGTAAAGCTTAATAAATGTTTAATAAATTCTAGTTTGTATCATTTGGCTAGTACAATGATAGAAAAAGCCTATATTTGGAAACATCTGTTAAAGGGACACAGCCAAGGTTGAACCATGAATACTCAGTTCTGCATCGTCTAACTTGACTGGTTTTCTCAACTTAAATGTTGCATTATCAGCAGTATTGTGGGCAAGGAAAATGAAATATTAATGCAAAAGACGTCACTGCATGTTAAGGTTTTAAATGTAAAAAGTCGGGAAGTGAAAAGCTTCAGATTCTCATTGCAATATTAACTCACCTACTTTACACAGACTGGAAATAAAATGAAATTTTTCAGTTTTAACTCAGCACATACAAAGCAGTTACAATGTAATCTTAAGGCTGAGCAGTTAAAAACAGAAGAGCCAGGAAAAACAAGAGTTCAGGTTCCCACAGCGATGTTATTTTGGCCATGTTACACATCCTGTATGTTTTCCACTTCATATTTAAAAAGAAGAAGAGCATTACAGTCTGTAGAGTTAATGCTTGAGGTAGAAAACACTCAAAAAAGTTCATTGACTCTTTGCTGTTACAAAGCCTCTATTTCAGCCTTTTAACTTTTTCAAAATAGAAAAGGCATTTACAGAATTATAAATAAAGCAACCTTCAAAAACTACAGAAGAAGGAGTCGTATGTAATTTTGAACCAAGCTGATTTGACTACCTCCTCCAAACTTTTTCCATACTGAGACATTATTTGCCATATTTCATCCTAGAGAATTTTTTGGACCAAATTATGAAACCACAAAAATAGGGACTTCACTAATATCCTTTTGTCATAAATATAAAAGGAAGGGTAACCACCTTTCTGTATACAGTGCTATAAAATCCCTCCTGGCCAGAGGCAAAACCCTTTCACCTGTAAAGGGAACCTAGCTGGCACCTGACCCAAATGACCAATGAGAGGACAAGATACTTTCAAATCTGGAGGGGGTGGGGGGAACAAAGGGTCTGTCTGTCTGTGTGATGCTTTTGCCAGGAACACATCAGGAATGCAGCCTCACAACCCCTGTTAGTTAGTAAGTGATCTAGCTAGAAATGCATTAAACTTCCTTTTGTTTAATGGCTGGTAAAATACGCAGTGCTGAATGGAATGCATATTCCTGCTTTTGCATCTTTTTGTAACTTAAGGTTTTGCCTAGAGGGATTCTCTATTTTTTGAATCTGATTATCGTGTAAGGTATTTACCATCCTGATTTTACAGAGGTGATTCTTTTACCTTTTCTTTAATTAAAATTGTTCTTTTAAGAACCTGGTACATTTTTCATTGTTCTTAAGATCCAAGGGTTGGGGTCTGTGTTCACCTGTACAAATTGGTGAGGATTATTATCAAGCCTTCCCCCAGGAATGGGGGTGTAGGGCTTGGGGGAAGATGTCTCCAAGTGGGCTCTTTCCCTGGTCTTTGTGTAGGACGCTTGGGGATGGCAGCATAGGGTTCAAGGACAACGCAAAGTTTGTACCTTGGGAAGTTTTTAACCTAAGCTGGTAAGAATAATCTTAGGGGGTCTTTCATGCAGGTCCCCACATCTGTACCCTAGAGTTCAGAGTGGGGAAGGAACCTTGACATGGTGGCAGAGGTGGGATCATTTTGAACCCGAGATCATTTTGAACCAGAAGCACAGCAGGATTTTAATAGGTTTTGTAAAAGGTGCTTGCAGCTGTAGAGTCTGTCTGTCTGCCTGGGGGACAAAGCAGCAGGCATAACAAAAGGATTTTTCTGTAGGCTGAGAAGAGCTATCAGAAAAAAAAGAAAAAAAAAGCTGGGGGGGATATCAGGTTACAGCACAGCAAAATTTTACAAGCCAGTTGTTTTGTTTTGTTATTTTCTTTCTAACTCTCAGGTGTAAAGTTAGTTAAAAACAGAGAGGCTAGGATGACAGAAAGCAAGACAACGCAAACTGGAGTTAACCAGACTGGAAGCAAAAGAGAAAGAAAAGGAACACCAGAGCCTGGTTGAATTAAAACAACTTGATGAGTAAGCCCAGGAGGCTGCCCACAGGAGAGCTATGGAGGAAAAGGAAAAAGATGGAGGAGAAGAAGAAAGAGAGGAAGTGTGCTGAGGAGATGGAGAAGGCAAAGGCTCAGCCGGAATATACATTCCATTCAGCACAGCTTATTTTACCAGCCATTAAACAAAAGGAAATCTAATGCATTTCTAGCTAGATCACTTACTAACTAACAGGGGTTGTGAGGCTGCATTCCTGATCTGTTCCAGGCAAAAGCATCACACAGAGACAGACAGACCCTTTGTTCCGCCCCCCTTCCCATTCCAAATTTTAAAGCATCTTGTCCTCTCATTGGTCATTTGGGTCAGGTGCCAGGTAGGTTACCTTAGCTTTTTACCCCTTTACAGGTGAAAGGGTTTTGCCTCTGGCCAGGAAGGATTTTATAGCACTGTTTTTCAGAAAGGTGGTTATCCTTCCCTTTATATTTATAGGTTTCAGAGTAGCAGCCGTGTTAGTCTGTATTCGCAAAAAGAAAAGGAGTACTTGTGGCACCTTAGAGACTAACAAATTTATTTGAGCATAAGCTTTCATGAGCTACAGCTCACTTCATCGGATGCATTTGGTGGAAAATTCAGTGGGGAGATTTATATACACACACAGAGAACATGAAACATAAAACCTAAAACCCATTGTTTCATGTTCTCTGTGTGTATATAAATCTCCCCACTGTATTTTCCACCAAATGCATCCGATGAAGTGAGCTGTAGCTCACGAAAACTTATGCTCAAATAAATTTGTTAGTCTCTAAGGTGCCACAAGTACTCCTTTTCTTTATATTTATGACACCTTTATTCAGAGGTACAATCACATAAGAAGAAATGTGGGGAGGAAGGATGCAAAAGTGAAAATCATGAGCTTTGCAGCCAGATTGAGAGGGATGCCAACAGAAAAGCAAAAAAAAGTTTTGTGCATGTAAAGGAGAAATGCCTCCTACCCATACATGATAGCTCTAGCTCATCCTGTGTTTTCATTCAATTATATTTAACTATTACATGATATAAATGGTCTGAGAAAGACAAGATTCCCAAATTCTCCATACGCTAGGCCAAAAAGCACTAGGAGCATACACAAAAGGCTTAGGGTATGTCTACACTACGAAATTAGGTCGATATTATAGAAGTCGATTTTTAGAACTAGATTTGACACAGTTGATTGCGTATGTCCACACTAAGCGCATTAAGTCGGTGGAGTGCATCCTCACTTCTGTGGCTAGCATCGACTTACGGAACGGTGCACTGTGGGTAGCTATCCCACAGTTCCCGCAGTCTCCGCTGCCCATTGGAATTCTGGGTTAAGCTCCCAATGCCTGATGGGGCAAAAACATTGTCACGGCTGGTTTTGGGTACATGTCGTCAGTCACCCCTCCCTCCGTGAAAGCACCGGCAAACAATCCTTTCACACCTTTTTTCCCGTGCGGACACCATACTGCTTTCAGCAGACGGTGCATTAGGACTGCTAATCATCATCATCCACCGCTTCCTCTGCAACTCTGCTCTGCTGCGATTGTCTCAATACCGAATTTCTCCATGTTGTTTGTCATAGGCTCCCGGGTACGTGTGTTCTTCCTCAGGAAATGTACACGTTGCTAACCGTCATCCTCCACCACTTCCGCTGCAACTCTGCTCTCACGAATGCACCTCACAGGTCCTCTCGTCGTTCTCTATAAATATGTACTCGTGACATCCGTCGTCAGCCACCGCTTCTGCTGCAACTCTGCTCTCCTGCAAGCACGGAGCCCGCTCAGTTCACTGCTGCAGTTATGAGCATTGTAAACACCTCGCGCATTATCCTGCAATATGTGCAGAACCAGAACCTGCAAAAGCAGGCGAGGAGGCGACAGCAGCGCGGTGATGACAGTGATGAGGACATGGACACAGACTTCTCTCAAAGCACAGACCCCGGCAATTTGGACATCCTGGTGACAATGGGGCAGGCTCATGCCCTGGAACACTGATTCTGGGCCCGGGAAACAGGCACAGACTAGTGGGACCGCATAGTGTTGCAGGGCTGGGATGATTCCCCGTGGCTGCGAAACTTTCGCATGCGTAAGGGCACTTTCATGGAACTTTGTGACTTGCTTTCCCCTGCCCTGAAGCGCAAGAATACCAATTGATAGCATCCCTCACAGTTCACAAGTGAGTGGCGATAACCCTCTGGAAGCTTGCAACAGTCGGGAATCAATTTGGAGTGGGCAAATCTACCGTGGACGCTGCTGTGATCCAAGTAGCCAACGAAATCACTGAGCTGCTGCTATCAAGGGTAGTGACTCTGGGAAATGTGCACGTCGTAGTGGATGTCTTTGCTGCAATGGGATTCCCCAACTGTGGTGGGGTGATAGATATCCCTATCTTGGGACCGGACCACCTTGGCAGCCAGTATGTAAGCCGCAAGGGGTACTTTCCAATGGTGCTGCAGGCACTGGTGGATCACAAGGGACGTTTCACTGACATCAGCGTGGGATGGCCAGGAAAGGTACATGACACTTGCATCTTCAGGAACTCTGGTCTGTATGAAAAGCTGCAGCATGGGACTTACCTCTCAGACCAGAAAATAACCGTTGGGGATGTTGAAATGCCTACAGTTATCCTTGGGGACCCAGCCTACCCCTTAATGCCATGGCTCATGAAGCCATACACAGGCACCCTGGACAGTAGTAAGGAGCTGTTCAACTATAGGCTGAGCACGTGCAGAATGGTGGTAGAATGTGTATTTGGACTTTAAAAGTGCGCTGGCGCAGTTTACTGACTCGGTTAGACCTCAGCAAAACCAATATTGCCATTGTTATTGCTCCACAATATCTGTGAGAGTAAGGGGGAGACATTTATGGTGTGGTGGGAGGTTGAGGCAAATCGCCTGGCTGCTGATTACGTGCAGCCAGACACCAGGGCGATTAGAAGAGCAGGGTGTGCTGCGCATCAGAGTAGCTTTGAAAACCAGTTTCATGACTGACCAGGCTACAAACAGTTCTGTTTGTTTCTCCTTGATGAAAACCCGCCCCCCTCGGTTCACTCTACTTCCCTGTAAGCCAACTGCTCTCCCCCTTCAATCACTGCTTGCAGAAGCAATAAAGTCATTGTTGTTTTAAAATCATGCATTCTTTATTAATTCATCACACAAATAGGGGGATAACTGCCAAAGTAGCCTGGGAGGGGTGGGGGAGGAGGAAAGGACAAGGCCACATTGCACTTCAAAACTTATTGAATGCCAGCCTTCTGTTGCTTGGGCAGTCCTCTGGGGTGGAGTGGTTGGATGCCCAGAGGGGGCCCCCCCCCTATGTTCTTGGGCGAGGAGGCTATGGAACTTGGGGAGGAGGGTGGGCGGTTACACAGGGGCTGCAGTGGCTGTCTGTGCTCCTGCTGCCTTTCCTGCAGCTCCACCAGACACCGGAGCATATCAGTTTGATCCTCCAGTAGCCTCTGCATTGCATCCTGCCTCCTCTCATCACGCTGCTGCCACCTCTCCTCTTGCTCCCGCAACCTCTCATCTTGCTCATCCCTCCGGTCCTCACGTTCATTTTCTGCTTTCCTGGACTCTGCCATTGTTTGCCTCCACGCATTCTGCTGAGCTCTTTCAGTGCGGGACAACTGCATGAGCTCAGAAAACATTTAATCTCAAGTGCGTTTTTTTTAGCCTTCTTATCTGTGCTACCCTCTGGGACGGAGATGATAGCGGAGCATTGAAACATTTGCAGCTGTGGGAGGAAAAAAAGGGAGAGTAGTATTTAAAGACACATTTTAGAGAACAACGAGTAGACTCTTTCACGGTGAACCAAGCTATTAACATTACATAGCACATGTGCTTTCGGTACAAGGTCACATTTTGCCTCTTATATTGAGGCCCTGCCAGTTTGGTGTGAGAGATCACACACGCAGGGCCGGGCAATAGAATTCGGCTTGCAGGCAGCGATGGTAAGCCACAATCTTTCAGCTTCTTCAACCTTCATAACATGTGGGAATGGTTTCAAACTGCAGCTCCCTCCTTTCCCATACCAAGCACCCATTGGGTTGGCCATTTAAAAGGAGGGGCTGCGGTTTTTCCAATTAACGTGCAGCACAAACCCAATTAAAACCCCACACACACCCAATTCTCTGGAATGATCGCGTCACCCCTCCTCCCACCGCATGACTAGTATCAGGGAAGATCCCTGCCAGCCAAACGCGAACAGCTCATAATGAATGGACTCGCCACCCCAAACCACGTGGCTAAAAGTGTGGATGATTTCTTTTCAGCCACAGGCAAACAGCCCAGCAGGAACGGCCACCTCAATGTCCCCTTAATAATGTCCCTGGAGGATTTCCGCTCCATCCCCAGACACATTAACAGACTTTTCCAGTAGCTTATACTGGCCATGAATGCATCCCAAGTCTTCAGGGCAAATTAATCATTAAACATACTTGCATTTAAACCATGTATTATACTTACAAAGGTACACTCACCAGAGGTGCCTTCTCTGGCTTCATGGTCTGGGAGCCTGCACTGGGTGGGGAAGGTTTTGGCATCAGGATGATACACAGTTCCTGGCTGTTGGGAAGAACGATTTCTCCGCTTGCCTGTTGTGCACTATCCTCCTCCTCCTCCCCAAAATCCTCATCCCTGTTGCGTGAGACTCCCCCCTTGCAGGTGTCCCTGGACAGGGGAGGTGTAGTGGTAGGGGCACCCCTTAGAATTGCTTGCAGCTCATCATAGAAGCGGCATGTCTGGGACTCTGACCCAGAGTGGCCATTTGCCTCTTTGGTTTTTTGGTAGGCTTGCCTGAGCTCCTTAATTTTCGTGCAGTACTGCTGTGGATCCATGTTATAGCCTCTGCTCTTCATGCCCTTGGAGATTTTTTTCAAATATATTGGCATTTTGTCTTTTGGAATGGAGTTCTGATAGCACTGATTCACCTACCTATACAGTGCTCAGATCCAGTACCTCCCGTTTGGTCCATGCTGGAGTTCTTGTGATTCTGGGAGGACTGCATGGTCACCTGTGCTGATGAGCTCTGCATGATCATCTCTGCTAATGAACTCGCCACCCTGGCCAACCAGGAAATGAAATTCAAAAGTTCCCGGTGCTTTTCCTGTGTACCTGGCTAGTGCATCTGAGTTGAAAGTGCTGTCCAGAGCGGCCACAATGGAGCACTCTGGGATAGCTCCCGGAGGCCAATACTGTCGAATTGCATCCACACTACCCCAAATTCGACCGGGGATGTCGATTTCAGCGCTAATCCCCTCGTCAGGGAGGAGTACAGAAATCGATTTTAAGAGCTCTTTAAGTCAACAAAAATGGCTTCGTTGTGTGGACGGGTGCAGGGTAAAATCGATCTAACGCCGCTAAATTCGACCTAAACTCGTAGCGTAGACCAGGGCTTAGCCCATGAGTAAGGGGGAGGGGCTGGTTAAGGAAGTGCCTCAATATTACTTGATAACCTCTTTATGTGTTAAGAAGTTTTAAACAGCTCCAAAAGGAGTCCTGTCCAGTCCTCCATGGCCTGAAGAACGGTGGCTATGATGTGGGAGACTGGAGGATGACAAGGTTAAAAAGAATCTGGAGAGCAACTGAAAGGAACTTCAGGGTTCTGTAAATGATATGGAGGACCTCCGATGGAAGGAAAGGAAGCAGAAAGCAGAGAGTGGCCTTCTATACAGACTGCTCTTGGAGGCGCAGAAGGTGTATTTTCCACTCTAAACCACCGTTCACTCCCCATTAAAGCATGCATTTTAGACTAAATGCACAAGAGAGTTACCAAGGTTACAGACATATTCCTTCCAAGGCACCAAAGCATATTTGTTTCTGCTACCCGTCTAATCTCCTTCAGCCTAACCTGTGTCACAACCCTGACCACTACCACCTTTCACATTGGGTTCTCTTATAGGACAGGTAGCACATCCACAATGCTGCCTTAGTCCTTGAAATCTAAAACATTCCCATAGAGGTCTTTTCACTGCAGAGAACAAATCAGAAGAGTTAATCTGGAAGCACAACAGAAACTCAGGCTGAAACACCTTGAAATCCCCGACTCTATTTGGTTGCCTAAACCAGGCCTAAATCAGCAACCTTTGGCATGCAGCCCACCAGGGTAAGCCCCTGGTGGGTGGGGCCGGCTCGTTTACCTGCCGTGTCCGCAGGTTTGGCCGATTGCAGCTCCCACTGGTTGCGGTTTGTCGCTCCAGGCCAATGGGGTCTGCGGGAAGCTGTGGCCAGCACTGCTTCCCACAGACCCCATTGGCCTGGAGCGACGAACCACAACCAGTGGGAGCTGCGATTGGCCAAACCTGCAGACGCGACAGGCAAACGAGCCGGCCCCGCCCACGAGGGGGCTTACCCTGGCGGGCCGCGTGCCAAAGGTTGCCAATCCCTCGCCTAAACCAATCCATGCAAATAGCATAATAGTCCCATTCTAAATGACACTGACAGGGAAAAAAGTTCCATTTTTATTCAGCAAGGTCTGGCTCAGCCTTACTTGACACAGGAATCCCTCAGAAGCTTAAGGTTATTTTCTATTGATATTTTGTTACATTCTTCTGCATCCTTTTTTTCCTCTCTCTCTCTCTCTCTGATAAAGAAAATATGAACATTATTTTACACAAATACCTATCTTTTCTTAAAGCAAAGCATGGTCTTTAGATTATAGAAAAGAACTTGGATTTGGATGACCTGGGTTCTAGTCTCAATTTTACACCAGACTCCGACCTTGGCAAAGTCACAGGTTTCCTAATCCTCAATTTCCCAGTGAGCAGAATGGGGATATTACTTACACATTTCAGAGGCAGTTTATTTCGTTAGAGCTTGTAAAGCACTTCAAGATCCTTATATACAAGGCACTGCAGATGTACTGACTATTATATATTCTTATGCGAAGTTAGGTATATTAACTAATTGGTATATAGTTGCAAATAAATCTTATGACTTCCAGTTGTTCTTGTCTAAAGAAGGTAATTTTCCTTGGTTTTAGAACTGGCCACTCACCAACTCAAACATGCCAACCTTTTAAGCCTGTGGTTTATCAGCTTCCCTTAAACAGGGAAAACTTGATACAGGTAGAAAGTCATCCTCTGCACTATGACAGTGAATGACCCTAAATAACTGAGCAATCTTCAGAGAGTAAGAGAAAATACAGGCAATTGAATTCAATTCTCAGTGTTCTATGACAGTGGTAAAAACAAGGACAAGGACTGAATGGGTAAAGACGACTGAGGCCAGGTCTATACTACAAACTTTGGTTAATGCAATTGATGCATCATACAGCTGCCGAAGTTAATCACTTGTACGCATGATACTTGGCTACTTGCATCAGTGCTGTACACCCTCACCAGGAGTTCTTGTGTCTATGCAAACCACAGTACCCCAGTGCTGGGAGCTACTCCCCTCATGGGGGTGTTATTTTTACAGCGCTGTTATCGCTCCAGCACTGGTGCCGCGACTACACAGCCACAGGAATGCACTGCTGCGTGAAGACGTACCCTGACAGGTGGAATCACATCATAATGCAGGTATGGGATGACACAGGCACATGGACTCCAGAACAAGAGCTGCACTGACAGCAAAGAAGCAAGTGACAATCACATTCTGGAAGCTTGCAATGCTGGATTGCTACCGGTCAGCGGCAAATAATCCACAGTGTGGATCTTTGTCACACAAGTGTGTAGGGCCATTGGGTCCTGCTGTCCAGGACTATGACACTCAGCAGCGTGCAGGACATAGTGGATGGATTTGCAGCAATGGGCTTCCTTAACTGCAATAAGGCTATAGATGACACATATACCCCTATTTTGGCACCAGCCCACCTTGCCCTTTATTCCCTATTGAAGTCAAAATTCTCTCTACAGCAAGCAGTATGGCTTTACTTTAAGTGAATTTAGTCCTGAATCTTGGTGGAAGGTGTTATCTCTCTGTAAAGCCCTATAATTGTTACCAGCCTAGACTGGATTTGAATGGATAACCTGGACGTGAAAAGCTCTGTATCTCATTACCAATCCCTTGACCGGGACTGATTCAAATAGCAAACACTGAAATCACAGGGGATTATGGCTCTAGGAGAAGGAATAGCAGCAGGAGCAGATAAACTCTTAAGAACAAAGATCATGGGTTATGCAAATATATCAACTAAACAGAGAAAGACTGAATACAAAGAAAAGTGGTCTCCAGAGGTTCTACAGGTGCCATATACTACTTTGTATCTCAGTCACAGCTAACTCAGATCACAGTTATTTAAAATAAATAAATAACTAAATAAAATCACATTTGTCTCAAAGTGTTCTAAAATGAAGGCAAGAGACTTTTTGGCTCCATTCAAATACACACAACCGCCACCCCACCCACCCACACCCTGACTCAATACATTAGGCAAGTAGTATTTCACAATATCTATGCCGCAGATTAGAGAAATCCTGGACGCTACATCTAAGGCTATGTCTAAACTGCCACTCTTGGCCCCAAAACTTGTGTTGCTCAGAGGTGTGAAAATACACCTCCGTGAACGACAAAAGTTTTAGCAACAAAAAGCGCCGGTGTGGACAGTGCTTTGTCGGCGGGAGTCGTGCTCCCGTTGACGAATCTACCACTCCTGGCTGGGGGTGGTTTTGTTTAGTCTTGGGAGAGCTTGCGCCATTGTAAGGTGCGCTGTGCAGACATAGCCTAAATTTATAGAGCCCAGCATCTAATGTCTTCCCTCCAAGAGCTATGTTGGCTCGCACTACCCAATGAACATTCTCTGCATTTAGACCCTGGTGTTATGCCAGTACAGATACGCGCCTGCCCTAATGATGCAAGAGGAAATTCTCACCGTGTTTCAAAGTGGCATCAGCAGAGAGAGGTCTAAAGGAAGTATCTTATATCATTTAATTTTTTTAAATTTTGCAATGTCATACCTTCCAGAGAGGTTGGCAAACTAGGAGATAGCCACAAACAACTAAAAATTTTCACCAATGGAGTAGATACTACTCGATACCTTTAAATGACTACTATATATGCAGATTTACTGCTTCATTAGATTATCTACATAGACAGCAATGGACAAGAAACATTCTGATCAGCAGCAGTTCCCTTAATCTCTTTCTGGTGAAGGATGTTCCTTCCCTGACTAGCCATCACCTCCACTCTCCCTTCATCCCAAAACAGGGATGCTTTTTGAAAACCTGCGTAGCCGTCAATCACTAACACCAGTGACCACACTTAGAAAGAGAGCCATTCACCTGCTATGGGGACATTTTTGTTCCATGTCTGTATTGTGTTTCTAACACAATGGGGTCCTGGTCTATGACTAGGTTCTACGGTAATACAAATTAATAATAATTTGTTGCTTTTTGTTATAGTCGAGCCACTCTAGCCGAGATACACACATCCTCCCCTAAGCCCCTCCATCTCACTCTCACATACAAAACATCCCAGCAGAAAAGAACCAAACCCACCATATTAAGACTAACTAGAGGACATGATTGTATTCACGAGCCGTGCATTTTAGGTCTCCTTGTGAAATCCTATATACACAAGTTCACACTAAAAATAGTTTGAGGGAAGGAAAGAAAAAATGTAATACAAGTTAGACAAACAAAATCAGAAGACTCAGGCAGGCAGTGATGGCACTTTTTAAAGAGTTAGCACAGATCACATTATAAACTTTTAAATGTTCTTGCAAGTGACCTTGTTTCATTTACACGTTTTTGATTAACGCTTTTGCATCTTAGAGTCTAACATATAACCTCTGTTGTTGCTTAAATCATTTAGCCTGCCAAAGAAAGCATGAGCCGCCTCAGAAGCAGAATGACGCACCTAAAACAATAAATACTAATCCCCAGTGTGGATTCCACGCAACTGAATTTGGTCACAGAAAATGGGATCAAAAGTTCTAAAACAAACAGACATGCACTGGAGAAATTAGGAATCATCCCACAGTCATATCCAAAGTCTGGAGCAATTCTTAAAAGAATAAATTGCTGTCAAGTTAAGAGAAAGAAGAGCAGAAGAAAGCCAGCATGTATAAAAAGTAGCCATTAGGCAGGGTTTTGTGGACACCTTAAAAATGACACACACAGCTTATTGATCAGTGTTATCATTAAACTATGTATGGTACTCCATCCATAATCACTCTTCACTTAAAAGCTTGAGAGAGAAAAAAAGGTAAGCATTAGAAAGCCAAGAAAACAAACCTAGGGGCTCTGGCTGACAGACTGGGGGAGGAGTGGAAGGGCCAGACCAAAGGAACTGCATGGACACCCAACCTTTGTCTGTGACTAGAAGTTCACCAACCAGTGACTAGCACAGTCTCTGCACCAGGCCTAGGGTCAAACACTCAAGGAAGTCTGAGGATTTCATTATCTGCTCTATCTTTCATAAGCACCAAGCAGAAGGGGGGGGGGGGGGTGTTGGTCGTTAAATACTTCCTTAGACACTCAAAAATAAACCTCTTTCCCTATACATTCCCCCAAACCAACCCCTAAATTTAGCAAACATTATTATTGTGTGTTTTTAGGGGGGGAAAGCCAAAACGGTTATTTTAGAGACTAACAAATTTATTTGAGCATAAGCTTTCGTGAGCTACAGCTCACTTCAGCTGTAGCTCACGAAAGCTTATGCTCAAATAAGTTTGTTAGTCTCTAAGGTGCCACAAGTACTCCTTTTCTTTTTGTGAATACAGACTAACATGGCTGCTACTCTGAAACGGTTATTTTGTTTACTTCTCTCTGCATACCAGCACCATCCAGGGAATCAAAGATACGCATATGCCTGCGTGCAGACACAGATACAGTGAATGCTAGTTATGCACAACTTCTTGGTTTCCAGTAAAAAGTTGCCATTATCCAAGAGTTGCCAATAAATGAAGGTGTTTTCAAGTGCACGCACTGCATATATACAATATTACAATTATACAATATACTACAACTGTCCTTACAATGAGTAAACCAAACATTAAAAATGTTGATGTAGTTATAATCAATGCTCAAAGTGAAACAACACTAACAATTTATCCAAGGTTGTTTGCTAATAACCAGCGTCCACTGCTCATATACTCACACTTGCTCAGCAAAGAGCTCACATAGGGCCTCCAGAACCCAAACGCTATCAGCAAAACACAGGTCCACATTGTGACAGGTTACCCCTGCCCCCCACTTCAGGGTGCCACCTGATGTACTGGGGTCCCACTGAGCCCGCCCACTCCACCAGCCTGGGCTCCCTCACCCTGTCCTGCTGAGCTAGGCCCTCAAGCCTCCTCTAGCATACACACAGATAGGTTTCAGAGTGGAAGCAATATTAGTCTGTATCAGCAAAAACAATGAGGAGGCCTTGTGGCATCTTAGAAATGTGTTAGTGTCCAAGGTGCCACAAGGACTCCTCGTTGTTTTTACACAGGTAAGGACACCCAGCTGCAGAAAGAGACAGACACTGAAAAATCAGCTCTGTATGGGACGAATTAGCTAGGGGATTGCCCAGCACCCCAGTGCACACGCCCTCTGGGATGCAAACCCAAAATTGTATGGTCCTGCGCTGCACAGAGAACTGTACAGCGTAAGCTCATGAAAATCACCCCCTTCCTCAATGTGGAGGAAGATTTACACAGCTTTTTGCCCCAGTTATGAATTGCACAAACTGGTTTAGAGAAAACAAAATAAGTTTATTAACTACAAAGGACAATATTTAAGTGATTATAAGGAAGAGCAAACAGATCAAAGTGGATTACTGAACAAATAAAAACAAACATGCAAACTAAGCTTAATACACTATAGAAACTGGCTACAAGTAAAAAGAAAAAAAAAGAGTACTTGTGGCACCTTAGAGACTAAAATTTATTTGAGCATAAGCTTTCGTGAGCTACAGCTCACTTCAAATAAATTTGTTAGTCTCTAAGGTGCCACAAGTACTCCTTTTCTTTTTGCGAATACAGACTAACACGGCTGCTACCCTGAAACCTGGCTACAAGTAGTAATTTCTCACCCTAAATGTTATTTTAAGCAGGTTGCAGAGTTTCTTGAAGACGAGCTGCTCTTGCTTACAGCTTAAAACTCCTGATATTCCTTTCACAACCCATGCATCTTCCACAGCCTGGGTTCAATCCTTCTCTCCCCTGCTTTGTCCCTTTCTTAGATGTTCACAGCAGTCATCCTGGCTGGGGAATTCAGTAAAGAAAGAACCCCGATCATCTCACCCCCCTGTCTTAAAATAGGATCTACATATGGCGGGAATTCTTTGTTTCCCAGTTTGATTCCCCAGCGTGGTGGAACATTTCACATCAAAGCATTGTTTTAAGTTAGGTCAAAATGGGGGTCTAAATGAATTGCCTGGAATTCTGTTAAGGATGGCTTCGTTCAAAGAAATGACCACCATACAAAGAGTGTTGTCATGAACACTCATTTCAATTAGTGCTGGGATTCTCAAACTGCGGGTCATGGCCCCTCAGAGGTCATGAGATTATCACGGGGGCGGGGGGATTGTGAGCTGTCAGCCTCCACCCTCAAACCCCACTTCACCTCCAGCATTTATAATAGTGTTAAATATTAAAAAAAAAAAAAAGTGTTTTGAATTTATAAGGCAGGTCGCATGCAAAGTCTTGCTGTGTGAAAGGAGTCACCAATACAAAAGTTTGAGAATCACTGACTTAGAGGGTGAGAAACCCTACTTGTAAGAGTTATACTGAGCCAGTTATCTACATACAGAAGGTAAGACAGCTCAGAAAAAATACTTATGGGTGACAGAGCATATCAAGGGACCCTTTTCTCAACAGCATTCCACCTTATCTGGCAGAATGTCTGCAAAAATTGCTTTACTTATTCTGCTAGAAATGTTCCTTAGAAGTGCTAGCAATATTCATTTCAGGTGGGTTTTTCTGCTGAGAAAATAACATTTATTTGAATATTTATTTAATATGATAAGTCAAGCTGGCCTGACTTGCTGAGGAATTACATGTTAAAGTCAGCTGCACAAGAACTCATTAAAGTGAAGTTTTGAATTAAAATGTTCTGCCTTAAACAAGAGACTTTGTTAAATATTCCCACTAAATAATACCCCACTGTTTACGACTTGTAGATCAGTCCTCAAGCCACTTTAATATGCTAGCTACACAGTAAAAGTTTGCACAAGGTCAATCAAATGTCAATTATAAGCAATGCAGATTATAACATGGTGAATTGTGTCTGAAAAAAATCAGAGAAATGTTTATGCAGTTCAGGCCAAAATTTAGTTTTCATATGCTTTTATTTAACATTATATAGCACCACAACTTTGCACATATTAAAAAAAAGACCCCAGAAAATTTACCATCTAACTTAGACAAAAAGAAGATGGTATTATTACACCTAGCAAGAGAATCATGCAAGTGCTGGTATTTTTAAACAGATGTCCACCATGGAAATCCGAGCAGTAGCAGCCAGTTTTGAGATGGATTGAGGAGAGCAAAGATATGGGATGCACAAAAAGGATTCTCCTGCACAGTACTGGAAGCCCAAATACAACTGCATTTCAGCATGCTAGCACATCAAAAGTAGAACCTGAGACAATCTAGTTTCACTGTCCAGACACAGTGAAAGTCAAAATGTAATCTAGAAAAAGCATATTTGGTTTTGAAATTCCAGGTTGGCAGGGGGTGGGTGCGCGGTTGTGTTGTTTTTTGTTTTTGTTTTTTTTTTTTAATGGGAAGTATCCCTTTAAGACATCTCAGGAATTCTCTCTTCCCTCAAGTCCCAGGAAGGGTGTATGTGATAAGCGGTCCATGCTCTAAGAAGCTAAAACCAATCAGATAACTGTTTGCTCTAGACGTTCCAGGCACTTTTAAGATAAAAAAAAAATCTGACTGACAAAGCAGTTTATGGTGCCAGTTCAGCTTCTGTATTTCCTTTACAACTGGACTGTTTGTATTTGAGTGATCTCTTCCTCATTTCACTGCCCTTCTGATCTAACCTGCTGGTTTAGTCCTGATTTTGTGACTTCACCATCTGCTGCCTTCAAAGTGAATTTGATGTAAGAAATTCACCCTTTTAACTTCACTACAGGATCAAATTAAACATGAGCTGTGAAGAGGAAAACCTTTCACCCTGAATTCTTCTCTACCTTATGTGAAACATGCCACATGGGGCTTGCAGAGGCTCAGAAACTTAACACTTTTATAGTGCTTTACGCTTCTATTTGTTTATGGTAGCATCGCTATGTGCCAGGCGCTTTGGAACGGTCCCTACCTTAAGGATAACAGTATCTAAGAAAATACGTAAGAATTCAAATCAAGGCTCCACAACTATGTATAATAAAATTTGTCCACAATATTTAAGGACTCTGAACATCTTAGGACAAAGATATCACAGAAGAAACCCCAAGTTTCTTAATCACTAATTGTATTTTAAACTTGAAGGATCTAGTCTTATACACTGGACTCAAGAGCAGGAGATGAAAATGTGTTTTATGTGCCACATGCCTTACAAATATTACACTATTCATCTCACAATATCGCTGTAAGGAGACAGAGCAAGTATCAGGGTTTTGTGAATCTGTATTAAGCGATCTGCAACAAGCGTTGTATGAGTAGCGGTTAGGCCAGGGGTCTCAAACACGCGGCCGCTAGCCGCATGTGGCATGCGGAGATATTTGCTGCAGCCTGCCAAGCTCCCTGCACCCACCCCAAGTTATTTCCTGCAGCTCCCCTTACCTGTCCCCCCTCACCCTCCAGCACACCACATCCCCGCTCCTCTGCCTACCTCGAGGCGCTTCCCACTGCCAAACAACTGTTTGGCGGAGCCTAGTGCTTTCCGGGAAGGACGGGGGAGGAGCGGGGAGCTGCGCGCTCAGGGAAGAGGCGAAGAAGATGCAGGGCAGAGGTGGGGATTTGGGGAAGGAGTTGGAATAGGGGCAGGGAGGGGGCGGAGTTGGGGTGGGGACTTTGGGGAAGGGGAGGGAAGAGGCGGGGCAGGGCCTCATGGAAGGCATGGAGTGGGGACGGGGACAGAGGTGGGGGATGTGTGTCAGTGATGCGGCCCTCGGGCCAATGTGCTAGTCCTCATGTGGTCCTTGTGGTCATTTGAGTTTGAGATCCCTGCTATAGGCATTGTTATCCTGAGATTAAGGTACTTTTGCCTCATATTATCACTGCCAGTTAACAGTTAACATTCGAAACAAGTGCTCAGCATTCTGATCAGACATCCCATGGTGCACTGCTCCACTGCTGTATGTATTTTGGCATTTCCCACCCTGCACGTTGTAGGACACCTACTGGAAGATAATAGAATTCTGAAGTTTGGGGAAAGGGGGAGGCATCAAACTACATTCCCATGATCTCTCTCTTTTCATCCCATCATCCATTTGGGTTTTGCAAGCTATGCCGTTTTCAAAGTGCTGACAGGCAGCATGGAAGAAACATTGGTGAGCACTGCGATCCTCAGGATGATGAATATAAACAGGCTGCAGCAAGCATGTCTACAGTCATGATTCATGACTTAAGAAGCAGGTCATCTGAAAAACAGAGGCTAACATCCAGGAAACACTTCTCCTAGATATTTTCCAGGAACGCCTTCACTTAGAGTGCCACTTTTGGACTTGGACAACTAGCACTGACTAGTGGGACAGAACAGTGCTATAGACCTGGGATGACCAGCAGTGCTGGCAGAATTTCAGGATGTCAAAAGCCACTTTCTTGCAAACCTGTGCAGAGCTCAGGCCAAGGCTGCAGTGGCAGGACGCCCATGTGAGAGTTGCCCTCAGTGTGGAGAAGTGTACAGCTAGTACCATCTGGAAGCTAGCCATCCCCAACTACAACTGATCAGTAATTAACTAGTTTGGTGTTGGTAAGATCAACCACTGGGGCTGTTGCCATGGAAGTTTGCGCAGCTATCAAGGAAGTGCTTTGCCCCGATTCCTAAGGCTAGGCAATGTATGGGAGGTGAATGGTTTTGCACAGTTGGAGTTCACAAATTCTATTGCGGTCATTGAGGGGATACAGGTGCCTGTTCTTTGCATTTTCACCCTCCAGCATCAGACCGTGGAGTTCAAAGTTATTTCATCCTTGGGCTGCAAGGCCTGGTTGATCACATGGACAGTTCACCAACATTAATGTGGGGTGGTCTGGAAATGTCCATGGTGCCAGGAGCTTTAGAACCTGAGAATTTCCTGTAACGAAAAAAAAATTGAACTTTTGGTTCAGTAGTCTTTGTGGACTATGGCAGTGCCATACATCAGTCATTCTGGGAGACCTTGCTTACCCTCTGCTTCCCTGACTTACAAAGCCTTCTACTGGGCAATTGGAAGGGAGAAAGATACACCATGAGTAGCTACAGAACAACAGTGGAAGGTACATTTGGGAAACTGAAAGGTAGATGAAGGAGCCTGATGTCAAGGCTGATGAAAAATCTCCCTCTTAGGTTAGCTGTTCTCTGTGTTTTACACAACTTTTTCCAGAGCAAGGGGGATAGCCTCGTAGATGGTTGGGAGACTTGCTGCATGTTTTGAACGGATAGAGAAGAAACCTCTATGACATGCTACAGGGGCACAAAGTCAGGCATACACTGTACTCCTACTTTGAGGCTAGGGGTCACTTGTGAGAAAAGTGTATGCTTTTGTTTAAGGCTTAAATCAGGATTACTACACACATACTAACATGCATATGCCATGCTGCAAAGCTTTTGTCATGCTATAAGTGGGGATTCTACTATGCTTTGTGGGAGTTTTAACATAGTGTATGTATGGAGGTCCACATTTTCATGAGTTGTTCTAGATGCACATCCCAGACTACAAAAACATTTTGAATGTATTTTTAAGAAACTATACACCAATATAAATGTTTAGATCAGTAAAAAAAATGTTAACCTACATAACAATATGCAAATAGTAAATGAAAAAAATACCACAGACAATAGTAGCATGCAGACAAGTTTCTGCTTTTAAGGTCACAAAATGTGCAAACGTAGGTCACTTAACACTGTTCTCTGCATCTTTCATGTGGGAGGGCCTCTCTCTTGTAGGTATCTCCCACTATCTACTATTTTATTTGTTGTCCCATGGCACAGAATGCCTGGAGCAGGACCTGTTTCTGAGCATGGTTGCAGGGGACACATAGGCTGTGAACCAGTCCTTGACCAGAGCGCTAGTATGTTTTCCATGTTTGCCTATCCATCCCCAGCAGCTGTGTTTGTGAGGACCATGCCATTTTCCCCTCTCTCTGTCATGCTCCAGGAACCCTTCCTGCCACTCCTCTGTCTTTTTATCTCTCTCTTTGGATGCACCTAAGAGTTCTTTGAACACATCATCCCTTGCTTTCCTCTTCCTCCTACCGAGTTTGAACAGCTGTTCACTTAATGTTAGCACCCCGTCCTTAGTTGCCACAAGGTGACAGCTGCTCTGGGGGAAGAGGGGGAGAAAAAGAACAGCTCGTTATTGTCAAAATTGAAGTCTCAATGCCAGCAGTGATAAAATGTTGCTTTTTCCTTGATTTTGGAATTCTATTCCCACAGCTCTTCCCAGTCTTGCGTGAGGTCAGAAATGGTAAGACTTTTCACAATTGTTTTCGTTTGTGTAGAAGCCTTGGGCCTGTGGTGGGTGGTTGTTCTGCCAACTTGGGCAAAGGGATAATAAACATGAGGTCGACTGTGGGTGTTGGAATAGGGGCACCTCTGCAGGCTGTCCATATGTTGAGGAACCATCTCCTCAAAAGTCAAAGGATTTTGATCAAAAAGTTAACAGGCAAACAGAGAAAAACATGCCATGCATCTGTTTGACGGGGTTGTATCCCAAAACTTGGGCAGGAATGGAAGGGGATCCATAAGCTAAAGGAGCAGTGCCAAGAGTGCTGCATTGCTGTGAAATCTCTGAGCAAAATTAGAGCACTCTTTGGCTTACATTCTCTTTAACCCTTGCAGATCAGCATAAAGTGCCACGCAAAATAAACAATGTTCTGCATTAGTCCCCTAGGGCTTACAGTATCTTTTTCAAAATGTTTATGTACCACACATGACTTTTCTGGTGTAACTCATAGTACCTCACGCTGACTAAAAGCTGAGGGCATTAATGAAGGCACAAGTCAGATAAATGCTTAGTGCTTTCTATTTTCTGCAATTGCTGCTACAATAGAACTGCTTTTATTTAAAACCATCTCATTGCTAAACCATACAGTGCAGCGGGGGGGGGGGAGGAAGGGGGAGTTTGCGTTGACTGTGGAATGAAGACTGGGTGGGAGTGGAAGGCCAACAGGCAACACAGTGGCTAGTTAGGACAGCAAGCAAGCTATGGTTGTGTTTGCGCATTGATAGAAAAGCGTTGTAGAATGTATACACTCCCCAGCACAGACAGCAATATGAGCAATGGGCGGAGGACTTAAGCACCCAGGTGATGGAAAATGCCTATACAAACATGGCAGGGTTGAAAACATATGAGGTGGAAAGAAGGCAGACCAACATGGCAACACCCTCAATACAGCTGTATTATAGTAGATCACACAATACTTACTGAATGCATCCAATGAAGTGAGCTGTAGCTCACGAAAGCTTACGCTCAAATACATTTGTTAGTCTCTAAGGTGCCACAAGTCCTCGTTTTCTTTTTGCGGATACAGACTAACATGGCTGCTATGCTGAAACAATACTTACTGCAAGTGATCCGTTCCCCAGGTCAGGTATCTTCCTGTGATCCAGACCATTCCTCTGGCTGTGAACTGGCCAGCTCCTGAGTCTCTGGGACTGTTTCCCTCTTTGGACTTGTACACGTTAGCGCTTACTTTGACATAACTTAAGTCGCTCAGGGGTGTGGAAAAGCCACCCCCAAGTGACGCAAGTTACACTAACCTACAATCCGGTGTGGACAGTGCTATGTCAGGGGAGATGCTCTCTCGCGGATATAGCTACTGACGTTCAGGGAGGTGGAATAATTAGGGCCGATGGGAGAGTTCTCTCCCATCAGCATATAGTGTTTGCACTATATATAGTACAGTTGCACCGCTGTAGCAATTATAGTGTAGACTAACCCTTAGTTCATCAAGTCAACGATATCAGAGATTTCGTTAACAGTCTCCTCCCTCTTGGTTTGCGCCTTGGTTGACACTGGCGGAGGGTGTCCTCAAAATACAGGGGTTCAATGGTGAGATTTCCAGCAAGTTGACAGTCCTATTCATTATATAAGCTGCAGATGCTGCTAGCTCTCCCAAAGGTCCTATTATTGTACTTCACACTTTTATAACCCAGCCGGAGTTCCTTTCCTTTATTGTGGCATTGGCTTCAGTCCCAGTTGTACCTCCCTCTCTTTCATTTGTTTGGACAGCTGCTTGTATATTTGTGCATTTTGGTGGCTAGAATTCAGATGGGCCTGTATGTGCTCCTCTCTCAATAGGGCAATGAAGTCTTTGACCCCAGCCAGAGGTCACACTGCAGTACAAGTCTTGACTGATCAACATTGAGGAACAGGACAGATTTGCTACCTCCACACGAGATTGAATTACAAGACACAGAACTGCACCAGCATTTAAACAGGGAGGTGACCTCCAGCTAGGATGACCCCAGGCACTAGAGAGCAAACAGGTAAACAGACAGGCCAACACTGAGCCAGCACAGCAGTGTGGGATACCAGCAAGAGGAACTGGCAGATGAACAACAGTTTTGGGATGGGTAAAGTCATTCCACATCTCTCAGTAAACCCACTCTTAAAGTGGACTGAATAATGCATGTTAAAACACCAGATAAGCAACAAAAAAATTTGACTGTGGAAGCAAGACCCTTTAACATGAAATAACGCAAGTTAACCTGCAACAAGTTTCCAGTGTAGACAAGCCCTTCGTTTCACCATCTAAACTGCAGATACTGAGGCAGAAAGGTGAAGTGATTTGTACAATAATGCTTCACAAGCAAGTTAATGTCAGAACCAGGATTAGAATTTGAGAGTTCTTAATAGCATCCTTGTGCATTTCCTTTAAAGATTGACAATATACAAAAGAAATCATCTTTTTAAAGTGTTACAAAAGATAAAGTGCTATTTTAAAGTTCGCCCTCATGAAAATGTATCTCCTTTAAGAAAGCCTGGATGTTCAGCCCCCTTTACTACCACAAGCTTTACATTAATCTCTAGTTTACATGTTCATCAAGATACTGCACCCTCAAAGGCTCTTAGTTTGGAATTGACAAGATGTCTGGTTCTGGGTTGGGGATGAAAAACGCTGACAAATGCAGACTCAGCCAGAGGACTTTATATGCAATATTTGTACAAGCCAGATAACATTTTTTTAAAAACTATTTATATAATTAAATGTGAGAATTAAAGGCATAAACAAGCTAAGTTTTACCCTGCACCCAGTGCTGAGAGAAAGGACAATGACTTACAAAGATTATTGGAAAACCACTTAAAGTTTCGCAAGAGATAGAAGAAGTTCTCTTCATAAGAATTTTGACAAAGATTGTGTGTGTCACTCATTTAGGAATCTAAATGAATGTTTAAAAAAATTGTAATGGCAGTTTAAGTGTTTAGGCTTTAAAAAATTAGATTCTTCTATACTGGAGATGCAGGACAGGAACTTACAGAACCAAAATGGAGAGGGCTAGGACACAACAGAAAAAAACAGGCATTGGACTGAAATCCCCAGGGCAAGAGGCAATGAGCAGACCGAGCACAACATGGAAATGCAGAACAGAACTGAAAGCCATCAAAACAATAACAGAAGAAGCTTAGACTGCAGCAAGGGCCTGTCAAAGATGGAAGGCAATGGTGAAGACCCTATGTTGCGCATGGAATAAAGAGGCTAGGGTGACCAGACAGCAAATGTGAAAAATTGGGACATGGGGGGGGGGGGGGGGAAGAAGGGGGTAATAGGAGCCTATATAAGAAAAAGACTGTCCCTATAAAATTGAGACATCTGGTCACCCTAAAGAGGCTTAAGTCAGTCATACTGGATATGCGCAATAGCTCACCAGAAGCCCACCCAAATGTTTATTTTCCTTCACTTGCAGGCATGTAACTCCACTAATACAAACACACCCATCATCTAAGGTCTCTGTAAGTTGTGCGGCTGCATAGCAGCCCCCGACCTGCTGCGGCCGGGGGGGTGGGGGGGAAGACAAGACAGGCGCCCCTTCCCCGCCTGAACCTAGTCCAATCCTCGACCTGCCATGGCGGGGAGAGGCACCTCTCCCCGCCCCCCCAGCCCAGGTGCTGCTGCAGGAAGAAAGAGCTGGGGGGAGGGCAGTCCTCTCTCTCCATCATAGCCCCGGAGCAGCCTCCACTCCAAACCTCACATCCCCAACACCACCCCCAGCCTGAGCTGTCAATCCCCACCCCAACCCTCTGCCCCAGCCCTGAGCCCCTCATCCCCAGCCCCACCCCAGAGCCCACACCCACAGCCCTCACACCCCTGCACTCCAACCCTCTGCCCCAACCCCGAGCCCCCTCCCACACTCCGAACCCCTTGGCCCCACCAACACCACATGAATTTTGTTATGTGCACCAATATGGAGGTGATGTGTCACACATCACCTCTTTATTGGTGCAGATAACAAAATTCATTCCACACATGGGTGGGAAAAATTAGAGGGAACACTGCCCATCATCTATTTGCTAGATTCCAAAGGATCAAGGTATTTAGAGACCACAATTCTGTATCTACACCATTCTTAGAGGGATAATGTGTTTTGAACATCACTTCTCCTTCCCACTCATTCCCCTCATGTCATGTGCTCAAGAATTGGTTTGGGGTTCATATTGTGACCTGAGTTCATAATTTGACCTGTCATTGGAATATAGGATTTATCAGACCCTTAACTGATCATTTCTAGTATTCTCCCTCTAGCAGTAGCCAATAACTGCTGTTTTAGAGGAAGGTGAAAAATATAACGCAAGTATCCAGTTACGCAATGCTGTACACGCAGGCAGTGGAGCAAAAATTCATTCCTGATCCTTGTGGCCATTAACTTACACCTCAACCCCTACCAATGTACAACAAGACATTTAAATGTGTGACATACGACCTAAGGAACACCTGGAGTAACTATCAAACTTATTTTTAACTTATTCTCACTGTGCAGATCAAGTGAACAGATCTGCACTCTCTTACAGGAGAGGAGGTTATGGAATGGTTTCCTACTCAAGGGTTTTCAGAGATGTTCCCTGCCCAGGCTTCTCATAGGACATGAGGGGAGATCCCTGACCAGGCTGCCCCCAAATTCAGTAAATGCAGGCCAAACTCGCCTTAGCTGGACTGTTGTCATGCTACCACCACCCAACCAAGGGCGCAGACGGTTCTCAGCTCTCCTCCTCCAGCAGCTGTAGCCCCTCCCACTTCTCCTTGCTACACTTCCCCTCCAAAAGGGGAGAGAGATCTCAGAAGGAACGATGGTTAGGGAAAAGGGAAGGGAGAAAAATGGGGCCCCATTACAGTTTTCACAGGAAGGAAGAGACAAGTTGAGCCTCAACCCTATGAAGAACACAGCAGCCAAGGGCCACCTCTTCTTCCTTTGTCTGTGAAAACCACACAGGCCCCAGCTGCCCTCCCTGACCAGAAACCACAATGGGCTCCCTTCTGCAGAGGCCTTGCTCTACTGCTTTAAAAGGGAAGGGGGAGCAGAGAAAGAAGCAGGGGGCTAACTGCCAAAGATGGGTCACCTTCTCTTCCCAGCCCTGCTGGCTCCTGAGGTCTGCAGAGCATCACCTAAACTGGCAGTACAGCAGCATAAGAAGGCCAAATCAGCTGCAATGCAGAATGTACAACAAAATGTGGATCCTCAAGAGCTCTGGTTTGCACGATATTTGACAACTCCTTCGTATTCAAAGCTAATAAAATGTATTATTGCTCAAAAAAAATTAGTCTTTACAATCCTGCTACAGCATTTGACTATGAGCCCCTGTTGAAGTGAATTCCCCAGGATGATTACCTTACTCCGACTATTCTGGTCTTTTTTTAAACCCAGGATTATAACCCGACTGATTTCAACACTTTAGGGTAGTGTTTCTCAATGACCAGTCCACGGACTTGCACTGGTCCCCGAGATCTCCCTGACACAGTTTAGGAAGGCAGCAAGCCAGTCCCTGGTATCAAAAAGATTGAGAAACACTGCTTTAAGGCATAGTATTCATTGGTGATAGATGAAATTTATCCTTAATCCTGCTCTACCACTTCTTCCACTATATTTCTTTCCAGTCAGCATTGAACCAAGATTGCAGCATGGCATGCAGAGGTGCTTTGTCACAGAAGTTCTGTTTTTTGTACTAGATGTATTATCAAGATACTAACCATTCATCTAATCATTACAAAATACCACGGCACGTTTTGCAAATGTAATGGTGTTAATCCCAGCATTTTTGCCAAATTCTAATCCAAGTATTTACATTCTGCCCCTAATTTCCCACATCATTTCAGATAGATAAAGTAGTCCCTTCAATTCCAGTTCTGAACTGTTGGGCAATGTTACTGTGTACTATTAAAGAACTTCTGCATTCCACCTCAGAGGAAGCGGCATCAATTCCCGAAAATAGTATATAATATACTGCAAGCAAGCAAGATGGAATTTCCAAGGCACCTAAGCCTCACTGAAAGTAAATGAGACTTGTGTCCTAAATCAATTGTTTCTCTAATATCCTGGGGCCAACACAGCTATAACACTGCAAACCTACCAATTAGGTGCTTTTGAAAATTCCACCCAGAGTCAGTAAATGGCTTTAGTATCTCTGCTTCAAAAAGGATTACGAAATTACTATGCCTAATAGAAACCTTAGCATCTGTCTCTCTGATTCAGACACTGCACAGTCTGCACATAACGTGTTCCCAGGGTCTCCAAAGGCCTGAAGTAGGACATTCATTTTCTAAATACACTTCTACTGCTATCACTTTCCAGTTTCCAACAGTTCTAAACACTTCACAGGGAAGATATAAAACAGTTTTTTATTAATACAAATTTATCCAAGTTTTACAGGGAAACAAAGACCATTTAATGCTTTGGTTCCCCATGTTCTAAAATCTTTGAGACTGGAGTCCACAGTAGGAAGATTTTTGTTTGAAGGCATTACACTGTATTATGTATGTAGAAGTCTCCATTCCCTATCATTTTGTTCCTGCAAGTGTATCTGCTTTGTTACAGGCCAATGAACACAGGTGAGTTTTGGCTGTGATTTGTTAACTCAGGGAACACAGCCTTGAAATCCTGATTAGCAATCACTTACCACACATGCCTCCTATCAGCCCAAAGCTATGTGGCAACAGAGAATTGAGATAAAGCAGCAAAGAGCAACACCACACAAAACTTGCCTCTTATCTTCCCCAATCTAAAAACACTCAAAACTTATTTTTGGTATTGCATTTTTCAAGCTTCAGCATGCTGACGTTTGTTGAGGAGGGTCTCGGCTTCAATCATTCCATTAGATGAAAGCTGCCCACAGTGTTTTCAAGTGTAGAGAATGATGGGAAGGAAAATAGTTTTGGACTTCTCTGGTGACTTGCATTCATCCTTGCGAAGCAGGCATGTCTCTTCATTTCACAGATGGAGAAAATAGTCACCAGAGGTCAAAGGACTTGCCTCAAGACACAGAGAGAGTCTATGGCAGAGCTAGGAATATAATCCAGAACTCCCGATTACTAGTTTTATGGCCTAACCACTAGATTACACGCTACCAGTAAGAGCAAGGACAGGTTAATTTAAGTTTTTTTGTTTTTCTGAAGAGACACACACATAGGATGCGCAAAAAAAATTCCAGATGAGACTGACAGGAAAGGGATCAAGATCTTGGGCTGATGAAAAGGAGCAAAAATAAGAAATTAAGAAAGTAAGTTAAGAGGTTACTGTATTTTTGACACTGCAATTTGAAACAAACTTAGGTGAAATGCTA
This sequence comes from Dermochelys coriacea, assembly GCF_009764565.3. Lineage (NCBI taxonomy): Eukaryota > Metazoa > Chordata > Testudines > Dermochelyidae > Dermochelys > Dermochelys coriacea. The sequence continues at coordinate 123,085,876 of NC_050074.1, forward strand.
AGTCCTGGCAAATGGAACGCAATCTCGGGTGACAAAATATCTGCAAAGGCTATTTTATCTAAACTTCAGATCACAAGAGACTTAAGATTCAAAAACAGTCAAAATGACAATAGAGAGGTAGTTTGAAGACCACATTATATAAATTCAGCCCTCCTCCGAAGCGTTAACTGTTTGGAAAGCAGTCTGCAGACTGGCAAATGAGTCACCCAGTAATGAAAGGTTTCAGAGTGGTAGCCATGTTAGTCTGTATTAGCAAAAACAATGAAGAGTCCCTGTGGCACCTTAGAGACTAAAATTTATTTGGGCATAAGCTTTCATGGGCTAAAACCCACTTCATCAGATGCACGGAGTGAAAAATACACTCCATGCATCTGATGAAGTGGGTTTTAGCCCATGAAAGCTTATGCCCAAATAAATTTGTTAGTCTCTAAGGTGCCACAAGGACTCCTTGTTGTTTTTGCCAGTAGTGAAAGGAAATCATCATATAGATGGAGACATGTATCATGATCCTTGGCTCACATTCAGGCACAAAGACACGTATGAGTATCCAAAAAGTACTAGATGCCTTCTAAATACATAGTAAGACATGGTCCCTGCCCTAAAGAGGTTACCATTTAAAACAGTTTTGTTTAAGATTATCATCATTAAACATTTAGCAGCCTGCTACACGACAAGATCCTAGGTTTTGCCAGATTAGCTCAGATCTGAGATCCATCTAGTTCAGTATATTGTCTCGGACAGCGACTGGTACCAGATACTTCCGAGGAAGGTGCAAGAACCCTGCAGTAGCAGACTTGGTATAGTCTGCCCACAGTCTCAACCTGATCTATGAGATTAGATCTCTTGGAACACTGGGTGGTTCCAGACAACTGGAACAAAGCTAATGTTGTCCCAGTACTACTGTAACAACTTACTAGGGGTTGTGGTGGATTCTTCATCACCGGCAATTTTCAACATCAAGACTGGATGTTTTTTCTAAGAGAAATGTTGTAGTTCAAACAGGAATTAATTCAGGGAAGTCCTATGACTGGGGCCTACCAAATTCATAGCTGTGAAAAATGCGTTATGGACTACGAAATCTGGTCTCCCACCGTGAAATCTGGTCTTTTGTGTGTTTTTACCCTGTACTATACCAGTTTAATAGGGGAGACTAAAGTTTCTCAAATTGGGGGTCCTGACCAAAAAAGGGAGTTGCAGGGGGTCACAAGGTTATTTTAGGGTGGATCGTGATATTGCCACCCTTACCTCTGTGCTGCTGCCTTCAGAGCTGGGCGGCAGGATAGTGGCAGCTGCTGACTGAGGGCCCAGCTCTGCAGGCAGCAGCGTAGAAGTAAGGGTAGCAATACCATACGAGGCCATTCTTACTTGTGCGCTGCTGCTGGCGGCGGCTCTGCCTTCAGAGCTGGGCTCCCAGCCAGCAGTTGCCACTCTCCAGCTGCCCAGCTCTGAAGGCAGCACTGACACCAGCATCAGCACAGAAGTAAGGGTAGCAGAACTGCAACCCCAGTACAATCACCTTGCGACCCCCTCATAACTCCTTTTTGGGTCAGGACCCCTACATTTACAGCCCCGTGAAATTTCAGATTTAAATAGCTGAAATCATGAAATTTACTATTTTTAAAATTCTAAGACTGAGAAATGGACCAAAATGGACAGTGAATTTGGTAAGGCCCTACCTATGACCCGTGACATACAGGAGTTTAGTCTAGATTATCATAATGGTCCCTTCTGGCCTTCTAATCTATTAATCTTAGAGAATGGATTAAGCCCTGAAGCATGAGGTTTAATATTCCTTCCAAAATTTGTTAGTATTACTCGTAAGCACTGGACATTCATGATATCCAATTAAGTGTCCAATCCCTTTTTGAATCTTGTTAAATTCTTGGCCTCATCATCTTCTTGTGACAAACTTCACAGCCTAATTATGCATTGTGTAAAAAACGTATTTTATTAGTTTTGCATTTTCCACATTCTAATTTCACAAAACGTCTTGTGTTATGAGGCAGAGAGTTCTTGATGCACCTTCTTTATACCTTCAACATTTTATATTTGTCTTCTAATACCTTCTTATTTGTCTCTGTCGCAGGGTACGTACACCCCCGTCACAGGATGGCAGGTTGTGTGCGATAAAGTGGCTAGAGTAGATACAAAAAAGAAAAGGAGTACTTGTGGCACCTTAGAGACTAACAAATTTATTTGAGCATAAGCTTTCGTGAGCTACAGCTCACTTCATCGGATGCACCGATCGGATGATACTGCTGTTTTAGCCTATAAAGCATGGCACTGCGGCCTAGCAGCCAGAGTCCTTGGGGCTGCCCTTGCTCTCAGGGCAGCATGGCCTAATGGCCAGAGTCCTTGAGCAGTGCCCACACCCTGCGATATGTGTGGGGCAAGGTACGGGGATCCGGGCCCACCATTCTCAACCGGGTCCTGACCCAGGGCCCTAAGAAACCAGTAGTCCATGGTTCAGCTCAATTTCCTATTTTAAACAGTTGTGTTCCCTGGGTTGCTTCCTACCTCTGTTTCCTGCTCTGTCAGTTCTCCTATGGGTGTCAGCCTTCTGGCCCACTCTCATGCCCCTGGGTCAGCGGGGATTCCGCCATCGATCTGACTGGCTTGGCCTCCATGGTCTGTAGCGCCAGCAGCAACCTGGCAGGAGCCCACAGCATACATCCATTCTCCTCCTCAACCAGCCCAAACTGAGCTGGGCCTGTCTGTTTTATATCCTGTCTCCAGGCTAAGCATGCCTATCAGGAGTTGGGGGGCCTGTTCATCTCAGTGTGTGGTTAACCACAGCTGGATCAGTGCGGGGGAGGTACACACAGTCACAGTCTCCTTTCTAAAATAAACAATCCCAGGCTTCTCAATCTCTCTTCACACCAGTTTTCTATATCCTTGATTATTCTTTTCAGAATAGCAGCCATGTTAGTCTGTATTCGCAAAAAGAAAAGCAGTACTTGTGGCACCTTAGAGACTAACAAATTTATTAGAGCATAAGCTTTCGTGAGCTACAGCTCACTTCATCGGATGCATTTGGTGGAAAAAACAGAGGAGAGATATATATACACACACAGAGAACATGAAACAATGGGTTTATCATACACACTGTAAGGAGAGTGATCACTTAAGATAAGCCATCACCAGCAGCAGGGGGGGGAAAGGAGGAAAACCTTTCATGGCGATGAGCAAGGTAGGCTAATTCCAGCAGTTAACAAGAATATCAGAGGAACAGTGGGGGGTGGGGTGGGGGGGAGAAATAACATGGGGAAATAGTTTTACTTTGTGTAATGACTCATCCATTCCCAGCTCTCGTCCCCTAATGCCCCTACTCTACTTGCGCTACATTGATGACATCTTCATCATCTGGACCCATGGAAAAGAAGCCCTTGAGGAATTCCACCATGATTTCAACAATTTCCATCCCACCATCAACTTCAGCCTGGACCAGTCCACACAAGAGATCCACTTCCTGGACACTACGGTGCTAATAAGCTATGATCACATAAACACCACCCTATATCGGAAACCTACTGACCGCTATTCCTACCTACATGCCTCTAGCTTTCATCCAGATCATACCACATGATCCATTGTCTACAGCCAAGCTCTACGATATAACCGCATTTGCTCCAACCCCTCAGACAGAGACAAACACCTACAAGATCTCTCTCGTGCATTCCTACAACTACAATACCCACCTGCTGAAGTGAAGAAACAGATTGACAGAGCCAGAAGAGTACCCAGAAGTCACCTACTACAGGACAGGCCCAACGAAGAAAAGAACAGAACGCCACTAGCCATCACCTTCAGCCCCCAACTAAAACCTCTCCAACGCATCATCAAGGATCTACAACCTATCCTGAAGGACGACCCATCACTCTCACAGATCTTGGGAGACAGGCCAGTCCTTGCTTACAGACAGCCCCCCAATCTGAAGCAAATACTCACCAGCAACCACACACCACACAACAGAACCACTAACCCAGGAACCTATCCTTGCAACAAAGCCCGTTGCCAACTCTGTCCACATATCTATTCAGGGGACACCATCATAGGGCCTAATCACATCAGCCACACTATCAGAGGCTCGTTCACCTGCGCATCTACCAATGTGATATATGCCATCTTGTGCCAGCAATGCCCCTCTGCCATGTACATTGGCCAAACTGGACAGTCTCTACGTAAAAGAATGAATGGACACAAATCAGACGTCAAAAATTATAACATTCAAAAACCAGTTGGAGAACACTTCAATCTCTCTGGTCACTCGATTACAGACCTAAGAGTGGCTATCCTTCAACAAAAAAGCTTCAAAAACAGACTCCAACGAGAGACTGCTGAATTGGAATTAATTTGCAAACTGGATACAATTAATTTAGGCTTGAATAGAGACTGGGAATGGATGAGTCATTACACAAAGTAAAACTATTTCCCCATGGTATTTCTCCCCCCCACTGTTCCTCTGATATTCTTTTCAGAGTAGCAGCCGTGTTAGTCTGTATTCGCAAAAAGAAAAGGAGTACTTGTGGCACCTTAGAGACTAACAAATTTATTAGAGCATAAGCTTTCGTGAGCTACAGCTCACTTCATCGGATGCCTTTGGTGGACTGGCCACCAAATGCATCCGATGAAGTGAGCTGTAGCTCACGAAAGCTTATGCTCTAATAAATTTGTTAGTCTCTAAGGTGCCACAAGTACTCCTTTTCTTTTTGCGAATACAGACTAACACGGCTGCTACTCTGAAACCTCTCCTTACAGTGTGTATGATAAACCCATTGTTTCATGTTCTCTGTGTGTGTGTATATAAATCTCTCCTCTGTTTTTTCCACCAATTGCATCCGATGAAGTGAGCTGTAGCTCATGAAAGCTTATGCTCTAATAAATGTTGGTCTCTAAGGTGCCACAAGTACTGCTTTTCTTTTTGATTATTCTTGTCACCATTCTCTGAACCCCACCTAATTCAGTGAGAGAGAGTACCTTATGCAACATTCCAGATGAGATATCATTGATTAATAAAGACATGAAAATGTTCTTCATACCATTCCTTATTCATCTTAACATCTTGTTCGCTTTCTTGACTGCAAGCTGCACACTGAGCAGGGGTTTTCATTGAGCGGTCTACAACGACTCCCAGATCCTTTTCGTGCACTGATACCATTTATGTAGAATTCTGAGGGGTATGAATAGTTAAATGTATTTCTCCAAAGTTCATTACTTTGCATTTATGAACACTGAACTTCGCTTGCCATTTTGTTACCTATTCACCTAGCTTGTTTAGATCTCTCCAACTTCACCACAGTCCTGTCTGGTTCCAGCTGGCCTAAATAGCTTTGTCTCATTTGCACCTTTTGCTACCTTGCTACTCACCCTTTCCGGATCAATAACAAACATAATTAGACAACACTGGATCTAGTATGAAACCATGATGCAACCCACTATTAAACTTTTACCATGATTAAATTTGATTATTTAATCCTACTCTGTTTTCTGCCTAATATAATTTAAACAGGAAAAGGATAATAATCTTACATTTACTATATGCAATGCTTCGTATCACAGAGGATACCAAAATGTTTCTGAGTAAATTGAAATACAATTACATATACAAGAAACACCTCAACTACCACTGAAACACAGCTACCACTCACATTAAATGTGACCCACGTTTAACAATGCCAGGCAATACTATACAACAGGCACTCAGGTACCATTGTTACAAATAATATAAGGGACTAGAGATGGATGTTTAGGAAGAGAAGAATTTTGAGAAGAATAAAATTTGGGAGGATATTTTAGGTAGGCAGGCCAGATAAAAATCCTTTGATGGAATTTGGCCAGAATAATACATATATCCAACATCACTATACGGAGCCATTGGTTCAGAAGAGACTCAGAGAGAAGAATGCCACCTACCGGATGATGTTGAGATTCAAGCCCTGACCTGGCCTGACCTTGCTTGGCTTGTGAGGTCTAACAGAATCAAAGAACAAGGTGCTATGGCTGACAGCCATCGTTAGCTATAACCAGCCCTGAATTTTCTGGGTTGTATTTTTAAATAAGTTGTTTTTGTTTTTAATCAATCAATTTTTAATTGTAGTGGATTCTCAGACAGATAATTATGAGTCCGAATTAAAAGCAGCCCCAATTACTCCAAAAAAACCCAAAAGCCAACAAAGGACTTACCAGGATACATTTTACATTTTCAAACCAGATTCTACATTTGCTGTATAGAAATAAATTTACGCCTCAGCTCAGAGAGCTGTGGAGAAAATCATGTAATACTGTACATGGTTCTGAGTTCACAGCCATGTATGAAACAAGAGTTTGAATTGATGGGAAACCATGTTACACACAGGTGGACAGCCAGTTCAATTATGGTGCAACTATCACAGTACATGGAGTCCTTAATCCAACTTGCAGAGTCACTTAGAGGTTCCCAGTCTGAGCAAGGACAGAATGTACTTTGATCCCCACTGTCTCCTGCCAAAGCTGCAGAAATCAGCGAGCCAAAACCAACAGTCTCAAAAGATATTGTGGCAGAGGTGTAATATGCCCTATGGTTATATATAGTAAATTTCATTCTGAAGGCTCTCAATGCACTTTTAAAAATATAGGAATAACTTCACTCTCTGAATAAAAGTGGCTACGCCAACAAAGGTCTTTTGGAGTCTAAGGCTACGTCTACTCTAGCATTTCTGTCAATGTAACTTTTGTTGTTCATGGGGTGTGACAAAACATCCCCCTGAGTGACATAAGTTACACCAACAGAAGGGCTGGTGCTATGTCAGTAGGAGACACTCTCCCACCGATATAGCTACTGTCGCTCATTGGGGCTGGCTTAATTATGCCAAAGGGAGAGCTCTCTCCCCATCAACATAGAGCGGCTACACAGGAGATGTTACAGAGGCGAAGCTGCATCGGAACAGCTGTGCCATTGTAAGGTCTCTAGTGTAGACATGGCCTAAAAAGAAAGACCTGTACCCTGACCTCACCCATCGGTGGATTATGGAGCTTTTTCCTTGCTCTGATGTTTCAGGCACAGGCCTCTACGGGAGGCAGGATACCAGCTCAAACTCCAGGTGCTAAATGCGGCCTCAGCTCAGGTGAAATGTGGCAGCTGTTTAACAGCCTACACCCATGTTATACAAAAGTTTAGAACATTAAATAGAAATGCCATACTATGATAATGCTTGATGTAGCTTCAACTGCAGAGCTAAGTTTTGCACTTAAAGCAGGGATTCAGCTCCTTCTTATGTATAAAGAATAAAAAGTATCATCCCCAAAATTAGAACATTGATATTGAACTTGGCGTGAGACATTTTACAAGTAAACCCATTACACTGAGAAGACTTGTAAAATGTGTCCTTTAAGCTCTCTCAGACTGTTTTGTCTCAAATGATCTTAAGAGTGGAACAACACAGGCTCTTCAAACTTTTCATATTAGTTATACCTCATTGAAATCTGTGCATAAGCTACATTTGACAGAATATAGTTGTAATTAAGCTAAGAAATCCATACATGCTAGGCATGGAAATGTACAGAAAAGGCATCCAACCTACTTTTATTCTGCCCTATACTGACATGATACAACACCACAGAATTATGATTAATGAATTTTAGAGTTTATGGTTCCAGATTTGATAAAGCGGATTTTTAGAGATATTTATTTTTCACTCCCCCGCTTTATGGTGTCACTTCAGAGCAGAGTTAAAGAATCCAAATCACCTTAATTGTTTGATTTCCTTTTCAGTTTAACCTTAACTCTGAATTTCTTGATTTGTAGTGGTTGTTTTTTGGATAACTGCAATATTTTAACCCTTAATTTACTAATACATACTCTCAAGATTAATTCCAGTTTACTGGATACAGTTGAAATTGCAAGGAAAGGTCAAGGAAGCAGAGAGTAGTTAAGCAAACTGAAAGTCCAGATAGTATAGAGCAATAAAATAAGAGTAACTATAGGAAATTTTTTGGTAAAGACTATAAGCAGCATGGACTATTTTTAATTTGAAAATCAGAATCATCTGCAACAGAGCAGGCTCTTGGGAACTTTTGTTCAGTACAGGCTCAACGATAAGAGCTCAACCTACTGAATTACACAACACATTCCCTGCAATAATACCTCAACATTCTTTAGTTTCCCAGTGCAAGTACAGCCCCATCCTAGCTTTACGCAATGTTACTTATAAGATCTGAAGGAATCACAAATATAAGGTGGCATGGATGCAGGTGTACCTGAATAAAATTTTGTTATAAGCTTATTTTAAATATTTCACATTGCTGATTACAATTCATAGTAGGCAGTGAAATAACACTAGGTGTTTGAGATGCAGAGGTAACCTAAGATCTAAAATAAGCAATGTAAGCCAATTTTATTTATATATATATATATATATATATATATATATATATATATATATAAAAACCAAAACTTTACAAAGGAAACTTATAAAATATCTTCTTGCCTCTATCTGGTCACCACAGGAAATACACACTACCAAGAACAGGTTTCAGAGTAGCAGCTGTGTTAGTCTGTATTCGCAAAAAAGAAAAGGAGTACTTGTGGCACCTTAGAGACCAACAAATTTATTAGAGCATAAGCTTTCGTGAGCTACAGCTCACTTCATCGGATGCATCCGATGAAGTGAGCTTATGCTCTAATAAATTTGTTAGTCTCTAAGGTGCCACAAGTACTCCTTTTCTTTACTACCAAGAACAGTGTACCTTCACTCATGAAATACATAAACTTTTTAAAGCAGACCATCCACTCTCCCGCTGTCTTCCTCCCCCTAGCCCCACTTCTCATATCCACCAAGGTCTATTTTGCTGTGGTATTGATTTAAAAGATTAGATGTACAAATTGCATACACAAGTAGTCTAGGAACAAACTTGCTTGTATTCCTTTTGCCATGTCTTCCCTCACCAATTCCTTCTTGTTTGAGACACATTGAGAGGCAGTGACTAACAAGTTTCAGAGTAGCAGCCGTGTTAGTCTGTATTCGCAAAAAGAAAAGGAGTACTTGTGGCACCTTAGAGACTAACAAATTTATTAGAGCATAAGCTTTCGTGAGCTACAGCTCACTTCATCGGATGCATCCGATGAAGTGAGCTGTAGCTCACGAAAGCTTATGCTCTAATAAATTTGTTAGTCTCTAAGGTGCCACAAGTCCTCCTTTTCTTTTAGTGACTAACAAGTATCTTTTACTCACTTTACAGCAGCTACTGCATCTTTGTTTGTATATAAGGGAACACAGAGGTCCACAGTCTTTAATTCCTCCCTCTGAATGGCCCACCGCTAAGATATGCCATTTGCCCAAAGTTGAAAAATGTATTTACATTAGCTCCCAAAGGAAGTGGTAGAAGCACCGGCACTTGGATCAGTAAAAACCAGACCGAAGACACAGTCGAGAATACACAATAGGATACAATCTTGCACTATCCCGCACAGGAAAGGACGCAAGATTTAACAGATCTACAATTTCCATGGTCACAGATAGGCTGCGTTTGAAAATATGTAAAAGATTCCAGACATTCAGCACTCCAAAACAGCAGCCTTCATGCCACTCAGCAAAACAAGATTTTCAATCACCTTGGTCCATGTACACAATCGGGAGGAGATCATAAATTTTGTGGTCAATTCTCCCATCAGTTGGTCAAGACTGGGTGTTCCTGAACAATATGTTTTGAGATGGCCGCATCTCTGGGTGACTGTCCATGATCTGGGTTACATGGGAGGTCAGAATATAGGATCTTAATTACCTCTCCTGGATTTAAACCTAATAATCTGTTGAATTTATTTACAGGGTTGGGGGTTGGCTGGTTGTTCCCCCCCCCCCCGGGGTCCTTCATACACCACACAGGAAGAATGGCAGGGCTGACATAGGGCAACGGAAGAGAACATGAAAACATAGAGGCAAAAAGATTCAACTAAACATGGGAAGGGAAGTAGGGAGGGTTTAGATCCCTCTCCTGGGGAGCTCAGGGTGAGGGGAGAAATCTTAACTGCGGCCAGGGCGGCGTATTAAGAAAATCAACAGCACACAAACGAAGGTGAAAGTAGCAGCCTAATTAGACCCCTTTCCCGGGGGGGGGGGGGCAGAATGGAGCCTGCTGGGCCAGGCCCCAAAGAACCCCCCCGCCCAAGCCAGGGAGCTGCATCCCGAGCACAACGCTGCACCCCTGAGGGGTCGCCGGTCCCCCGAGGGCAGCTCGGCTCCTCAGCCCCCGGGCCCGTCGCCCCCCCCTCAGCCCCTACCTGGGCGGGCTCCACGCTGGCCGGCAGCCCCTCGGGCAGGACCTGGAAGAGCAGCAGGACCATGGCGCCGAGGAGCCTCCTCTCCATCCCCCTCCCCCCCACACCCCACCCCCCGCCTACCTAACCCTACCGCGCCCGGCCCGGGACGGGAGCAGAGGGGCGCCCCGGCGGCCGCCCCGCCCACCTCGCGTTCCCATTGGGCCGCCCCACGCCCCGCTCTGCCTGTCATTGGCTCACGCCGCTTCCGCTCGTGACAAGGGACAGAGCGAATCCCGTGCGCCGCCATCTTGCGTGCGGCCCGGGAAGAGCGTTTCCCGTTTTGGCCGCCATCTTGGGTGTGGCGGAAGCACATGGAAGGGGCTGGTGCGGAAAGGGAAAGTCGGAGCCTGATATTTAAAGGGCCGGCGGTGGGAGGCCGATGATAGCCCAGGGCCATGTCCACCAGCAGAGCCGTCTGCCCCCTGCCCACCCCCCCCGTCACGGCCCTTCCCTTCCTCCCCCAACTTGTCCCCATCACCCTGACCCTGTCACCCCTCCTTGCCCCCCATTGTGTCCTCATCACCCCCAGCTCCCCGCCTGTGTCCCTGTCACAGCTCTCCCTTCCCACCCTCCCCACCTGTCCCCCCATCACCCTTAACGGTTACGCCCTGACCCTCCCCCAAACACGTCCCCATCATAGCCTGACACCCCCAACGCATCCCTGTCCTGCCCCAACCCTCCCTCCTGACCATGTTCCTGTCACGCCCAGACCCTCCCTCCCCTGATCATGTCATGGATTGAGAACTGGTTAAAAGACAGGGAACAAAGGGTAGGAATAAATGGTAAATTTTCAGAATGGAGAGGAGTAACTAGTGGTGTTCCCCGAGGGTCAGTCCTAGGACCGATCCTATTCAACTTATTCATAAATGATCTGGAGAAAGGGGTAAACAGTGAGGTGGCAAAGTTTGCAGATGATACTAAAGTTTGCTCAGGATAGTTAAGACCAAAGCAGATTGTGAAGAACTTCAAAAAAATCTCACAAAACTAAGTGACTGGGCAACAAAAGGGCAAATGAAATTTAAGGTGGATAAATGTAAAGTAATGCACATTGGAAAAAATAACCCCAACTATATATACAATATGATGGGAGCTAATTTAGCTACAACTAATCAAGAAAGAGATCTTGGAGTCATCGTGGATAGTTCTCTGAAGGCATCCACGCAGTGTGCAGCGGCCGTCAAAAAAGCAAATGGGATGTTAGGAATCATTAAAAAAAGGATAGAGAATAAGACGGAGAATATCTTATTGCCCTTCTATAAGTCCATGGTCTTGAATAGTACATACGGATGTGGTCCCCTCATCTCAAAAAAGATATACCGGCATTAGAAAAGATTCAGAAAAGGGCAACTAAAATGCTTAGGGGTTTGGAATTGGTCCCATATGAAAAGAAATTAAAGAGGCTAGGACTTTTCAGTTTGGAAAAGAGGAGACTAAGGGGGGATATGATAGAGGTCTATAAAATCATGAGTGGTGTGAAGAAAGTGAATAAGGAAAAGTTATTTACTTGTTCCCATAATATAAGAACTAGGGGCCAGCAAATGAAATGTATGGGTAGCAGGTTTAAAACAAATAAAAGTACATTCTTCTTCACTCAGTGCACAGTCAACCTGTGGAACTCCTTGCCTGAGGAGGTTGTGAAGGCTAGGATTATAACAGGGTTTAAAAGGGAACTGGATAAATTAATGGAGGTTAAGTCCATTAATGGCTATTAGCCGGGATGGGTAAGGAATGGTGTCCCTGACCTCTGTTTGTCAGAGGGTGGAGATCGATGGCAGGAGAGAGATCACTGATCATTACCTGTTAAGTTCACTCCCTCTGGGGCACCTGGCATTGGCCACTGTCGGTAGACAGGATACTGGGCTAGATGGACCTTTGGTCTGACCCAGTATGGCCATTCTTATATTCTTATGTCCCTGTCACAACCTGACCCTCCCTCCTCTGCTACCATGTCCCCATCATGCCCCAACCGTATCCCCTGTCTGAAACAACTTCATCCTTCTCCCCACCCAGTATGATTGGTACCATCATCCACTGCCTCGGCAGGGAAGTGAACTAGACAACCTGACAGGTCTGGTCCGGTCTCTGGCCTCATCTATGACAGCCAAGACAGACCCAGAATGGCTGATGCCCAAACAGCTCCAGTGCAGGTGCCCCTGCTGTTACCACCCCAGAGAAGGACACGGGAGGGCCATGGTGAGGGAACAGGTGGAGAAGCTTCACAGTGCATGGGCCATAGGAGGCTCAATGTGGGGTGGGCCTAGGACCCCAAATTGCCTTAATTCCTTCCTCTCCAGAGCACATTCTGCTTGTGCCCACTAAAGGAGCTGAGGACCCGCAAGCCTGAGAATCCCACCCCAGCAGTCCCCCTCCTGAACAGGGTCAGGGGAGGGAGAGAATGTGGGTGTGGGAAGGGGATCAGCATGACAGGCAAGTGGACACATTCCCACTGTTAAGGTGTAAGGTTGCTCCTGCTGTGTTAGCTCTGCCATATTGCACATGCTGCATTTCCAGTGCCCAATATTAAATAACCAATAATGCTGTGACAACGTTAAAGGAAAGAGGAATAGAAAATGGTGCTTGACAGAGTTTAGCTTAGGGAAGGTCCTGGCTTTTTGATGTGCAGAAAATCTTACCTGTCTCTTTGCACTAATGCGGGGGGAATTTTTTGCATGTAATTCCCATTTGATTTGATTTTTTCTTTTAAGATACAACGCTGTCATGTTTCATGTTTTTGGCCATCAGTTTGCTCAGGACTTGTGCTCACAATTGCTCATTAAAAACATATCCTTGCTTTGCAAAAAAATAAATAAATGAACCCTCTGTCCCTCCCAAGGCAGCAGTGTTTGCTCAGCTTATCGCTAACCCCCTCCCCCAGCAAAACAAACAGCATGTGTTCCTCTTGAGTCGGGTACAGAGTGCCTGTAGAGTATACCAGTACTCATCGTGACAGGATATGTGCTGAAGCAACATTCCTGGAGGAGTGAAAATGGTGGTGGCAGCATCGGCTGGTGCCTGCCTCTGTGTCTTTTGCCTTCTCTATTCCAGTTTGCTTTCCGGCCCCTCTGCCTTGGGCCTGCTTTTCACTTCTTTCTGAGAAAAAGAATGAAAGTCTGAGGTGGAGGACTCAGGCTCTGGGCCTCTGATTGACTTTCTGCACCCAGTGTATGAGATCCCTGAGAGACCCACCTTTTTCTGAACAGTGGTGCCTGCCTGTGATTTAGAGGAGGTTGAAAGGAAATCCTCAGACTTCTCAAGGAAGATATTTGGGGGTATCATTCATGGTACCCTGATAACTGGTCCAATATGAAGTCCATCCATGGTGCTGGTCACTTGTCTGAGGCAACTACTTGGAGAAGATGGCTGCACGCTCATTGCCAGCTGCTGCATCTCTTGCTGCTACTAAGTTCATTTTCTCTTGCAAGCTCTTAGTTCTGTGGCCAACTCCACCAGCAAAGCTTAGTGCATCAGCCTTGTTTGTGTGGTCCTCCTTCACAAAGACATACCACGGAAGCTACTGGATAGGCAATCCACCTGGAGACATGGCTAAAGGCCGGGCAACCTAAAGCTGGCTTGTTTATGATGTTACCAGCTTTGCCCATTAATTTGGGGTATGCTCATTTATTAGGGTTACTCTTCAGGGGGCAGGGGGCTGTATTTCTATTGATGTACTGCTTATGTCACTTGTGTTCTCATATAGAGCTCTACTTCTCCCTGCTGCAAGTTCCCTCCCAATGGAGCTATCCTGCAGGACCTAGATTCCCCAGGGCTGGGTTCTTCTAGCCCCAGCCTCAGACAAGAACACACGCATTAACAGAGCGCATCTGAGAGGACTGGGATACTCAGCACTCCCAAGCTGACCCCTTATATGTCACTGGACTCAGTAAGCTGGGTCAAGCAGCACTTCCAAAGCTGCCACCCTCATATGTCCCAGGTTCAGCCTGTGTCTATCCCCACTTTCATGTTACAATTGTTCTGGTAGTAACCCACTTGATGAGCAAACCCCACAGGATTTTTGGGCACTGCAGGGATCTTTTAGGTTAGGAACAAGGAACATTGCTGCAGAGCAAATGAGGAAACCAAAAAACACCCACGGGGTGGGAAGGAGAGAAAGAGAGAGAGAGAGGGAAGCAATCAGCTTAATCATGAAAGTTATTTATTGCCAGGTAATAACCATACGGGAGCCAAACAAACAAAACAGTTATAATATTAAACTTGATTATAAAAGTCAGATTTAGAAAATTATAACTGATCACACAATTCAGGGTCAGAAGGCTATACCTAGAGAGAGAGAGGGAGGGAGAGCTGGGTTCTCACCACTCCATGAACCTTGAATAGATTGGGGGGTCCCAGGTGGTGGTGGTCCCCCTAAGCGCATCATGGCTGCAGCATGGGAATCGAACTAGAAAACTGTTGTCCCCATCTCTATCAAAGGGGATTTATCAGCCTTAGACACCAACAGTGTTTGAATGTTAAGTCCATCCAGCCGCTGCAATCATGTCAACAACAAAACTGAAGCACACAGAGTTCCTGTAGCAGGGAGGAGTCCCGTCAAGAAGCTAATGACCTCAATGCCAACTTAGGATGGGCATGTTTGTTTTGAATAGCAGTGGCACATTGTATTACAAGAATCGTCTTGTTAACAACAAGGCATGAGGCTCCTTGGCTCCAAGCAGACACAGCTGGGGTGCACACCGCCGAGCCGAGGTGGGGTGCATTTGCCACAGGCTCAGCACAATTCCAGACTTCAGGTGAAATTGTTCTTGTGCAACTTGCATAAAAAACTGCCGGGAGGGGGAGGAAAGAGAAGCAATTCTCCTCTTCTTGGGCCTCTTCCCTCCCCAGGGGAAACTGGCCCTTATTTCACTGGGGATTAGAAATATCAGAGATGCCAAATTATCTCCATTATGTACTAACAGCAGACTGGCAACCAGGAACCTCCTCCCCAGACTCAAAGCTGTTGTCCGGCTGACTGGGTGCGACCTGTTATTTCCGAGTGCCCGAAGGGGGGGGGGGGCTAAGGCCCTGCCCAGCAATGAGACATGGTCCCAGCCCCCAAGAGCTTATGATCTGAAACCCTTATCCTGCAGTCAGATCCATGCAGGTGCGCTGAAGGCAAGGGGGTCCCACCTGAGCCCAAGGATCCAGAACCAGCTGCAGGATCAGGGCCTAAATTCAGACCTGAAAGTGAGGCTCATAATAAAAAAAAGGGATGGAGGGATGGGGAGAGAGAGATGAGATAAGGGGAACCATGAGGAGACCATGTGATTAATCAATAAGACACTCAATTAGGGCTTTTAACAATTGTTCGCTGGCCTCTCCTAGGAGGAGACATCAAGGGAGGTGTTTGGGGTGAATGGGTTTTGGTCAGATGCCTCAAGCAGGGGGCAAAGACCACAGATGGCACCAGGGTAGCAGGGGTGAAGGGAGAGGGGAAAGGAGGAAACGAAGACCAGGGCAGAGATATAGAGGCCAAATGGCCTAAAGGCCTTCAGAACAGGCCAGGATGCTTGGGCTCGCTGCCTAGGACAATGGGGAGCCAAGTGGAGCTGGTCACACAAAGGGATGGGAGGCAGTTGATTAGGGACACAGCGACCAGGATAGACTGGAAGGGGCAGGCCAGCTGGGGAGATCAGAGTAACCAAGCCAGCAGGGAACAGATGAGCAATTTCACCAATAGGAGGGAAATTGGGGGGGCACCGTTCAATTGGCCATTGGGCTCAGGGCTGGTCTTGAAACATTCAGAGCAAGCAGAGGGTCAATCTCAGGAGTTCAGCCTTTTTGTATTCACACTGATCTCCAGCACACGTGCCTGCCTGCTGCTCATCTCCTCCCAGCAAAAGCAAGGTCATTGTACAGCCACAACCTACTGTGAATCGAGGATGGAAGTTACTGCTCCATGGGTTGGTCACAACTTTCATCTCCCATTAGGCCGGGGGGGCATTGCAAACAGCCCGGCCATACTTCCTGGCCACGGCCCGGACTGCTCTTTGCCAGGCCAGGCAGAAGGGTGTGCTGCTGTCACACCCTTCCCTGGCCAGGTGGCCACTCGCCTACAGATCAACTCACACAGCCCTGGACATTAGAACCTGCTCCCCTCGGGCCAGGACAGCAGGGTTATTATCCCAGGCTCTCTAATTGCCCCCTGGAGCGTCCTGCAGGCAAGAGCAGAAAAGAGACCGGCCTGTGTCTCACCTGGAGGATGGCACCTCTAACAGCAGCCAGTGGGCAAGGCCGCGCTTGTGTGGCGGAGACGCAGTCGGCAGGGAACTACTTGCCAAGTGTGCGTATCCCCGTGACAGATTTAAGTCCTCACCCTTGCACAGCAATAACCAAATTATGGGCAGTTGTCATGGCACATTGTTATGGCACATGGAACCTCTCGAGCTACCCCCTCCCAAATACACCACCCCAGCCACACATCCTCACTCCCCTAATAAAGACGCACATTCCTTCCCTCCCCCACCCGTGACGCATGCACCCCCCCCCCAATTATGAGAAAGCTGGAGCTGAGGTACAGTTCAATAACTTAAGGACATAAAACATCACAGGGATGTTGTAATTATCCCAGAACTGAGCATTAGAGCACCAGGAAAGTCAGCATTAAGCTTAATTTAAAAGAAATCCAATCACATTAAGGTATGTGTAAGGGACTGCGGAAGACTTTGTTACGGCCTAGCCAGGGAACTTCCACTTTCTCGAGCTGAGAGGTTACTGTGGGACATAGATAGCTGCTTTGTTATTGTAGGAGATAGTTCTTGAAGGACACAGCTGCTTTGCATGGCCCTTCGCCAGGTAGTAGAAAGCCCCCCTTTAAGAAGCACCTAACTTTATATTCATGAGCTGTTTTTGTATAATGCTTATTAATGCCGACTGTCTGCCCCTCCATCGGACTCCGTCCCAAGCAGAGCTTCAGTGTGCTGGGTTCCCCGCCTCCGTGACTGCAATGCTTGGAGTCCCCATCGCAGGTGGGTCATTAACCTTCAATAAAGCCAATAACTCACAGTTGTGTGTAAGCCTCATTCTTCTCAGAGTACTCCTGCCAGGCCTGTGGTGCTTCGAGCACCTTGGCCCAGAACAGTATGAAAAGACAAATTAGGGCCCCCAAGCAACCTTAACTCTGCCCAGTAATGGCATTTGGGGTTGAGGGAAGAGAACAAAAACTGCATCTATCAATTTAATCTAATGTTGAGAACAAACTAAAATGTCTTAATTGTAACCGTATGCTTATTGCATGGAATCACTAGAGGGCAGCAGGGACTTTTTAGTCTGTGGCTGTACAGCGCCTAGCACCCTGGTGTGCTAGTCCACATTTGGAGCTCCTAATCCCTATGGAAATAGGAATAATAAATGACAATACAATGGAAATCTTAGCAGGAGTCCTAGTGCAGACAAGGTCTCAGCCAGTTGCTAAAACTAGTGCTGAATTCCAGCTAGGGAGGTTGACAGCGTCTCTCCCCAAATTGCCCCTGCTGATGCATTTTGATATGGCATTATTTTTCAGTTCCTGTCCTAAAACAGAAGGCTGCTATTTGCTACAAAACAGCTGTCAAGTTCCACCTCAGAGGTGGTTGCATTTCAGTGCTGGGTGAAGTGAAACCTAAGGATAGGTTTTGTATATCCATTAGTAAAGTGCTTTGGGTGGGAAGCACCATCAAAATGTCACCCATTCAGTAATTCTATCGGCTTAGCAGGGATCAAATTGGAACCTGAGAATCATGCAGGGAGTAGTCTTGTATGCTCATGCGAGGGCAGAATTTGGACTTCCAACATTCAGGTTCTCAAAATGCTCCAAATCAAAAGGCACTTCAGGCTGAAAATGTCAGCAGCCATCACAAATACACAGAGACATCCCTTGGAGGCTCTTTAAAGCAAGTGTCCACATAAAACACAACAGCAGAGTCAGCGAGTTTTAAAAATCCTCAGATTTTATTTCTCCCCCTCTCCATTGTTTGTAACAACTTCTCCCTGTCGAAAGCTTACAATTAACATTTCCTTACCCAACAGGTTTCTTGTGAATCCTGAATTTTTCCTCCCTCACGTTAGAGGAGGTTGAAATTGACAGAGATCCCACCTTGTCCCCACTCTGTGCCCCAGTTGCACTGATGCCAGCACAGCTCCAAGAGTAGCTTGTGTTGAGTAGGACCACACAAACAGTGATGATCATTGGTTCTTCCAATTACAGGCAATGGTATGGTGGATTTAAGGAAAAGAGAGGATAAAAGCATCAGGCCATTTCACACTCCATTGTATGGACTGCAAAACAAGACAAATCTGGGACCTAAACACTTGAAGGTAAGGGACACGTTTTCAAAACATTCTGGTCCTTGTGCGTGCAAGTGCTCAATCTGCATGTGCAGTCTGTTTGCACTGCTCAAATGCCGAGAATCCAGCCCTACATGTTTACGGAAAGGCCATGGCTGTTTAAGACATCAAATGTGGTTGCATATTAATTAGTTATTTAGTCAGAAGAGGCTGGTGCCTTCTGAAGGCAGGTGAACAAAGACCAGGGCCAAATTTTGACCTTTCTTAATCTGGGGTGTAGCTGGAATAATGGCCCCTGTTTAACTGAGAGCAGAATTCAGTTCACAGCTGCAGGACATAAGTTGGCATCAATTGTACTGTATATGACCTGCAACATGGATGGCAGAGCCCATCCTGCCTCCCTGAACAGAAGAGAGATAGCACCATGTGTATAGTACCCAGCTACCCCCATCCTGCTAAGCAGGAGGAGCAAGGGCAGGGGAGGGAGCCGTCTAAACAGGGGAACAGAGCAGTAATCTGTCACAGAGAAAGGGGCACAGGACTGCAAGAGCCTTCAGCCATGTGCTTGGACCAGGGCACCTGGCTGGGATACCTACAGCAATCAGACCAGTTCTCAGGCACTTTGCAACAGGTGGCATCAGTCCAACAACTAAGCGAACAGGATCCTGGCACGCCAAGGTCGTTCCAGCCTCCCGCGGGTCAGACCCAATGGGAGGAGTTAAGGCAGCAGGAGGTGCTCTTTCCTGGATTAGCCAGCGACAAGGAGGAACTGCTGCTAAGGCCCAGGGGTCTGTTGACCTATGGTGCCCAGTGACGGCTTTGCTGAAGAGGGCACATTTCCGACTCTTTCCACTAGCGGGCCAACACCAGTGCAACAGATGTAATGCCCCCCACAGGTGTCAGTCACTCAGAGACAGGCCCCAAATCTGGTTGGGGGAGCAGAAGATACAGGGTTAAACCAAAGAGGAGCCAGAAGTCACCTCTAGATCTGCCTCTCCCCCGCCAACTCCTTTGGCAGCCAGGGTGGGGGAATCCAGGTCCGATTGGTATGTCCCGAGCCCATCTCCAGATTACAGCTCTGCAGCTGCAGGCGGCCCTACGGAGCGCGGTGCAGGCCCGTGGACGGCTCCTGAGGGAGATGCTCGATTTACAATCCCTTGTTAAAATAGACGTAAGGCACGCAGTCCCCGTGCGTGGCCTGGATGCAGGCTCGGAGCTCCGGCTCCAGGCTAGACAGCGCCAGAGAGCTGCAGGGAAAGGAGATGGACAGTCAGGCTTTGATTTGCTCTGCACTTCTCCCGGACCCTGTTGGAAGTGTCCTTGGTCTGGGAGTGGCCTTCTCTCAAGCTGGCTGGGGGGGGGGGGTGGGCTGGGCAGGAGGCAGACCTTCCTCAGCCAGATCTTAACAGTGGCCATGGAAGCAAGTCACCAGCTAATATGAGCTGCCCTCAGGGCAGGCAGCAGAGTGCACAGACCAGGGGAATCCAGCCCCATCCTACACCCTGATCCCAGCATAGGGTGCAGAGCGCAAAGACCTGGGGAATCCAGCCCCATCCTGTGCCCTGACTTCAGCACAAGAGGCAGAAATGGGGACTCATCTCCCCCCTTCCCCACTCGGGACAGAGTGCTCAGTGTGGGGATTAGCATCTGTGCACAGGTCAAACGCTTTGGAAGGGCAGCACTGGCTGCAAGCCCTCAAGATGACCAAGTTCCCTTTCCAGCAAAGCCTTTCCAGAAGATGCCTGCGCCCCCCGGGGTATGCAGAGGATAGGTCAGGAGAGGGGTTCTCAGGGAGAAGCAGCGCGGCTGGTACCATTTCTGTGGGAACAGCGAGCAGGCAACGGGCACCATGAATAGGAGGCTGCAGGGCAGAGAAAACCAAGCGTTACCAGTGACAACTCAACATCTACTCTCGGAGCAAGAGCCAACCCTCAGCGACACCGACAGCCCCCGCAAGAGTCACCTCTCCTGGAGGGTGCAAAGCCGAGAGCTGGACCAATTGCGGTCATTCAAGCTCCCACGAGGTGGGGCATTAGCCCTGGGGAATCCTTGTTCCGCTCCCCACTTCCTCTCTTCAAAGGCCCCAGCATGGCTTGTGGCACACCAGCTAAGTGGCCAGGTCACAGTGGCTGCCTAATTTCGGTGCTGGGTGGAGTGATCTAGCTACGCACCCTCATAGAGCACCGTGAGCATTGCTCTGGTGAATGTCACTTTGGTGCTGGGGCCAAGGTTCAGTTCCCAGCCAGGCTGATGAAGTCCAAGGCAGCTGATTGACACCAAGGTGTAGGTGAGCACGTTGCCCCGGACTCTCATACAAACACCAGCAAACTGGCTACCCACACTCAGCCCAGCAGAGCAGCTTCTCGCTCTGGAGCTTCTTTCCGTGCAGCTCTCTCCAGCAAGGTGGCTGAACGGTGAGTCCAGAGATCGGGGTTAAATTCCCAGCTCACACCCAGATGCCCAGCCTATGTGACCTTGGGCAAATCTGTCTCATGCCTCAGTCTCCCGCAGCTGTAAAATGGGGATAATGCTTCTCTTTTTCCAGGAGACCCAGGGCTGATTTCACAAGACACTCCCATGCTGCAGCGGTGGGGGTTGGAGAAGCCGAGGGATGGATGTGCTCAGTAGGATGAAGCCTGGGCCCCCAACCCCCGGTGCAGGGCAGGACCTCCCTTGTTGGGCCCCCTGTCCCAATGCCAGACTGCTCCCACTCCTGACTGTCACAACTGCTCCAGGCCTGATTCTCCAGAGTACTGGCAACCCCTGGATTCGCCTGAAGCTGGGGCAGCTCGGAGGATCAGAGAGCAAGCGCCTATGGGAATCTGGGGGATGGTCCCTGACAGGGCTCAGGAGAGCCCACAGCAGTTAGCATTGCTTGGATCCAGGGGATTTAGACACAGAGGAGAGGGAATACCACTGGGGAGGGGACGGTCCTTTGCAGTGTAGCAGGGACCCTGGGTTCAACCTTTACCAAGGGGGACCTTCTCCTTGGGTCCTTTCCCCTTCCTCTGATCCACAGCATGGCAGCAGGGCCCAGTATATTGCAGATCCTTGGTCTGCTCCTGATGCTTCTTTCTCCTCCACTTCTGGAGACCAGTCACCCAAGGATTCAGCAGGAGCCTGTCTACATTAGACATCATCACGTGCTGTGCTGGAGTGAAGTGGGGCACAGCCCCCCCATGTGTCTCAGCCAGGTTTCACTGCTGCCATTAAGGATGGGACAAGCACCCTACACCAGAGGAGCGAGCAGCTTCTCCTCCCCAGATGTAGGGGCTTGCGATACAGAGGAAAGTGGTTAGAGCAGGGAATGGCATCAGGATTCCTGGGTTCCATCGTCTAGTTCTGCCTCACTTTGTGGTGCTAGGCAAGTCGCAAACCCTGCCCCCACTACCTTTGTGTCCGTTTCACCAGCTCTGAAATGGGGATGTAATAATTATTACCTGCCTCAAAGGAGCACTGGGAGAATCCACGAATGATTTATTATTATTACTGAGGTTCTTATCTGTGGCAGGGAAGTCCTGGACTCTGAGCTTGACAGAAGGTGGGAAAAGAAAGATTTTCAGAGTCCCTGCCTGGAAAGAGCCAGCTGTCTGCTCCTGTTAAGGCCGCACACTGACTGGGTTCTTTTGACAACTCTTTTCTGAACCCGAAGCTGCAAGACTGGAGCTGAGGAAAGGTGGTGATTCGGGAAGGAAGATACTTACAAGCCCCCGGCCAGCATCACTTGTAAAGGTGCGTGGAGGACCTGAATTCTCTGCAAAGAAATCAGCCCAGGAGAAGGTGAGCCCAGAAGGTCATCCCTGAAGTTATCACAGCCAATGTCCAACCCAGCCTGGGGAGAAGGAAGCCTTCCCCCAAAGAGCTCAACGTGCTTGGTGGATCTGTGGCCAGATCTAGTCTGGCAAATCCTTTGTTCATATCCCGTATACCCACATACTTTCTGGGGCTCCCTTAGGGTCATCTGGAGCTCCAGTAGGCCCCCATTACTCAAAATGATAAGAGGGCTGCAGCACATGATTTACGAGGAGAGGCAGAGGGAACTGGGATTATTTAGTCTGCAGAAGTGAAGATGAGGGGGGATTTGATAGCGGCTTTCAACTACCTGAAAGGGGGTCCAAAGGGGATGGATCTAGACTGTTTGCAGTGGTAGCAGATGACAGAATGAGGAGTAATGGTCTCAAGTTGCAGTGGGGGAGGTTTAGGTTGGATGTTAGGAAAAAACTTTCATTAGGAGGGTGGTGAAGCACTGGAATGCATTACCTAGGGAGGTGGTGGAACTTCCTTCCTTTGAGGTTTTCAAGGTCAGGTTTGACAAAGCCCTGGCTGGGATGATTTAGTTGGGGATTCGTCCTGGGGGTTGGACTAGATGACCTCCTGAGGTCCCTTCCAACCTGGATATTCTAGGATTCTATGACAAGGGCCAGCAGGGGTGCGGGGGAAAACTGAGGAAAGAGCACAAGCGAGAGAACCCAACCCCTACAGATGGTCCAGGGGGAAAAGGGAGAAAAGAGGGGGCAACAGGGCCATGGGGAGGTCTGACCACCAGGAAGGGGGAGCTGGATATGGATGTGGACAGGATGCCACTGGATGGGGATGATGGAGGAGGAATTCAGAGCCTCCTGAACCACCCACCTTCATGAAGGGGAGCTTCTCCAGCCGCTCCATGAGAATCGGCAAAAGAACTAGCCAGAAAGAGAGAGATTTTATCAGCCCAGCCACTCCATTCTCTGCCAACAAAGCTCACTGAAGAGCCAGGGGCCAAGCAAGGTGAGATCCAACCACAAGGAAAAAGCCGTCAAGGGAGGTTCTCCCACTCCCAGTCACTTACACCCAGGAAGGCCAACATCCCTGCCCCAGCCTGCCTTCTGACTGGGGAACGGAGCAAGCACCCCTGCTCTGAGCCCAGGGCAGGGAAAGGAAGGGGGCATCTCCTACTGCTCTGCAGAGCCCCCTGGTAGTAGGTACCAGAAGGGCACCGAGACCAGGGGAAGATTTCCATCCAGCGGCTGAGTCATGGGGCCCGTCAAGGTGCGTGGGGGGGGGGGAGGATAAAGAACTAGGGTGGGGGAAATCCCCAGGGGTTGGAGTGGAAGGGAACTGTCCTTTAGACTAAACAGGCAATATTTGGACTGTCTATACATTGCCTTCCATCAGAGGGTCTCGGCACACTCTGCAGACACAAAATAAACCACCCCTAGAGGCAGGTACGCTGGCCATTGTACAGATTGGGAAACTGAGTCAGAAAGCGTGTCTGGGTGTTGGAGCCAGGACTAGGCCCCAGACATCAACAGTTCCCAACCTTCTGTTCTACTCATTGGCATATCCTAGGTACCAGCCTTTCTGCGCCCAAATGGCTCCCAGCCCTAGTCTTATCCCTCCCCTGCCTCCTGCCAGCCCCTGCACTGGTGGGCTTGCTGGCTGCCTCCTACGTCTCCTCCGCAGATTGCAGGGGAGCTGTCGCTGGTGCTCACCCATGCCAGGTGCTGCCATGACGATCCTGGAGACCACCACCTGGGTAATCCCCTTGGCCGCAGCGACCTGAAAGCAAGTACAACAGTCAGCCAAGTCCCTCCAAGGGCTACATCTGATAGGGCAGTAATGCAGCCAGCTGGGCCGGTCTGCGCTCGCTGTTCGAACGCCTCCGTGGGTCGCTGGGGGTGAGGGGGTGTCCAGGTCTGAAGCATCTGTGTCACCTACTCCAGTCCCATCCCCAGCCTGCCCCCCTCTCCCCCCCACCCAGGGAACGTGAGCGAACATGGCTAGATTGGTCTTACGATGGCAGAGTTAGGACCAGAAAGTCGGCAAGGCTGGGAGCTCAGACCTTTCTGCAGTTTGTCTCACGGGCCCTGCACACCACCCCCTTTCCCGCGCCAGCTGCAGCATCAGCTCCTGTGGAGACGTGATCCTGAAAAAGGATTCAACGTGTTTTCAGGCGTCTCGGCGCCGCACGAGCAAAGCAGCTAGGCCATCAGAATCCATCGGTAACAGCCGCCCCGCCCTGCTCCGCGACGTACCCTGGAATGGCCCAGCTCACAGTCCTTCTCATCTGTCACCATGATCCCGTTAATGAGTTCCCTAAACACAGACAGGGAACCATGAGTGCCTCAAACCCAGCCTCCTGGGTCACCCCTGTCCATACCCCCCATGAAAACAGGGTGGGCCCTCCTCTCCTTCCACCAACAGTGCCAAACGGTCCACACCTCCCCTCCCCCCTGGCTTAGCACAACAGCCTCCCCTCCCCCCAACTCTAGGCCATGCAGGCACCTCCAAAATTGGCTCCCCAGAGGTGTATAGGCTTTGGCCCTTGACCCTGGTGTCATCATGCAGCCTAGTGCATCGTGGCTGTAAAATGCTATCCAGCTGGAAGGGCAGTCATCTGATCTGAGTGGGGATAAGGCGGGGTGGCGATGGAGAATTGGGCCCTTTTCAAACCTTCTGCCACGTGGGTGAGAACCATGCGAAAAAGGGCCGATAAGGAGGGCGGAAGGATTGCAGTGTGTTTTTATTCTGTGTTGGTACAGCACGTACCACAGTGGGGTCCCGGCCCATGCCTGGGGTCCCTGGGTGCTACAATGTGCCCTCCCCTAAATCACCTGTGGCTCCCTCATTTATCATCTGTTTCCCTGGACTGGAGCAGCACTCCAGGCAGGCATTATCTGCAACAACCCCAGCTAAACAGAGCACGGCATGGACAGCTCCCACCCGGCTTGTCTGGCACAACTGGTGCCCCTTCCCTGCACCCTACTGAAAGGTGCTACCGTAATTCAAACAGGAATTATTTCGGGGAGGGTCCCTGGCCTGCATTACCCAGGAGGTCACACTTGTGGATCACAGGGGTCCCTCCTGGCCTTGGAATCTATGATCATTCAGAGGAAGTAGAGTTTTGCCATGGTGACTAAGACTCCCGGCCCATCAACTCCGGGCTTCTTCCTCAGACAGCGGCCGCCTGGTGCTTCCGTGTGACTCTTCCCCTATAGGGCGCCGGCCTGTTTCTACCCATATAGACCACTTTGTGTTGGTCTATATCCACTCCTGGCCCACCACTCTGCTGCCAAATTAATCAAAATAAAGCATTTGCCACCTCTGCTAGCAGGACTCGCCCGTCAGTGTTTTAATACACGATTCAGAAAATGTGTCCCACTAAATCTCTGGCAGGGAGATCAGGTAACCGGCTCTCCATCATCCCGATGCAGGATTTAATCGTTTTAATCGCTAAACACCAGGGCTGCCCTTCTCCGGCCGTGAAACAGGCGGGGGGGGGGGGGGGGAATGAACGGTTTGTGCAATGCTGCCACCTCTGGGAGGCTGCTGGAAATAGCACCTACCCATCTCACAGGAACACTGCGGGAGGGTGATGACCGCTCTGCTATACCCCGCGCCCACCAGCCACTCCAAATGCTGGAGGGCAACTGAAAAACCCTCCAGAGGAAAAGAGGGTTTTGCCACTGAAATTTTGTTGGTCCTGCTGAGAGTTTAGAACGTGGGGGCAGCTCTCTCAGGCACGTAGGCAGGTGCTGGCTTTTGGGAAGAATATCAAGCGTGTACATCAAGCTTTGTACAGTGTCAAGAGCTGTCCAAATATTAACAACCTAGCTCAGTACCATCACCCCCATCACACCGGCGGGGAAACAGGCTGAGAGAGGGGAAGCCACCTGCCCTCACAGCAAGCCAGTGACAGACAAGAACAGAGCGCAGGAGTCCTGGCTCTCAGATCTAGGCTCCAACCACTGGTTAACATGGCCTCTCTCCTCATTACAAGTCACCTCTGCCTGTGGTTCCAGATCCCCCATCCTTGTCTGGTTGTTGACAAGGTGCCACAGGCCGGAGCACATCCCTGGAGAACAGAGACAGACTTACTGTTGCCTCATCATGGGGATGTTCACACAGTTGGCGGCAGCTACGGCTGCGAATGGGACCCAGCGTGCCATGAGGGGCGGGGCTCTCTAGGAAGGAAAGAGACTGGAGGGGAGCACGGCCATCACAACAGTCCTGGAGCAGCTCTCAGCATCCCCTAGATGAGAGGAGTTGCTGGGCCAGCAGCCCAACATGCAGTGCGAGAACTGGCGCCCTCAGCAGGGAGGAGCAAATGACTCTTGGGGACTGAGCCCCGAGGGCAGGACGGACTCTCAGAAGCAGATGTGTAGGGAAAGCTTGCTCACTGCCGCATGGGCCAGGCCTTCAAATCAAACCCTCCAACCTGCACCTTTCACCCAAATCAGCCACTAAATAAGGCGGAAAAAAATCCTGAGACCCAGTTCCCTTATTCAACCCACTGCCCTGTGCGACAACAGCCTGGCCAGCTGGTATCTGTGTCCGGCTGCACCTGGGGCTCATGCTGGAGTACTGCCGAACACATTAGCAGGGCTGGGAAGATCAGCACCAAAAGCCTCGCAGGGAGCATGGGAGCCAGATCCTAATGATATGGGTTTAGGCACAAGGACCTAACCAGAAACCTGCTGGTATCTTCACAGGGAGGCAGAGATGGTCCCAGCGTGGCTGTATGCTAGGGCATAGTTGCAAGGGTGCTTCGGACAAGGAACTGGGGCGTGTGCATCACAACTAGGCATCAGGGTCGTGACCGCCGTGTTATTAAATGGGAGGGAGGAAGGGCCTAGTATGGGAAAGGAGTGGACAGGAAAAGTCCAGGTCCCCTGCTGTGTAGGTTGAATGCCAAATCTCTGGACCTTTAAAGGGTCTGTTGAGTCAGCAGCTTGTCCATGGAACGGACGCTCCTGCAGAAAGCCTTTGGGGAGAATGTGGAGCAGCTGCAGGTTTGCTTCTGTATTCAACCTGGGGCTGGCTTATGCTCAATTGCAACAGTCTTCAGTTGCCTGACACACCGGTGGTGTCCCCGTACACAGGAAAGCTACTCCGCTAAAGGATGGGGGGGAGCCACGGCTGAGCGGGCACTGGCGGGGACTTGTGTCTTAGTGGCACCATCGGAGAAGCGGATCTGACAAGCAATGGAGCCAGCAGCGCCCTTGAAGGCAAGTCCCCCTGTTTGCAAGCAGAGAGCCTCCCCCACTGCACCCATGCCCTCCTCAGATACCCCCACTCCACGGTGTTTTCCCCGCACATATGCACAGCAGAGCCCCCCCATGGTACCTTGGTGTACAGGTTGAGTCCCACTGCAGTCGCCAGGGCTGTGCTGGTGGCAGACACGTAAGCCACTCCGATTTGCCTAGACAGTAATTTACGGGGGGGTGGGGGGGGGAGATAACACGTAACTCAGCAATTCCCAGAGGTTGCCTGAACAAGCGCCTGGCCCCTGGGAGAAGCTGGGGGGCAAGAGGGGAACATCCTGAGCACTCCCCCAGACAGGTTCAGGACTGGATCCTGGAAGTCCCACATGGAGCTCCCAAAGGGCTGCAGTTCACACCCTTGGAATGTTTCCACTTGGGGGGAAGAGAACGCAGGAAGCGCGGCATTATGGGTAAGGCACAGGACTGTGAGGTGAGGAAACAGCGTTCTGTTCCCAGCTCAGATAATCTCCCCGTGCCTCAGTTTCCCAATCTGTGAAATGGGTTGATATTATGTCTCGATGTTGATAACGTGCTTTCTGACCCTCTATGGGAGGTCAGAATATTCTTCTTAAGGAGCTGAATCCGGTGGCTCATTACATGCTCTTGCTGGGATCTAACTCCCAAACTCTCCTCCTTTCCACATGCAGATTTAGGCAGCTCCTGCAGTTAGTAACTTTCCAAAGACATGCAGCCACCTCTGGGGTAGAGGGCAGCAGCCATCTGGCGCACATGATGCTGCTCTGTGATGCAAAGAGAGGACATGTTGGCCAAGGACACCGGGGTAGATTGCTGTCCACGCAGAGCGGAACGGACCTTGGTGACTGCAATTCCCGGTCCTCTCCTGCAACACAGCATAGCTACCCAGGTGGGATGAAGGCCCCAGGGCCTAGCGTTCCCCAGCTGGTCACCTCTGACAAACTTCTGCTAACACAGAGCCTGGGGAGGGGGACCTCTGCGTCCGTCTAGGGGCCCACGGGAGCGACAGCTCTTCAGTAAGGTCAAAAGACTCAGGTCCAGAAATCTAAGCCAGGCAGCCTCCAGCCTCATGTGCCTTTAGACTCTGCCCCGGGGTTGATCCTGGGCATGGCAGCAGCAGCGCTATGCCAAGTCACCAGTGCCACAGCCCCTCAGCCGCCGCCTATTCAGAGATAGCTTAGAGATGCCACGGACCAGTCAGGAGCCCATCTCACCCAGTGCCCGGGGAGGAATGGCAGGATTGCTCTCAACAGGGCATTTCCTCTCCTGGCGACAGGGCGGATACCTGGTTGCAAAGCACAGCAGGCCCTGGGATGGCAGCAGGAGGCACGGGGCAGATACTCACGTGAGCGAGATTGGGCAGGCCGCGTTCCTGTTGGTGTAGTTCACCAAGGCGTTGAACGATTGGTTCACCCATTGCCAGAAAACCACCGCCGGGACCGTCCTGTCGGGGAGAGACACCAGAGCTCAACCCATGTGTTCTGCCCTCCCACCGCCTGCCAAAGCACCGGAGTCGCAAGGCTGAGCTAGCCCCTTCCCAGGGCTGGGGAACTGCTGCAGGCTGCAGTCGGTGTCCACCTCTCGCAACAGCAATGTAGCCCCATCCCCCCAGCCGCCCTGCTGTCAGGGATTGGCAGGGATGCTCAGGAAGGATAAAAACTGGGGGCAATACATACAAGACACCCAGACCCACTGCAGCTGCAGGCACTGCCAGTCTGGAGTCAGATGGGGACAGTCTTTGGGGGACACAAGACAACACACACCCAACCCCTCCCCACCTGCCCCGAGAGGGCTTGAGAAAGAAAGAGTGAGAGAGAGAGAGCGTGTGTGTGCGCGTGCAAACATCATCCCTATTTTGCCAAGAAGGAAACCGAGGCACAGCTACCTGTCTGCGGTCCCACTGGAAAATGAACCCAGGAGTCCTGGTTACCACTCCACAGTGCCATGTTGCCTCCTACTAGAGCAGCAAGGTGGCCAAGCAGTAGGCCTGGGCTCTCAGCTAGGCAGGGAGGGCTCCTGGGGATTTGTTCATTCCTGCCGAGCTGTGCTGAGCCCAGGGGCGGGGCTGTGGTGGGCTCCTCCCCCGGCCACTCACTCCACCAGGTACCACATCAACCTGGCTGAGTTCTGCTCCACAGCCTGGCATGTCCCTACCCCTCTGAAGGGAAGGACAGTCTGTGGTGACAGCTTGTGGGTGGGACTAAGGATCCTGGCAAAGATCCCCAGCTCCGCCAGCTACTCATGGGCACTCCTCAGGCTTCCCCCTCCCTGCATCTCAATTTACCCATCTGTCAAATGGGGGCAGAGGGGATTCATTCCTTGTCTCACTCAGTTTGCCAGCGTGACTTCACTGTCTGAAAAGCACCTAGGAGATCTGTGGGCAGAGGGGGATAGAGATGAGAGGATCTTTCACAGACCAGTTGGGGACAGGAAGCTCAGCCCTTTAAAGGCCAGGAAGGGGATAAAGATAATGGCTGAGAGTATCCTGAGCCAAACAGTTTATTGCTCAGGCAAAGGGAGACTCCACCTTCATTAATCCGATTGGTCACTTCCTAGGCATTCGCAATCCAGGTAGCCAATGAGTTTAGAAAAGAGGCGGAGCTAAATGCCTTTTTGCTCCTCCCCCTGCTAGTGAGGGGGTCTTGTCAGGCTCCTCTCAGAGGACAGCAAACCAACCCGCCAGCATCTGACTCTACACTAGAGCTGGAAAAAATCCCAGCTTTGGTCCATCATCTGGAGTCAGGCCAGGATCAGTCCTTAGAGAGCATTCTCCTCGAACGGCATAGGAGGGACACAGAGGAAGGTAAACATGGGGGCACCTTTTAATTCCACTCACACACCAGAGCAGGAGAGGTTTTTCCGAGAGTGAGAAAGAAAACATTGTGATACAGATTAGGAACTGTCTCTTCAACAGTGGGACTTGTTGGGAGAGGTGGGATCCGAGATTTCAGAGGATACAAAGGAACCAGGAGAGGCAAGTTAAAAAAAAAAAAAAAAAAAAAAAAAAAAGAGAGCAGAGAGAGCCCAGGACTGGCTTTGGGTTAATAATTATTTGGGTTAATAATTAAAGGGTTTTTAATCAACAGCAGAATCGGTTAATAAGATAAAGAAGAAAAACATGCGAGTGAAGCAAAGGACAGATGAGGTTTCAATTGGGCAAAGGGCTCATTTTTTGCCCAATTACTTGGATGTATTAGAGGCTGATGCAGAGAGGAAGGATTTAAATCTAATGAAACAGAAATGTTAGCAGGCCTTTTTTAAAAAAAGGTGTCTTTGTGCTGGGTTTTAGCATTTCCCTGCCAGGTTGCAGACTCCAACCCAGCCATGTCCTGCTGGAACCTGACAGCAAAACTGATCAGAAGGCAGGACAGTGAAATTGACCAGTTTACCTTTCCCTCCCTTTTGAAACCAACAACCCCCCCCCCCCAATAAAGATGAATTAGCAGAAATGGTGACAAGTAATTTCACTTGCTGTATCCTGAGAGCAAGGACACGTTTCCTCCACGAGCTCAGGGTTTCTATGGTGACCATGTTTAAGCTCCTGTGGCTGGGTGGAAGGGCTGGAATTTCAAGACATGGCGGAGGAGGAAGCTGTGGGGGTTTGGCACAAGCCTGGACTGCATAGCTATCGATGCAGGTATTCAGGCATAGGCCTAAGTTAATGCAGTGAAGTAACAATCTTGCAGGCCTCAGTCCTGTAAGAAAATAGCTTAGCTAAACAAGGCATACAGCCCCAAAGACTTAGCATAATCAGTTAACTAGGAATAGGCCTAGATCATAAGATATATGACACCACAGAGGGCTGTCTGATCCCAAGAATGTCATGATAACTAATTGGCATCTACACTAATAAGCTTGAAATAAATGAACGGGTAACCTATGGGAGAAGCAGTACTTGTGGCACCTTAGAGACTAACAAATTTATTAGAGCATAAGCTTTCGTGAGCTACAGCTCACTTCATCGGATGCATTTGGTGGAAAAAACAGAGGAGAGATTTATATACACACACACACAGAGAACATGAAACAATGGGTTTATCATACACACTGTAAGGAGAGTGATCACTTAAGATAAGCCATCACCAACAGCAGGGGGGGGAAGGAGGAAAACCTTTCATGGTGACAAGCAGGTAGGCTAATTCCAGCAGTTAACAAGAATATCAGAGGAACAGTGGGGGGTGGGGTGGGAGGGAGAAATACCATGGGGAAATAGTTTTACTTTGTGTAATGACTCATCCATTCCCAGTCTCTATTCAAGCCTAAGTTAATTGTATCCAGTTTGCAAA
Source organism: Dermochelys coriacea (assembly GCF_009764565.3). Lineage (NCBI taxonomy): Eukaryota > Metazoa > Chordata > Testudines > Dermochelyidae > Dermochelys > Dermochelys coriacea. The sequence continues at coordinate 123,117,717 of NC_050074.1, forward strand.
TTAATTCCAATTCAGCAGTCTCTCGTTGGAGTCTGTTTTTGAAGCTTTTTTGTTGAAGTATAGCCACTCTTAGGTCTGTGATCGAGTGACCAGAGAGATTGAAGTGTTCTCCAACTGGTTTTTGAATGTTATAATTCTTGACGTCTGATTTGTGTCCATTCATTCTTTTACGTAGAGACTGTCCAGTTTGGCCAATGTACATGGCAGAGGGGCATTGCTGGCACATGATGGCATATATCACATTGGTAGATGCGCAGGTGAACGAGCCTCTGATAGTGTGGCTGATGTGATTAGGCCCTATGATGGTATCCCCTGAATAGATATGTGGACAGAGTTGGCAACGGGCTTTGTTGCAAGGATAGGTTCCTGGGTTAGTGGTTCTGTTGTGTGGTGTGTGGTTGCTGGTGAGTATTTGCTTCAGATTGGGGGGCTGTCTGTAAGCAAGGACTGGTCTGTCTCCCAAGATCTGAGAGAGCGATGGCTCGTCCTTCAGGATAGGTTGTAGATCCTTGATGATGCGTTGGAGGGGTTTTAGTTGGGGGCTGAAGGTGATGGCTAGTGGCGTTCTGTTGTTTTCTTTGTTGGGCCTGTCCTGTAGTAGGTGACTTCTGGGTACTCTTCTGGCTCTGTCAATCTGTCAATCTTTCCCCCCCCCCTGCTGTTGGTGATGGCTTATCTTAAGTGATCACTCTCCTTACAGTGTGTATGATAAACCCATTGTTTCATGTTCTCTGTGTGTGTGTGTGTGTATATAAATCTCTCCTCTGTTTTTTCCACCAAATGCATCCGATGAAGTGAGCTGTAGCTCACGAAAGCTTATGCTCTAATAAATTTGTTAGTCTCTAAGGTGCCACAAGTACTCCTTTTCTTTTTGCGAATACAGACTAACACGGCTGCTACTCTGAAACCTATGGGAGAAGGGCACCCCCACATTAGTAGGGCAAGGAAATACAAAGAAAGCCCTCCTGAAGATGCATTAAGCACAACGGCGTCAGCATAACACATTATAAAAGTTGTGTGCCGGCCTGTACACCTTGGGGAGACATAATGCGTGGGAGATGCCAGGATGGCGACCACTGGTGACGTTGATGGTGAGGAGGACGAACACTAAGTCTTTCTGCAAAGGATGGTGGGAGTAAACAGATGCTCAGACACCCATTCTGTATTAACTCCATCCACTGCACTGGGATGGAGTGTTTGCAACTAGTAGAAATACAGAAGGTATTTCCCAAGAGTGAGTGTTGCAACCGCGCACATTGGGGTTCCCAACTGAATGGTAATTTTAGTACTACTGGGCTTGATCTCGGGAGGGCTGATAAGGAATTCTTAAGTAATCCATATAATTAATACACAGTCTCTAGATCAGGTGACAACTATATGGAGAGGAGAGGAGAGGAGGACTGAGAGGCTAGCCCCAAGGTTGAGGGCAGGCACATAGTGCAAGGAATACAACCTGTAAACAACATTCTAGCAGCCTATGAAGAGTTGGCCCATTCGTTTCCCTGCATGAAGATCACCAGTGTTTCAGGACAGGGGTCAGATCAAACATGGGACGGGACGGGACGGGACTGGACACCCTGAGGAAATTACCTTGCCCACATGGTTTGAAGGTCCCAGTCATGTTAATAGTCCAGGAGGATGCTGCACTGAGTGGTCAGAAAGGCTTAGAGATAGAAGATCAGGTTTCTTTTCACGTTTGTCACATCGCAGGCCCAGCCCTTGCATCTCTCTTCTAGCTAGGTGTTTATGCCATGCCCATTACCATGGCATCCATGCTGGTGGGATTGATATTAGAATCCATGGTGCTGCTGAGTCTGTCCCCCTGCCCTTTGTCACCAGGAGGGAGCTAATCCATCCGGTCTGACATGGCTTCCTGCAACTCACTGCAGTCAATTCCCTGCTTAGCCTAACAAGGACAGCTTTAAAGGGGGACTGGGAAAGGAGCTCTTGCTGCTCCCCTGCAGCCCCTGACCTGTAAAACTGCAGCATGAAGCCAGTGATGGCCATTCCCCCGGGCACCTGAAATGACATCCTCCCAATCAGGTTCATCTTCTCGCCAGAGTCTGGGTGGAATGCAGAGTCGTAGAGCTTCTTGGCGTAGAACAGCTGTTCCTGGCTGGTTCCCGGGGGTACCAGCCCAGCCCTGCAGGTAGCAGAAAGAGCAACATCCTGGGAGTTTGTCAGCTCACCATCCCCACCTAGTATCAGACTCCTGCCAATCGCCAGCCTTCACATACTGCCATACCTACAGAGTGCCTATAGAATGGGCTTAGGTGAGCACGGCTCATCTAAGGGCAAGGATGTTTGGGGTATATGCGCTGAAAAGGGAGCATCCATATTCTCCATAACCGCCTCAGTATCCCTGCACTCCAGCCCCACCACCTTTAGGATGCCCAGATACCATCACCACCTTACCTACCCGGAAGGGCTGCATGAGAACTCCTTATGGGGCCTGTTGGTGCAGATCCTTAAGAAGCCAAAGACTCTGCTGAGCAATGTGAGATGCCCCCCTGATCCCAACCCCTGGGGCTGAGCACATGCAATCTACTGGCTGGTGTGGGGTGGCTAACTGCTCTCTGCTGGACCAAATGTACTGTCCGCTCAAGTACATGCTATGTCATGCCCTTGTGATGAAGATGCCACTGCTGAACAGAGAGGGAAGCTTTCCTCACCACAGAGGTTTACCCCTCACATACAGCAAAGGCAGCCTGCAAACAGCCTTCTACCTTCATTCAGATCCAGTGGCCGCCTGGCCATTTACCTGCAGCTTTCCACCAGCGCCTTAGCCCTGTCCAGCTCATGTTCTGACACCAGCACCGTCCGCGGGTCTGTGATGTTGAAGAAATGTTTTAGGCGCCCCACAAAAGTGTTCTGGTCCCAGCGCGGGGCATCAATGCTAAAATTGGTCAGCCTGATCATCGTTTTAGCAGGGATCTGGAGGGGAAAGAGAAAGGGGAGAACTTTTAAGAGGAAACCTTCCCCTAACCTCCCCAAGGTTCCTGTACCAGAGTATTGCCATGTAATCAGCCTTCACAGTCAGCACTTCTCCCGCAATTGCTCATCAGGCCATTTGATGGAGAAGATCCTTCTTCCCAGGGCCAGGAAGAAAACCCAGTGAGTGAGAGTTAGGAGTAGGCCTCAGGAGTTGCTCAATCCACTAGCTCAAACTGCCTTTCTAAGCAAAGATAGTGGTGCAGGGCCTGACCACCACCTGGTTCTGGCTCAAACATCACTGAAGCCGCTAGCCATTCAGAAGCCAGCTTCATTCTTGGAGAGGTGCATGAGCTCACATGCTCATTGCCGGACATCCCTTATTTAGCCTTGGGCATGCAGAGCGCACGTGATACCACTGGGGGAGAACGGGATGCCAAGAAACATTTCTACCTCTAAACCATCTTCTTAGGGCATCAGCTCCTCAAGGCAGGGATGGTCTCTGTCCCGTGTATCTGCATAGCACCTACTAAGCACAGTGGGCTGGAGGTTTCTGGGTGCCACCACAATACAGATAATTATGCAGTCTAGTTTTCTACACCATAACATCAGCTCAGGTATCCCAGCGGCCTGAAGAGGTCAGAGGGGACAGTGACGCATGACATGGGCATAAGATGGTGGCTTACATCCTCAGGGCAGTCTTAGTCAGTCCCAGACTGGCAGCAACCTGAAGCTTTTATCCAGCCAACAGCTGTTCAGGGGCTCATGTGAAATGAACGAGCCAGGTGTACCTCACCCAAACCACAATCAAAACGGCAGCTTAAGTTAGTTGCCAATTTAGCTACTTTGTCACCAGATTTAGGGACTTTTTTGTTTCCCTAGCTAGAAAATAAGTATCAGTGACCAGTGACAAATTTAGCGACTTTTACTGCCAATTATGGTGACATTCAGAGAAAGAAGTCACCAATATGTATGGTCACAAAATCATTCACAAGCAGCTTGATAGCATTAATAAAATTAATTCCATGCTCTTCTTACTACCTTCTGTTGGACACCATGTCAACGTCATTGTGTCTCAACTGAGCACGTCCTTGGAAGGAATTGCATTCCAGGGCTGCTTGGGCTGAAATCAATATAATCTGCAGGCGAGAAAAAGACGTTCGTGGAGGCTAACTAAATACTTTGCTAAAGCCAGGGGCGCTTTGGAGAGAGCAGCACATTAGCCAGGGCTTGTTTTTACCCAAATGTTCTTTCTCACCGCTCCATAGTAGGCAGCACAGCCTGTGATGCAGGGGAAGACGGCTAATAAAGCAGGCTGTGTTTGGGAGGCAGGTTAGCCAGCTAGGAGAGCCGCACGGATGGAAGGTGGGGTGGGAGGAGACAGGGCTATGTGCCCCAATGGGGCAAGGGGCACCATGCCTCCAGGGAGGAAGCCCTTACTACAGGATCAAAGGTGGAGATAACTCGATTTCAGTTCCCCTTTACTTCTTCCTCTGGCTTGGCCTGGGGTTAGCTGCCCAGCTGTTTTCAGAAATTGAACCCTGGAAGCAGGGGGAAGGGGTCCAGCTAGTGGATTTTTGTTTTTAACCTACTTTCTTGGCTCCCTGCAGGGCCGAGCTCAGGTCAGGCGAATGCCCTCTTTCCCCTGGCTCTGGGCTCCCCCTTTCACTAACCTGTTGGCTCAAATCCAGGCCAGCAAGAAAGTGGGGCTCGGCTGAAATTCACCGACCTGGGCTGCAGCGTACAGAGCACTCTTCCCAATGAGCAGAGGCCCACTGGCTCATGTACAAACCTTAAGCCCTTTGCTGAATAGGCTCAGAGAGGGGGAGAACATTTAATCAGAGCCAGGGGAGGTTCTTCCCTTGCAGCCAGGCCCCCTCAAATGGGTGGAAATTGGACTCTCAATTAGGCAAACAGCAAAGTCTGTACAGTGGGGGTTTGTAAATCTTCCTCTTCCCCTCTGGATCAAATTGCTGCAATTAAAAGCACAACAAAAACAAAACCCCCCATAGTTGTGATAACATGGCATTGTTTTATAAATGAAACACACCAGATTAAGAAGGGAAAATATTCATTAGCCTCAATGCAGAGCATCCTTCCTATCTATCAGACACATTTGGCAATGCTTAATTTGTGCTGGAGCTTGCTGAGACTGAGGGTAGCTGAGCCCTGGCCCCTCTTTCATCACAAATTAAGCACTGGGCATATCTAAACCTGCAAAATATCCTCATCCCACTGCAGCCCAGGGCGGCTGGGATTGGTTAATTTCAGCTGAGCCCCACTTTCTTGCCAGCCTGGATTTGAACAGACAGGTTAGTGAAAGGGGCAGCCCAGAGCCAGGGGGAAGAGGGCATTTGTCCGACCTGAGCTTGGCCCTGCAGGGAGCCAAGAAAGTAGATTTAAAAATAAAAATCCGCTAGCTGGACCCCTTCCCCCTGCTTCCAGGGTTCAATTTCTGAAAACAGCTGGGCAATTAACCCCAGGGGAAGAAGTAAACGGGAACCAAAAATCAAGCTAGCTCCACCTTTGATCCTATAGTAAAGGCTTCCTCCCCGGAGGCCCGGTGCCCCCACTCCATTGGGGCACATGGCCCTCTCTCCTCCCACCCCACCTTCCACCTGTGGCTGGCTAACCTACCTCCCCCCCGCTCTGCCAGCTTCATTAGCCATCTTCCCCTGCATCACAGGGTGTGTTACCTACTGTGGAGCAGCGAGAAAGAACACACGTGGCTAAAAACAAGCTCTGGCTAATATGCTGCTCTCTGCAAAGTGCCCCTGGCTTTAGCAAAGTATTTAATTAGCCTCCACAAACTTCTTTTCCTCCCCTGCAGATTACAGTGATCTCAGCCCAAGAAGCCCTGCAATGTGATACCTTCCAAGGACATGCTCAATGGAGATATAATATTGACTTGGTGTCAACCAGAATGTAGTAAGAAGAGCATGGAATGGATTTTTACAACACTATTGAGCTGCTTGTGAATGATTTTGTGACTATACTCACCTGGGCGTGCACACGCGCGTGCACACACACACACACACACACACACACACACACACACTGTAATTGTGTATATATTTCTCTGTTGAATACTCTGGAAATTTTTAGTGCCATTTTTAACTCCTTTTGAGTGCTTCAACAGCTACATCTAGTGACTTTTCAAGATCTGTCTGGTGACTTTCTGCTATGTGGGGCTGGCAACATTGCCAGGCTCAGTGTCTGGGCTCCTCAATCCCAGCCCTCTCTGCTCTGACCTTCCAACTCTGACGGGCGGGGGGGGGGGGGAGAGGAGTGTTACAACTGACACCTGCTCCCTAGGAACTGTACTAGGATCCCATAGCTCATTGCATGGAGGCTACCACACAGTCATCATGACCTTTGCCTTCCCATCTGGACTGGAACTGAACCAGCAACCTACAATGAGAAGAGGTCCTTGCCCTATAACCGTTCCCCTGTGCCAACCTGGCCCAATGTCAGCCAAGCTCTGATGTTGCAGGATAGTGGAGGTTTCAGATGCTTTGCCCACTAGCACTTTATTTGGGATTTATTTATTTTTTTAAAAAACCCCACTGATAAACTCCTGGAGAAGTCCAAAGCCGCTGGAATTCTGGATTGGATCCCTCTGGAAGTTCACCTGAAAAATACATTCTGCCTTAAAGACAGATTTCTGTCCTGCTGCCAGGAACAGAGCCACCTAGCTACCCAGCAGGAGAGTGAATTCATAGCGCAGCCTTTACCAACACACTATTTCCTTACATCGCGCCATCAGATGCACCACTCTCCCCAACCCTACTTAGCACAGCTGCAATATTAAGGTTGATAACGCTTAGCCTTCATTTAAATAGGTCTGTCCACATTCCACATCCTTCATGGACACTATCTAATTAATCAAAGACTTTCAAACTTCAGGAGAAGTTAATGCTGCTCTTAGGACATTATCTTTGGCACATTGCACATCCTGCTCATTTCGCTAGGGAATTTAACAAGCAAGCAATATACTAAGTTTTATATTTAACAAAGAACACCGGAAGCTAAGACACTGAATTTCAGCAACATTGAGGAAGAAGCCGTAACCTGGCATTCCTAGTCATCTTTTTTCATAGATTCCCAAGGGCAGAAGGGACCATTGTGACCATCTAATCTGACCCCCTGTATAGCACAGGCCTTCTGAGCACTTGATACTGTAAGTTTAGTGTTGGGTCAAGACCACTTTTCCCCCCCCCCCAATGAACTTCCCTGTGTTTTTAAAGGGAAAGGAGATAGCTGAAGGTATTTTGCTTGGGCAATTTGCAGTCTGTGCTAACAGAGCTCGTAACTTCTTTGATCCCAGGCCTATGCCAGAGACTTTTAGCCCAGTGGTGCACTCCATTTATAAACAGCGAGGTGGCAAAGTTCGCAGATGATACTAAACTGCTCGAGATAGTTAAGACCAAAGCAGACAGAAGAACTTCAAGAAAGATCTCACAAAACTAAGTGAGCGGGCAACAAAATGGCAAATGAAATTTAAGGTGGATAAATGTAAAGTAATGCACATTGTATGTATAGTTGGGGTTATTTTTTCCCCCAATATGATGGGGGCTAATTTAGCTACAGCTAATCAGGAGAAAGATCTTGGAGTCATCGTGGATAGTTCTCTGAAGACATCCATGCAGTGTGCAGCGGCAGTCAAAAAAGCAAACTGGATGTTAGGAACCATTTAAAAAGGGATAGAGAATAAGACGGAGAACATCTTATTGCCCTTATATAAATCCATGGTACGCCCACATCTTGAATACTGCATACAGATGTGGTCCCCTCATCTCAGAAGAGATTACTGGCATTAGACAAGGTTCAGGGCAACTAAAATGCTTAGGGGTTTGGAACGGGTCCCATATGAGGAGAGATTCAAGAGGCTAGAACTTTTCAGTTTGGAAAAGAGGAGACTAAGGAGGGATATGATAGAGGACTATAAAATGAGTGGTGCGGAGAAAGTGAATAAGGAAAAGTTATTTACTTCTTCCCATAATATAAGAACTAGGGGCCACCAAATGAAATTAATGGGTAGCAGGTTTAAAACAAATAAAAGGATGTTCTTCTTCACTCAGCACACAGTCAACCTGAGGAACTCCTTGCCTGAGGAGGTTGTGAAGGCTAAGACTATATCAGGGTTTAAAAGAGAACTGGATAAATTCACATGGAGGTTAAGTCCATTAATGGCTATTATCCAGGATGGGTAAGGAATGGTGTCCCTAGCCTCCATTTGTCAGAGGGTGGAGATGGATGGCAAAAGAGATCACTAGATCATTACCTGTTAGGTTCATTCCCTCTGGGGCACCTGGCATTGGCCACTGTCAGTAGACAGGATACTGGGCTGGATGGACCTTTGGTCTGACCCAGCATGGCCATTCTTAAGTTCTTATGTAAATACTGCAAACTTCCTCCATTCCTGATGGACTTTATAACTTCCCTGGATACGGAATTATTTGGCCTGTAGAGCCTACAAGATCCTTCAGCTTGGTTAATGGACTCAGTAGGTTTGTTGTTATCACACCCCGCAAGAAGACAGAAGTTCTAAAGAAAAATCTGCAAGATGGGCAACTTCTGAGCTTGTTGGCTGATAAATGCCAAGTATTCTCATTGTTGTATTATAGAGAGCCAGCAATCTTTGCAATACTGGCCTAGGAGCTAGGAACACCAGAGTTCTAATCATAGTGACATAGGCCTGGAATGAACCTCCTGGATCTGGACCTGTTCAAAAAAAGAGGAATTTAAATTGGAATGTGGGTGAGCAGAATTGGATTGGTTTTTCAGCTGAGGCCTGCCCAGTGCAATGGTATTAATACTTTCCCATTGCTATGGGCATACCTCCTAGGATCGCATTTGCCTTTTTCACAGCCACATCACAATGGTAGCTCGTAGCCATCTTTTGATCAATGAATACACCCAGGTCTTTCTGTCACTTTCAACTGCAGAGCCCTCCGCTGATAGCAGAAGTTATTAGACCTTCAGTGCATGACCTTGCATTTTGTACTAGAAATGGGATAACATTTAATATTACTCCTGTCTTCGAGATCATCCAGTTCTTCCTCTACAATATTCCAATCTTCCTCTGTAGTGACGGTGCCTCCCAATTTTGGGTTTCCAGTAGATTTCACTAGCTCACTACTACTTTCCATACACGGGTCATGAATGAAAATATTAAAGATTAGATCAAAGAACGAACCTTGAGGAACTCCACTAGGAACCTCCCTCCAGCCCAACAGTCCTTCAGCACCGCCTATTGCCATCTCCCCTTCAGTGATTTCTTTACCCATTTTACAATTTTGTACTAATCCTCATCTTGTCCAGTTTAACTAATAATTTCCTGTGGCATTGTATCAAATGGTTCATTGACATCCAAATAGATTAGATCTACTGAATTTCCCCATCTAAAATAATCATTTACCTTATTCAAAGAATCAGGTTCATCAGGCACTATTTTTGGTAAACCTGTGTTGCATTTCATTGCATTTTCCATTGACCTCTATGTTGTTAATTTTTTGTTCCTTCAAAATTTGTTCCAAAGCCTTGCCTACTGCTGAGGTCAGACTAATATAGACACTATGTTTGCTATTCTCCATTCATATTCTACCACACCCAATTTAATAGATGTATTAAAAATCCTTGCTACTGGACTTCCAGTTTCAAGTATCCATTCTTTCAGTGTTCTGGAATGACAATTATCTGGGTCCCCAACCAGAACACGTTAAACTCCTTGAGCTTTGCTTCCTACCTCTGATGTGGTTATTTCCATCTCTAGATGCTCATTCACACTAGTCATCCTGCCTCTGTCACCCCATGTTCTCCATCCCCGGCCTTGTTAAAAACTGAGGCAAAATATTCATTTGTTTTTGGACCATACCTAGTGTACACTTAATTTCTACCCCATCATCACTGCATGGCAACCCCACTTCTTTTCTTGCTCTTTTTATTTATATAGCCAAAGCATCTTTTACTATTTGTTTTAATGTCATTTGCAAGGTCTCACTACTTTGGGCAAGTCCCACTTTCTCCCTACGCTTTCAACACCAACATGGAGCTTTTGTTTGCTGATCACTCTCTTTCTCTTGTTCTCGTAGGCTCTCTGTTTAGTCCTAATATCCTTTCTGAGCTGGTTCTTCAACTAGCTAGAACTGGAGAGCTTCTCCACAAGTTTCTCCCCCATGCTGTGATGCAAAAACAATGTGGAATTTGTATCTTAAGACTTAAAAATTCCAAGCCCATCCCGCACATTGAAATCCCTGAGCTTTTCAGGTCAGTTAACTTCACTTAATTCCTGCAAGATCTGCCCTTTTGAAATAAAAAAACCTTAGTTACCAACTAAAAATCTGCAAGCGATCACATCCAGAAATAACTGTCAGAAGCATTTGCTCTCCAGTCTATACTCAGGAAGTTAAAGTCTCCTACAATGAGAATTTCAGGTAATATTTCTCTTTCTAATATTAAGACTCCAACACAAACTTATGGGCCCTCTTAAACCTTCTGTACCTCACTGTTTCCCATCATCTTAACGAGGATCATTAAACTTACCAGCCTTGCCAGGTTGAATTGATGTTTGTGCAATGCTCTGAAGATGAGAAAAGCCATATGAAATAGCCAAGTATTGATATTCGGGGAAGGGGGTGACCCTGATGGCCCAATTCAGAAGAGGAGCAATACGAGGATCCTTTGGATTGGAAGGATTCTGCTGCCCCCTTATAATCACCAGTTACAAGACAAATTAAGCCCGCGGTACCACCTTCTCTACTGGCAAAGATGAAGTGATAGGAATGGGAGAACTTAAACACAACGGACCCCAAGCTCGTAGGTTTAAGAACGGATTAACCTTGAGCCCAATCCGAGCTGCTAGCTCTTACCTTGAGGATGCCACCTGGGCATATACTCATTTATTTTAGAATTAAGTTATTGCTTGGCTTTAAAGTAGCCAGTAACTGACTGCGACTGGCTGTGAGTTTCATGGCATGTTAAAGGGATCCCTACACATTAGCACTTGAACCTTGAAATGATGGACAAGGCTCACGAAAGGAACAGGTGATCTGCTCTCAGATTTTACAAAACAAATAGCCTGCTAAGACTTGGCACCAACATAGCTTTTCCCACCAGCAGGCCTCCCTGCAGTCGACAATGAGAAGCAAGTTTTGCTCTCCCCATTTTACAGACAAAGGTCACATAGCCAGACAGTGGCAGCGTTGGGGATCATCCATGGAGCAGTGTTATGTTTTAAATGAACATTTCTCCATAACCATTTCTGACACAGGCTGTGTCTAGTCTGAGCCCTCCTTTGAGCTATGCAATGGAACCCACACCTATGGGTGTTTGGCATCTAACAATCTACTACTTCCCAGTAACAGATGTTCCTAACACCACGCCTGGGAGAGCTGTCATACTGCAGGGCCTCAGGGAATCACAGGAATGAGAGAGAGAAAAGGATTCTCGGTTCCTCTTCTCCATCCTTGCTGGGGCAGTATCGGTGTGTGCAGTGCACTGTGCAGTCCAGTTTCGGACATCCCAGGAAGCATGTGTCCTGTTGCTGACTAATTCCAAAATCCTGTGGATAGATCCATTGTCACTGATAGGATTCCCGCTGCCACACTGGAACTAACTTACCATTTATCAGATGATCTCAAAACATGGCAACCTGGCTAACTTCAGTGGTCACTGGGGGTGGGGACGCCCCATGCCAAACCCATACCCGACCAATGCACTTGACAGCACTCATTTTACCACGTGCCGACATGGGTGCATTTTTAAAGGGACCATCAACACCCACTGTGGCTATGGGGGCTGCAGCATAAATTACTTCAGCAGCTGCCCAGCGCAGCTGTCCTGGACACACTGCTGACTGGTCTAGAGGTCTCAATGGAAGGAAGGGGTGTAGCATCAAAAGGGGAGGAGACAGCTGCCATGCTCTACTGGCTGGGGATGATGTTGGGGAGCAGGAAACAGACAAAGTCCTTTTCAGCTACCAGCCACATTCTCTTTGCTCCACTCCTGCAGTGGCTGCCATTCAGCCAGCCAGCTACAGAGCACCTCACCTATAGGTTGTCTCCCACCTCGTCTTCACAGCTCCTGTAAAGCCACCCCTGTACAGCCACCTCTGAGTGGCAGAGAGTGGTGAGCAGGAACTGGCCAAAGCAACGGCAGGAGAGAGACGCAATCAAGGGAGAGGGATGAAAGGCTGGGCAGTGTGCAAATCCAAAAGCAGTCCAGTCCAGTGACTAGAGCAGGGAGGCAGGAGCTGAGCAACTGGCCCTGCCAATATCATGTAGCTTCCTTGGGCGTTGTTGGGGAGGGATGGGAAGTCACCTGAAACACAGGTGCAGCTTCCGAGCTGGTTCTGGTGGTGAAAATATCGGGGGAGGGAAGGAAAAATTAAACAGACTGGAAAATTAAATAATCCCTTTGCTTGTCAGTTTGTCCCAAGTTAAAGCCCACAAAGGATACTAATTATTACTCAATACTTCATAGAAAGTCCAAGGACCCCATATTGTGCAGGGGAATGTGACTTGCCCTTGCAATGTTAGAAAACAGTCCATCAAGCTGACTCAAGCTTACAGGTCTTGGTGCGGTGCTTGACCTCTGAATAAATATTAAGCTTCTTTTATGAATGTGCATCATGCTCTCAACATGCACAGGGTATTCCATTCACCAGGGGCCTGATCCAAAGCCCACTGAAGTCAATGAGACCCATGCATTCATTTCAATGGGGTTTAATCAGGGGAAGAAGGAGGTGTTTGACACAGTACCATATGACACTCTCATAAGCAAGCCACAGAAATATGGTCTAGATGAAATTAATGTAAGATGAGTGCACATCTGGTTGGAAGACTGTACTCAGAGCAGTCAATGGTTTGCTGTCAAACCGGTAGGCCATAGCTTGTGGGATCCCACAGTGGTCAGTCCTGAGTCCAGTACTATTCAATATTTTCACTGATGACTTGGATAATGGAGTGGAGTGTATGCTTACAAAATGTGCAGATGACACTTGTGAGAAGGGCTGCCAGCAGTTTGGAGGACAGGATTCGAATTAAAAATGATCTTGTCAAATTGAAGAATTGGTCTGAATTCTACAACATGAAATTCAATAAAAGACAAGTGCAAAGTACTTCACTTAGGAAGGAAGGAAAAAAAAAAAATCAAATACACAACTACAAATGGGAAATAATTGGCTAAGTGGTACTACTGCTGAGAAGTATCTGGGGTTATAGTGGATTACAAATTGAATAAGAGTCACCAATATGATGCAGCTGCAAAAAAGGCTAATATTCTGGGCCACATTAAAAGAAGTGTTGAATGTGAAACATAGAAGGTAATTGTTTTGTCCCACTCTACTCAGCACTGGTGAGGCCCCAGCTGGAGTACTGTGTCCAGTTCTGGGTACCACACTGTAGGAAAGAAGGGGACAAACTGGACAGAGAGTCCATAGAAGAGCAACAACAAATGATAAAAGGTCTAAAAAACCTCACCTATGAGAAAAGGTTAAAAATATTGGGAAAAGAATACCAAGGAAAGACCTGGTAACAGTCTTCAAATACATTAAGGACGGTTATAAAGAGGATTGTGATCAATTGTTCTCCAAGTCCACTGAAGGCAGGGCAAGAAGTAATGGGCTTGATCTGCAACAAGGGAGATTTAGGGTTAGATTTTAGGAATAACTTTCTAACCATAGTAGTTAAGCTCTGGAATAGGCTTCCAAGGAGGGGATTCCACAACCTACCACTGGAGGTTTTAAAGACCAGATTGGGCAAACTCGTGTCTCAAGGGTGGTCTAGGTTAGCTTGGGCCCAGCTCAGCACAAGGGACTGGACTCTATGACTTTTTGAGTTCCTTCCACCCCTATAGTTCTAGGATTCTAAAAACTCTAAAGTCCATGGGGAAGGAGAAGCAGCTATGGAAGAGATTCTTTCCTCACTGCTAGGTGTAAGACAGAAAACACTGATGGTAAAAGCAGACCAGGGAGAAAAGCCAAATCAGAAAAGACAAAACATCTCGAAGAAAGAAGGGACTGACTGATGGTTTTGCAGTGAATGTGCAAAGCTTGCTGTCAGGCCTCCTGGGTTCTATCCCTAGCTCTGCCCTCTCTGTGCCGCCAGTTTCTTCATCTCTAAAAATGGGAATAACCTACCACATGGGAGAGTCATGAGTTACAAACATGAGTGATTTAAAGGTCTTTGAGATTCTTGGCTGGAGGGAACAACAGCAGGCAAAGAGTTAATTTAAGGAAGAGCTTTGAAAGAGGAGTCTGAGGGGAGGGGAACTATATAGGCTCCGAAAGAGAGAATGAAGGTGTAAACCAGACAGATGGAGATCAGGGCTGAGGGAAACTGATGTACTGAACCTCAACACCTCGCGGATGCAATGCCACTGATGCCATGGCACTAAGGATGTATTTAGCTCAGAACATTTTCATTGTAGAGCGTTTGCTTTGTCCAACATTGTGACCAAGTTTTAATGATGCTTTGGCTGATTTTATGCCTTCCCCCCCTCCTTTGGATGGGGTAGACGCAGTGAACCAGTCCCTCCCCCCCATGGAGGTTAGAGATTACCCCTTATTTTCTTTTCAGTGGGCCATGGAAGACAACATAATCTAATTCAACATCTCTCTTCCTGTGTAGAGAAAGCATCAGTAAGCAAGGAGAGAGGCAGGAGTGAGAGCAACAAGGTGAGGATTTCACTGTCTCTGTGGCTGTTGTCCAAAGCCTGGAAAGGACATTTCCTTTCAGTTCCACCAAAGGAGAACTGGCTCAAATCAACATTCAGCCACTTGGAAAGGTCCAGAAAAGTTACCATGGACACGGCAGAAACATTCCATCAAGCAACTGATGTGATCAAAATGCTGTTAACCTAACAGAGCTTGAAACAGTTACTGGGGCAGGGCGAGGGGGAACAGAGGGGGCTGCGTTTTTCAGAAAACTGGTTTAAATAAACACAGCAAACCGAGCTAGTCAGCGACTCGCTTTGAGAGATTTCAGATGATCCAGGAGGAGCTTGCTTCACACCCCTTCATTATGCCCAGAGTCTGTTTAGAGAGTCACCAGTTGCAATATTCCCAGGGCTGTCAACTCTTCCCGCTGGATTGGGTTTCAGAAGATTCTTTCTCTTGCAACAGAGGGTTTTGCTTGCATGGTTTCAATGAGCCACAGTTTCAAGTCTCAACCCTCCATCCCCTACAACGGTGACATGTGGCAGGTTCTCCCACACCCAGCTGGCTAGCCCAGGCCAACATAAACTCCCTCTTCCCCTATTTCCTCACATGAGGCTGCAGCTGGGCACCCATGGTTAGCCTGACATGACCCAGGTTACAGCAGGTACAAGGTGTCAGAGGAAATCTCTGCTTGCTCCCTGTCAATCACTTAGGCCCCACCCATCAACTCAGGCACTTAAACATTGTGGAAGAAAAAGCTATAGGGTTTGGACAAAGACCCTTGCGTGCGTCCTGATAGCAGAAACTCTGGCCCAGCCGCTGACCAGCTCCCATTGGGATTGCTCACTGCCATGGGTCCATCCAAAATACAGCAACCAAAGTTACCTTCCTAGGTCACAGCCTGTTGTTTTGCCCACACCACACCCAGACCCCTTTGGCTCTCCTCACTGGTCTCTTTCCAGGTTCTACAACTTCACTTCTTCCCACCTGTCTGAGCTTATCTAGTCCCCCCACTCTGCCAAGGCTGCACCTATTGCACAGCACTGCCCTAGCTCTCTCAGCTCCCCTGGGGGTTTTCACTGTAAGTCCACCCCCATGACACTGCACCACCCTCCCCACACCCGCCCTTGGATACCCTAGGCTTTGCACTGTACTCCCCTTCCTAGTCCCTCTCCGATAATATCCCTGTCTCCACACACAGCTTACGCTGCACCTGCCATCTCCTCTCAGATTCTCTGGGCTATATACTGCACCCTCCCCGCCACCAAAACCACTACACTCCTCTCTGACCATATGGTTTGTACCCAGCACTGCACTCCCTTCCCCTCCCCTCTCACATTCACCCCCCAAGAGGGTAAACACTGCACTCTCCTCCCCCAAAGCACTGTGCTTCCCTCTCAGGCCTCCTGGGGTTTACACTGCAATCCCCACAGCACTGCACTCTCCCCCCCCCTCAGGCCCCCGGGGGGCTTGCCCTGCCCCACCCCACCCCACCCCACACTGCCCCCCCTTCAGGCCCCGGGGGGCTTGCCCTGCCCCCCATTACACCACACTACTCCCCCCCTTTCAGGCCCCCACGGGGCTTGCCCTGCCCCCCCATTACACCGCACTACTTCCCCCCCTTTCAGGCCCCCGGGGGGCTTGCCCTGCCCCGCCCCGCACTGCCCCCCCTTCAGGCCCCCAGGGGGCTTGCCCTGCCCCCCCATTACACCGCACTACTCCCCCCCCTTCAGGCCCCCCAGGGGGCTTGCCCTGCCCCCCCATTACACCGCACTACTCCCCCCCCTTCAGGCCCCCGGGGGGCTTGCCCTGCCCCGCCCCGCACTGCCCCCCCTTCAGGCCCCCAGGGGGCTTGCCCTGCCCCCCATTACACCGCACTACTCCCCCCCCTTCAGGCCCCCCAGGGGGCTTGCCCTGCCCCCCCATTACACCGCACTACTCCCCCCCCTTCAGGCCCCCCAGGGGGCTTGCCCTGCCCCCCATTACACCGCACTACTCCCCCCCCTTCAGGCCCCCAGGGGGCTTGCCCGCACTCTGACCTCCTGGGGTTTACCCGCTGCCCCCCATTGCACTGCCATGCACCCCTCTGCCCCCCATCCCATTGCTCCGCACGCCCCAGCTCTCTGGGATTGCGTACCTCACGGCACCCCGAGCCCCCCGGCCCCTACCTGCCGCTGCCCCCAGGCAAGAGCCCCTCTCCCTCGCTCGGCCCCCGGGGTTTTCACCGCCCCGCCCCGCCCCCTCTACGCGTGGCCGACGTCAGCCAGTCCCAGCCGGCCGCCCCCACGTTGCCAGCACCAGCGCGGGACCTGGGACGGGAGCCAAGGAGGTTTAATACGCATGCGCCGAGGAGGGGCACGACGAGGCCGGCAGGGGGCGGGATTTGTGTCTGACCCCGCCCCGCTGCCGCTCGTGCGACGTGCGTGCCGCGGAGAGTGACGCTGTACGTAGGAGGCGGTGTGCATGACGCAGTTGCCCATGGTAACCCCGGAGCCGCGCAGATAGAGGATGGTGAGTGCGAGATATGAGGGGGGGGCCGGGCTGCCGGGGGGGGCAGCTAGGGGAGGGTCCTGCTGTCTGGGGGAGGGGCCGGGGCCAGTGCCAGTCTGGGTGGGGAGAGGGATTGGTGGGTGCTGGGGGGGGCCAGTCTGGATGGGGGGGCAGCCGGGGGGGGAGAGAGATTAGGGGGTGCTGGGGGGGGCCAGTCTGGGTGGGGGGGGCAGCCTGGGGGGGAGAGGGATTGGGAGGGGCCAGTCTGGGTGGGGGGGCAGCCTGGGGGGGAGAGGGATTGGGAGGGGCCAGTCTGGATGGGGGGGGCAGCCTGGGGGGGAGAGGGATTGGGAGGGGCCAGTCTGGATGGGGGGCAGCCTGAGGGGGAGAGGGATTGGGAGGGACCAGTCTGGGTGGGGAGAGGGATTGGTGGGTGCTGGGGGGGGGCCAGTCTGGATGGGGGGGCAGCCTGGGGGGGAGAGAGATTAGGGGGTGCTGGGGGGGGGCCAGTCTGGGTGGGGGGGCAGCCTGGGGGGGGAGAGGGATTGGGAGGGGCCAGTCTGGGTGGGGGGGCAGCCTGGGGGGGAGAGGGATTGGGAGGGGCCAGTCTGGATGGGGGGGCAGCCTGGGGGGGAGAGGGATTGGGAGGGGCCAGTCTGGATGGGGGGGCAGCCTGAGGGGGAGAGGGATTGGGAGGGACCAGTCTGGGTGGGGAGAGGGATTGAGGGGTGCTGGGGGGGCCAGTCTGGATGGGGGGCAGCCTGGGGGGGAGAGGAATTGGGGGGGCCAGTCTAGATGGGGGGCAACTGGGGGGGAGAGAGATTAGGGGCTGCTGGGGGGGGCCAGTCTGGGTGGGGAGAGGGATTGGGGGTGCTGGGGGGGGCCAGTCTGGATGGGGGGCAGCCTGGGGGGGAGAGGGATTGGGAGGGGCCAGTCTGGATGGGGGGGGCAGCCTGGGGGGGAGAGGGATTGGGAGGGGCCAGTCTGGGTGGGGAGAGGGATTGGGGGGCAGCCTGGGGGGGAGAGGGATTGGGAGGGACCAGTCTGGGTGGGGAGAGGGATTGGGGGGTGCTGGGAGGGACCAGTCTGGGTGGGGAGAGGGATTGGGGGGTGCTGGGAGGGGCCAGTCTGGGTGGGGAGAGGGATTGGGGGGCCAGCCTTGGTGGGGAGAGGGATTGGGGGTGCTGGGAGGGGCCAGCATGGGTGGGGAGAGGGATTGGGGGGTGCTGGGGGGGGCCAGCCTGGGTGGGGAGGGAGGGATGGGGCTAGGATGCTATGGAGAGGCAGGGATGGGGGTCCAGCCTGGGGGGAAGGGGTGGGGGCTGGGGACCAAGCTTGGGGGGGAGGGTGTGAAGGGGTGGGATGCCGGGGGGGCCCAGCCTGGCTGGGGAAGGATGGATGGAGCAGGGGCTAAGGTGCCATGGAGAGGGAGGGAGGGATGGGGGTCCAGCCTAAGTGAGGCAGGAGGAATGGACTGGAGGGGCTAGCCTGGGTGGGGAGGAAGAGGTGGGGGGCTGGGGATCTGTGAGCCAAGCCTGGATGGGAAGGGATGGATGGGTGCTGGGGGTACTATGAAGAGGGAGGGATGGGGGGCCAGCCTGGGGGTCTCATTGGAGGAGAAAGGACCAGCAGGTATTCAGAAGTTTCAGGCATGCAGTGCCAGGGTGAGGAGGGGTTTACACAGCTACTGCAGGGGAGCACCCCCATCCCTCCAAGAGGTGGGCTAGCCCAAGGGCAGGATTGTGCGGGGGGGGGTGTGTGTGCAGAAACTAAAGGATCAAGCTTATGACAGTGGGACAGAGGATGGGTGAAAGAGGTGAACAGCCTCCAATAGTCCCATGTATAAGGGCTGCATTCAGTCCTCAAATCCATATACATGGCCTGGTTTGCACACACTGGTTCAAGGCAACCACATTTTCCCTAATTGAGGAGCTACACGGACAGCATGCTAGGAGCATAGCATCTTCACTGTGATGGTTCTGCAAGCTACATTCCCCACCCATCCCAGCCTGCAGCATTCCATACTGCTCCATCATAAAAGGTGTGGAGACAAAGGCCAGGGCCCCTGTTCCCTTTTCGTTCAGTTGATGGTCAGTCATTACATACTAGACACAGCGATCATCGCAGGAATTACATCTGCTTTAAAGATGAGGGCAGTTACATAATGCAATGGAGCACTCCATCAACTACACTTGGGCAGCGGCTGCTGACAGATAAAGTTGCACTTTTGCTTTGTGAAGGTCTCAAACTGGTACAGTCTGGGATTTGCTGAAGTTTAGTCTTGAAATTAGACGAAGGTTTCTAACCATCAGATGAGTGAAGTTCTGGAATAGCCTTCCAAGGGAAGCAGTGGGGGCAAAAGATCTATCTGGCTTTAAGATTCTACTCGATAAGTTTATGGAGGAGATGGTATGATGGGATAATGTGATTTGGGTAATTAATTGATCTTTAAATATTCAGGGTAAATAGGCCTAATCCCCTGAGATGGGATATTAGATGGATGGGATCTCAGTTGCCCAGGAAAGAATTTTCTGTAGTATCTGGCTGGTGAATCTTGCCCACATGCTCAGGGTTTAGCTGATTGCCATATTTGGGGTCGGGAAGGAATTTTCCTCCAGGGCAGATTGGAGAGGCCCTGGAGGTTTTTCGCCTTCCTCTGTAGCATGGGGCACGGGTCACTTGAGAGAGGATTCTCTGCTCCTTGAAGTCTTTAAACCATGATTTGAGGACTTCAATAGCTCAGACATAGGTGAGGTTTTTCGTAGGAGTGGGTGGGTGAGATTCTGTGGCCTGTGATGTGCAGGAGGTCGGACTAGATGATCAGAATGGTCCCTTCTGACCTTAGTATCTATGAATGGATTCTGAGCATTTATTGTGTGTGTGAGATGGGGTGGGCGGGAGGGAAGTAGGTAGTTTCCAGTGCATGTTTTACTTAGCGTTAAACAGAAAGATACACAAATGTATTTCCCATATATGAAATCAGTGTTTCCCAGAGTGTGTGATATGGCCCCTGGGGGTTCATCAGAGACTAGCTGGAGTGGGGAGAGATGGGGGAGCACCCCAGCTAAAGACCCTGACAAATTGTTCTCCAGAATCTCAGGTTTCATTAAAAGAAACAAAACAACAAACTCTAAGTCTCTGGCTGTTATGGCTGTGAAAAAAACCTTGAAAATGTGAAGGGAGTGAAACCACTTCAGAGACCAGAGTTTGTAGAGAGCCTAGAACAACAGCCCTCAGGTGTGAATTGCCCATTCTTTTCAGTGGTTGCTTACTCTGATGCCAATAATGAGTTAACAATGTTGACATTTAAATTATTTCAATGCACATCAAAGCATCTTAGAAATGAGTGGAAGTTTAATATTATGAAGATCCATACCAGCAATTCCCAAAAGTGTGGAGCAGAGGGCATGAAGTACCAGCTGGGGAAAGGAAGTGAAGGCACAGCAGATGTATACATTGAGAGATGGGTAGATTGTTAAACTTCACATGGTGGGACTGCAATGAGAGCCAAGTCAGTTTTGTTGTCCTAAAAGAGGGCTCATCTTTTGAAAGTTTGGAAAATATTGTGTTAAATGGCACCTGTGGCTTACTTAAAAAGAAAAGGAGGACTTGTGGCACCTTAGAGACTAACAAATTTATTAGAGCATAAGCTTTCGTGAGCTACAGCTCACTTCATATATTTACATGTTTATGGCACTTTATTAACAGACATCAGGCAAAGAGTATAATAACTTTGTACTTATAGGGCCTTTTATTCAAGGACATCAGAGTGCTCTATCGTGATGTTCAAGTATTATTCCATTTTGCAGACTGGGAAACTGACTCATGGAGCGATTAGGTGACTTGCTCAAAATTATTATATGGAGACAGGGTAGTTTCTGCATAGTTAAAAGTGGAGTCAGGCACTTAAGGCTGATTGTGATCTATTCTTTCAAACAAAACCACAATCCTTTTATTGTCAGTACTATCCTTGATATCTAGAATTTGTTCCAGAAATTGAGAACTTTCTGAGATAAGACTTGGAAAGTGACTCCTTTTAGAAATGTTTCATATGGTCTAATAATTCGTTGGGGCTTTTATCTGCCCAATAAAATTACATTACATCATCAGGTTTTTTTTTAAAAGAGTACGTCTTAACATTGACTCATATACAGCAGTTAGTTATCAAAGACAGGTATACTGAAATATATACAAACATGTTCCAAAAGCTAGACACGAGTTTCAAACACCAAAACCAATAGAAGGAAGAAAAGCATGCAGGCATTGTCATCATTGACACCCTAGATACAAATTTTGTGCGTGAACCCTTTTCCTATGGAAATCTGCATGTGGCACATTAACAAATTTAAAGGAAGCAAAAGAGTTTGATTTTAATTATGCAAAGGCATGCACAGAAGGACCCATTCAAATATCTCCCAGTGGCCCAAAATAGAAAACTTTGTATGACCTCTTTTGATAGAAAACTGTGTCAGCGGGTTTGAGCAGGGAAAACTTTCTAGGTGATTTGACTCTAGCAAAAGGTAAACTTTAATGCAGAAAAAAAATGTATGCATTGAATGATACCATAGTCTGGAATTTGCACAGCAAGTAATTGATTTCGTTTTGACTGTGTTAGAAGTATTGAATAAGCTGTGCTAAATAGATTAAGGCTCTTTGGTTGTTTTGAAAAAGGCTTTTATGTAGCATCTGTAGTTAGGCAGGCTAGGAGAAAGTTAATCAAACATCATGCTTCAGGGCATCAGCTAATTAGCTGCAGTAAGGAAGGATTCCCCATCCTCACACACTGTGTACAGAATTGCACAATGGACTAGGAATGAAACATCAGCTACTAACCACTGCTGAAGGCATATTAGACTCGATAGACCATTTGTTTGATCCCGCTCTAGCAAATCCTATATAAATACACTGAAACCTTCACTAACCTTCCTCAAATAGGCATCCTCTGTCTTATGCAATGATTTTAGAAAAAAGAAAAGGAGTACTTGTGGCACCTTAGAGACTAACAAATTCATTAGAGCATAAGCTTTCGTGAGCTACAGCTCACTTCATTGTTGTTATTACTCTTTACTGTAGTGTGTAGGAACCCCAGTCTTGGACCAGAACCCCACTGTGCTAGGCACTGTACAAACACAGAACAAAAAGAGAGTTCCTTCCCCAGGAGCTTACAATCTAAGTGTAAAACAAGAGACAACAGGTGCCTACAGACAGACCAGTGGGAGAGTACAGGGAAACAATGAGACAATATTGGTCAGTGTGATAGGCAGTATTTTTGTAGGCATAATGGAAAAGGAGGGTTTTGAAGGAGGTTAATGAGGTAGCTCTGCAGATGTTTACCAGGAACTCTTCCTAAGCCTGACTAGCAGCATGAGAGAAAGCACAAAGGCGCCTGTTTCAGATTTAACAAATGGGTAATGGAGGCTTGTGCCATGGTCCAGTCAGAGGCAGGAGTCAGCATCTTGATAGAGAATAAGAGAGGTTATTAGTGAAGTTTTGGAATAGCCTTCCAAGGGAAGCGGTGGGGGCAAAAGATCTATCTGGCTTTAAGATTCTACTCGATAAGTTTATGGAGGAGATGGTATGATGGGATAATGTGATTTTAGTAATTAATTGATCTTTAAATATTCAGGGTAAATAGCCCTAATCCCCTGAGATGGGATATTAGATGGATGGGATCTCAGTTACCCAGGAAAGAATTTTCTGTAGTATCTGGCTGGTGAATCTTGCCCATATGCTCAGGGTTTAGCTGATTGCCATATTTGGGGTTGGGAAGGAATTTTCCTCCAGGGCAGATTGGAAGAGCCCCTGGAGGTTTTTCGCCTTCCTCTGTAGCATGGGGCATGGGTCACTTGAGGGAGGATTCTCTGCTCCTTGAAGTCTTTAAACCACGATTTGAGGACTTCAATAGCTCAGACATAGGTGAGGTTTTTCGTAGGAGTGGGTGGGTGAGATTCTGTGGCCTGTGATGTGCAGGAGGTCGGACTAGATGATCAGAATGGTCCCTTCTGAGCTTAGTATCTATGAATCTAGGATGGGGTTAGGCCATGAAGGGCCTTATAAGTGAAGACAAGTAGCTTATGTTTGATGTGATAGAGAAGGGGGAGGCAAAGGGTGGGATGACATGGTCAAACAGTGGGCTAGGAGAATGATCTTTATAGCAGCATTGTAGTTCAGTAGAATTTTATTTGATCTTTTGTTAAATGCTACACTTACTAAGTAAACATTTGCTGGTCACTGAGGGCATTGATATTCTAAATTCATCATCTGAGCTTTGTGGCTAATACAACAAAACAGAAGATATTTGCTTCTTCTCCCTAATCGAGACACAACTCCACGCCATAGTTACTGACAGGCCTTACATCGCCTTCTTTCTAGACCATAGCATAAAGTGAAATAGTTCTCTTCATTACATCCTTTATATTGTCAACTCTGATATGATATTTACACAGATAATTTCAATGCTCAGTTCCCCCCAGATCAGCTTCTAATTTGGCCTATAAATGTGACTCTTCCTCTCAAGAGCTTCTATGGCACAGGATGTGGTTGCATGCACCAACTAGTTCTAGAAATCCACACAACTTGGATTTAAAGCTGAATAAACCTGCCAAACCTTAGGACTGTAAATGCCATTGTATTTTTATATACATGTATTAAGAAAAGTTTAGCACACGTCGCTATAACAAAAAAACTTTGGATAGTTCAGTGAGTGTTTTCAACCTAGAAATTATATATTTTCATAAAACTACATATTTGTATTCTCAGAAGGATGCTAATGATATGATAATTTTCTTTCATATCCAATTTCCTTTTTGAATGTTGTATATCTCTGTTTTTGCCAACCAATAGTGTAGAACCCAGTATTAAATTTTATATAATTTCTTGGTAATTATCCAGTGGTTTTGTGTTTTGCTTTTTAGTATCTCCACTCACCTTCCAGAAAATGTAGCTATCTTAGTGGTGCTCTCAGGTGTCAATCTCTTGTTGGAGGAGGTCCTATGCTTCTCTGTATTTTCACTTACAACTTTATGAAGAATTCTTTTGAGTTGAAATTTTCCACTCTTGGTTTCAGACCAAAAAAAAAAAAAATGTTTTGTGGAAAACTCCTTCAGCTGTTGAGTTATCACAGCAGCAAAATTATATCTTTTTTCAATTTAAAAATGTTTTAAAGACTTAACAGTAACTCAACTGTGTCAGTAACAGTAACTCAAAAATGTCTGCCCAATAAAATGTTGCATTCTGTATGTGGCTAGACATGGGATGTTAGATGGGGTGGGATCTGAGTTACTACAGAGAATTCGTCCTGGGTATGTGGCTGGTGAATCTTGCCCATTTGCTCAGGGTTCAGCTGATCGCCATATTTGGGGTCGGGAAGGAATTTTCCTCCAGGGCAGATTGGAAGAGGCCCTGGGGGTTTTTCGCCTTCCTCTGTAGCATGGGGCATGGGTCACTTGCTTGAGGATTCTCTGCACATTGAAGTCTTTAAACCACGATTTGAGGACTTCAATAGCTTAGACATAGGTGAGAGGTTTATTGCAGGAGTGGGTGGGTGAGATGCTGTGGCCTGCATTGTGCAGGAGGTCAGACTAGATGATCATAATGGTCCCTTCTGACCTTAATATCTGTGAAAAATACTTTGGTCTCTCGTTCAAGTCAGTCATAGACTAAAACAGATTATTTGCTTAATACATGCCACCACTTCTGGAGTTGCCCAGTATGGCTACCCTCATCTAAAAGGTGTAGCTTGTTGAGACTGTACATCCTATCATACTGTGCTTCATCATCTAAGTGGCCTCCACAGTTCCCCCCTCCATATTAAAAATGCTGAAATCTGTTCAGTTTTATGCAGATTACATGTAGCCCTCACACTCCCTGACAAATTGCCAGTGCAGCTCTTCAGCTGGACAATGTGCTTAAACCTCAGTTGAAGACTTGTTCTGCTACTGAACCTGGGAACCCCCCACATCACCCATCTCGTCCCTCAAACTGCCAATACACAGCTGCCCTGCCACTAATCCAACCAATAGATTGCTTTTTTAGTATCCTTGTCTTGCCTGCTGGAACATCGATATCACCACTGCAATATCCATAACACTGCTGTTTACTGCCCACATTTATGGTTTTCCCATTCAAAAGTTAATTAAAATGTTTTGTTTGCAAATAAAAACCTGTCCATCAGCATGTGCGTAGTACAGTTTGCACGTGCCACATGCTGGAGTTATGCAGCAAGTAAATTCTTACTTTTTCTAGTCTGCTAAACCATCAAGGAGTACTTAACACCTTTTTAGTTCATGTATTTAGTAGGGCTCTCAAGTGATTGATTAATCGCGGAATCAAAAAATTTTATCACGATTAATTGCACTGTTAATAATAGAATACCATTTCTTTAAATATTTTTGGATGTTTTCTACATTTTCAAATATATCAATTTCAATTACAACACAGATACAAAGTGTACAGTGCTCACTTTATATTTATTTTTGATTACAAGTATTTTCACTGTAAGAAAACAAAAGAAACAGTGTTTTTCAATTCACCTAATACAAATACTATAATGCATTCTCTTTATCATGCATCCGATGAAGTGAGCTGTAGCTCACGAAAGCTTATGCTCAAATAAATTTGTTAGTCTTTAAGGTGCCACAAGTCCTCCTTTTCTTTTTTGCGAATACAGACTAACACGGCTGCTACTCTGAAATTTATCATGAATGTTGAACTTACAAATGTAGAATTATGTACCAAAAAACTGCATTCAAAAATAAAACAATGTAAAATTTTAGTGCCTGCAAGTTCACTCAGTCCTACTTCTTGTTCAGTCAGTCGCTCAGACAAACAAGTTTGTTTACATTTGCAGGAGATGATGCTGCCCATTTTTTGTTTACAATGTCACCTGACAGCGAAAACAGGCATTCTCATGGCACTGTTGTAGCTGGCGTCGCAAGATATTTATGTGCCTGATGCGCTAAAGATTCATATGTCCCTTCATGCATCAACCACCATTCCAGAAGATATGTGTCCATGCTGATGACAGGTTCTACTCGATAACAATCCAGAGCAGTGTGAACCGACGCATGTTCATTTTCATCATCTGAGTCAGATGCCACCAGCAGAAGGTTGATTTTCATTTTTGGTGATTCAGGTTCTGTAGATTCCGCATTGGAGTGTTGCTCTTTTAAGACTTCTGAAAGCATGCTCCACACCTCGTCCCTCTCAGATTTTGGAAGGCAGTATAGATTCTTAAACGTTGGGTCGAGTGCTGTGGCTATCTTTAGAAATCTTACATTGGTACTTTCTTTGCATTTTGTGAAATCTGCAGTGAAAGTGAAAACGAACAACATGTGCTGGGTCATCATCCGAGACTGCTATAACATGAAATATATGGCAGAATGTGGGTAAAACAGAGCAGGGGACATACAATTCTCTCCCCAGGAGTTCAGTCACAAATTTAATTAACGCATTGTTTTTTTAACGTTCGTCATCAGCATGGAAGTATGTCCTCTGGAATGGTGGCCGAAGCATGAAGGGGCATACGAATGTTTAGCATATCTGGCACGCAAGTACCTTGCAGTGCCAGCTACAAAAGTGCCATGCAAATGCTTGTTCTCATTTTCTAGTGATATTGTAAATAAGAAGAGGGCAGCATTATCTCCTGTAAATGTAAACTAGTTTGTTTGTTTTAGCAATTGGATGAACAAGAAGTAGGGCTGAGTGGATTTGTAGGCTCTGAAGTTTTACATAGTTTTGTTTTTGAGTGCAGTTATGTAACAACAACAAAAATCAATATTTGTAAATTGCACTTTCACAACAAAGAGATTGCACTACAGTGCTTGTATGAGGTGAATTGAAAAATGCTATTTCTTTTGTTTATCATTTTACAATGCAAATATTTGTAATAAAAATAATATACTTTGATTTCAATTACAATACAGAATACAATATATATGAAAATGTAGAAAAACATCAAAAATATTTAATAAATTTCAATTGTTATTCTATTGTATAACAGTGCAATTAAAACTGCAATTAATCTCAATTAATTTTTTAAATTGCTATTAATTTTTTTGAGTTAATCGCATGAGTTAACTGCAATTAATTGACAGCCCTAGTATTTAGGTATTTATAAGGCTGAATTTTTAAAAATCCCCACAGATTTTACTGAGTGATGCTTCTCCTGGATATTAAATATCTATTTACTAGAATCAGAATACATAGATGTAACTTTAGAACAGTAACATTTTTGAATGACTGCTAGCCCGAACTAGAGTTTGTGTCTTGATTTAAATTGGACAGCATTTTAACTGCACACATGAGCTATATAATATATATACAAACAGAGCTGCTAAAGCAGAGTCCACATCTATATATTGGTTTGCTTTTCTTCTAGCCTTCTAAATCAGCTTACTTTATACCTCAGAGAATACTTTTATTTCTATAAATAACCCTTTCTCTCTTGGCTAACCTAGATAATCCTGCGATCAACCACACAACAAGAAGTGTCACTTGAATAGAATATGGAACAACGCTGATCTTATTTCTTGTAGGCTGTTGTGTTAGTTTGGAAGTTCATCATTCGGCAATAGGAGAGGATCTATTAACATTTGTTTTTCATTCCTCCCCTGAGAAGTATTTAGTGGTAGATAAGTGATGCTTTGTAGCTTATTCTTTTGCATTTGGTTTCTTGTAGTTGCATTTAAAGTTAAAAAAGTTCCTAATCTTGACCTGCTCTGGGAATGTATTGCTTTACTCTTAGCAAGCAGTACTGTGAACAGGATTAATGTTTCATCAGCCCTTTTAGCTTGAGCAGTAAACTACAATAATAGGGCTTGATTCAAAGCCCCCTGAAATCAGTACTCCCATTGATTTCAATGTGCTTCGGATCAAGCCTATAAAGAATAAGCAAAATGGTGGGAAATTTGGGAGTGTCTCTATTTAGCAGTGTTACCCTTGTAAGGAAGTAGAACTTGTGCATATTAGGGGGTTGCTATTCATTTTTGGTATGTCTTATTAAGTTATGTATTAACACACTGACTTATAGAATTATAGAAATGTAGGACTGGAAGGGACCTTGAGAAGTCATAGAGTTCACTCCCCTATAATCAGGCAGGATCAAGTAAACATAAACCATCCCTGGTTTCAGAGTAGCAGCCGTGTTAGTCTGTATCCGCAAAAAGAACAGCAAAAAGAAAAGGAGTACTTGCGGCACCTTAGAGACTAACACATTTATTTGAGCATAAGTTTTCATGAGCTACAGCTCACTTCATTGGATGAAGTGAGCTGTAGCACACAAAAGCTTATGTTCAAATAAATTTGTTAGTCTCTAAGGTGCCGCAAATACTCCTTTTCTTTTTGCGGATAGAGACCAACACGGCTGCTACTCTGAAAAAGAACAGGAGTACTTGTGGCACCTTAGAGACTAACAGATTTATTAGAGCACAAGCTTTTGTGGTCTACAGCCCACTTCATCGGATGCATAGATTGGAACATATAGTAAGATATATACATACATACAGAGAAGGTGGAAGATGCCATACAAAATGTAAGAGGCTATTTAGTTAAGATGAGCTATTATCAGCAGGAGAAAAAAACTTTTGTAGTGATAATCAAGATGGCCTATTTAGACAGTTGACAAGAAGGTGTGAGGATACTTAACTTAGGGAAATAGATTCAATATGTGTAATGACCCAACCACTCCCAGTCTCTATTCAAACCCAAGTTAATGGTATCTAGTTTGCATATTAATTCAAGCTCAGCAGTTTCTCTTTGGAGTCTGTTTTTGAAACTTTTCTGTTGCAAAATTGCCACCCTTAAATCTTTACTGAGTGGCCAGAGAGGTTGAAGTGTTTTCCTACCGGTTTTTGAATGTTATGATTTCTGATGTCAGATTTGTGTCCATTTATTCTTTTGCATAGAGACTGTCTGGTTTGGCCAATGTACTTGGCATTGCTGGCACATGATGGCATATATCACATTGGTAGATGTGCAGGTGAATGAGCCCCTGATGGCGTGGCTAATGTGATTAGGTCCTATGATGGTGTCACTTGAATAAATATATGGACAGAATTGGCATCGGGCTTTGTTGCAAGGATAGGTTCCTGGGTTAGTGTTTTTTGTTGAGCGGTGTGTGGTTGCTGGTGAATATTTGCTTCAGGTTGGGGGGCTGTCTGTAAGCGAGGACTGGTCTGTCTCCCAAGATCTGTGAGAGTGAGGGATCATTTTTCAGGATAGGTTGTAAACCATCCCTGACAGGTGTTTGTCTAACCTGTTCCTAGAAACCTCCAATGATGGGGATTCCACAACATCCCTTGGAAGCCTACTCCA
Source organism: Dermochelys coriacea (assembly GCF_009764565.3). Lineage (NCBI taxonomy): Eukaryota > Metazoa > Chordata > Testudines > Dermochelyidae > Dermochelys > Dermochelys coriacea. Next base: position 123,147,109 of record NC_050074.1, read on the forward strand.
AAGCTTAACTGCCTTTATAATTTTTCCTAATATCCAACCTAAGTGTCCCTTGCTGCAAATTAAACCCATAACTTCTTATCTTGCCTTCAGTGGATGGGTCAGCTAAGAGCATGTCATGCACTTGTCACTTGGCATCAAGAAGATTCAATATTTCAGGATCATCATCATTGAACCAGTCTACATGATAGCATTTTGTATATCTATCGCAGCCCACAACAGCATTATAGATTGTATCATGCAGGGACAACCTTTCAGCAGATAAGTCATCACTAATTGTTGGAAGAGTTAGCTGTGTTGAGAATTGTTCAGCAGTTGATGGGTCTTTCAGCCAGGCAACATTTAGATACTTAACTGACTAGTTTTTACACATTTTTGGCTGAACAAAAAGGGAAAACTTTGATCAATAAAGACGGTTGTCAGTCCCCCAATCTGCTCCATGTAATACTCGGGTTATGTGCACATCTCATAGGTCTCGCTGTCAGGCCAACACATAGTCAGTGATGTCACCCTACCATTTTTTATTTGTTGGTACACCAGTAACTCTGTCACAGAAGGAAATTAGGTTGATTTGTTCTTGACAAATCCATGCTGGCTATGCCTTATAACCCTATTATCCTCTAGATGCTTTCAAATTAATTGTTTAATAATTTGTTCCAGTATCTTTCCAGGTATTGAAGTTAGTTTGACTGATCTATAATTCCCTGTCCTCTTTGTTGCCTGATAAAAGATGCACCACCACCACTCACAGTGCTGCCTAGTGGTCAGGCGGGAGTTGGCATGTCTCCTGCAAGACTAACCCTTGCTCTCCAGTGTGGGGTTTGTAAACCCCATCACCTGCCCTTTTTAAAGAGAAGTCCTATATTTGCCCCTCTTCAGTCCTTTGGGACCTCACCCATTCTGTGTGAGTACTTGAAGATAATTTCTAACAGATTTCTAACAGATTTCTCCAAGATTGTTTCAGCTAATTCCTTAAGTGCCCTAGGTTGAATTTCATGAGGTCCTGCTAACTTGAGTACATCTAACTTATCTAAATATTCTTTAACCTGTTCTTTCCCTATTTTGGCATCCATTCCTTCCCCTTGTTCTTAATATTAATTGCGTTGAGTATCTGGTCGCCACTAACCTTTTCAGTAAAGACTGATGCAAAACAGACATTAAACACCACAGCCTTCTTGATGTCATCAGTTATTAGCTCTCCCTCTCTGTTAAGTAGAGGACCTACGCTTTCCTCCATCGTTATTTTGCTCCTAATGTATTTAAAGAACATATTCTTATTGCCTTTTATATCCCTTGCTAGGTGTAGCTCATTTTGCGCCTTAGCCTTTGTTACTAGTTGTGTGGTTAAACTTGTATTTTTTAAATTGTCAGCATGTTGATGAATAATTCTGAAAGTCTATGTACTTGATTGACCTCCTAACCCACCGTTTGCCATTAGTCGTCTTAGATTGTAAATTCTTTGGGGTCAGAGTGTGTCTACCTTTATGTTTGTGCAGCACCTAATACAAAGCAGTCCTATCTGGGTGCTACCATCATATATATATTTAACAACATACAGTACCTTGGATAGTATACATTTCCAGTTTTATTAACTGACAACATATGATAGGCACAGACAGTATTAAGGCACAAAAAGGTAGCATTAAGGGTAAGATTTCAGTCTTACCATTGCATTTCCAGACTTGAGAGCTAGATGGCTTAGCCTTTGCATTATGCTATCACTTCTTAAAAGCATCGAGTTGGGATTGACATTTGTTGATTTTCTACTTGCATCCTACAAAAACCTTTTTTTAAATAACTCCTTCTCAGAAACTCCCCCTGTACAAGGGATGGGGTATGTTCATTTATTTATTGTCAGATAGTTTAGTTGATTGATATTCAATTAATGCCCATAGTACAGGCGGTCAGAGGTGGGGTCATATATAACTTTAGTTTTCCAGTGTTATCAAAAGCTTAGTTGGGATGATCTGTGTAGTGAGATCTTCCTTTGGAGCTTATTAATACCACCTTGTGCAGAACAGAGTATTGTAAGTGCTCAGAAGTGGTGTTTTAAAAGAGGTGGAAGCTGAGGCAGCTGGGAGCCAATACCCCTGCACTGGAATAGGAGTGCTATGTTAAAAGGCTGCTTTCTAAAGAAAAGTGCTGATAGTTAATTTCACTGGATCCTGAAGTCTTGCATCCACAGAATAGGATGGTAGTGCAGAGGCAGTAGCAGGACAGTTTCCCATTGCCCTTAGCCAATGTGTCTCAACCTTGATCTAGAGGGAGCCACCTTCAGGAGCAGTCTCCATGGCCCATTATGTCCTTGACCTCCAACAAAAATATTTAGAACTCGGAACTCTTCCCATCTACAGAGCACTTTACAACCTATAACTAATTCATCCTCATACCATCATCGTGAGATTGGAAAATAGCATTATCCCCATTTCCAAAACTAAGGTTCAGTGACGTGCCTGGAAGGCCTCTGGGTCTGAACTGGGATTTGAAGTGTGAGTTCCTGGCTGGGATTTGAAGTGTGAGTTCCTATTGGTCTCAGCACAGAGCACACATGGCTGCCAATCAGTGCCTCTTATGGTAGTTTTTTTATGGGAACACCTGACCAGTAGAGACTGGACTGAAAACCAAATGACCCAAAAGGGATGAAGAAGCTTTTCCTCCATAGATACATCCCAGAGAGGAGGATGATTATAATTAGGAGTGATAGCAAGATTCCCACTGGGGCTCTGTTGTCACAGGTGCACAAACACATGGTAAGAACTAGTCCCTGCCTGGAAGAGCTTACATTCTAAACAGGCAAGACGAAGAAAGGGTGTGTGAGGGGACAGAGAGGCACTGAGTGATTTAAGAGACTTGCCCGAGGTCATCTAGCAAATCAGTGGCAGAGCTCTTGACTCACTGTTTGTTGCCCCGTCTACTTGCCGCACTGTCTCTCTATTTATTAAAAAGAAAAGGAGTACTTGTGGCACCTTGGACACTAACAAATTTATTTGAGCATAAGCTTTTGTGAGCTACAGGTCACTTCATCGAATGCTGTAGCTCACGAAAGCTTATGCTCAAATAAATTTATTAGTCTCTAAGGTGCCACAAGTACTCCTTTTCTTTTTAATAAATAGAGAGACAGTGCGGCAAGTAGACGGGGCAACAAACAGTGAGTTTGTTTGTTTGGGGGAAAAGTTTCAGTATGGGAAATAACATCTCCTGGCTTTCCTGGCTGCTGCAGGGTTTACTGTCAATTCTGCGCAAACTGAAGAGTGCACCAGACCAGGAGGTGAGAATCCTCCTCCTGGGACTGGATAATGCAGGCAAGACCACACTCCTGAAACAGCTGGCATCTGAAGACATCAGCCACATCACACCGACACAGGTAAGGAAGGCTCTTCCTGGGCCTGCAGGCTGCTGTATGTTGTGTTTCCATCCCACAAGCCATGTTAACCATATTTCAGATACAAGCTATGCCTATGAAATGCTAAAGACTGCACACAAAACTAAATTAGAAGGGATATTATCATTATATTGGTGTGTTTTCAACTGCAGAAAGGGAGCCAGCCCCAAATGAGTGTATAGCTGGAGCGCATAAGTTTTGCACCCTTTGAACAAGATTCTGACTTCAGGCATGTTGGTGTGTATCTGGACTAGCTCCATGGAGTTCAATGGAATTACTTGGGATTTACCCGGGTGTAACAGAAATCAGATTTGTTTTAAGAAACAAAGAACAACTTGTACATTTCTCTCTATGCTCCTTACTTCTTTCCCCCTGGGCATTTCCAGAATCCCACAGATCATGTCATCCCTAGCTGTTGGTTTTTACTCCCCCGCTTCAAGGCTCCCCATTGGGGCAATTGTGTCCCTCCAGTCCAAAATGCCATCAACACCACTCCTGACTTAACCAGAGGAGGCTGCTAGAGAGCTACGCAAGGTGCTCTTCTCCCCCCCTCCCCTAGAAGCAGAGTGCCCTGCCTCACAGAATTCCCAGCCCCCAACACCCCAGAGCAAAAGCCCACGCTCAGATTCCAAGCTCTGATCCCCTGGGTCATGTGGCAGCACGTTGCCAGGCCACACCACATCCTGTTTTTCCAGTTGAACACCCTTTCAGTTGGAGCTTTAGTTGATGAAACAGACCCTTCAGATATGCAGCTGTTCTTTTAAGCTGAGCACTAGTGTTGTGTCGAATGAAGCTTAGTCCTCTGGCTTTGGGTTAGACTGTACTGTGTTCTCAGTTTTCACAGGGTCAAGCCTGCTTCTGACAGTGCCCTCTGTTTTTTTTCCTTATTGGCATCTCTCTCTCACCTCTTGCTGTATCCACCCTTCTGAGCACTCCAAAGACATTAACAGCAACATATGTCTCTGTAGCCATGACAGTGTCTGCCCTTGATCCAGGAACATATGGAAGCTGACATGCATGAGGCTGCTGTTCTCTTTCCTCTTCATCTCTCCCGCAGCTGATCCATCTGAACAGCAACGTAGCCCTATCTTGCCATGCTTTTCAGCAATGTGATATATAAGCTGCTAATGGTACGCTCTCATGAATATGATCCTGAGATTCAGGTTAACACAGTGTGTGGTTTTACTTATGCTCATTCCAGGGCTTTAACATTAAAAGTGTACAGTCTCAAGGTTTTAAGCTGAACGTGTGGGACATTGGTGGACAGAGGAAGATCAGGCCGTACTGGAGGAACTACTTTGAAAACACTGATGTTCTTGTAAGTATTGGCCACAGCTGAGTGCTTGTTAATGCATTGGCTTTCCAGGCAGAAAGACAGGCAGTGCTAAACACGCTATTCTGAGTAATGCCATTGCTGGTATAACATTAATCATTCTGAACCCATTGGCAAGACTGGATACATGGTGAAAAATGGTGGAATTGGCAGAAACATTTCACATTTATTTTTGACTTCTCCAGCACATTGTGCTAATCACTCCTATACATGCTCAATTACAAGTCTCTCTGGTATTAATGGCATAATGTTAACATGATACTTTGCACATCTGTAGCAATGTACATTGGAGAATCTTAAGTCATTCTACAGGTACTAATGAATTAAGCCACAAATAGTGAGGTAGGTTCAGTATTATCTTCCTTTTACAGATGGGGAAACTGAGGCACAAAACAGTTAAATGATTTGCCCAAGGCCAGCCAGGAAAGTCTGTGGAAGAGAGGCAGAAAAATAATCCTATCTTTAATTACAAGACTATCCTTCCATACCTATTTGAAAGTGAATGTTTGTAAAACTCTGAACATGAAAACCTTAACTAAATGCTTAATTATAATGTAGGGCCTTTACAGTTACAGGATGCAACACATTGCGTCTTAGAACACTGTACAGAATATATACAAAATGCAGCCACTTCTAAGGGCAGGGTGGCAGCCAGATGGCACCCACAAGCCTGCACAGTGTGGGAAGAGGAGGAATATTGGCCAGGGATATTGGGCAAATCTCCCACTCTTACCAAAAGTTCTACAGATTCTGTAAGAAAAAGAGTACTTGTGGCACCTTAGAGACTAACAAATTTATTAGAGCATAAGCTTTCGTGGGCTACATTCTGAAGAGTCTGTACAGATCAGCAAGGGCCTTTGATCTTGAGGTACATCTGACAGACATGGCTCAGCTGTATGTCACTCAAGTTAACCCCCATGGAAAATTTAAAAGCTGAATTGTCTTGGCCAACAACAGAACCTGTGTTGCCAGTAAGTTTAGGAAATCCAAACCCAGTGCTTAGATCGCTGAGGTTATGTCTACACCACACAATTTTCCAGGTGATTGGCACCCAGGTATGAGCACCTGGGTTAACCTTGCCTGCGTGTGAGCATCCCCATTGCAGAGCTCGAACTGCGTTACTGCATCCTCATTGTTTCTGCATTCATCTGTGTGTGCCTGGGAGCATGTGCCATGGTTTTGTGTTGAGATGCCCTAGGGATTCTTTCCCAGTCGGTTGCATCAATTGTGAGAGAACTTGTCTGCCCTCTGGGCTGGGGATTTGTGGAAAGGCACTGGAGAGCTGTCAGCACTTGAGTGACTTAGCCTGCATCCTCATTTGCAAAGTGGGTGAGTTCCAGCCTTAGTTAAAGCAGAGCCCAAGCTCTAAACCCACACTCCCAACCGGCTAAGCTCATCTGAACAGTAAGTCATTGCTATCACACTGTTTTACAGATGGGGGAAACTGAGGCACAGGTGGACTGTGACCTGACTGTGAACACAAGGAAGTCTTACATTACTTAGTCCCAAAGAGTTTACAGTCAATCTTCTTATATTTCAGAGTAGCAGCCATGTTAGTCTGTATTCGCAAAAAGAAAAGGAGTACTTGTGGCACCTTAGAGACTAACAAATTTATTAGAGCATAAGAAGTGAGCTGTAGCTCACGAAAGCTTATGCTCTAATAAATTTGTTAGTCTCTAAGGTGCCACAAGTACTCCTTTTCTTTTTGCGAATCTTCTTATATGTTTACACAGCAGCTAGCACAGTGAGGTCTTGGTCAATGACTGCGGCTCGTAGGAGTGGTGCTACCTCAGTACAAAATAATAATTAAAAGTCAATATCAGAGTCAAGAATTGGCTCTTAATCTCCTGCAGCGTGCCATGCTCTAATCACTAAACATGTTGCCTTTCACCAAGGCACTGCACAATAAAATACACAACAAATACCAAATAGCCGGGCTACTCAGTATCACTGTAACAGGGGTAGAGTATAGGCCTACAGAGAGGGGGCCAAGGTGAACATAAAAAGACATCTAGCACAAGGGTGAGACCTTACAAGGAGGGAGCTGTGAGAGAGTGACCGGCCAGCACAAGGCTGAAGAGGGGGAGGTCTCTTCTCCATTACGGGCTTTCAAATACAGCAGAGCCAGCTTAGTCAGCGAGCTCCTGTATAGGCAATCAAGGCACAAAACACAGGGCGGGCATAAAATGATCATGACTGCTCCGTCAGGGATTATCTATGGTACTGTGTATGGTGGGCAAGCACTATGCAAGTAGGCAAAAGTCAGCACTGCAAAGCTGCAGCCAGGGAGCCTTTGACTGCTACGGCAGACACTCGAAGTCTGTGCATGGTGAAGATATGTCTCCATGGGTATATTGAAGATATATGAAGATGCGTCTCCATGGGTATATTGCAGGCCACATGACTCCCAGTTCTCCCTTGCCAAGCTTGTAGCAGCAATTAAACCGCAACATTCCCATTACATTTACTGCAAGGGAAGGGAGATGGGAAAATAAAGGATAATTCTAAGCCCATAGGAGCGGAAAGTACCCCTCATCTCTCCCCTGGCCTACTCAATACAACAGGAAAACCCTGTTTTGTAGAAGGAGTAAGGAAATGGGCAGTGAGGAAAAGGACCGGTTTCAGCACTGGTGGATGGGAAGGTAGGAGTTGTACAATGGCTGGTAGCAGTCACTTCCTGACCCATTTCCACCACCGTTTGCATGGAAATTGCAACCCATTTACACCAGATTTGATATTGGCCCTTTTTTTTTTTTTTTAGAAAGCACCTGAAATGCAGATGAGTGTTTTTCTCATGCTCTGTCCATGCTGGCACAGCATTTACAAAGATAATTTAAACTCGAGTTGTGCCACAGAGCCCATGCTACCTCTCCAATAACCAGTTCAGATGGGCTTTGCAGTGCAGGGACTCTGGGGCCAAGATAAGGTACAATCCCAAGACTCCTGCCTCAGCTCCATTCAGATCTGCATTGCACAAAGGGAGAGGACCCTTCAAAAATGTTTGAAAACCATGAAGTGATTGCACATTCAAATCAGTGCAGGTGTGTGTGAATGGGAGCTACTCCAGCTCTACACACCTGTGATATTTGGAAGCTTAACCCAGTCAAATAAGGTGCGTCTGTTTGGATGATTGCATATTCAGACACACACCTGCAGCGATTTTGCATGTGGCTTTCTGCTTTGGAAGAAGGCACTCTACATGTGCTGTGCTGGTTGGCGCTGGGCTGTGCACTGGGGGATTGCCTGCAGCCCTGTCACTGCAAACTGTAATCTAGTTGGATCTCGTAAGTTAAGCGCTGATAGGAGACCCCCAAAGAAAAGCCAGTGGCTGCTGGAGAAAGGATTGGTGAGTGCTAGGGGGCACTCCTTGTGAGCGCTGAACTAATGCCCCCAGCAGTGTGAGCTGGGGACTCTGGTGCTGGAGAGGTCATCTTTCAGGTGAGATGTAAGGCTCAGTACCTGACCAGTCATCCTCACTGCACATCCCATGACACTTTCTTCAAGAGCAGGGGTGTCACCCCCAGTGCCCTGACCAAATTTCAGTTTGGAGAATTATGTTCTGTCCCATAACTACCTCACTTTTGGCTGGATATGGTGGTCCTCACTTCCTGTCCTAAACAGTTATGTAGTGTTCCTGTGTGCAGTAGCTAAACAGCTAGCATTTCACCCTAGAGGAGGCAGCTGTTGATATTCCTTCCTGTGTAATTTTAACAAGTTTTCCAACAGTAGATAAGATATGGCATCCCCACTGAGGAAAGCACTTAATGACATTTTAAATCGCTATTTACTATAGTTTATAATGTTTCATTTAGTGCTTAGGAAAGATGTTGAAATGACACCAGATCCCTCAGCTCATCTACTGAGCATGGACCAGTATAGTATGGGCAGCGGCACTGCAAGCTTCCTATGCATACGCTGTCCTCCACCAATGTGTGTCAGCTCTGACTTGTAAGGATCATGAAACCACAGTAAGTAGAGAAAAAATGCATGAGGTCACCAGTTACCTCTTCCCTGGCAAACATACGAGTTTTCCTCACAGCATATTAAGTCCCTACTAACTCCAGCCTTTCCCAGTCAAAAAAACAAACAGAATGTTGGGAATCATTAAGAAAGGGATAGATAATAAGACAGAAAATATCATATTGCCCTATATAAATCTCTGGTATGCCCACATCTTGAATACTGCATGCCGATGTGGTTGCCCCATCTCAAAAAAGATATATTGAAATTGGAAAAGGTTCAGAAAAGGGAAACAAAAATGATTAGGGGTCTGGAACACCTTTCATATGAGGAGAGATTAATAAGACTGGGGCTGTTCAGCTTGGAAAAGAGATGATTTAGGGAGGATATGATAGAGGTCTGTAAAATCATGACTGGTGTGGAGAAAGTGAACAAGGAAGTGTTATTTACTCCTTTTTGTAACACAAGAACTAGGGGTCACCCAATGAAATTAATAGGCAGTAGGTTTAAAACAACAAAACAACAAAAGGAAGTATTTCTTCACACAACATACCATCAACCTGTGGAACTCTTTGCCAGAGGCGATTGTGAAGGCCAAGACTATAACAGGGTTCAAAAAAGAACTAGATAAGTTCATGGAGGATAGATCCATCTATGGCTATTAGCCAAGATGGGCAGGGATGGTGTCCCTAGCCTCTGTTTGCTAGAAGCTGGGAATGGGCAACAGGGGATGGATCACTTGATGATTCCCTGTTCTGTTCATTCCCTCTTGGGCACCTGGCATTGGCCATGTCCAGAAGACAGCATACTGGGCTAGATAGACCTTTGGTCTGACCTAGTATGGCTGCTCTTATGTTTTTGTGTTCAGAGACTGTTCTACAGTTTAATCAATTTTGCTGTTAGGAATTTTTTTCCCCTGATATTCAGTACACATTGTCCTGGAAGCATGGAGTCTCTGTCTGAGATTTTATTCCTTTTCTTTTTGTCTAAGACTGCAAGCCAGGGTGCCATTTGTGGTGTGATGGGGGGAATTATGGACACTGATCCCCTAAGAACCAGACTGACACTCATTACACTGAACAGCAGTCAGCAGCTTTCAGTCATTCCTGGTCAGGGGTGGATTCATATCAATGACCTGGAAATGAAAGGCCCCATGTTTCGTTGCCGGGCACCTCAGTCAGCTGGGGATCCTGACTCTCATGTCGCACACACATCTATCAGTACCTGAACTATTGTGGAGTTTCTTTTCAACTTTTCTTAGCAAGTTACTGTTTGGGGAAGGTTGATTTTGGTCAGTGTAATCCTTCCTGTGTTACATTATATGCAAACACTAGGGCTCCACATTGATTTAGGCCTGTCTATTGTTTTAAACAATTGAACTGTTTCAATTACATTAGTGATGAACAGGGGCATAGTTCAGAGGGATGGGAACAGCTGGCTTTACTAAATGCATATCTAGCAAGAACTTCAAGGCTCCTGAAAGACTGTGTGGAGCTTAAACCTCTTCCACAGGTTATGCCACTTGCATTTACCCCCAAAGGGTTCAAAAACAAGTTCTTAGTCTGCCAAGGAAGGAAGGAAACTAATTCAGTGCTGGTGAAAGGTGCCGAACTGACCCACCTCTCCATAAAACAAACAGGCAGAGCATAAGCAGTAGAAGTGCAAGCTCCTCTCACGCTGCCCCATGTCCAATGGTCTTAGCCCTGCCATGGAAGGAAATTCAATCTCCGTGACCAATTCAGTCCATTTCTTCGCTGTCAAGACAGTTAGTAGTAGTTTATTTGGACACATTCCCACTGGGAGGCAGCCTGATTTACTGTACTGAGCACAGAGATGGGAGGGAGGAGACTCCTTAGTTCTGATCCCAGCCATGCTGGCAACCCCCTCTCTGACCTTGACCAGTCCACAACCCCTTTCTCCCCATCTGTAAAATAGGGATAGTTGCCTATCTTCTGGGGAGGGATAGTTAACGTTTGCACAGCACTTTACGTAAATGTTTATGCCTGTGTAAATGATAAGGATTGCTATTGGGAATTGGATTCAGTTCAGTTTTACACAGGCTACTACATCCCTCAATGTCTTCCAAATAAAGTAACTCCTTCGCCTGTTTCCTTTGTAGATCTATGTCATTGACAGCGCAGATAGAAAGAGGTTTGAAGAAACGGGTCAGGTAAGTAATTTATGTTCAACTCTCTCTGAAGTAAGGTTCATTAATGCCCTTTCCTTACAGAAGTTAGGAATATACTTGTTGTTTGTGGGTGGAAATTTGCATTTCAAGTGGGGCTTTCCTTTCAGCATCAGCATAAATTATTAGTTGTCTATTAATTTGATGAAGGGGCTACCCTTGGTTCACCTCTACCAGAAAAAATGGAACCAATGTTTAAAGCCTAAACCTTTTCAGGTCCTTCTGAATCTTGCCAAAATAAGACCATAAGGAATCATGTTCTTATGATTTCCACTTAAATTTGTAAATACTGACTTAAACGTTTCTTGGGTCTAATCAGAAACATTTAAAAAGTTTTGTAACTCAATTCTGTTTTATCCTGGTTTTCAAAATGCAAGCAAATTACTTTTTTGGCCTAGAATCTGATCTGTGATGCAACTCATTCTTGCACAGCAGTGCAAGATCTCTTCTCCCCTCCCCCCCCCCCCCCCCCCAAAGCAAGGACAGTCTCTAGCAGTTCTTGAGCCATCCACTCCCCAACAAGCACATGTTTTGCAAAATACCCTGCGACATGTCATGCAAGTGAAACTAAAGTCTGGCCAATAAAACCTATCGTCCAGCCTGGCTTTCAGCATTCCTTCAGTAGTTAACCCAGCTTCCTTGTGGGAGGGAGATTTTTGTTTCTGAAACAAGATTCTCTTTTACGAGTTACAGTTCATAAAACTTGGATCAAAAATCCAAGCTTGTTACTAGCATCATCGCAGAGGTTCAAATATATTGGAGATAGAATCACCTGATTTCAAGGATGAGTCAGGGCAATAACTCAATGTATTTTGTGTTGGTTTCCAGAGAGCAGGGATTGGCAAAATGCAGAGTTGTAGCCTTTAAAACAACTGTTAATTTCAAACTAAGCTAAAGACTCACATAACCTGTAATTGAAAAAACTTGCTTCTGAACCCTGAGCATAGATGATTGTATACTCTCTTGCTTTTTTGTAATAAGATCTAGGTTTCACTGGAACACTCACTTCCAACATTTGCCCTAAATATAACTCTAATTAGAGACATGATCAACCTCTGGTGGTTAAAGGCTTCTCTCCCCCCCCATCACCCGCTTTTTAAATGATATAGGAGCTGGCCGAGCTCTTGGATGAAGAAAAGCTCAGCGGAGTCCCTGTGCTTATATTTGCTAACAAGCAAGATTTACTTACGGCTGCCCCTGCTTCGGAGATTGCTGAGGGACTGAACCTACACACGATCCGTGACAGAATCTGGCAGATCCAGTCTTGTTCCGCCCTCACAGGAGAAGGCGTGCAGGTGAGGCAATAGAGAGGGCTTGTTGTGCCAACATACCTTACTGAATGAGGAGAGGCTGTGTGGTGTTATGAAGGAGGCCAGTATCACAAGGGCTCCTCAGAAAGCAGAATATCTTAATCAAGTGTTAGGAAGGCCTTTATTTATTTTAAAGAGATGATGTCAGGTTAATCATTTCATGAAACAAGTTGTCTTACCTGTGCTGTTAACTCCTTAGATTACTACTGCATAAAACTTACAAAATCAAATTTACTTCCACTGATGCTGGGTTTAGCTTCAGCTCAGACAATGGAGAGAGGCTGGTCAGTTTCACTTTGGTCCAGCCTACAGCACAAAAGAGCTACCCGATGGTGGGACCCACTTATGATGGTAGCACCTGACATGGCTAAAATGCTGTAGACTAGCTGAGCCACGTTCCTGAATCAAGACTGAAATGTGTTTTTAACTTTGTTGGGTGCTACCACATAATAGCATACCAGGTCCTACAATATGGTAATTTTTTGTAATGTAGATGGGACTTGAGTTTAGTCAGTTTCACGCTTTGTGCATTAGTATAATACTTGAATATTTGGGTTGCAAACACTGTGGGAGACTGTTTACATTCCAACCCAACTCTTTTCCTTAGAATTTAAAAAAAAACACCCTGTCTTTACAGAACCCAAAGTGTAGGCCTAAATATACCAAACAGTGGCCTTCTAAGAGCTTTTATTTATTTAGCCAAGATATAAACTTGGCTGCATTTGCAGCCAAGCTTATGAACCATTTCAGCCCTATCTCTATTTTGAAGTGGTGCTGTTACAGGATATTATAATATTATACTATCTCAGTAGGTGACTTGGACTTGCTGTTTCCTAATGAATTTTTGCCCCACAATGGCTATTATTCAAACATAAAATACTCTTGAAGAAATAAAGCAAAAAGGAACACAAGCTTATATTTCAAACGTGTACATGCATCCCCACGTCACCTCCTCCCTCACCTCACTCGCCTGCCTGCCCCAGGCTCTCACCCACTTTGTTGCTCCTACTCATTTCTCCAGGAGAGAGTTGTGTTGGCCCAACAGCTGTAAACATGATTGGGTTTGGAAGAATTAAATGCTGAAAAATGAGGATTATCAGCTTCACCTCTATTAGCTGAAAAATGCTTCTCTCCCCAGCTGATCCAAGTCTTTCTAGACCTACATGGCGGCTTTCCTATTGTCTGCTGCTTCTCGTTGTGCCTTCAGATGTGTGCAGTGCACCTGTGTGTATCTAGTAAAGTCTAATACAACCTAGTACGTGGAAGTAAAATCCACTCCTGTGCTTATGTCCAGATAGCAGAGGGCAGGGGCCAAGTCATTAAGTATCTGCAGACTTAAATATTTTGTTCATTACCCCAGCCTAAGTGAAATGCATTTAGATGTGAGCCAGATAATGTCTCACTTTGTCACCCCCATCTTCTGGTACTGTAAAAGATGGCAGCTTATTACAGCAATGATCATCCAGTGGGAAGGTGGGCAAGTCATAACCTGCCCTAGAGCTTGTAGAGTGAATAGTCAATCCTATTCCCAATGAGCTCAGAGAGGAAGGATGGTCCAATGTTTAGGACACTTGTCTAGGACTTGGGAGACCTAGATTAAAGTTTCTGCTCCACTCCAAATTTCCTGTGTGACATTGGCAAATCCCTATGCCTCAGTTTCCCCTCTGTACAATGGGAATAACAGCCCTGCCCTGCCTCAGAGGGGTGTTGTGAGGAGAAATCCATTAAACATCATGAGGTGCTCAAATGTTGCAATGATGGAGGCCACATAAGTACCTCAGATAGATATCTAGATAGGCAGACAGCACTTCACCTCCATGGCGCAATAAACACCATCAAACCAGACAGCAAGACGCTCTCGCTTTGACCAGGAAACATTTCTGGAAACACAACTAGAGCAAGGATTTTAGATCTCGGTTGGCTCAGACTAGGGAGGAGTCATTTATCCTGCCTTTTGGGTTTGTCCCATTAAACCACAGAGGTGGGCCACCCCCTCAAACTGTGGGGAAGGGAAAGAACAACACATTTAAGGAGTTGGGATTAAGACAAACACATGAGGTTCGTGTTACAACATCTCTGCACCGCGCTGTCATATGAGGAGCTATAGTTTAGATCCCTGTGCCTACTCTGAGAACTTCTCAGAGAATGTTGAGTTTAGTGACAGAAAAATAAATGAAGATACTGGAAGCCAAGAAGCATCAGGTATTTAGAATGAAACCAAGAGAACAAGCCTGCTGTCAGTGGAGCATAGCACCCAGTTAGACCTGAGAGATGGTACCAATGGATTTTGATAAAAGAGGTTTCTCTGGAATGAGTATGTGCAGGAACTGAGTTCATAGGGAAGGTTTGGTGAGGGCCCCAAGGAAGAACAATGAGCAAGGATAAATAATGACAATAGCCGAAGGGGAACCAATTTGAAGGTCATTTAATTAGTTTAGTTGATAGTGCCATAGTGTATAGAATTGGGTAGTTAAGACTGGGGATTTCAAGGTTAATGAGATTAGATTATGGTTAATAGAATGATATAAATTTAGAGAATTTAACTATTATTTGAAATAGGTTCGTTAATAAAAATGTTAATTAAGAAGGGAATCTGCGTTGTCATCTTGTCCTTTAACATTAACCTTTTGGGACTTGAGAAAGGTCACAGCAGCTTCCTTGGAAAGCCGTGAATAAAAGTGACTGGGTTAGAGGGAACCCCCACAGGTTAGCCCCTTGCACCAAACTGTCACCCACTGGGCTGTCAATAGCACCAGCTTGTTTCCGCTTCCAAAGAACAGAGTTTCATTACCTCCTCACTCTCCTTAGTGAAGCTGTGGACACATCATTCATTTTGTTCATGAGACTATGGCATTGTTCAAAGAAGAGAGACTTCGATTACGCTCTGAGTGCATTTGAAGCAGACCCTTACTTTGTCTGTAATTCAGAGTTTACAAAGGCAGAAGGATTGTCCCTCTGCAGTAGTGATTTGGTTTCTGCCTCATGATCTGGCATAAAGACTCACCCGATTTGCAAGTGAAAGCTCATGTTTATATACCATTGACAACGTAGCAGAATAACAGAGGCAGTGTAATAAGAGGGCTGTGTATGGTATATGGTATGAGCTGGTAATTGGTTCTGGTGACAAAACACATGAAGGACAGGGGAAGCAGTGCCTCATAACAGTGATTTGTTGGGATTTAGATGCTCTGGGGCAGGGGTGGCCAACCTGGGGCTCCGGAGCCACATGCGGCTCTTCAGAAGTTAATATGCGGCTCCTTGTACAGGCACCGACTCTGGGGCTGGAGCTACAGGCGCCAACTTTCCAATGTGCCGGGGGGGTGCTCGCTGCTCAACCCCTGGCTCTGCCACAGGCCCTGCTCCCACTCCACCCCTTCCTGTGCCCTCCCCTGAGCCTGCCGTGCTCTCGCTCCTTCCCCCCCCCAGCCTCCTGCACACCATGAAACAGCTGATTGGGAGGTGTGGAGAGACACAGATCGGCAGGGCTGGGTAGAAGGCACGGGGGGGGGGGGGGACGGGAGCTGATGTGGGGGCTGCTGCCGTATTATAGTGGCTCTTTGGCAATATACATTGGTAAATTCTGGCTCCTTCTCAGGCTCAGGCTGGCCACCCCGGCTCTGGGGGATGCACTGTGAGAACAAAGTATCTAACTGTACTCTGTGTGGGAGGGTAATGTACATTGTACCATGATCTTACAACATGGCAGGTAGACAGAGATGGGGTGGGAAGGAGCAGCCACATGTGTTTCATTTTGCTATCTACCCTCCTGTTGGGCATGCTTAATAAGAATCCTGAACGTTTGTTGGACGTGATTCATGCCTTTGGACCAGTCTGCATTGCACAGTTTGCTGCATCATGAGACCATTTTATAATATCACTGAGATGGGACCAGACTGTGCTACTGCCCTGTAAAGGCTAAAAACAAGTTCCTCAGAATGGTGCAGAGGGTCCTTAAAGCTGTCCTAAACGGGTAGAGGGGGGGAATCCTCCGTTGGCATAATGCTGGAACGCATTATGCTCTGCTCAGCCTCACACCAATAATGGCCCCTGTGAGGCCATTACAAGTCTGTGGAAGTTAGAGCAGCCTTTAAACTATTCTAATTTGTCAGGGCCAGTTTGGCCCCAGGATTATGGGAGGTAGAAAGGTGGCCTAGAACCACCTTTGCCTATCCCTCTTCAGCTGAGCCCTAGTATTGTAGTATGTTAATACCACAGTTTGGCCCATCCACCCAGGCAAGGGGTATTATAAAGTGGCCCCTGACAGTATAATGTGCTGCATTAATAGGCCCTGAGTTTGTTTTAAGGCCAGTATGCACAGGGACTTACCATATTTTAACCAAGTTAGACACACTTTTAAATTGCATTAAAAACCCATTTGAATAACAGTAGCTATACCAGGGTGGACAAAGACAGGGGTTGCAGGAGATAAGGAACAGTGGAGCTAGGAGGAGAGAGCTTAGTGATGTTTAATGAGGGAGCAGAGAGGGAATTGTCAGAACTGTGTCAGGAATACAAGATTACGAGAGTCTAAAAAGAAATTTACATCTAGGCAAAAAATGTGTAGCCACTTGTAGCATGATGATAGAAGCAGCAGCCTGGAAATCTTAGGTACCCGGGCAGGATATTAGCAGCGTGGACAGAGAAAAAAGTAACATTTGAAATAAGGAGTATGCTGAAAACATCCAAGATAGCGAATTTTGAACTCCCCTGACCCAAATGAGTGTGGCATACCCAGGTTTACCTGAAGGAATTAAGCCTCGTTGCCCTGAAGGTCATGGTTAGGGGTCAGAAGTTTGTGACTGTGCCTGATCCCTGGATTATCGCATGGGAGCAGACATGAGAAGGTTCATAAGGGGCAGGAGGGACTTGTTGACTTGTATCTGAGGTCTTATTACTTTGCTCTTGTAGCTAAATTGCTGATAGTATGGGGTTTAAAACAAGTCAAGTTATTGGAGCTAGCTATTTCAAGGTACGTCTACATGGGCTGCAGTCCCACCTCTGTATTAGAAATGGGAAAAATTCAGAGAAGGGCAACAGAAATGACGAGGGGGATAGAACAGCTTCCATAGGAGGAGAGATTCGAAGGACTGGGATTGTTCAGCTTGGGAAAGAGACGACTATGAGGGGATATGTCAGAGGTCTAATAATTTGTGAATGGTGTGGAGACCATGAATAAGGGAGTGTGGTTTACTCCTTCATGACAGCTGTCAGAGTAGCAGCCGTGTTAGTCTGTGGCCGCAAAAAGAACAGGAGGACTTGTGGCGTCTTAGAGACTCACAAATTTATTTGAGCATAAGCTTCCGTGAGCTACCTTCATGTAACACAAGAACCAGGGGTCACCCAATGAAATTAATAGGCATCAAGTTTAAAACAAACATAAGGAAGTACTTCCTCATACAATGCACAGTCAATCTGTGGAACGCCTTGCCAGGGGATGTCCTGAGGCCAAAACTATAGCAGGGTTCAAAAAAGAACCAGATAAGTTCCTGGAGGATCAATGGCTATTAGCCAAATTGGGCAGGGATGCAACCCCATGCTCTGGGTATCCCTAGTCTGATTGCCAGAAGCTGGGAGTGGACAACAGGATCACTCAATGATTGCCTGTTCTGTTCATTCCCTCTGAAGCACCTGGCACTGGCCACTGTCAAAAGACAGGATACTGGGTTAGATGGACCATTGGTCTGAGCCAGAATGGCCGTTCTTATGTTCACTGATTGCAGGGTAGACACACTCGCTGTGAGGGGCCATCAGTCTCATTCATTCTTGTGACCAAAATGCAGGATTTGAATCCAGCTCTTCAGAAAAGAAAAGCTAGAAGCATCTACTCACAATAATCCTCCTCATTGACTGCCATGCACAGGATTCATTGCCCATATGTGGAAAGTAGCCTCATCACTATCGTTCCATGAGATGCTTTGCAGTGTAGTTTCTCCAGTGTTTTAGCCGACATGAATTTGTAGCAAGGGCTCTGAGGGTTGAGGGGATTTATTCAATAAGGTGCATGGACTTTTCCCGCAGTTCAATGTTTAGCATCTTTTTTTATTGATGTTTACTGTTTGTAAATGAATAGAGACAGTAAAATCCAAAGAATTCTAACTCTCTCCCCATCTATGCTGTTAGATTTAATATCTGCTTGGGAAGGGAATATTACTACTGTATTCATGTTCATTCTTAGAATAACTGCTAATGCCGAAGCATACTGCTTCAAAAGTGTGCAAAGTTAGTTATTATTTGTACTTTATGTATTTTAGTCACAAGGGTTTAATTGTTATTGTAGGGGATGAGGTACTTTTCATAAAGAGTCAATTTCAAGTACGTACAGGCAAGAAAATATAAGGACAAGGGGGAGAAGAAAAATTGCTCTCATTTTAAATCATCAATGAACTTGGTCCTGTCTTTCATACCCACCATTTTTCTTCCCCCCCGCTCACTCCGTACCTGGTGCGAGAGCCTTCTCCAGTGCACCGCCTCCCATCTGAAACAGCCTCCCTGGGTTTCTCCACCATAGCAACTCTCCTTCCCATTTCAAACCTTCGCTGAAAGTTTGTTGTCCCATATCTATATTTTTCTCTTCCCTTCCATTGTATTTACCTCTCTGGAAAGCATACTGGGATACCCTCTGTAGGAAGGATGCCACACCCAATAAAGTTGCATTAAAAACATTTAAGTTATCTTTAGTGCTTGCAGATAAGATTATTTTATTCATGTCTCTGATATAGCAAACATATTTTCCTACTGGGTCATGTTAATCCCTCAGACCCTCCCCCGTGAACTAATTAGATATTAAAATTAACTCGTTCTATAAAATGTCTTTAAAAGCCATTCCTGCTTTAAAAGGTAGATGACCTAGGTTTGGATTTCAAACCACTTGGAGTTCATCTTTCGTCTCTCAGAGTGCTTTGTCATTCTTTTGCCCTCGTTATATGGTTGATGTAGTTTAGGCTCCCGGCCATGGTAAATCCCAGTATAAACTCGCTTTATGACCTGCGCCTCTCGGATGCTCCAGTGGGCTGATTTCCCCTCCCTGAGCTCCCTAATGGCACCAGGCCGAGTTTTAATCAATGTAAATTCAGGTTCTGGTCAGATTAGCTGGCAGATAGGATGCACGTTTGTTGTTTTGCAGTGATGTATTGTTTATGGGATTACTGTACTGAATAGCAAAGGGTGTCAGCTGATATTTATTACTTTAAGCTGTCTCAGCTGTTCTGGTTCAGCCAGTAAACCTATATTCAAAATGAATAAGGGGCACTGCTTGCCTGGATGCCATGATGTGTGCAAAAGTGATTATTGCTTCAGATGCTAGGGAAGCTGAAATCATTCTGGGAGCATTTTTTACCCTTTGCAAGCAATCATGCAGATTTCTAAAGAACGCAACTGAGAGGAGGGCTTCAACATATCTCTGTCTAGCTCCATTGTAAACCTATGGCCTCGTGTACCTTGAGAATCTCTCTCCAAAGTGATGCGCTTTAAACCACGCTATTGATTGCTTAAAGCATTACATGTTTTACACATAGGTTATACATTGTTACTGAAGAGAAAACACAAAACTCCTGGGCCTTAAAATGAATTTACTCTCAACTTTTCCCATTTGGTCCGAGGATTTCTGACAATTTGTTGTACACACTGATCTCTGCTGCAGTACTAAATAAAAATGAAGAAAGTGACCCTTCCTGAGGTTAGGCTTAGAGTCGTTATTAGAATTAGGCCTGTGTGTGTGTGTGTGTGTGTGTGTGTGTGTGTCTGTCCCATTGTAATTTGATGCACCACTGGGTTTGTTTTATAATTTAAAACTGCAACAAGGGTCAGTTTAGAAAACAACTGGACTTCTTCCGATAAGAACTGCCCAATGGGACAGCTACCAGGGTAAATTTCTATTTTCAAACTGAGATCCCTTGTGTGCTCCTGATTAAGCCCTGAGGATTCAGTGTCCTCTTTAACACCTTCTGTATGGCCACCATCTTTCTGGCTAAGAGCTAGACAGGACTCTATTCAGAACCAATCTATGCATTTCCTTTCTTAGCCAAAAGGGGTTGCTGTTGTGTGACAACAACACCCTTCCATTGTTATATGCAGCATAGTTGTCGCCATGTCAGTCCTAGGCTATTAGAGAGACAAGATGGTGAAGCAGTGAGTCAGTATGACATCGTGCATCAGCTATGGGAAAGGGACTGAGAGACTTTTTCCATTGGATCATATGAACTGGAACCATAAACTCACTGAACATTAAATCTCACCAAATGAGGGTAGATCCATCCTCATCACTGTATCCACTCATTATATTCCACACCTGAACATAGCCATTATATGAACAACCTACCCCCATATCTCAATGTCTGTACTTTGACCTGTTAAACTTTTACCCCCAGTTGGGGAGATTGCAGATTATGTATTTCTTACGCCACCCGTTCCTAAACCAAATTTTGCACCCCTTGATAATCTGTACCTTATTCCCTGATAACCAGAAACTTGTATGCTTAAACTCTGTACCGTTTTCTTTTTACTTCAACATTATCTTAATAAAATTATTAAATCTCTTATTGGATCAACTTCTGTTGGTAAGAGAGACAAGCTTTTGAGCTTATACAGCCCTGAAGAAGAGCTCTGTGTAAACTCAAAAGCTTTTCTCTGTTACCAACAGAAGTTGGTCCAGTAAATTAAAAGATATTCTCTCTCCCACCTGTTCTCTCTTAATGACGCTCTCGAGAGGATCAAGCTCTTAACCTATTTCTCCCACTCTGTGCTGGCCTGAGAAATAAGAGAGCAGGGAACGACATGTAGCCCTGCCACTGGACAATGCTGACAATTACTAGCAGGCTTCTCAAATATTTTTAAGGTCTAATGACTTTAAAGGTGTAGTGATAGTTAGCAAAGTGACTCTACGAATGACCCACTGGGGCTCCCTGTCCTCTCTCTGCTGCCCCCAATCTCATCTGCCCAGTTTACAAATCCAAAGATGGATTTTCAAACCTCGGACGTGAAAATCCAGCTGGCTTCCTCCTGCTTTGAACATCATATTTCATACTAACTAAAGACTCTGCACTTGGACTCTAGGGGGCAGTTTAGAGGGTGCACATACGTGACAAGAATCCAGCTCGTGCGCTCGGCAGGGCTTTAGGTCAGCCACATGAGCAGGTAAAATGATGCTTTCTTTGCTGGAGCATTCCCTTCAAGACAGATCCCAACTTGTTTTATGGACAATAAACTAGGACTCCCAGCAGCCCTGTGTGGTAGAGGAGTGTTATCATCATAGATGCGCCAGTCTATCTATTTAACGTACTTAGATGCATCTGTGATGGGGGCCATATGAGTGCCTTACAGTACTTACTATATTTCTCCTCCCAACACCCCTGTGAGGCAGAGCAGGGCTGTTATCCCCATTGTACTGATGGGATCTGAGGCACAAAGAGACAGGAAGTTTTGGACCTGAATACCAAGTTAGCACCCTAACTCTAGGACCAGCGTCCTCTAAAATTGACATATAGGAAGACTGAGTGACTTGCCATGGGCTGCAGGAGTCCATAGCAGAACCTGGAATTGAGCCTCGATCTTTTTAGAGGCAAGTCAGTCCTAACTCAGAGGCCTCGGACACAGCGGTGGAATGAGAAGACAACCCTTTTTTACTAAGTCCCTTTTCTGACCATAACGGCTCTGCGACAAGAGCCACTGAACAAAGGGGAATTTGCAATTTACATGTCGTATTGTGGGGGATTATGGAGAGAGTGGTACAAATATGTTTTCCAAATGACAGCTTGAGGATTCCTTATCCCCTTCCTTGACTAACCTGCCTTTCTCTGTGTCCACCTTTTGTCCGAAGGACGGCATGAACTGGGTCTGCAAAAATGTCAATGCAAAGAAGAAATAACCCTCCCCCCCCCCCCGAGCTGCATGGAAATGGAGGAGCTGTGGAAGCAGAATTCTATCCTGGAAGCACTAATTTGCTGCTTTCTGACCAAATGTTTTTTCCATTGTGCACAGCTACAGCTGTTTTAAACAAAGGGAACAACAGTTCAACCGGCTGCAATTGGACCTTTACCTGCTCTTTAGTACAGTTATTTTTCCCAATAAAGGAATTGTACTTGCCCCCCCCCCGTATAAATAGTATTAACTGTCTCCACACTCATCTGAGTAGAAAATGTGATTTTAAACAAGAGTAAGCTTGTGATTCAGGTTAGAGAATTCCAGTAAGCTGGGGGCTTGTGTTTTGGCTTCTGCAGAGCCAGTATAGTCACTGAGATGTTCACAGCATGCCCTGCCCCCCACTGGTTCCACAGTCATCCGGGCCATTCTCAGATGTCAGTCAAAGCTTTTCCCCAGTGACAAATCAGGTCTTGTTTCGGTAGCAAGTGTGGGTTGTTAAAAGACGCACATCATTTTGTGTAAGGTGGGTAGAATTCTCATGTCATCCCCTGCCCCCTGTAGCCCTAAAAAGGACCTTCATCTTAACCAGATACAGCAGTGATGCTGCACCCCTCCCTAGAATTGGGAGAGGAGCATATATGTATAACCTAAGCTTTTGAAAGTTTGAAGGTAAGGAAGGGGTAGCTTTTCCTCCAGCTAAAGTAAAACACAGGCCACCTCACAGTGGCAAATATGCGGTTACCCACGTTCAGTGCAAGGGTGGGCAGTTATATTTTTCAAGTTAGTCTTGGTATGCCACAAACCCTGGCCATCGAGGTAACTGTGCAGTGAAGCTCAGTTAATTCCATGTTTCAGTTCCTAGAACAAGGTAAAATTGCTCCCACTTTTCTCCTTTTTGAACACATAATGTATTTTCTGCCTTCTCTAAAATCTTTCACTTCAGGAAGTGCACTGGGACTTGTGGAGTGAAAAATCTACAATTGCTTTGCAGTGGGGATAGCTTTCTGCAGTTGATCCTAGGTATCATGAGGCTGGAGCCATGAAATGGCCATTGTTGGAAAGAATCTCCCAGTTTAGAATTAATCCCATGTATGGGTAAGGATTGGAATAATGGCAGATGGGAAGCAGGAAGGAAAAGCTTGCTCTAAGACGATGAGTCGTTTTCCCTTGGCTGACAAATTCCACAACTTCTTCAGTCCAAATAGATGTGTCAGAGGTGAGACGGAGGTGCTAACTGGTAGGATGGAAAGGGTGCTTGTCCCCTCTAGGTCCCCAGTTCAAATCCGGCCCAAGTTGACAGGGACTAAGAGTCACTGGCACCTGAAAGCAGTTGCATCCAGTGCAAAAAATCCACTGCTAGCTCTCAGTCCAGCTAGTTTCTAGCATATAGATTTACAGATTGTTTTAAAAAAAAAAATCCACCATCCTGATTGGCACTGTTACTTGCAGCCCAAGCATGAAGGCCAAAGAATGACCACAGCCGTGCCCTGCCCTCTCATTGCTAGGAGACAGCTTGGCGGGCAGTGTGGGAAAAGGTTGCCTTGCCTGTACCCTGGTGATCCTGCTTTCTGGAGAGCCAGAGTACATCTGTCTCCAGACCCAGAAGGAGAATGGTGTGGAGATTGAAGTGATCTAGCCCCAGTTTAAAATCCAAAAGACTGGGGAATAAAACAGGCTCAAGTGAATTCCTAAGCGATAGCTAAATATGCAAGGCGACACAGTTATAACTTTGTGCAGAATGAGCAAGGCAGCATGAGACATGCAGGCAGATCTGTTTAAAATCAGCTTGCTCAGTGACTCTCACCTCCAGCTGCAGTACCTTATCCGGAACCCAAGGAATCTCAGCACATGTTTCCAGGGGCTACTCGGAGTAACGCATCGCAGCATGTGTCTGCCTTTGCTTTATTGTTAGTGCATCCTCCTGCTGTAAACAATCGCAGCTCTCTTACAAAGAGCGAGGTTGTGCTGTTTAAGTGGCTAAATGCAAAGCTTCAGAATATGGGTTTCCAGCCTTGAAATACGTCACCTTTGCGGCATTGAAAGTGTAGAGTTTCTGAAATGCTTCCGCACCCCTAAACGTCAACAGTTTTAAAAAACCCCACACTACTGTGACCTTAGCTCCCTGCCACTTTAAAAGAGCCTTGAGTTAGGCTCTTCCCTTCTCTTTGATCACATCTTTAAGAAGCAGAAAACTACACTGGCTCGTTTCTTTTCAGCTAAGAAGAAATTGATAATGGGTGTTGCAATTATCTGTTTGCATTTGAAAAGATTTTCCTTTTTTTCCATAGTCAGACATATATATACTTGGAAATTGTATTTGTTTAATTTTTTCCTAGAGTCTCAATTTTGAGGGGGAAAATTGACTTTGTTGGTATTGAGTCCAGAAATGGCTTGCTGGATCAATAGATATATGCCTGCATGTAGAGAGGCATGCTTGCATCTTTGGTGCAGGCATCTACGCACATAATGCTCCCAGCTAAAATACACCAGACACAAGTAATCAGTCCATTCAGGCAATAATGGAGAGAATGTGATAGTGTGAGGGGCTACCAGAGTTTTATTTCCATGTGTGTAGCAGGACTTAAGTAGACCATCCCATACTGATGACGATAAACTTTCTCTTTGTGGTAAACAAGCCTCCATGCATCCACTGGATGGGAATTAAAAAGTACTTGAGACACAATTCACCTGCCATCTCTTATTTTAATATATTTACAGTCCATTCAACCCTGATCAGCTAAGCAAAGCTTCTCTCCTCCGTCAACACCACCTGTCTAAACACAAAGCATAAGACTGGTTACAACCATCCGGAACACCTGCCATCGTTGAAAAAAAATCTCCATTGCACCCGCCAGGGTCACATTCAATTTATGCCAATTATGGGGTTTAGGTTTTGTCCTTCTGACTCTGTCTGCTTTTTCCCCTTTAAAGGAAGTTTCTATGGAAACAAACTCGCTCATTGGCATGGGTGGAGTTTATTCATAGACTTTATAGCTTGATAGATTTCAAGGCCAGAAGGGACCATTACGATCATCTAGTCTGACCTCCTGTATAACACAGACCATTAAATCCCACCCAGTAATTTCTACATCAAGCTCAATGATTTGTGATTGAAGTAGAATCTCTCTTTTAGGAAGACATCAAGCCTTGATTTAAGGACTCCAGGTGACAGAGAATCCACCACATAGCATAGAAGGCTGTTTCAATGGTTAATTACCCTCACTTTTAAAAACGTACATCCGTATTTCCTGTTTGAATTTGTCCAGCTTCAACTTCCAGCCATTGGATCCTGCTAATGCCTTTGTCTGGTAGATTAGAGAGCCTTCTGCTAGCGCTGTCTGGGTTCTTAGAAGGGGAAAGACGTATGGATGGATGGAACATCAATAGTTCTGGGATAACACTGGGTGAGACATACTAAGTTCTCCTTTTACCCATTTTCCAACTATATTCTGTGCACATTAGGGATTTTTGTATTCTTTCTAATTGCAAGTGATCACTGCTTTCGTTATTAAATATATTTGTATGACAATAGCACCCACTAGCTTCATTCAGGATCACACCCCATTGGGCTAGGGCTCTGTACAAACCATATATGAAGATGCATTTTCTTCCCCTGGACAGCATACAGGCTAGGCTATCTAGTTCTGTCTTATTGCAGGATATAATCTGGCCCATACACGCTCTATAGTTTGTTCCTTTTTTGAATTTGCTCAAAGGGGGTATTCGCAATATTTGGTCATGTTGTAAAATTCAATGTATAATTTAGATGTCTTTGTCAAGAAATAAAAATTGAGTAGAAACAAGAAGCCAGTGTTTTGAGGTTATATTTTGTTTTCAGCCAAAGGTTTGGGGTTGTGTTGGCTCTTTATTTTTCAGACCATCCAAAAGAAAGACTTCACTTTTAAAGGATCCTATTCTCTATAGAATGTCTTCAATGTTTCAGTCCTGCCGCTTCTCATCAAAGAATTAGACATTAGTTATGAGTAGAATGCCTCACAATTTTTGAAACAAGTCGTCTTTTCCACCTGTAAAATGGCTTTTTATCCAAAACCAACATTTTTTGCAAAAAAAAAACCCTGGCATTGGACGTCGCTGGGTTGTTGGTTTTTTGGAAGGTTTTTGTGTGTGTCAAAGATGCACTTTTAAAAAAAAAAAAAAGCTTGATGCTTTTATTGAAAATATCAAAAAGATTAACAAGTTCAGCAACAGTTTGGATAACGTTTGATCAAAATGATTAAAAAGCAAACTTTTTTGTGTGTGGGAAACCAGAAAATGGTTGAGTTTCGAACACTTTGAAATGAAACCACGTTTGACATTTTGGGAAAAACTACTGGATTTTACCCTTCCTGCAACACTACCCCAGGCAAACGAGAGAGATTAGCAATCGGAGCTTTCTGAAAGGTTGAGTGTATGTACCCTCTACACTCAGGACAGCTAGCACACTGGCAAGCCATTGAAAAAAACATTATAGATGGTCACACCATTTTTTAGGCCTTTTTTTTTTTTTTTTGGACTGATCCTTGATATTTTTAAAGCAAACTAGGAAACACTTTCACATTTCATTTGCCTAACGGATTGGATGTGAAAAATATTTCTGTGGCAAGTGAACACGCCAGGAGTTTCGGAGCTGTCACAATGTTATATTCTGTTCCCCTCCCTCCCCAATTCTCTGCATTTCCCCTCTCCTGTTTCTATTTACAGTAGGCCTTGATGTAATTTATGACAGGTCTGCGTGTGACCTTGCATGTGTCTGGTATAGCGAACCACAGATACCC
This sequence comes from Dermochelys coriacea, assembly GCF_009764565.3. Taxonomy (NCBI): domain Eukaryota; kingdom Metazoa; phylum Chordata; order Testudines; family Dermochelyidae; genus Dermochelys; species Dermochelys coriacea. The sequence goes on from NC_050074.1 coordinate 123,173,909, forward strand.
TACATGCAGAAGCCTTGCTGTGACATTTACATGATGAATTTAGTGCTCTAAAAGGAGTTGACTGTATTGGAGGGGAAAAATAAAAAACAACCCAGCAAGCCACAGGTTGAAGGAGAAATAAAAGAACGTTTTCCATTGCTGTTTAGCCAACACATCTCTCTTGTTCACACCATGCCTCTATCCTTGACTAAAACCTTTAGCAGAATGTGGGAGTCTTTTGGGACTGGAGTGCTGGAGATCTCACTCTCCCAGCTACATCCCCAACATCACTAAGCAGACACCCCGCTAGTGCATCTCATCTACAACTTGCGGCAAGCTACCCAGCCAGAATGTTTGTCTGTAACAAGCATCCAAGCTGCTTTCAAATAGGTCCCAGCAGCTTTGCCCACTGAGCTGCCGCGCTGCTACGCCAACCAAGTAATTGCAATTAAGATTTTTTTTTTTTTTGGTACATGGAATTGGGCTCATGTTGAAGGCTTTTGATTGGCTTGCAGCTAAATTGCCGTTTAGGGCTCAGTTGGCTGCATTTAGGGTTGTTGTGGTTTTTTTATTGCAATCTGTTCGCTTATTTCCCTTTCCAGCGCGGGTAGGAAACTAAACTCCGGTAAAATCTGCAGTCAGTGTGCACTGAAGCTGGAGTGTGGCTTTAAAGGGTTTCTGTGCTCAGAACAGTGTAAGTGTGTGTGTGTGCATGCATATTTCACATTTAATGTGGTGGGAGAGATGTCTGTCCCTGATTACCATAATGAAAGGAAATCTGACCCTACAGAGGACTTGCTGGTACTAGATCTTCTCTTTGTAAAGCACCATGACCCACCACATGACAGTCAGACACTACAACCATGCACAGAATATAAAAGGATAGCGAGATATGGCTCTGTATAAATACTCCAAAAAGAAAGGAAAACTGTCAAGTAACTTAGGGCCAAAATCTGATCTACATTAGAAGCTGTCAGGGAACGTTCTACAAATAACTCATTCATGGGAGAGATTTTTAAAGAGATTTTACCCTCGTGGCCTGACCTTACAATATTTTTTGTTGTGCTACTACCAGCCAGCAGACGGAGCACAATCTGAAGCCTCCTACAACTGGGTGGAAACTGACATCTCTCAATGGTGCTCTTGTCAACAAAGAATAGCCATTTTGGCTTGTGCTCCAGAAGAGTGTTCTTAACCAGGGAGCGGGAAAACCGTGCTTTCAGAATCCAGCAGCTGGCCTGCTCCCTAACACAGCCTACAAGGAATACGTCACCCCAATTTCTTTCTCCCTATGCTGGCTCCCCAGTGAACAGAGGCCTGCCCAAGATGGCGGTCCTTTGGTTTTGGTCCCAACTATCTGAGAAATCACCTCCGCAGCGAAGAGATCACATGATGGCTTCGCTGTGCTGGAAAAATCAAGCTGTTGGTAAATAGGGGAGGACTTATGTTGGCGAATACGGGCCAACCATCCTCCTTGTGTTCACAACTACGTGCAAACCCATTTCTTAGACTCATCCCTCTTCAGGTTTTCTACCACTGCTCATCACCACAGCAGCTGGGTGCCTTTCATGTAAAATCAATAGCAAAGTCCCTAGTGGATTTTCATGGGATCTCTGGTATGTCTCCCTTTTTGGGGATCAAAACTCTGCTTGGAGTACAGTTTTTTGGAGGGAGGAGAGTGACAGAGGCTGGGAATAGAAGGGGGCACATGAGCTTTCCTGCAATAACCCCAATGCATCAGCATTCTCAGACTTTAATAACTTTAAGCTTATTCCTTCCAACAAAACTGGAAGACAGAGCTTCGTACATTTTCTTCAGTATCAAGATGATGGGCCACCTTATGAAAACCTAGACAGATTTCAGGCTTCTGATAGTCTCCCAAATAAGAGCATTGTACAAACGATATTGGAAAATATGAATGCTCTTTTAACAGTAGCTGTTTGTAGCCCCAGGCTCCGCCCCATTAGCCTTCCTTCTGTACAAATGCTTGGGGATCCTTTCACACTTAAGTCATGAAACGTTATCAGTGAATATATTTGGGCAGAACAGACTCCACAGGGGGCAAAAGTTCTACTTGTTATTTCCTGGCACAGCCAAGTGCACATGCCAACATTTCAGGAGAAACCACAGATGCCTTTGTCTGCTCCAATGAAATCCTCTGGGCTGCAGGAACAGAGGCTTTAGAAGGAGAGAGATTTTGTTGTAAGATCAGGAGAGTGGTGGCTGAGTGAGCATAGCCATGTCCCCCTCTAGTGGCCAGCTGAGGGCCTGCTACTTCGTTGATGAGTTACTTATTTAGCTCAAGTGGCTAGACCAACTCCCATTGTGGGAAAACTCCCGCTGGCTTTAATGAGAGTTGGCTCACATGGTCAGTGCTGAAGGCCCAGGTCTCTGCTGACAGCCATCATGAGCCACCCCGGACACAAGCAGTGAGAGGAGAAGCAACGTACCCCTCATCACCACCAAGAGGCAGCAGCTCCCCTCTCCTCCCGTGATGGTCCCATACATCACGTATTTGGGATGCAGAGGCGGCACAAGTGGGGGAGATGGCAGCTAAGTAACAGTGCTGCTGTGAAAACCAGTCCCTCCCTTCAACAGGTGCTGCCCCAAGAGGGTTTCAGCTCCATCTCTACAATGGGGCTTCACAAAGCAGGGCTTCTCGTGGCGAATGCACTAGTCCAAGGCAGCTGTCCCGCTCCCAGCTCCCTCCTGACCCCCCAGATTTTATGTTATATTCTCAATCGCCTCCGCCCAGCACCTGTGAGGCCAGAGACAGCTCGGTGATATCCTAGAGGGCTCAGAGACTGAGGGGATTAGGCTGATCTGAGGGCTAGGGGGGGATGTGGATTAGAGGGCCCCTCAGGGCTTCTGCTGTTCATTTCACTCATTTTAAAGTGAATGTACTGCTGATGGGCGAGTGCCAGGCTGGCAGCCCCGAGCTCATGTCTGTGCCTGGGAGCACTAGGCCAAAGGCCCCGAGCCCGCAGCCCAGGGCCAGCGTGAAGACTGTCCTCGTGGCTGACGCATTGGGTTCAATCCCCAGTGTCGGCCAAGAGAGCAGCTATTGCACCTACAGAAGGGGAGACGCTGTCCCCACTTGGCTGAGTCTCTTCCTCCGGCACCATCCCCAGCAGCTGGAGCAGGAAGCCCCAGAAAGGCTGTTGTTTCAGGCTGAGAACTGCAAGCTGAACACTGGTGCTGGCATGTGCTTTGCCCTCCACGTCCCTGACCACTGCCTGCCCCCGCACCCCCCTGTGTGCTCTCCCTGCTGCTGCCCTGCCCTGGCCCTGCCACCCGGCTGGCCATAGGTCGGGTTGTAAGCCGGCCAGTCCTGGGTTTGTCCCCTGACCAGTCCAGATATAAAACTAGTTGTGGGTTCGTACTGAGCATAGGACGGAAGCCGCAGCTATTCCAAAGAGGACGCGGCTCCACGCCTGCCGGCCCAACCTTACACCATGTGGGCGGGGTCATGCCAGCAGGGGGCGGAGTCACACCATTCTCCGCAGTACCGGAATGTCCAGTGTTCTGGGGAGGTGTCTGTCGCCACCCTACCGACCACAGCGCTGGGCCCCACCTTGTGCCCCCTGATCATCTCATCATGCCCCACCCAATGATCTAGGCCACCCACCTGAATAGCAGAGGCCCCCAGCACCACCCAGGCCCTGCACACTAGACCCAACAACTGAACACAGGTTAAGTCAGGGGTGGGCAAACTTTTTGGCCTGAGCACCACATCGGGGTTGTGCAACTGTATGGAGGGCCGGGTAGGAAAGGCTGTGCCTCCCCAAACAGCTTGGTCCCCGCCCCCTCCCACTTTCCACCCCCTTCAGAACCCCTGACCAATCCAACCCCCCCTGCTCCTTGACCCTTGACCGCCCCCTCCCAGGACCCCTGCCCCAAACTGCCCCCTGAGACCCCACCCCCTATCCAACTCCCCCTGCTCCCCAACCTCTGACTGCCCCCTCCAGAACCTTCACTCCATCCAACCGCCCCGGCTCCCAGTCCCCTGATTGTCCCTTGGGACCCCCTGCCCCTTATCCAACCCCCACCCCAGCTCCCCACCCCCTTACCATGCCAGACCCAGCCGTGTCACTGCGCTGCCCAACAGGAGCGGTGGGCCAGAGCGCTGCCCGCACGGCGGTGTGGCTGCAGGGGAAGTGGGACAGCGGGGGAGAGGCCAGGGGTGAGCCTCCCCGGCCAGGAGCTCAGGGGCCAGGCAGGACGGTCCTGCAGGCTGCATGTGGGCCCACCCCTGGACTAAGTACTGCAGCCCACAGCAGCCTAGACTATTACGTACCACAGGCAGAGAACAGGGGGGCCTGAGGGGCACCTGAGCCTGAGATCCCCACAATGGCAGGGAAACAATTACATGCGATACACCTAGATAATCCTGCAATTGATCCATACCCACACGCTGCAGAGGAAGGCAACCCCTACCCTCCTCCGCAGCCCCAAGATCCCTGCCAGTCTGACCTGGGGGGAAATTCCTACCTAACCTCACACATGGAGTTGTGTTCGACCCTGAGTATGTGAACAAGAACCAGCCAGCCCTAAGCACCTGAGAGAGGGAATGCTCGGTGCCACCCCAGGTTCCTGCCCCCTCCCCGCCTTCTTCCATCTCCAGCCATGGCCAGCCCTGATGCTTCAGAGGAAGGAGACCAAAAACCAACCCCAAATACATTGGAGGAGATTTCTTCCTGACCCCTGCAGGCGATCGGCTGAAACCCTGAAGCATAAGCATTAGGAATAAAAGACAAACACCAAAAGTGAGTCCCAGGGCTGCTGAGCCATGCCCCCCAACTCCCCCGCACAAACAACCCTGTCATACAGTCACACTCATTGATTTATCCTGCTCTCTCTCAACACTAAATATGTTGTTTGCCCCCATGACTCCTGTTGGGAGGCTGTGCAAGAACCTCACCCCTCCTGATTTCCCACTTGAATTTGCTCCCGGGCCAGCCTTGTCCTTTAGCTTCATTAGCTTCCCCAATCTCCAGGCAACCCCCTGAAAATTGATGACCCATTGCACAGGTCTCTGTTCCGCATGGAATTTCCACTCTCTCCCTCCCTGGCTTGTGATCTTCCATGACTCATGCAGCCGCCTTCGTATGGGGCACCAGAGCCGGCTTTGCTATGGGAAGCAAAGTAGAGCAGATCCTTAGCTCTGAAACAAGGACCCCCTACCCCCAGGCAAGTGTCCAGGGATCGCTTTGGAGCCTCCCAGGGGGCTGCAGTGAAGCTGAGTTTGCTCGGTGGTTAACCACCACCTCTGCCAGGCACATGATTTTTTTTTTCAGCCCCTGGGTGCTTGGTGCACTGCCCATCACTCTTCCACTGCAGACACCTTCAGCACCTCTGTGAGGCAAGTCTTGGACCAATCCCTGGCCACACTTGTCCCTGCTGTCTGCCACAGGCACACAGACCCTCCCACTCCATAACGCCTTTGAGATAAGGGGGCGTCTCCAGCAGCAGAGGGGCTAGGACACACAGCCAAACAGCTCCAATGGCACCTAGGAGAGGGCCAAGTCATTCAAGGCCCAGGACCTGCCTCCCTTCACTCATCTCAAGCAGCACTTCGCTTGGCAAGGAACCCACTGATAGCACATGCAGCAGAGGCAGGACCAGAACCCATGTCTCCCGCAGCCCAGCCTGGCGCTTTAACCCCTAGGCCACACTCTCTTTCCCACACGCCAGTCCCCTTCCACGCTGGCTTGTCAGGATTAGCTTGGGCTTTGTCTATGGTGCCAGGAGAGAACCACCCCAGCCTGAGCAGCCACTTGCTGGCTCCTAGTTTGCGCCAGCTAACAGACTCTCAGCAGGGGCAGGGCCGGGGTTGATCTCCAGCTTCGGAGCCGGCGCGGAGCTGAAGCCGCCTTGGGGCCCAGCGAAAGCTGCTGACTCAGGAGCAATCAGCGAGGCACAGCTGCCCAGGGGGCGGGGCGGCAGCTCTCCACACTTTTGCCTATGAATGTCAGGATAAACTCCCTTTCCCCAGCAGTCCCCCTCCCGCTCACTCCTAAACAGTTGGCCCTAATGAACATACGGCCCAACAGCTGTACGCGGTTATACATATGCATGGCTCTCTCTATATTTATACCCCTCTCCATCGATACTGGAGATCACAGCTGTCGCTTTTCTTCCTGCCGAGCGCCGCGCCGACACTCGCGCACTTTGGAGTCTGACTTGACCTATTTTGCAGGCAGAAGTTTTTGTGCGATGATGATTTACTCAGTTGGGGCTTTTGATTCCGGCTGAAACATCTTGATTGAAGGCAAACAATGGCAGCTTCTCCAGCGAGCGGTGCCGCGCTTTGCTGACATCGCGCGACTGGGCCGGGCCAGCTGAGCGGGGCAGGTCCCCCGGGCCCGGCTGCTGGAGCAAACGAGGGTGGGCAGTGCCATGGGGAGATGCATCTCACCACCAGCTGCTTAGGGTGTTACGATCCGCTGAGAAATGCAGGCAGCCCGGCAGCTGCCTGATTGCTGCAAGGAGCTAGACTGCAGCCGGAACACACTAGGTGCTTTGCAATTACCCTGGTCTGTAGCCTCACCTGTCCTAATCAGCGTCCTCCATTTTCCTCTTCCAGATAAGGCCCAAGCTCTGCATATTGGTTTGTTATTGGAGGGCAGCCCGGCTAAGGCCCAAGCTGGGCACAGCGCTGGTCCGTTACTGGAGGGCGGCCCGGCTAAGGCCTGGGCTGGGCACAGCACTGGTCCGTTATTGGAGGGAGATCCCGGGCTGGGCACAGCGTTGGTCCATTATTGGAGGGCGGCCCGGCTAAGGCCCAGGCTGGGCACAGCGCTGGTCCGTTACTGGAGGACGGCCCGGCTAAGGCCCATTTTACAGCCTGGGATGGTGAGACACAGAACCAAAGCAACTTGCTCAAGGTCAGACGCGGAACCCGGGTCACCTGACCCCAGTCAGGACATTAACCACAAGCCCTGTCTTTCTCTCCTGGGGAGAAGGGCTTTGGGGCCTCATCCAAAGCCCATGAAAGTCAATGGGCCTCTCTCCAGGGGCTTTGGATCAGACTCTTGGCGGGCTGGCTTTGAACGTGTGACCTAAAGGTCTATGGGCATCCAGAGCCCCTTGCTGGTCCCATCAGCCACTGGAGAAAGCCCTGGCTGGCATTTGTCGGGGCCCAAGGCGCAGGGCTGGGTTGAATGGTTTCCTACTGCCGAGGTCAGCTGTGACCACAGAAGCAGCAAACAGGGGAGGTCCTGATGCTCAGAGCTACCAGCTGCGCTGTCCCTGGCTGGCTTCTCCTCTAACAAACCTTCTTTTTAAATCTAGTCACAGCAAAACAGTTCGAACATTGCCACAGCGTCCGTATCTGCTGAACGAGTTGTGCCATAGCTTCGGGAGCCGTGGATCGAGTCCCCTCCCCACACCCCGGGCTCAGCGAGATGGTCTGTGAGGCTCCCCCACCCCTACTCACTACTTCCAAAGTGAAAGGGAGTGTAAATCTCCTAGTCCCCCCTGGGCCACAGCACTAACCATTGCAGAGCTGGCAGAATCGCAGCTCAGCTGACACCCAAGACTACCCAAGTACACAACGGGGGGGGGTGTACATGGACACTGTGCATGGGTGTGCTTGCACAGACACCATGCAGGGGAGGCTGGGATTGCAGTCCGGATCGGAAGGTATTGGCAGAGGGCATTGGCAGCACACGGTGTTTAGAAGAGGAGGGATGGGGGGGCCTGGGGAACCATCCCCCCATGCTGCAAAGGAGCAAGACGGAGGCCTTCTCCACTGGGTTTCTCCATCTCCCTGGGGGACTCTCCTGGTGTGTTTGTCCCCACCTCCCACATGCCAGGTGCAGCGGGTCCCAGTGTTACTTGGCCCAAGTGGGCTTGGCCAGCCAGGAGACCATAAGAATGGCCATAACGGGTCAGACCAAAGGTCCATCCAGCCCAGTATCCTGTCTGCCGACCGTGGCCGATGCCAGGTGCCCGAGAGGGAATGAACAGAACAGGGAATCATCAAATGATCCATTCTCTGTCGCTCATTCCCAGCTTCTGGCAAACAGAGGCTAGAGACACCATCCCTGCCCATCCTGCCTAATAGCCATTGATGGACCTGTCCTCCATGAACTTATCTAGTTTTTTTTCAAACCCTGTTATAGTCTTGGCCTTCACAACCTCCACTGGCAAGGAGTTCCACAGGTTGACCGTGAGTTGTGTGAAGAAATACTTCCTTTTGTTTGTTTTAAACCTGCTGCGTATTAATTTAATCTCCCCCTCGCCCCCAGTGATCCGCTACCTTATGAAAGGGGCAGGCTGGGAGCCGCACAAAGGGGGAATTAAACCCATTGGCACCTCCATTCCTCTCCTGTAGCCCTGCAGCAAGGCGTTGGCAGCATCCGGAACTGAGCCCAGGTCAAACGGCCCAGGAGCCCCCTTTGCTCTGACCACTAAGCCACGCTGCCTGCCCAACGGAGTGAGGGGGAGGGGACCCAGGAAGTGTGGACAGGGCACCCCATGCCTTGGGCTCCACTCAAAGTACCCCAGCCTCTTAGTCTACTTCCTGGAGGAGCAGGTCACCACAGGCCCAGCCCTTGCTGGCTGTACAGGCCTGGGCCAGGCAGTGCGAGGACCCCCTGGATTTGTTGCTTTGTCCTGCCTTTCCTCGACTGATGTTTTTATGAGCCCCACTGAGTCCCTGGAGCAGCGGTAAAAGCGCCTAAAGCCCCTGGCCAGCATACAGCCACTGGGCAGCTGCTTAGGCGGCGGGGAGCAAACCCCTAAATCCTTGGGTCCCGAAGCAGAAAAGCCTTGAGCCAGAATCAGATAAAGTCGGTTTCTTTTGGTTTTGTTTGAAGTGTGTCCTTCATCTCTGTTTCTACGGCAACCAGGCCATTCACCTCCTGGCCCAGATGTAGCAAAGGAAGTAGCCAGGGGGAGGAGAGATACAAAAAAAGGGAATGAAAAGAAAAAAGGAGGAGGACAGGGGAAAAAAAATCAGTGTCTGGCTTCTCTGTGCGCCTTCCTTGGTCTGGAGCAGCCAGCTCGGGGTCCTGGTGGAGATGATGGTCCCTCGCTAGGGGACCCGTCTCCCTGCAGCTCCAGCGCTAAAGGATTCAACTGAGTTTGTGCCTTGAGATTTATTTTTAAAATCATGTTCACGCTTCAAAATCTTGGCGTGCTCGCAGCTCGCCCACCCCCAGCTTTCCCTGGGCTCAGATCTTCTCGGGAAGTTGACTGGCCTCCTCTCCCACCCCCCAAAATATCCCTCCACATCATGTTCTACGGCAAACAAAGGAAGCTTTTGTTCGACTGAGCTCCATTTGTTCAGGGGATTGCTCTAAAGAAAGGAGGTGCTGGCCCTTTAAATGAGTATCTTTCCCCAGAGCCTTGACAGTCAAGTCATCCCCTCCCCCAACTTGCCCGTGTAGATAATCTGGAAACTGAGGCTGGAATGTGCTGAGCAGGATCTGATCAGACAGAGGGAACTGGATCAAAGGCAGGGGCACGGCAGAAGGGCTCGGGCACAGGAACAATGACCCAGTGAGCAGCACTTTCTGGCACGAGCCACAACAGCAGCAGAGCCTTTGAACATGAGCTCAGAGCTCAAATGTAAATTGCCCTGGCCCAGCAGAGTTCAGCCTCTGGAGAATGACACTTCCAAGTACTGCAACCCAGGGACAAGGGAGCCTGGGGATTGGGTGTGATTGTGCTCCTGGACCATTCCAAATGTGCACCAAACCCAACATCCACAAAGCCAAGGAGTGGAGCTAGGCAAACAAATTATTCAGTCCCACTTCCCCCACCAAGCGTTTCAATGACTCCACTTAACGTTCCTCTCTACACCTGGCCCTCCACAATTTCAGTATTTCAATCAATTTGCAAACATCTAGAAGATAATAAAGTGACAAGTAGCAGTCGGCATGGATTTGTCAAAAATAAATCATGTCAAACCAACCTGATTGCTTTCTTTGACAGGGTAACAAGCCTTGTGGATAGGGAGTAAGCGGTAGATGTGGTATAGCTTGACATTAGTAAAGCTTCTGATATTGTCTCACATAACCTTCTCATAAACAAACCAGGGAAATACAACCTCGATAGAGCTACTATAAGGTGGGTGCAGAACTGGTTGGAAAACCGTTCTCAGAGAGTAGTTATCAGTGGATCACAATCATGCTGGAAGGGCATAATGAGTGGAGTCCCACAGGGATCGGTTCTGGGTCCAGTTCTGTTCAATATCTTCAATTATTTAGATAATGGCGTGCAGAGTACCCATATAAAGTTTGCAAAAAGAAAAGCAGTACTTGTGGCACCTTAGAGACTAACAAATTTATTAGAGCATAAGCTTTTGTGAGCTACAGCTCACTTCATCGGTTGTGGACGATACCAATCTGGGAGGGGTGCAAGTGCTTTGGAGGATAGGATTAAAATTCAAAATGATCTGGACAAACTGGAGAAATGGTCTGAAGTAAATAGGATGAAATTCAATACGGACAAATGCAAAGTACTCCGCTTAGGAAGGAACAATCAGTTGCACACATACAAAATGGGAAATGACTGCCTAGGAAGGAGTGCTGTGGAAAGGGATCTGGGGGTGATAGTGAATCACAAGCTAAATATGAGTCAACAGTGTAACACTTGCAAAAAAAGCAAACATCATTCTGGACTGTACTAGCAGGAGCGTTGTAAGCAAGACACGAGAAGTAATTCTTCTGCTCTACTCCACGCTGATTAGGCCTCAACTGGAGTATTGTGTCCACTTCTGGGCACCACATTTCAGGAAGGATGTGGACAAATTGGTGAAGTCCAGAAAAGAGCAACAAAAATGATTAAAGGTCTAGAACATATGACCTGTGAGGGAAGATTGAAAAAATTGGGTTTGTTTAGAGAAGAGAAGAGACGACTGAGAGGGGACATGATCACAGTTTTCAAGTATGTAAAAGGTTGTTACAAGGAGGAGGAAGAAAAACTTTTTTTTCTTAATCTCTGAGGCTAGGACAAGAAGCAATGGGCTTAAATTGCAGCCAGGGCAGTTCAGGTTGGACATTAGGAAAAACTTCCTAACTGTCATGGGGGTGAAGCACTGGAATAAATTGCCTATGGAGGTTGTGGCATCTCCATCTTTGGGGATTTTTAAGAGCAGGTTGGACAAACACTTGTCAGGGCTGGTCTAGATAATACTGAGTCCTGCCATGAGTGCAGGGGACTGGACTAGATGCGAGGTCCCTTCCAGTCCTATGCTTCTACAATCAGGGCCAGCTCTAGGGTTTTTGCCGCCCCAAGCAAAAGCATTTTTGGCCGCCCCCGCTTTTTTTTGTATCGCTCTCCCCTCCTCCAGGCTCTGCCCCAACTCTGCCCTTTCCAACCGCTGGCCCCGCCTCCTCCCCCAGGCATGCCGCATTCCCCCCCCCCATTGCTTCCTGCGGCTCCTGAACACACCGCCACTCGGCTTCTCCCCCCTCCCTCTCAGGCGAGGGAGAGGCAGCGCGTTCAGGGGAGCAGGCGGAGCGGAGGTGAGCAAGGGTGGGGGGGAGCACAGGAAGTAACGGGGGGGTAGAGGAACCACTCCCCGCCCCAGCTCACCTCCGCTCCACCCCTGCCGCCTCCCCCGAGTACGCCGCTGCTCGGCTTCTCCCCCCTCCCTCTCAGGCTTGCTGCGCGAAACAGCTGTTTTGGGCGTGGCAAGCCTGGGAGGGAGGGGGGTGAAGCCGAGCAGCAGCGGCGCACTCAGGGGAGCAGGCGGAGGTGGAGTGGAGGCCAGCTGGGTCGGTGGGGGCACATTTCCAGGGGCAGCATGGCCGGAATGCCGCCCCTAGAAATGTGCCTCCCCGAGCACCTGCTTGTTTTGCTGGTGCCTAGAGTTGGCCCTGTCTACGATTCACTAATGGCCAGTTGCAATGCTGCAGTGCATGGACAGGTGATGCCAGCTGCTCCTGGAAGAGCAATGGGGTGCTGGTGAAACTGGGGTGCGATGAGTCCAGAACGATCAACACTCTGTGTGTTAGAGTGGGAGACCACAGACCCCATAAGGGCGAGAGCTCCATTTAAAGGGCTATGCACAATTTACCATACACAATCGCAGCTATAGTGGACAGACAGACTTAAGAACAATACAGGATTCCCTAAACTCATTGCCAACAGATCGTGCTCTTTAGAGACACCCATCACCTACATATATACAGATGCCACCTCTATTACGGACAGCGTTGGTAGCACCTTTTGTTAAGGTTGCCTGACATGTTCCATTACAAGTCCCTGTTTCCAGTTGCTTATAACTTTCCCAAAGTTGAACCATTTGGGCTGAAATTTTCCATGCTATTTGTCTTCCCCACACTGAATATATATTTTAAGTTCAGCCAAAATGGTTCCACCATTTCTGAAAACCAAGCTAGGGGAAAATTCAGTGTTTCGCCCATGTTAATATAATTCTTGAGAACTTTTCTTTACAAAGCTCTAGCGCACCATGCTTGGGAGCTGCAGGGACTTGAAATTTGGAAGGGGGTGGCCTTTGGGTCAGGGATGTGCCTTTTGCCATTCCCACAAACATCCACCGAAATGTAGCCAAGTTATAGTAGGCTTGGAAGTATTCGATTTTTATCAGTAAATGTAGGTAAACGTTGATTTCACTGTACATGCACAGACCAACGAAAGGAATATTTCCATTGATAATAATTAAGGATACATTTTAGTCACAGGTATTTTTAGTAAAAGTCATGGACAGGTCACTGGCAGGAAAGAAAAATTCATGGCCTGTGACCTGTCCATGACTTGTAGTATATATATATCTCTGACTAAAACTTGGGGGGACAGCTGGAGGAGGGGTGATCCTGGGGGCACCACAGGTGCTGGGGGGGAACCCAGGGGGGGCACAGGTGCTTGGGGGGAGGCAGAGCCCTGGGGGGGGCGCCATGGGAGTTCGGGGGGAGGGGGTTTGGCAGGGCTGGGGCAGGTTCCCTACCCAGCTCCTGGGAAGTGGCAACCTCCAGCTCCTACTCTATGTGCTGCCTCCACTCTGACCCAAGCCCTGGTTCAGCAGCTCCCATAGGCTGGTAATGCAGCCAATGGGAGCTGCGGGGGCGGTGCCTGTGGGCGGAGGCAGCACATGGAGTTAGGAGCTGAGGAAGTGGAGTTCCTGGATCCCTTCCGGGGAGCCCCACCACAGGTAAGCACCGCCCCATACCCTACTCCCCAGCTCTGAGCTTTCCCACCACCAAACTCCTGCTGCTGGGGTGTGGGGAGGCTGGAGACTGCTCCAGCAGCGGCCAATGCACCTGGCCCAGGGGCAGCCCGAGCTGCTCAGGCGGCTCCTGGGCTAGCCACACGGGCCGCTGCAGAAGTCACGGAGGTCACGGAAAGTCACGGAATCTGTGACTTCCGTGACAAACACGGAGCCTTAATAATAAAAGAAATTCACTGATGGGCAAAGTAAGAAAAATGCTGATTGAGAACTTAGTAGGGCTTGATTTGAGGATATTTACTTTGGATATTTTGCCATGCGATGCTGACAATTAGTGTTTTAATGCTTAGAAAGCTTTCACTCTGTGAATCGCAACGCTTACTGTCGTTAAGTAATTATTGTCCGCCCCTCTGCAACTTTGAAAATGTACATCGATAAATATAAAAATAAAAATGCTTCAAAACCATCACTTTGAGCAACTGTGAACATTTAGATCAATCAAAATGGGGGGAAATGCTTAAAAATATTCATATTATCCACTGAAATGATCAAAACTGAATTCTGCCAAGGCTACTTATCAGCCACCGAAAATACTGCATTTTGCACATGCTCAGTAGACCTGAGATTTTAGCAGCTCGGATCCCTGAAGATTTTGCCCAGCTGGTCACACTCCAGCCTGTGGCTGTATCAGCTTTGCCCTGCAATTGCAGCTCCGGGCTGCTGCAGGCCATGCTTGGGCTGGGCACCTAAACTGAGAGGAGGGAGCCTGCTGCGCCCAGGCTGTAAGGAGGAGGAGGTGGCCTGATTTGAATGCAGATGGGGTAGGGGAGGGACCTGTGGAGGGTAGGTGGGGGGAGTAGATGGGGAGAAGGAGCCTGCAGGGGAGGGCACGAAGGACTGGGAGTGGGGTCTGGGGGAGGGACTGGGGCTGGCTGGGCTAGGAGACTGGGAAGGGGAGCTAGGGAGGAAAATGTCGGGGGACAGACTTGGAGCCAGTAGGTTGGGGGAGACTGAGATTGGCTCGGTGGGGTAGAAGGGGTCAAGTTTAGGGGAAAGGGGCAGAAAAGTCTGTGTCCACTACAGCACACTCCCCTCGAGAGCCTGGAATGGAACTCAACCATGGAGTCTCACCATGTCTCTGCTGTCAGCAAATAGGTATGAATCACTCTAGCAAAGTTCCACACAGAGGATGACAACCTACTACTGCTATTGTTACTCCAATAACTCAAGTGACAGCAGTTTGTACAGTAGATCTAAACCTGTAGTAGTTCCAACCCTGCTGTTAACCTATGTGGGTGTCAATATAGCGATGGAATTCCTAGTTTTTTCACTTTGTTTTTTTTTTTTTTTTAAATCTGGAAAATCACACAGAAAACCCCCTGCCTTGTTCTTATCCCTTATGATCCAGCCTTTAATTACATGATCACATACTGGTTTTCCACAGGATGACTCTGCTCCAGGGATGAGCCAGGGTTGTGAAATGGAGACGGTTGTTAGTAGGGGCCCCGCCATTGCGGACGTTGGAAGGTGTGCAGCGAACGAGGCAGGGGCTTGCAGGCAGAGAGAGAGGATGGTCTCATGGTGAACAGAAGTTGAATGCTGCTCTGGAGATTTGGATCCTGTCCCTGGGTGATTCTGGGCAAGTCACTTAAACCCAACTTTTCACAGGTTGTCGCTGATGGTGTCTCTCTCATTTTTGGGTGCCTGGCTCAAGATCCTGGGGTCTGATTTGCAGAAGTGTGGAGCACTCACAGCTGTGACTGAAGTCAGTGCGTCCCTGGCTTTGAACATAGGAAGCACTTTAAGAGTACTCTGAAAAATCAGCTTCCAGGGCTCAGATTAGGCACCCAAAATGAGTGGGTACCTGGGCCTTAATCTCAGTGCCTCAGTTCCCGCCTGTACAATGGGGATAATAGCACAATGCTCACCTTACAGGGGAGGTTGAAAATAAATCCTTTAATGTCTTTGAAGCACTCGGGTACGTAGTGATATGTCCAGTAGAAAAGCGCACGAGAAAACGAACCTTCAGAGCAAGGGTTGACCAGTGCGCGGTGAGGCTGGGGCCACACACATTGCATGGGGAGAAGCCCAAATATTGAATAGCTGCTCATTAAGGGAGCACTGGCCATCCTGGGCACTGAATGAAGCAGAGGTCCTGTGGAAAACACAGTGTGATTGTGCAATTAACGACTACGTCATAATGCACATGCACAAGGGGGCTGAATTAAGGTTGCCCAGGCGACCTTAATTCGGGCATTTCCAAACTTTCGAGTGCTCAGCTTTGCAACCTGACTAATGTTCTTTTAATGTCGGTTTGGGTGCGTAGCAAGAATTCTAGATAATGCCACCCAGCTCTTCCCTGTATGCTGCTTTGGATCTTACAGAGACTCAAAAGAGGCCTCTTAAATCTCACATGTGAACGTCACTTATTCTCCAGGATTTGACCAAAGTCTGCAGCCATCGCATGTGATCGAAGGGCTTGAGACCCACCCACAGGTGCCATCACTCTCTGGCTGTGGGGGGGGTCTGGCTGGCATTGAGACGGGGTAGATGCTAATCTGTCAGCCTCCGGAGTCTGGGCCAAGTTCAGAGCAGTATGCCGAATGCCGAGTCGATGCAGTAGTGACCTGGGGCCATTCTGTTTCACAGCCACACCTTGGAGATGTGCTTAGCCAGATCTAACTCCCTTGGGACATTTACTCAGACCACAACATCAACGAGTATCTTGGCACAATGGGCAGCATTTGCTCTGGTGAGACTGAAATGCCAGGGGCTACAGGGCAGCACCAAGCTATATTGTCAGAGCTCAGGGGTGCTGGGGTCCCAAGACTGGAACCGCAGGGGAGCTGCAGGGCAAGACTGAGGGGCAGTGGCAGAGCAGTGGGGGAGGCCAGGGCTGGAATTGGGGGAGGAGGGGCTGGGATTGAAGTGCATTGGCATTGCTGGGGGGGCGGGGGAAAGGGGAGCCAGTGCTGTAATAGCAGGGGGGGCTGCAGGTCAGGGCTGAGGGACATTGGCAGAGCTGTGAATGGGGGAGGAGCTGGGATAACAGGGAGGCTGGGATCACAGGGAGGCTGCAGATCAGAATTCATAGATTACAAGGCCAGCAGGGACCACTGTGATCATCTAGTCTGCCTCCCGTATACAACGGGCTATATAAACTCCTAGAGCAGATCTCTTGGAAAAACATCCCAGCTTGATTTAAAAATGGCCAGTGATGGAGAATCCACCACGACCCTTGGTACATTGCTCCAGTGGTTAATTACATTCACTGTTAAATATCCACACCTTATTTCCAGTCTGCATGGATCCAGGTCTTGTCCTGCAGGTTCCCTGTCCCTAAAAGGGGATTGTGTTCTACCTTTCTGTGCTAGCTTGAAGAGCCCGGTATTAAATATTTGTTCCCCATGTAAGCACTTATAGATTGACCAAGTTACCCCTTAACCTGCTCTGTGTTAAACTGCATGGGTATCCACATAGCAGAGACTAACCTCCCGAAGTCCTCTGCCAGCACAAACTGGGATCAGCGGAAAACCCGAGAGGGATTCCTTGCGGGGAGGGGGGCAGGATTTTCTTTGGTTGTTCCAAACTCCTGGTCAGGGATCTGGAGGGTGCATGTCCCTGACATTCCATCTGCAAAGCTGCTGAAAGCCCCAGCACTGCTGCAGTTAACGGCAATTCCCCTTCAGCAGCGATGGGGCAGGGCCTGGGAGCCTGTGATGCCGATGTGATCGCTGCAGTCCCGGCACAGCACGTGGGAGCTAGCGATGCTGGGTAGCCGAGCCCAGCTTCTCCAAGGAGCAGGGCTCAGGAGCTGAGGTTATTGGGCTGAGCGGTGCTGTCATCTGCACAGAGAAGGGAAAGGGGTGGAAATCTGGGGAACATAAGAGCTTGTAGATCCTTGTTGAGCTTGGAGGATGAGGTTAGTCCATGCATCTCAGAGCTGTTGAGCCCCCAAGAGAGGTCAAGGGTTTGAATACTTGCCAAGGGCTTGGAGATGCCTGGATGAAAGGAGATGGAGAAGCCATGGCATCATGGCCCACTCCACTCTGCTCTAGCTGCTGCTTGTGGTCCTGGCTCCCTTAGGAATGCTAAGAATCCCCATCGCTTTCTGCTGCTTCTCCTGGACTTGTCCCACTGACCTCTACACCCCCAAAGGGGGTAGGATGGGGCTCTGCGCTGAGACTCAGGGGACCTGGGTCCCATTCTCAGCTCTGCCATAGACTCCCAATCTGGCCTTGGCCACATCACTTAATCTCTCTCAGCCTCAGTTCTCCAGCTGTAGAATGGGGGACAACAATCCGCTCTCTTGCCTGCACCCCATGTCTGTCTTGTCTATTCAGATGGCATTGGGGCAGGGCCTGTCTCTTCCTCTGTGTCCATGCAGCACCGAGCACGAGGAGGCTCTGATCTCTGTCGGGTCTTCTAGGCACTAGAAATAACTAATAAGGAGGGGACCTAGGACTGACCAGATCAAAACACCAGCCCGCGACATTGCGTCTAACAGCAGACAGTACAAGGAGAGATGGAGGCTTGAGGCAGAAAAAGCAATTGCAATGAGCAATGTATAGACCAATGCTTCCACACAGGAACCCCACTGTGCATCCAGCCAATGCAAGAAGGGATAAAATTCCTCCCCGTGATCCATCCGTCCCTGGGCTCCGTCAGCGGCCTGGCTCAGTTCTATTTGAAAACCAGGCCTTCGAGGTTTGGGCCTTTTTTTTTTTTTTTTTTAACTGTGTTAAAACAACAAACTCGAGTGCTAAGTCCATTATGGGTACATTATGCAAAGCGATGCAAATTGCAACATAAATCAAGCTGACAGTCAAACTAAAAGTTGCCAAGAAAAGCCCTCACATTCCCTCTGGACAGCGCTTCGTGAGCAACTGAGTGTATCTGCTGATGTCAATTGCATAATGGTCTTTGGATCAGCAGCCGGGCTTTTTTCCTCGCTTATTACCGCATTCCCTTCTCCCCAGAACCTCGCTCCGCCTGCCCAGTGCAGAGACGCTCGGCAGAACATAGCTGCCTTTCCTTTCCCCTTGGCTATCAGGGGGTGCAAATGCCACAGGCAGATGGAGCGACTGATACCTAGAGCAGCGGGGGAGTTCCTGCACTGTTATGATGCGGAGCGGTGCAGTGAGACCAGTACCGTTAACCTCGCACGGGGCTTTATTTTCTATGATTTGTTGCAGAGGGGAGTTAAGGACTGGTTATAAGCAAAGCCCTGTGGATTAACTGGGTAGCTTTAGAACTCACCCCACCCAGCAGAACTGTGAACCAGAGTCTAACCCAGGGGTCTCCAACACGCGGCCCGCGGAGCTATTTTCTGCAGCCTGCCAAGTTCCCCATGCCCTCCCCAACCCCCCCAGTTATTTCCTGCAGCCGCCAAGCTCCCCTCCCGCCCCACAGTGCGCCGCGTCCCCACTCCTCTACCTACCTCCAGGCGCTTCCCGCCACCAAACAGCTGTTTGGTGGTATTTAGCGCTTTCCAGGAGGGAGGGGGGAGGAGTGGGGAGCCATGTGCTCAGGGGAGGAGGCGGAGAAGAGGCAGGGCAGGGGTGGGGATTTGGGGAAGGGGTTGGAATAGGGGAAGGGAGGGGGCAGAGTTGGGGTGGGGACTTTGGAGAAGGGGTTGGAAGGGGGGGAAAGGCAGGGCAGGGGCAGGGCCTCATGGAAGGGGTGGAGTGGGGGCGGGGCCAGGCGCAGGGGGGAACGGTGTCAGTGATGCAGCCCTCTGGCCAATGTACTAGTCTTCATGTGGCCCTCCTGGTAATTTGAGTTTGAGATCCCTGGTTTAACCTTTTCTGGGGTGAGGTGAGGGGAAGTAAATGACCGGCCCCAAGAGAGTTTTCCAAGCAGAAAGTCATTCATAGAGTTCAAGGCCAGAAGCGGCCATTAAATCACCTGGCTGACCACCTGTATAGCACACTGGCTCCATTTCCCTCCGTACTGAGCCCACTCACTTGTGTCTGGCTGAAACCCGTCTTTCAGAAAGGCATCCAGGCTGTATCTGAAGTCATCAAGCGACAGGGAACCCACCATTTCACTTCCCGGTTTTCTAACTGGAATTTGCCTGCCTTCAGCTTCCAGCCACTGGGTCTTGTTCTGTCTTTCTCCACTAGATTACAAAACACTTTAGTTCCTGGTATTTCCCCTCTGCAAAGGGACTTATCCACTGTAATCAAGTCACCTCTCCGTCTTCTTGTTGATAAGCTAAACAGATTGAACTCTTTAAGTCTCACTCGGAGGTATATTTTTCCACCCCTTAACATAATTTTTCTGACTCTTTTCTGCATCTTTTTCAATTTTTCAACATCTTTTTGAAAGTGGGGACACCAGAACTGGGTGCCCCTGTCGCAGAGCTAGAGCTCTTGGGCATGTGCCAGACTGAACCCCCCATGCACTGTCCCTAGTTTGAGGGCTCTAGGCACACTCTTGGGGTGCAGATCTCCCTGCTGAGAGCTGAGATCTCCACAGACCAACTGCCTCACCCCAGGACCAGAACTGGTCCCCAAACTCCCCCATAGCTTCAACACACCCACACCCAGAACTCAGCCCTCCATGCATTTTTGAATCCACAGGTTATATCTTCGATGGGCACATGATCGGTGTAGCACATAACAGGTGCACATGCACGCACAGAGACTTTGCACAGGATTCTAAAGCACCATTCTCTCTTTTAAGTAAAGAGCAAAGGGCAGAGAGTACAGATTATTTAGAAAACAACACACACCCATAACACAATGCCCCTCGCTAGCTCACCCTTCCCTGGGAAGTCCCTGGGGGATGGGCTGAGTTCGGGTAGGGTTCCCCCTTGTCTTATCAGGCTCCTGCTGCAGCTCCCCTCTGCTTGGGCTGATGAAAATGGCCAAAGACACCATGCAGAGCAACTCCTTCCTTCTTACAACCTCCCAGTCCCTCTCTCAGGTATATAGTATATATAGGTATATAATATATATAATATATATATATTATAAACTGTTCAGGAAGGACAGGCAGGGCAGAAAAGGTGGGGGAGTAGCACTGTATGTAAGGGAGCAGTATGACTGCTCAGAGCTCCGGTACGAAACTGTGGAAAAACCTGAGTGTCTCTGGATTAAGTTTAGAAGTGTGTGCAACAAGAGTGATGTCATGGTGGGAGTCTGCTATAGACCACCGGACCAGGGGGATGAGGTGGATGAGGCTTTCTTCCGGCAACTCACGGAAGCTACTAGATCGCATGCCCTGATTCTCATGGGTGACTTTAATTTTCCTGATATCTGCTGGGAGAGCAATACAGCGGTGCATAGACAATCCAGGAAGTTTTTGGAAAGCGTAGGGGACAATTTCCTGGTGCAAGTGCTAGGGGAGCCAACTAGGGGGAGCGCTTTTCTTGACCTGCTGCTCACAAACCGGGTAGAATTAGTGGGGGAAGCAAAAGTGGATGGGAATCTGGGAGGCAGTGACCATGAGTTGGTTGAGTTCAGGATCCTGACGCAGGGAAGAAAGGTAAGCAGCAGGATACGGACCCTGGACTTCAGGAAAGCAGACTTTGACTCCCTCAGGGAACAGATGGCCAGGATCCCCTGGGGGACTAACATGAAAGGGAAGGGAGTCCAGGAGAGCTGGCTGTATTTCAAGGAATCCCTGTTGAGGTTACAGGGACAAACCATCCCGATGAGTCGAAAGAATAGTAAATATGGCAGGCGACCAGCTTGGCTTAATGGTGAAATCCTAGCGGATCTTAAACATAAAAAAGAAGCTTACAAGAAGTGGAAGGTTGGACATATGACCAGGGAAGAGTATAAAAATATTGCTCGGGCATGTAGGAAAGATATCAGGAGGGCCAAATCGCACCTGGAGCTGCAGCTAGCAAGAGATGTCAAGAGTAACAAGAAGGGTTTCTTCAGGTATGTTGGCAACAAGAAGAAAGCCAAGGAAAGTGTGGGCCCCTTACTGAATGAGGGAGGCAAGCTAGTGACAGAGGATGTGGAAAAAGCTAATGTACTCAATGCTTTTTTTGCCTCTGTTTTCACTAACAAGGTCAGCTCCCAGACTGCTGTGCTGGGCATCACAAAATGGGGAAGAGATGGCCAGCCCTCTGTAGAGATAGAGGTGGTTAGGGACTATTTAGAAAAGCTGGACGTGCACAAGTCCATGGGGCCAGACGAATTGCATCCGAGAGTGCTGAAGGAATTGGCGGCTGTGATTGCAGAGCCCTTGGCCATTATCTTTGAAAACTCGTGGCGAACGGGGGAAGTCCCGGATGACTGGAAAAAGGCTAATGTAGTGCCCATCTTTAAAAAAGGGAAGAAGGAGGATCCTGGGAACTACAGGCCAGTCAGCCTCACCTCAGTCCCTGGAAAAATCATGGAGCAGGTCCTCAAAGAATCAATCCTGAAGCACTTAGAGGAGAGGAAAGTGATCAGGAACAGTCAGCATGGATTCACCAAGGGAAGGTCATGCCTGACTAATCTAATCGCCTTTTATGATGAGATTACTGGTTCTGTGGATGAAGGGAAAGCAGTGGATGTATTGTTTCTTGACTTTAGCAAAGCTTTTGACACGGTCTCCCACAGCATTCTTGTCAGCAAGTTAAGGAAGTATGGGCTGGATGAATGCACTATAGGGTGGGTAGAAAGCTGGCTAGATTGTCGGGCTCAACGGGTAGTGATCAATGGCTCCATGTCTAGTTGGCAGCCGGTGTCAAGTGGAGTGCCCCAGGGGTCGGTCCTGGGACCCGTTTTGTTCAATATCTTCATAAATGATCTGGAGGATGGTGTGGATTGCACTCTCAGCAAATTTGCGGATGATACTAAACTGGGAGGAGTGGTAGATACGCTGGAGGGGAGGGATAGGATACAGAAGGACCTAGACAAATTGGAGGATTGGGCCAAAAGAAATCTAATGAGGTTCAATAAGGATAAGTGCAGGGTCCTGCACTTAGGATGGAAGAATCCAATGCACCGCTACAGACTAGGGACCGAATGGCTCGGCAGCAGTTCTGCGGAAAAGGACCTAGGGGTGACAGTGGACGAGAAGCTGGATATGAGTCAGCAGTGTGCCCTTGTTGCCATGAAGGCCAATGGCATTTTGGGATGTATAAGTAGGGGCATAGCGAGCAGATCGAGGGACGTGATCGTTCCCCTCTATTCGACACTGGTGAGGCCTCATCTGGAGTACTGTGTCCAGTTTTGGGCCCCACACTACAAGAAGGATGTGGATAAATTGGAAAGAGTACAGCGAAGGGCAACAAAAATGATTAGGGGTCTAGAGCACATGACTTATGAGGAGAGGCTGAGGGAGCTGGGATTGTTTAGTCTGCAGAAGAGAAGAATGAGGGGGGATTTGATAGCTGCTTTCAACTACCTGAAAGGGGGTTTCAAAGAGGATGGCTCTAGACTGTTCTCAATGGTAGCAGATGACAGAACGAGGAGTAATGGTCTCAAGTTGCAATGGGGGAGGTTTAGATTGGATATTAGGAAAACTTTTTCACTAAGAGGGTGGTGAAACACTGGAATGCGTTACCTAGGGAGGTGGTAGAATCTCCTTCCTTAGAGGTTTTTAAGGTCAGGCTTGACAAAGCCCTGGCTAGGATGATTTAACTGGGACTTGGTCCTGCTTTGAGCAGGGGGTTGGACTAGATGACCTTCTGGGGTCCCTTCCAACCCTGATATTCTATGATTCTATGATTCTATGATTCAGGTGACTCCCAGAGCAGCTTCTTAGGTGAACACAGACCCTACTGGGTGACTTCTCCTCAACAACCCTGTTCTGGGTGACACCCAGCCTGTTGTCTAGGATGTTTGTATTTGAATAGCAGACCACCCTGATTTAATGATCCTGTATTATATTACTGCTCCTTGGGACTTCAGTCCACCGTGGGGATGAAAGGACAGAGAAGGCAAAGGGCTGCACATTCAAAATGAAGTTTGCAGTTTGGTCAGGATACACACAGAAAGTTCATAATCCCACACAGAACTCAAACTGTAGAGACATTACAAAATCACCACAACTGCATTCCAGTATCAGGTCTCACCAATGAATTAAAATCACCTCCCTGCGCCTACTCACCACTCCCTTGTTTATGCACCCAAGGATCACATCTTCTTTTGGCCACAGTATCACTCTGGCAGCTCGGGTCAAGTTGCTTGCCCACCACAAGCCTTAAATACTTTTCAGAGTCTTTGCTTTCCAGGACAGAGTCCCGCTGTTCTGTAGGGCTGGCCTGTGTTCCTTGTTCCTAGGTGTATAGGTGGAAGAGGTGTGAACTTCTCCCATTCACTCAATGGGGTATTAACTTGGAAACAATTGTCTGATTGTTTTAGAGTAGCAGCCGTGTTAATCTGTATCCGTAAAAAGAAAAGGAGGACTTGTGGCACCTTAGAGACTAACAAATTTATTTGAGCATAAGTTTTCGTGAGCTACAGCTCACTTCATCAGTTCACTTAAAAGTCAGTTTGTTAACTATTCCAGTGCTGATCCTTTCAGCTCATTGGCATGAAGTGTCCAGTCCTGCTGATGTATGCATGTGGCACATTCAGATTACACAGAATCTCAGTTTGCCTTCTAACAGGTATGTTTCTAGGCATTGTGGTTGGGAAGTAAACCTGGAACATGTGAACGGAGCATAACCAATGCAGTGACGTCTGCCTGAGTCTGCAGACAGCCTGAAAGAATAATTCAGAGAGGTGTGAACAGGCCAACCCCCATTAATCCTATTGGAACATTAACACTGAAGTCTAATGAAGACACATAAAATGTCAGCATTAACTATTTCATTGCTCTTCTTTTTAGCAGATGGAATGGTGAAGGGAAGACGGCCACAGGGAAGGAAATGCAGGAGGAAGAAAGGAGTGACACACACACAGGGAAGTGGAAGAGAAACAAAGGGCAGGAACAGCACTGGCCCTGAAGGGGAGCAGATGTCCCATTAAGTGGTGCTGAATGTGAGAGCAAAGCATTGAACAAACGGGAGATGGAAGTTTAGGGACTTTATGGAGTCCCTAGTCTGCCCTTGATCTTTGTGCAAACCTCCCATTGAGGTCTGGGGCGAAGTCCTAAATTACACTCCAGGCCATGCGACATACCTTGGAGCTCCAGATGCCTCAGTTTCCCCTCTGTACAATGTCCTACCTTGCAGGGGGGTTGTGAGAGTAGATATACTAAAGATTGTGTAATGGGGACCAATAAGTTCCATACACTAAGCCAACTGGTAGTGGCATCATACCATTGTAGCTCCAGCAGGTATGTCTGCCACCAACACCCTCTGAAGAGAGGATGATGGAGCATGGGAAGCGAAGGCTTCCCCTTGAGTTCATATCATTGTCTGGTTAAGTAACAGACTGCCTGGCACCCGCCAAGCCAGGCAGTGGATCAGAGGGAGTGCCACATGGTTGGGAATGCTGCAGTCTCTTTCTCGAATCTAACTCAGCCCACAGACAGGAGACAGAACAGCACGTCCTCAGGATGCTGCTGAAAGCAGCGCTGATGACTCAGTAAGGAGGCAGGCACGCTTCCCTCTTAGCTCGTAACACACAAATGCCCGACAAACCAGGGCAGGGGATGCTGTGCTGTCAAACCAAGGACCTGGGCAACTAAGTTCAGGGAAGATCCCAGGGCTTGCACCCCGCAGCGCAAAGGTGCTCCATGCAGCATCTTAGTCAAATTCGAGCTCGAGCTGTTGCAGCACATTCTGAAATTCCTCAGCCATGTTAGTGAGGGAGAGGGCCACTTCAGGAAGAGGGAGCATGGCCTAGTGGCTCAAGGCACTGGACTAGAAATCGGGAGACCCGAATGTCACAAAGTCACTGGACGATGCTCTGGAACGACTCCATACGAAGCCAGGCAGGAGGACTCTGGGGAACCCTCCTCTCCCAGGGCAAGAAGCTTACACAACTTTGACCTTCCTGGGGCTGACCTTGGTGCATTCAGCATCCCCATCCACACCGGGCAGGACCGCACATGCAGGGCTGCTGGGGAAGCCAGTGGGTCCTGCACCCCCAGTCCACAGTCAGACATGACTCTCAGCCAGCCAGTAAAACAGAAGGTTTATTAGACAACAGGAACATGGTCTAAAACAGAGCTTGTAGGTACAGGGAACAGAACCCCTCAGTCAGGTCCGTCTTGGGGGGCAGGGAGGCCAGAGTCCCATCTAAGCCTCCCCCCATTTCCCCAGCCAGCTCCAAACTGAAACTCTCCAGCCCCTCCTCTCCTTTGTGTCTTTCCCAGGAGGCCACCTGATCTCTTTTTCTCCAACACCTTCAGTTGGCACCTTTGCAGAGGAGGGACCCTGGCCACCAGTTGCCAGGAGACAGGGTGTCAGCCATTCTTTCTGCAGCACCATCACACTGACCCCCTAGGGCTCTGCCACAATCACATACCCTTATCCCACCACCTGGATACTTAAGAACTGCATAGGGGAAACTGAGGCACCCACACATTATTCAGAGAAAACATTAAGAACATACCCATTTCGTCACACCGCATTCTAAACCTGACTCTGCCACTGATCTGCTGTCTGTGACACACCTTGGGCTATTCTCGGTTTCCCATCCAACCCTTTGTACCCCTGTCTATTAAACTAAGCTCTTTGGAGCAGGGACTGATGACCCCAGTTTGTAGTGTAGACATGTCCTGTGTGTTTGTACGCTCCTAGCAAAATGGAGCCCTGATCCCCATTGGGGCCTCTAGCTACTGTCTCAAATCTAAATAACAACATACTGTTGTGTTGTGGAGCTATCAGCTGTTAAGCAGCTGTAGTGCCCACCCCCAGAGACAGCTGCAGTGATCTTTATATTGCTGCAAAGTACTCTGAGCCTTTAAGAAGGTGCTGTATAAAACAATAATCAATCTTGGGAACTTACTCCCCCCATGACAGTGATTTATGTTATACAGCGAGGCTATTGATTTATTCTTTGTGATATACTACCCGGATCCTGGCTAATTAATATTCCTTCATAATTTCCAAGAGCTGATGATGTTATCTTAAACAGCTCCCCAAGACGGGCTTCCATATTGATGAGGTTGATGTATGTGTTTAAGCTGATGACATCTAAATATGCTTCCCATCATATTTAAGCTCTGTGTTTAACTTCTAATGGACTAGGAAGATTTCCTCTGAAATAGAATTTTAAATTAAACGAATTTTAGGAGCCAAGTGAGCAGGGCCTGTTGGGGAACTAGTTAGGAGCTCCCTTCGGTTCCTGGATATTCATAGACCAAGTCCAGAAGGGTCCATCATGAGCCCCAGATCTAATCTCTTGCATAACACAGGCCAGAGAATTTCACCCAGTAATGCCTGCATCCAACCCAATAACTTGTGATAAATTATACTGACAAGCAGAATTGCATCTGGCTTTCCAAAATCATGAGATGGGCCTGCCAAAATTATGAGATTGGCTTAAAAATCATGAGATTTACACAGTAATACCTTGGGGGGGGTCTCTTTCTTTGCCTTCTGCTGTTGCAGCTGTTAGGGATTACATTTCTCTCTGCTAGGCATTTCCTTCTCTTTGTTAACAAAAGCGGAGTCCTCAGCCCATCACCTGACTCCAGCAGTTGAGGCTTTAAGAAAACCACCAACTCTTTTCAGACTCATAGATTCATAGATACTAAGGTCAGAAGGGATCATTCTGATCATCTAGTCCGACCTCCTGCACAACGCAGGCCACAGAATCTCACCCACCCACTCCTACGAAAAACCTCACCTATGTCTGAGCTATTGAAGTCCTCAAATCATGGTTTAAAGACTTCAAGGAGCAGAGAAGCCTCCCTCAAGTCACCCATGCCCCATGCTGCAGAGGAAGGCGAAAAACCTCCAGGGCCTCTCCAATCTGCCCTGGAGGAAAATTCCTTCCCGACCCCAAATATGGCGATCAGCTAAACCCTGAGCATATGGGCAAGATTCACCAGCCAGATACTACGGAAAATTCTTTCCTGGGTAACTCAGATCCCATCCATCTAATATCCCATCTCAGGGGATTAGTCCTATTTACCCTGAATATTTAAAGATCAATTAATTACCAAAATCACATTATCCCATCATACCATCTCCTCCATAAACTTATTGAGTAGAATCTTAAAGCCAGATAGATCTTTTGCCCCCACTGCTTCCCTTGGAAGGCTATTCCAAAACTTCACTCCTCTGATGGTTAGAAACCTTCGTCTAATTTCAAGTCTAAACTTCCTGGTGACCAGTTTATACCCATTTGTTCTTGTGTCCACATTGGTGCTGAGCTGAAATAATTCCTCTCCCTCTCCTGTATTTATCCCTCTGATATATTTATAGAGAGCAATCATATCTCCCCTCAACCTTCTTTTAGTTAGGCTAAACAAGCCAAGCTCCTTAAGTCTCCTTTCATAAGACAAGTTTTCTATTCCTCGGATCATCCTAGTAGCCATTCTCTGTACCTGCTCCAGCTTGAATTCATCCTTTTTAAACATGGGAGACCAGAACTGCACACAGTATTCTAGGTGAGGTCTCACCAGTGCCTTGTATAATGGTACTAAAACCTCCTTATCCCTACTGGAAATGCCTCTCCCGATGCATCCCAAAACCGCATTAGCTTTTTTCACAGCCATATCACATTGGCAGCTCATAATCATCCTATGATCAACCAATACTCCAAGGTCCTTCTCCTCTTCTGTTACTTCTAATTGATGCATCCCCAATTTATAACTAAATTGTTATTAATCCCTAAATGCATAACCTTACACTTCTCACTATTAAATTTCATCCTATTACTATTACTCCAGTTTACAAGGTCATCCAGATCCTCCTGTATAATATCCCGATCCTTCTCTGAATTGGCAATACCTCCCAGCTTTGTATCATCTGCAAACTTTATTAGCACACTCCCACTTTTTGTGCCAAGGTCAGTAATAAAAAGATTAAATAAGATTGGTCCCAAAACCGATCCCTGAGGAACTCCACTGGTAACCTACCTCCAACCTGACAGTTCGCTTTTCAGTAGGACCCGTTGCAGTCTCCCCTTTAACCAATTCCTTATCCACCTTTTGATGTTCATATTGATCCCCATCTTCTCCAATTTAACTAATAATTCCCCATGTGGCACGGTATCAAATGCCTTACTGAAATCTAGGTAAATTAGATCCACTGCATTTCCTTTATCTAAAAAGGACTCAATAAAACGGCAGGGGTTGGCAACATTGGAAAAGGGACAAGAAATTAATTTAAAGATTCCTTAGGTTAACAACATTATCCTCTAGATTCACACTAAAATCAGATTTACAATCAAACTTATTTTTTCCATCCTTACCCTGATTGTTTATTTAGATTTATGCAAATGATACAAAAGGGCTCCTATCCATATGCCCTGGGAGCCCTTGACATAGCTTAAAAGTACAGCTAAGTGCAGCTATACCGTGAATTATAACTTAAATGCCAGTGAGCCAGGCAACTTAAAACCCTGAAAGTCATCTCCCTTTCCAACAATTCCCCCCCCTTCTGATACTTCCCCCCAACCCAACCCCATTTTCAAACACCTGAGAAAAATGAAAAGACCTGGAGGTGATCAGACTTTGGTTGTTTCAGACTAGGAGGAAGGAGTGAATTCTGAAGTCCGGAGATGCTCAGAGAAAATGCCCTTCCTAAGAGTAGCTCCTCTTCTTTATATCAGCTTGGGCTTCGGAACGAGACTGGACTGCCCAGGCCCATGTCAATTGCACCCCCCCCAATCCCACCGCACTTGCGCTGTTTCTCAGGCACTAGCCCAAGGAATTGCATTTGACCTCAATGTTCCAAAGTTTTACACCTAAGCTAAATTTGTGGGGGTGGGAGGCCCTGTATCAAAAGCTACACTTCCATCCCCTCTCACCAGAGAGGTGACTGCTCCTATCCTGCCTGCACACAAATAAATTGCAACCTTTTAATTAAACTCCTGGTGATGAGTTATCGAGGCCACAAAGTAAAACACCGAGAAGTAGCTTCTGGAGCCACTGTAGTTATTAGATTTCGCCCTCACACCAGACCTGGTTCCCCAGATGTTTACAACCAGATCCAGCTGTTCTTCATCAGTCTTTCTCGATCAGTGTCACCAGGCCCTGGTGTCGTGCTTCCACCAGGTCCTGCGTCCTTCACCAGACACCAATTTTGCTCAGCCGGCTGCTCATTTTTCTTTCTGCACTCTGACACGTTTTCACCCAGCTCCTAATCCGTCTCTCTCCATTCACAACTCAAGCCGTTTATTGATGCTCTGTTTCTAACCCGCCCTCCCCCCAACCCCCATCAGGACAAAGTAGCCTATCAATTAAATAACATGCCATGTCCGGTTTCCCATGCACTCTCCCTTCCCCCATCAGCATCCTGGGAAATTTATAGACGAGGCTCAGTGCAAAGCAGACAAGGAGTGCTTACATGTGAAAGGTCTCGCTAACCAGTGTGGTGGAAATGTTCTCCAGCCAGGATGCAAGCCCCATAGAGAATGCCATGCTGCTAAATGCTTATTTTGCCTCCATGTAAAACAGTGAGTCAAATTGATGGGCAGCATGATCTAGGGGCTAGAGCAGTGAGACCTGGCAGCCCAACTCCCCCACTGATTATTTATTATTCGTATCGTGGTAGCTCCTAGGAGCTGCAGTCAGGGACCAGAAACCCATTGCTTAGGCGCGGTGCAAACACAGAATAAAAAGACAGGTTTCAGAGTAGCAGCCGTGTTAGTCTGTATTCGCAAAAATAAAAGGAGTACTTGTGGCACCTTAGAGATTAACAAATTTATTAGAGCATAAGCTTTCGTGAGCTACAGCTCACTTCATCGGATGCATTTTTGCATCCGATGAAGTGAGCTGTAGCTCACGAAAGCTTATGCTCTAATAAATTTGTTAGTCTCTAAGGTGCCACAAGTACTCCTTTTCTTTTTAATAAAAAGACAGTCCCTGTCCCAAGCTGTTTACAATCTAAGTAAACTCAGTGTGTGATCTTAGACAAATGATTCTACCTTTGTTTCAATTTCTCTTTGTAAGGTATGTGTGTGTGTGTGTGTGTGTGTGTGTGTGTGTGACAATTCTCACCTCCAAACAAATTGTGGGACTTAATTGTTTGCTCTTAGCTTTGTGATACTTGGCTCAAAAGGGTGGGACAAATACAAAGTATAATTAGGCTTAGAAGGGATTAGATTTTTATGCATGTGTCAGCAAACATCAATTTCACCATACACACTCAAACCCACAAAAAAAAACATTTTCATTGATAATCTTTGAAATGTACAGCTGGGCAAAGTAAGAAAAATACTGCTTGAGAACCTATTAGAGTTTGCTTTAAGGACATTTACTTTGTAGATGCTGTCATGTGATGTGAACAATTTGTGTTTTAATGGTTATAAAGCTTTCACTTTTTGAATTTCCATATCTACTGTCATTAGATAATTATTGGCTGACCCGCCCATCATTTCCTGTAACGTCGAAATAGATATAAATAACAATAAATGCCTTCAGAGTAGCAGCCGTGTTAGTCTGTATTCGCAAAAAGAAAAGGAGTACTTGTGGCACCTTAGAGACTAATAAATTTATTAGAGCATAAGCTTTCGTGAGCTACAGCTCACGATGAAGTGAGCTGTAGCTCACGAAAGCTTATGCTCAAATAAATTTGTTAGTCTCTAAGGTGCCACAGGTACTCCTTTTCTTTTTAATAAATGCCTTAACACCCAGAATTTTGCACAACTGTGAAAACTGAAATTGATAAAATAGAAAATATGCTTACAAATATAAACATTGATATTATCTGTTGAAATTATCAAAAAATAGAGCTGGAATTCTACCAAGCCAAAGTATAATGATAAAACAACTTCAAGGCACATTTTAATGACTATACCAGAATGGATCTTCCCTCTGCTCTTACAATATCCCCAGACCTTTTAATCCAGTCCTAAGTCATTTCTACTTCCAAATGGCATACTATAATACCATATACTACTGTAAGGCAAACCAAACTAATTAATGTCTGCCACACACATGAACAGACATCCGCTCAGCTGCACTTCCTCCATGTAGCACACAGGAAGAGAAATCTCAACTTTCAACCCCAAATGCATAGGCCTCTATCGCACCAGGTACAGAGAGATCCCCCCACTCGCTGCAGCCCCTAGAGAGAGACATTGTACACCCGATTAGCTCTGAGTGTGAGCCTCTGGGAGGAAGGGAATGGCACACTTATAATACTGTCACATCGTCAAAGCACTGTACTTGCAATGATTGACACATTAATTCTCAACACGCCACCCCCCACCCCTCAGTGAAGTAGGAGTGTCTCACCCCACAGAGGAGGCAGCTGGGTGAAATGACTTGACTTGCCCAAGATCATAGAGGCAGTCGCATGCAAAACTCTTAACCATTGTGTCACGGTATGGATACGGAAAGGAAAAGCCTTAGAGACCTGCTGACTAGAAAATCCTCAAGACTTACCCTTGGCAGAGATGCTCCTTACTCAGCCAACTCACCGGCCTGGAAGATGCAGCTGGTCACGCACAAGGCAGACCTGAAAGAGATTTGTTTAAGAGCTAAATTAAAAGCACTTTTGCTCAGAGTTGGTCATTCACTATTTTCACAGATCCCGAGGCCAGGAAGGACATTGTGACCACCTAGTCTGACCTGCATAACACAAAGGAGTTGGTGTTTTTTCTAGTCAACCAGCAAAGGAGCAGCTCCCAAGTCAGACAAAAGGAGAGGTTGGAAAGTGCTCAGAAATTCCCAGCAGCCACAAAATACTTGAGAATCAGCGTCCCTGTTTTATGTCTCTTTATGGTTAAAAAGCTGTGTTTTCTCCCCTGCTTTGGCCCATCATATCTGAAGCGAGTGAGACTGACGAATACGACAAGCTCAGAATCCTATGCTTGGGTTGTGGCAGGATTTTAAATTCTAGGCGGAAGAAGTGGAGTAGAGACCAAGACATAATGGACTGAATTCCAGGTGGGTTTGGGCTGTGGCAGGGGAGAAGATGGGTGTGTGTCTCTCGCTTACACACTTTATTTTAGGGCACAGAGACTTCCACTTTAAAATGATTGACTTACTTTGAACCCCTGGCCTCTCGAGCTAAGAACTGTCTTGAGGATAGCCATTTTGAAAGGAAAGGACCTACTTGGCCTCAATTTATAGGTTACTTGGGGAGTGTAACGATTGGCTGTTCCCCACCCATCCACCCAATGAGCTAGATCCTAGGGCGCTGCTGGGATACTAGAGAATCTGGAAACCACACGATGCCCTGTAGTGTTTGTGTGCACTTCAGCTCTCTGGAATGGCAACCAGTGTGTGTGGGAGAGTGACAGAGTGATCGTGTTGTCCTAGAGTTTTTTACAGCCCCTGAAGCATGAAAGCCCTACCACTGCGAGAGCAGGCAGAGATTCCCCTTTGGTTCCAGTGGCAGGAGTCTTTGCTTTATAGAACACAAGGTACTGAGTTCTGTTCCTGGGTTTGACTGAAAGTCTCTCTGAGTTAGGCCTGGTCTATGCTTAAAACTTAGGTCTACCTAGCTCTGTCACTCGGGGATGTAAATTTTACACAGAGATATAGTTAAGCTGACTTAAGCCCTCATGTAGACACCACCAGGCCAACAGAGTCTTTCCACTGTATCCTCAGTCTTCCATGTCCTTGCTTGTTTTCCTCTTCATCCCTGGTTTTCTTTGCTGGTTGTTCTTCTCCCATTCTTATCAGATGTCCAGCCCACCTCAAACATGCCTTCTCCAGCCCATCTATCACTGAGGGTCCCAGGTTCATCTTACCCCTCATTTCTGCCATGCACACTCTGCCTACCCTGCACTTGCCTGCATTCTCCTCAGTATATTATTTTCTACTACTTGTATCTTCTTACTTCCATCTTGGTAACATCCACTGTTTCCAAACCCTAGAGCCAGCAGGGACAAACACATGCCTCATACACTGTTCCTCTCAGTTTGTTCCTTATTTGCTAGTCCAATAGCATTCCTTGCACCTTTTTCACTGCCGCCGCCAACGCACAGTGAAAGGGTTCTTCGTTTCAGTTCTCCTCATCTTTCTCCAATGACACTAAGTTTATTTCCCAAAGGCTAGGGTGACCAGACAGCAAATGTGAAAAATCGGGAGAGGGGGTGGAGGGTAATAGGAGCCTATATAAGAAAAAGATCCAAAAATCGGGACTGTCCCTATAAAATCGGGATACTTGATCACCCTACCACGGGCACAAATTCTTTCTTCTGAATCAGCTTCTCTCCTGAAATGTCAATCACCAGCTCTTCTTGCACCTTCCCAATTTGCATAACTCCAGCTTTCTTTGTGTTCTTCAAACCATGATCTTCCAACACAGATGCCCAGTCTGATCCCACATTTAGCAATTCCTCTTTGCTGTCAGCCATAAGGGCCAGGTCATCAGCATACATTGGTTCTCTGAGGCTTGGTTCTTCTACTGATTCACTTCATAACTCAGATGGAGAGAAATGGACTCAGCACTCTGCCTTGTCTCCATTGCACCGTCCCCTCAGAACTCTCGGAAATTCCATGTATTGTTACCTTAGGTTCTGACCCTCGATACTGCTTCTCTATCCTCTCCACTTCTTGAAGTGCCCCTTCCATCCATCTCACTACTCCAAACACTGGTGGAATCAAGCCATACGCTTTCTCAAGCCCAACAAATGCTCCAGGGCAGCAATGCCCTCCGTTGATCATTTTTTCAAACATCTGTCTCACTGCAAATAGCGGGTCTAGAGTTCTCCTTCCCTTCCAAAAGGCATGTTGCTCCTCTCCTATATTTGCCTCCACCTTGCCTCCAAAACTCTCACAAAGACTTTGAGAGGCTGATATAACAGGGCGATCCCCTGATAAGCGTTTGGATCATTTGCATCACCCTGACCCTTCCAAAGAGGCACCATCGATCCTGCTCTCCAGATACCCAAGCTTGATCCCAGCAAACACCTAGTAATGTATGAAGCCGCTTGACTCCAGTCCTCCAACTGCCTTGATCATATCAACAGTTATCGCCACCAGAGGCCTTACCATTCTTCACTTCATCCAGTGCTTCTTCTGCCTTGGCTCCAGAGCTTGACACCTTCTGTGGCTTCCCCATAACTGTCATCAGCTCACTTTTCATTTAATATTTTTTCCATATCGCTACCACCACTCATGGGCTGGTTCCCATGCTTCACACAAAAAGGTTGGGTTTCATTGTTCCTCTTTTTTTGCCAACCCAAACCCCAATTTCCTGCAGCCATCTTCCTCCAGCCTTCTGTACAATTCCTCGTCAGCCTCCAATCTTGCCTTAGCAACGACCTTTCCAGCACTGTGATGTGTGCAGATCTCCCAGGATGGCAATGGCATGGCAGGGCAATGAGTTAGTACAGCTGCTACAGCTGTTGGCCTCCCATTTATATAACAGCAGCTGCCGGCAGCAAAGGGAGGGACACTGCCCATGGGGTCCAGTCTTGCTCAGTGAGAGAAGACACCAGTGAGTTAACCCTTCACGGTGCAGGGTGTGTGAGAGATTCACTGCCCTGTCCCCCCCCTCAGCAGGAGGCAATAGCTGCTTTAATCCTCACTCCCACTCCCACTCCCCATCCCATCCCATCCTTCCGCCTCTGATCCCCAGTGTTGCTACAGACACCTCCGTGGGGGTGACAGCTGCTGCAAAGGCCCTAGTGGGGCGGCTGCCAGCAGTGGCTGTGATGGAACGAGGCAGCTGCGGGAGAGCAGGTGGGTGAGCCTGCCAGCTGGCAGTCTCCAGAGCCGCAGAGTCTCCATGCACTGGCCAGGGGCTGCACTGGGTCCCATCCATCCCCACAGCTGAGACCCAGCCCGAGGGCCGGGGGAGCAATGTTCTCAGGAGAAGCAAGAGGGAACCTGCCCCTGGGGGAGCTAGTGGGAGTAGCCTCCTCGTAGGCTGAGCCAGTTGGAGCTGAGAAGCGCCGGTCTCCACTCAAAGCCATCTCCTCTTCTTTCTGGGAGATCCACCGAGCTGGTCTCAGATGGGGTTCTATGTCCTGGCAGAGCTATTGGGAATCCCAGTGAGCAGCGTAGGGCCTCCGTGGGGTTGGCCCATCCCCAACTGTGCTGGGAGTCTCTTCGCTGGGGCTGGGCCAGGCTGAGCCTGTCTCTCTGGGAGTCACCTCGCTGATCGTTCTTCACCCAGCTCTGTGCTGGCCCGCGAAGTGTGCTGCTAACGCTCTCTTAGCAGGGCAGGTGTTCCTGTGCTAAGGAGCATTGCACCTGGGACCACCACTAGAGGGCATCATGATGCGCCGCATGAAGCCTTAGCCCCGCCCACAGCCTGGCACACCGGGCCGCGGCCGTTCAGCCTCTGCCCTTGGAGCCTCCCCGGTGGCAGGGAAGAACCAGGACTCGGCCAGAATGAAAGCAAAGGGGATTCTTCACTGAGGCCTCTGGGCACAGACTGGGACCCCGGGCACAGGAGCTAAGTCCTGGGCTGGACTTAGCCGCCATAGAAGACCCTGCTGACTCCAGAGCATCCCCCAGGGACAACGCTGCTGCCTCCTAGTGGGACAATACCCCCTGAGTCCCACAGCAGCCCCATCAAAATCAAGCCTGGCCTTTGCACTCTATCCAAGCCGGGGAGCGGAGGGGGCGGAGGGGGTCCTGCCCAGCCCCTGGATGATGGCCTAAAAACGCCCCCTCGGGTCCCTTATTGGGGGACTGTGCCTCCAAGGCCCGTCCCTGGCATCTGAACAAGGGCTGCTGGCTGCCCGCGGAATGGGTTTCCTTGGCTCTCCCTTCCCTGCACTGACCCCACGGCTGTGGGGGGAGGCGAGGTGCCGGGGCAGTGAAAGACCCCTGCCCCTTCTCGCTGGGGGGATATTTTGCTGAGGGGGCAGCATTTGGCAGCTGGGGTCCTGTCCCCTGCAGGGACTGCCCCTCGCCACTTGAAAGGAATCGTTCACAGTCACAGCTCGGAGGCTGATAGGGGATTGCTCCAGCCATGTTCCCATGTTCCCCTCGCACGGGCTCTCTGTCCCTCCACTCAGGTCCAGTTCCAGATGGCAGCCCCTCCTGCTTTTGTCTCACGCTCCCCACCTCGGTGTGCCGGCCAGCCTGCCTCCCTTTCGCTACTCTACAGCCCCTCCTGGCCTGAGCTGCCCGAGCCTCCTCCAGTATAAACAGTGACAGGAGATGAGGGACCGAGTGACGATCCCAACAGCCTGAGCCAGGTTCCTGAGGCCAGACCATACTCCCCATGGCCAGCACATGAAGCAAGGCTGGGCCAGCGCCTCTCAGAGACAGGCCCAGCATGGAATCAGAGGCTAGCTTTGGGGAGACATGCTTTCCCACCCCCCAGGAGGCCGGGAGATCGAAGGTCAAGGAAGGGGAGGCTGGATCAGCAAAAGAGAAATCCCCTTCTCCTAGTGAAGCTTAGTGACAAACTGGTCTCTTTTGCAGAGGCGAAGGCCCCTGTGAGCCAGGGAAGTGGGGTAGTCTATGGAGTTTGTACAGGGCCGGATAATGGCTCCGTGAGATGTTCTGGCTGGAGTGCAAATCACTTAGCTCTTCTGGGACCTTGGTTTGCCTGTCTGTGACATGGGGATAATGATCCCGACTGTCTGCCTGGGCGGTTGGGAGGGTTAACCCATTCAAGGGTGCGAGGCACTTGGCCATGCACAGATGGCAGGGGCTGTAGACAGGCGGGGGCACGCTGGAGCCAGAATGTAATCACACGCTAGCTCTGAGCGAGCGAGCAAGCGCACTAAGAACACTCAGTGGGGCTGGGGCTGCACAGTAGCTGACCGTGTAAGCTCCTGGCCGAGACCCTGGGCACGTACTCAGGGGAGGGAGGGGGCTAGCCCCTCCTGGGCAGCTGCAGCTACATGGCTATTTTTTAGCACTTTCACTTGCTCAGTGCTAGGGCTACGTGTGCTGGAAATTACCTCTCTAGCTCCAGGGTGGCTGTACCCTCAGGGGTGGCAATAGTGACCCCATACACCTTCCCCGAAAAGCCAGACGGCAGCAAAGGGAGGGGCTGCGGTGAGATTTAACGAGGGGAAGACTCATGATCGCGCTGCTCATCGCCTTCAGCCAAATGACACTTTCAGCCATTCAGTATTTAATCAAATATTTCATTAGACCCCCCCTAACTAGACCCCTGGCTGGCTGGACGCACGCAAACCCATCTAGCTAATTTCTAGCTATGCGTAACCCTTTTACCAGGTGGCATCTCCAAAAAGAACCAGCTCAAGCCCCTACCCAGCAATCGGGGCAAACTTACCCCCACCCCTCGGCACCTCTAAGAGGCAACCGCGCACTGAGTCTGTGTATAACAAAAGAAAACTTTTACTAACAGGGAAGGGGATCCGAGCACTAGCCCTGTCTAGCTGATCTATCTATGCCCATGTTAAGCTCGCACCTGGCTGATGCGTCAAACTGAAATACTCTCTGGCGCCATCCCCAAGTAAATCCAAGCTCCATGGCAGGCCATATTCATGTGTATCTGGTGCAGCGTGAATGGTGGAGAAGGCAGCCAGGGGCGTTCTCCGTACATGAGTCTGGTGCCATTCCGTCAGTACACCCCCATCGACAGGGGGCCCGGCTCTGCTGTCGGTGACAACCTTCAAGGGCTAAATCCTACTCCCATGGGGATCAAGAGCAAAACTCCCACTGGGGTCAATGGAGGCAGGACTGGCCCTAGCTCTGCAGTAACTTCCTTGGAGTCAGTGGGAACTCCGGCAGATTTATGCTCAGATTTATACACCAGGCCGCCAGCGTAATAAAACAGGCTGAGCAGAAACAATACTTCTTGCTGCTCTAGCAGCATCCAGCTGGAAACATGCTTTCCAGACACCCCTGAGCTAAGCTGCCCATTGCCCATCTGAGGCGGGTCAGTATCATAGCCCCCATTTTACAGATGGGGAAACAGAGGCACAGAGTGGGGGTGGGGGCGGGACCTGCCTAAGACTAAACAACAGAGTGGGGAATAGGATGCAGTCATCCTGCTCCCCTGTCCTGTGCCTGAGCCAGGAGCCCCTCCATCCCCATTATAAAGCCATTGAGATTGTCAAAGTGATGGGAGCGCACAGCTGGCTGAATGGTCCCACGTTGGAATGGAGGACAATGCTGGCAGGCCCAATGGACGAGGTTGTGGCAGTGGGGGCAGGGGAGGCTGATGTCTGTTTTCTGCTAAAAGTGACTTAGTGAGAGAAGAAACTTGCTCCTAAAATAGGGGCCATTAATCCTGATCCCTTCAGGTGGTGACCCAATGGTCAGTGACACCAGGGGAAGCAGGCTCTGGCCCAGGAGCATGATGAGTGCCCATGATAATGCTGCTGTCACTCCTGGGATCCCACCAAGCTTTGCAAGCACTGCTGAAATGCAGCCACCTCTGGGGCAGCCAAGTGGCCCCCCAGCAGACATTGAAAACAGCATTTTTGACCAGGGGCACCATGCAGCATGTTGGTTTTAAAGATCTCATCTGACACTGTGTTTCATTAGACATGGTTCTCTACCTTGGAAGGAGCAAGGGCTGAACTGACCCTTTGGGGATTTGAACCTGGGATCATAAGGAGTTTAGGTATTTCAGGCCTCCGGCTTAGCTCACTAAAGCCCTCCCCTCCAGCATAACCACTATAGTATCACTACCTTCAACTGGAGAGCTTGCAGCGTACTGAGTAGCTGCTGTACCATGTTTACATGGATCAGATCGGCCCCAGGCCCGAGTATTTTCATCACAAATTTTCAAGTGTAGGGAAAGAAGAGATACAAATGGGGACATGGACCAGTCAGGTTTGGCTCAAATAAACCTTCCCCTGCAGTGCTTACAGTCCCAGCATTGCAGGCCTGTGCTAGTGCATGAGACCAGAGATGAACTAGACAAGGTGAAACTGGCTGGCCTACGTTCATTCATTGGCCAAACTGGGAGAAATGCAGAAAGTGAACAAAGAGCGTAAATAGTGAAAAGCAGCCTGGAGTTTATACATCCTTTCAGCTGTCATAAGCTGCCACGTTATGCGTGATGTGGAGAAGGAACCTGGTATATGATTTTTAAAGCGTCAGCATAGCTAGAAACATACGCTCCCTTACAAGATTAAGCCGCCCTTGGGCATCATTTGTTTTAAAGGTTTAAATAGAACAGGGCGGTGTGGAAGAAGCAGGGAACCAGAGATGTTTGATTTGTTGCCTGGTTCCGCACAAGACTTTTGCCTATTTGGTGGCTTGGGTGCATCAAAATCAAAGATGGAAATGGGGAAGGAAGAGTCCATTTTATTGGCCGGCTGGGGAGCGTTGCAAAAAATCACAGTCGTTAATCAAAACTAGGACTAAACCACTTTGGCAACATGTGGGCTGCAGGAGGCAGAATGACAGAGGCCCTAAATGAATTATCTCTGGTTTAGGCATGGCTGGCTTAGGTCAGATTTTAGGGGCTGCTAGCAGCCCACTCGGTTCTGTCTTCCTGCCTCTGAACGGTCTCCTTTCAGAGAGCTCTTTCCCTTGAATTAGAAACAGAAAGCGTTAGGGTTTTTGTTCCTGTCCTTTCAAGCTACGTCTATTTTGTGGCAGAGTCTGGGAGGTGAGTGTGTGTCAGTGTATTTGGGGAGGTGCAGTGCTAGGTCCAGGCTGTCTATGCAACAGGGCATGCCGCACTGGGACAATACAAGGCTTCAGCTTTCACAGGCAGCTGGCAATTGCACTCTTTGCCCTCAGATGATCAGCCAGCGAGATGGTGCAAAGGATGAGAGGCTATCAAGCTGGGCAGGTGGAGATTCCCTGCAATGGGGCAGAGCGGAAGCGGCTCTGTCTCCAGCCTGCTCATGCAGCTTGGACTGAGCAGAATTCATCGCATAGGAGGCACGTGGTGGTGGGTTTTCAGGATGCTGATGACACGCCCGCTGTAAATTAAAAATTACTTAGACCAGTTAGATGTCCTCAAGTCACCAGGGCCTGATGAAATGGACCCTAGAATACTCAAGGAGCTGACTGAGGAGATCTGAGCCATTAGCAATTATCTTTGAAAAGTCATGGAAGACAGGAAAGATTCCAGAAGACTGGAAAAGGGCAAATCTACTGCCCAGCTATAAAAAGGGAAATAAGGGCAACCCGGGGAATTACTGGCCAGTCAGCTTAACTTCTGTACCAGGAAAGATAATGGAGCAAATAATTAAGCAATCAATTTGCAAATATCTAGAACGGGTTCTCAGCCGTTTTCTTTCTGAGGCCCCCCACCAACATACTATAAAAACTCCACGGCCCACCTGTGCCACAATTACTGGTTTTCTGCATATAAAAGCCAGGGCCAGCGTTAGGGGTTAGCAAGCAGGGCCCCACACCACAGGGGGCACTGTGAAGCTAAGTTGCTCAGGCTTCTGCTTCAGCCCCAGGTTGCTCAGGACCCTGGGCTTCAGCCCCATGCAGTGTGACTTTGGCTTTCTGCCCTGGGCCCCAGCAAGTCTAATGCTGGTCCTGCTTGGTGGCCCCCCTGAAACCTGCTTGCAGGCCCCCAGGAGGCCCCAGACCCCTGGTTGAGAACCACTGATCTAGAAGATAACAAGGTGATCAGTAACAGTCAGCATGGATTTGTGAAGAACAAAAGAGGCTGTTCTCAGTGGTAGCAAATGACAGAACAAGGAGTAATGGTCTCAAGTTGCAGTGGGGAAGGTTTAGGTTGGATATTAGGAAAAACTTTTTCACTAGCAGGGTGGTGAAGCACTGGAATGCGTTATCTAGGGAGGTGGTGGAATCTCCTTGGTTTGAGGTTTTTAAGGTCAGGCTTGACAAAGCCCTGGCTGGGATGATTTAGTGGGGGATTGGTCCTGCTTTGAGCAGGGGGTTGGACTAGATGACCTCCTGAGGTCCCTTCCAACCCTGATAGTCTATGATTCTATGTCAAACCAACCTGATAGCTTTCTTTGACAGGGTAACAAGCATTATGGATAGGGAGGAAATGGTAGATGTGGTATAGCTTGAGTTTAGTAAAGCTTCTGATATTGTCTCCCGTGACCTTCTCATACACAAATTTGGGAAATGCAACCTAGATGGAGTTACTATAAGGTGGGTGCAGAACTGGTTGGAAAGCCCTTCCCAGAGAGTGGTTCACAGTCATGCTGGAAGGGCATAACGAGTGGGGTCCCGCAGGGATCAGTTCTGGGTCCAGTTCTGTTCAATATCTTCATCAATTATTTAGATCAAGGGTCAGCAACCTTTCAGAAGTAGTGTGCTGAGTCTTCATTTCATTCACTCTAATTTAAGGTTTCACGTGCCAGTCATACATTTTAATGCTTTTAGAAGGTATCTTTCTATAAGGCCAAATTATATAACTAAACTATTGCTGAATGTAAAAGTAAAAAAGGTTTTTAAAATGTTTAAGACGCTTCATTTAAAATTAAACTAAAATACAGATCTTATCAGTTTAGTATGATCCTTGCCCTTGCTTTTCCTTGCTGAGTTTTCCAGTGTCTGCCATGTATTTGGATACTTTAAGCTGTGAGCTGTAGCTCACGAAAGCTTATGCTCTAATAAATTTGTTAGTCTCTAAGGTGCCACAAGTACTCCTTTTCTTTTTGCGAATACAGACTAACACGGCTGCTACTCTGAAACCTGTGATTAAGCTGCACAGGGGCTTCTGAGTGATAAGTTATTAACCAGCTCCGAGAGGGACAGAGGACAGATTTCATGTGTGAAAATACCT
The DNA here is from genome assembly GCF_009764565.3 of Dermochelys coriacea. Classification (NCBI taxonomy): domain Eukaryota; kingdom Metazoa; phylum Chordata; order Testudines; family Dermochelyidae; genus Dermochelys; species Dermochelys coriacea. Next base: position 123,215,614 of record NC_050074.1, read on the forward strand.
GCTCACACAGGTATGTAGATCCAAATGCTGAAAGCATTGCAAATGCAATGTTCTTCAAACAGTTAAATTTCACTGGCAGGGACGTCCATCAGGTCAGAATAGAGGGCCCATGATCTCTCTCGGTAGCTTCAAGTGCACTCCGCAGATCTCCAAACTTTGATGCCCACAGTTCTGAGCTTTTTAACTGAATGAGCTGCATTTTGAAATCTTCAACCCCCATCCACCGAAATACTGACAAATCCAAATCGCTTTTGTTGAACTTTTCAGGTTTAATTAGAAAAGAAAGCATGGGGCCAAATCACTGGAAATCTTGAAATCTGTTAGAAAATACTGATTCCAGGTCTTGCATGTACATTCTAATCTCAACGTCCAATGCAGTGCGCTGTTCCACGTGGCGTGATAGTGATGTAAGCAGCAAATCAGGACATAAAAATATCCCAGTACAGTGGCACTGGAACAATTTTTAAGGTGGGGGTGCTGAGCTGTGCCCCTTCTTGCCCGTGTGCACCCCTCACTGCCCCAGGCTGGGGCCAGTGGGCCACAGCCGAGGGTGTCTGCAGAGCTCTGGGCTGGTGGCCAGGACCCCAAGCCAGCAGCAGAGCCCCCCAGACCAGTGGCTGGGACCCGGGGCTGACGGCCAGAACTCTGAGGGGGCCAGCGGCCGATACCTCAGCTGGCAGGGGGCCGGCAGCCGGTACCCCAGGCCAGCAGCAGAGCCCCCCGGACAAGTGGCCGGGACCCAGGGCCAGCAGTGGGCTGAGCGGAGCCAGCGGACGGAACCCCAGCTGGCAGGGGGCTGGTGGCCGATACCCCAGGCCAGCAGCGGAGCCCCTGGGACCAGTGGCCGGGACCTGGGCAGTGTGAGTACCACTGAAAATCAGCTTGCTTGCCGCCCTTGGCATGTGTGCCATAGGTTGCCTATCCCTGATTTAGATAATGGCATAGAGAGTCCACTTATCAAGTTTGCGGATGATACCAAGCCGAGAGGGTTGCAAGTGCTTTGGAGGATAGGATTAAAATTCAAAATGATCGGGACAAACTGGAGAAATGGTCTGAAGTAAATAGGATGAAATTCAATAAGGACAAATGCAAAGTACTGCACTTAGGAAGGAACAATCAGTTGCACACATACAAAACGGGAAATGACTGCCTAGGAAGGAGTGCTGCAGAAAGGGATCTGGGGGTCATAGTGGATCACAAGCTAAATATGAGCAGGTTAGACAAACACCTGTCAGGGCTGGTCTAGATAATACTTAATCCTGCCATGAGTGCAGGGGACTGGACTAGATGACCTCTCAAGGTCCCTTCCAGGCCTACGATTCTATGTCTGTGTCTCATCCGATGCAGTTCAGCCTCTCAGCCAGCGTCCAGTCGAGACTGGGGCCCAGCTGAGAGTGAGCTAGTGAAGACAGAGGGGATGAGTGTGTGGGAAGCTGCTGGAGGAGATGGCAGAGGTAATCTCGGCCCCTTTGACTGAGGGAGTGCAGCCTCCATTAGTTACCAAGGTTGGCAACCTCAGGGCGATTCTAGAACCCCCCCCCCGCTGTGTAACGCTCTGTGTGTGGCTGCACCTTAGAACTGTTTGGAGGTTGAAGCTGGTGCAGGATGCAGTGGCTCGCTTACTGAGTGGGGCATTTTGCTGGGCGTGCCCGAGCCCCGTGCTCTGGGATCTGCACTGGCTGCCTATTGGGCTCTGGGTGGAGGTTAAGGGGCTGGTTATGGTCTGGGCCTGACCTTTCTCCTTGGACCACACTGCCACAGCTGCAGCCAGTGGAGATGCCTGAGCCGGTTCCCACACATTCAAAGAGAGAGATGGGGCAGCCGACAGGCCAGCTCGGGGCAACTTGCTGCCCTGCTTGATCCAAAATAGCCCGGATTTGGTGACCTGGGCACTCTGCAAAAGATCCCTGCCCATGGTGGGACTTGCAGAGTGCTGAGCGGGTGCTCCCAGAGTGATGAAGCAGTGGAAAGGAGTCGTTTTTGGAGCCGGCTGGCCAGCCAAGTGCCTCCTTGATGGATTGTTTCATGCGACTGGCGTTACACCAGTGGTGGGCAACCTGTGGCGTAATCTGAATGTGGGCCGCAAGACATTTCGCCGACATTGACCATCTGCAAGCACGGCCCCCCATAGCTCCCAGTGGCCGCAGTTCACCGTTCCCAGCCAATGGGAGCTGCGGGAAGCGGCGGGCCGCACGTTGCCCACCACTGGGTTACACAGTCATGTTGGCAGTAGGGCACCTTGAGCCTGGTCACAGTGTCTATTTGTTATTATTTGATGCAAATGAAACACAGTCAGTTATAGACCCTGGTTCACCTCTGGGTGCCTGGCAACTAGCACTGGGCACTGCGATTAAATGAACCAGAGGCCTCTGCCCCAGCTTTGCTGATGTGCCGGGCGACGGTTAAAGTGCAAGATGCCATCCGCAGAAGCCTGCAGCTGGCTCATTGCAACTTGGGCCCAGGTTGCAATTTCCAGTGCAAACAGGAATGCGGCCAGCCAGGGACACATTCTCCTCAAAGCGCACGTATGCAGACGGCAGCTGCAGACACAAGGTCTAAAAGACAGAGGGGGCGTTGCAGGAGGCATATTGTATTGTCACTGGCTGGCAGAGATTAGGAACAGGTCAGTTATACTGAAATTAAGACAATATCCAGCATCACTTGCAAAACTGTGCCTCAGGGGCTGTCTGGTCCCCCAGTGCAGGACAACCGGGACTAGGCGTGACCCCAACACAGTGAGAATGGTTGGCACACATTTAAAAACTTGTTCATTTTCTCAACCTTTTTTCTGAAAAGCTTGGAAAATTTTACAATGCTCCTCCCCCCCCCCCCCCAAGAAAAGCTGACTTTTTATAGTATTGGAAAACTAAATAAACGCAAACATTATTTGGTTTTCAAATTTTTGAGTTTTCTTCCCCTTTCTTTTTATTTCTCCTGCCCACCCCTTTATTTTCCAAATTTATCTCTGGAAAAGGGGCCAGGGAAGACCCAATCACTGGTGTGTGTGTGTGGGAGGGGGGCGGACAACAAACAAACCACAAAAGTCTTTCCCCATAAAAAATGAAAAAAAATATAAAAATGAAAGTTTTCCACTAAAAAAAGTTGCTTTAAAAAGGTCATTTTTCACTTTAAAACATTTCAAAAGGCAAATCTCCAGCAGCTGTCCTTGGCTCCTTGTTAGACTCGCTCCTGCAATTCATCATTTATCACTGATCAGACCCCAGTACTCCTTCTGAGCCAGCTGGCCCAACACAGCCAAATCCAGAGACCATTCCACACGCCAGGGATACACCGGGACTTGTCGGGACTGTTAGATCGTTATAGAATCATAGGACTGGGAGGGCCCTCGAGAGATCTTCTAGTCCAATTGCCTGCATGAAAGGCAGGACTGCACATTATCTAGACCATCCCTGACAGGTGTCTGTCCAACCTGGTCTTAAAAGTCTCCAATGACCGAGATTCCACAACTTCCCTGGGCAATTTATTCCAGTGCTTAACCACCCCAACAGGAAGTTTTTCCTAACGTCCAACCTAAATTGTTGCAATTTAAGCCCATTGCTTCTTGTCCTACCCTCAGAGGTTAACAATAACTTTTCTCTTTCCTTCTTGTAACAAACATTTTATGTAATTGAAAACGGTTAGCGTGTTTATTATGCAGCACGTCCATCATGGAAAGCGATAGGTAAGGGCAGTATCGTGATTCAGGTCTCAAAAAAACCCCCAAAAAACAGATTTCTTTTTAAAAAAATGTGGGTGCTTTTAATTTGCCTTCTGCATTTTGAGCCTTTAGGTCGCACTTGGGGCTCATTTTCAAGCTTTTCTCTGAAACGCTGAGGCCCAGAAACTTGTATTTTTTAAAATGAAAGCTGAGTGTTGCACCTAATCACACACTGGGGCTCTGTGAAAAACACCAAATAGCACCAGGCTCGTGACAAACCGGAAGAGCTGGAACATGGGGCAGGGCTAAGTTAACAGGACCAGGAGATCTTTCTTATCTGGCTCCCTGAACACAGTCTGAATTGGCCTCTTAGCTGAGACATCTGCGTGGGAGCGGGGCGGGAGTGGAAGAGGGGATCTTATAGCTGCGTTATTATAGATCGGTGGGCAAGCTGTGCATGCCAGAAGGGATGGGAATGAACAGCCAGCACACATGGCTGTCCTTCCTCCTGAGCCGGCGGGCTGGGGTAAAGCAGGAACAGTCATGTCTCTCTGGTTGCTCGTTGGGCCTGGTTAGTCAGCATGTGATTCACTCTTCAGCTGGCACACATTCACATTGATTCACCCTCGTGCCACCGAGCAGCCGCTTTGCCAGAAGAGCGCTTGGTCTGAAAACAAGCAGGCGCTGGGGCCAGCCTTTGGGCAGCACAACGTGAACCCCTCGGGCCTGGTTTTTGGAGGTGCCAAGCACTCCCCAGGGTGTCCCAGTCACCAAGTTCAGCATGATGGACTGGACTCTTGTATGGACAAGAAGGGATAGAAACTCAGTCTTTCAGCCGATCTTTATCCATCAGGGTTAGGATGTGATCTTCATTGCGGGCAGCTCATCCCAAATCGTCCTACTGTGGGGTCCTTCCTCCAAAGCGCCGGAGACGGGATCCACTCCTCCGAACGCAGGGCCGTCCTGTCGCACCCAGCCCGGGGCCTCTCCTCCTGTTCCAGGGCTGTTGGTGCTGAATTATTTTTATTTTAAATACAGCTGCAGCCTTGCGTGTGTACAGCTGGCGATAAACAATGGGACAAAGGCTTTGTGTGCATGTGTGTGTCCCAGCGATGGAGGCCAGGCAAAGCCCCGGGCAGGAAACCCCCAGCCCTCTGCAGATCCTGTCTGCAACTGACCCACCACAACACGCACTCAGAGGCGGCAGGACATGGCGTTCTTAAAGGGACCCCACCCTTGCTAGCTACCTTGACCAAAAAAAATGGCTGTCTCCTGCCCTCAGTGCAAGGGAAAGGAAGAGCTGCCAGGGGCTCAGAAGGGTCTGTGTGTAATTGGGGGATGGAGAGCAGCTTGATTGATATACTCGGGTTTTCAGAGGATGGGGAGCAGGGGAGTATTGAGGGGAGGGGTGAAATCTCTCTCCCTGCTGCATCTGGGGCTTTGATGACCCCCTAAAGGCCACAACAACCCATCTCAGGCCCCATGGCTGGGGAGGGAAATTGTATTTGCCGCTTCGATGCATCCAAGGCCCCCCATCTGCTGCTTTCCTTGGTCTTCTACCCTGCAACCTTCCCCTGACCTGTATCCAGTCCTTCTCCCTTCTGCGCCCCTCAGACCCCATCTCTCCATAGCTACCCCACCCTACTCTCCCCTGAAATACTTTTATCCGAGGGCCCCCCATTCTTCTCACCCCTGGGCCTCCTTTTCCCCAGATCCCCCTTCCCCCATGCTGGGCCCCCCGACCCGAGCACTCTGCCCTGCCATACAGCCTCCATTTCCCCACCCCAGGTGGCCTTGCCACACTGCCTTGTGCCAGCTGGCACCCTGGGTCCCCCTATCCCAAAGGGGCCATATTTGCCTCACCTCCTGTCTCTGCCCCCCACAGCAGAGGGTGGGTTCTAAGAGGGAAGGCTGGTGGTGGGGGTGGGGGTGATTCCTCTCCGCTGAGCCAGCCACTGGGAGCCGTAGGGGGAAGAAATGGGCCAGGGGTGGGTTATCCTCCCCCACCCCCGCCCCCACCCCGTTAAGCCCCTTGCAAAAACTCTTGGTGACTCAGAGCTGGAGCAGGGGGGCGGTTTCCAGGAAGGTTTTCGGGGGATTATTATGAGCCATGCAGCTGTTCAGAAACTGTTCGGGGAATACAGAATAGCCACTGATTGCTCACGTTCCTAGGTGTCTGCACAGCACTGGAGCAGAGCGCATGGAACGAGATCAGAGCCAGGCTCGGCTGGGGCCTGTCCTTCACTCCCCCTCCCTCCCATGAGGGCAGCACAAAGGTTCTGCTCCTGAGGCTGGAGATACACTCGGCCAGGAGCCACAGACGGGAGCTGGGCTTTGCTTTAGACCCGGCTCCCACCAGAACCAGTGTCAGGTGACCTGCAGGGCTGTGTCGGTGTCTGGGGCATAGGCCATCATGCCCAGTGGTTGGCGCTGGAGTCAGTAGCCAGGAATCGGAGCACAGAAGCCAGAGCTGGAGGCAGTAGCCAGATGCCAGAGCCAAAGATCTGAATCAAAGGTTCCTGGAGCAGGGCAAGGCAGGGATAATGCTGATGTCCAGGCAGCAGCAAGGCTGGGAACAAGCAGGTGCAGGAGCCACCACTGCTGCTAGCCTATGAGCTGGGCTGTAGCCAGCCAGGCAGCTTTCTCCTTTTTTTCCGGAGGCTGGCACGGGGGAGGTGTCTCAGCACTGGGGGCCGCTTTGCTATAGTTGGTTGCTGTTCCCAGGGCCTGTGGGGACTGGACCTCCCAGACACTACTTCAATGATCAGACCAGGCCAGCCAGGGGAAGGGGCCGGGACGGCTTGCTGCTTGTTTCTTGGCTGGGCTCCTCTTTTCTTTCTCCTCAGCCTTAGGCAAACGCAGACCCGGCCTGAGGCAAGAATTGCAGCCTGGGTGGAAAGGCCCTAGAAACGCCCCTGCCCTCTCAGCGCTGCACCTGTATCGGGATCAAAGTGCTGCAGCTGGGCAGTATGGGGGAGCTCCCCAGCCACCACCTGGGCTGCATCCGGACTTCAGCCCCCAGGGCTGCTGAGCCAGCACCTTGCTCCACAGCAATCCCTTCGATGTAGCAGCCAACAAGGCCCAGCATGGGCACCTGGGCACCAGGTGGACGGACAAACCACCTTTGCCTTGCAGAAGGCATTCGAGGCCTGGACCTGGAGGAGAACCACCTTGAGAATGCAAACCCTACCAGGCCCAATACTAGGGTGAGGGGCACACTATCAACACCCAGGGCCAGATCCGCTGGTGGGGTAAGCACCATGGAGCCATGCACACTTACACCAGCCAAGGCTCTGGCCATAAGGATGTGCAGCATCAATACGCAGGATGGTTGCATTAGCCGGGAGTGCCCCAGCCAGCCGTGAAAGCAACCCCCTGCTGTGGGCTATGGAGGTGCCAAAATTTGAACCTTTTCTCTGCAGGGACATTGACTGGAATAGCTCCCCATGGGGATTCTATTATAGATTTAGTGACTTTGATTCAAGAACTTTGGATTAGTCACTTTGATTCCAGCATATCCCCCCCAGGAAGTGATTCTAGTCAACTTCCCCATGTAGACAACCCACCAGTCCGGCTTCAGTTTCCACAACTGAGGGGGCCAAAGCCAGCTGTAACATGAGAGGCATCACCCCTTCTTCACCCACTGTTGCTTTTCCAGTCACTCTTCTCTTTTCCTTCTGCCTCTTAGTTTTTCTCCCCGTGATCATAACAATGTATAAGCTACAGCACGCGCACGCATGCAAAACAACCCAAAGCTTCCTTACTTTCCTAATACAGCCAGGCCAGCAGGAGCTGCAGCCACTGTCCTCCCCTCTCCAAGCACTCCTGAGCTTGTAGCCTCTCTTTTAAAGCAGCAGAGATCCTACTGAGCATGCCCAGTGGATTCCCTGCTGCTGGGAGGTGGGGCTTTGAAGGAGGCGGAGCTGGAGCCCTATAAGTACAGCTCTCCTCCAGCAGAGGCAAGGTGGGGGCTCATCCTGAGAGGTGATAATGGGCAGTGTTTTAGTTGCAATGAAAGATGGGCTGGAGCTCAAGCAATTTTTTTTATTTTCGTAACTGACATGGCAAGCCCAGAGGTGCCGCAGCTATGAATGGCCAGGCCTAAAGATCCTGGGGCTATGAACGGCCAGGCCTAGAGGTACCAGGCTTAGCCCTGACAAGGCCCCACGCAAATTAAGCACCGGTGATAAGTATTGCTGGGAGTTCAGCACCTTTCAGGATTTGGCTCTATGTACAGAGCTCAGATGCTTTAGTGATAAAGTTGGTCAAAAAATGCACGTTTATTTTTTTTCCTATTGAAAATTTAGACTTTTTAGTGAAAAACTGAAATATTTCTGCTGGAAACTGAAATGTCTCCCTCCCGCTGGGGAACCTCATGGGCTCCCTGCTCAGACTACATCTCCTATGATGCACCACAGTCTCCCCTCCTGATGGAGTTCTGGGCTGTGGTGCATCATGGGAGATGTAGTCCAGCTGAGGCACCGGGCTCATAGAGGAGAAGAGGGACGTGAAACCATCCTGGCAGGAAATATTTTGGCTATTGGGGCTTGTTGATGAAAAATTGAAGTTTTTGACAGAATGCAGGCACTTTTCACATAAGGTTTCACTTAGTTGAAAAGCCAGGTCTCCCTTGGGAAACAGTTGAGACAGAAAAATCCTGTGATAAGGACTGAATAGGGCAGGCCTCATTTGGGATTGTTAATTCTGAACACTTGCTCCCTCTACACCCAGGAAATTCCCCCAGCCAGCCACACCGGCAGAAGCAACAAGTCCTCCTTGTAATGGCTGAGCTGGCCCAACCTGGGAGGCGAATAGGATTGCCAATTTCAGTTGGACATATTCCCAGAGATTTTTGTCGCATGACAATCTTTAATTCAAGATGAATCTTTAATTCCTGGAGACTCCAGGACAATTGTGGAGGGTTTGCAATGCAGTGCCCTGGGAAGGCTGTGAAATTCTTCTCTGCCTCTAAAATGGTAGCCCTGCCTCGGCGGTGTGGCTTTTCCCAGACCCAGCGTGCCCTTCTCTCACTCTGTGATGGCACCGCTTGGGGAGGAAGGCCATAGCCTTCTCCACATTCATGATCTTGTGCCCACGCTGGAGCCTCCAGCTGGCGCCGCCTCCCTCAAGGAGAGGGTTCGGATTTGCCTCAGCTAACAGCGCTGAGATCCAGCGTGGGGCATATGAACTGAAAGGGCAGCAGCTGCACAGAAATCAAGAGGAAATAATAAAACAAAGGTGTCCAGCTGCCTCTGTGGTGCTATGGAAAAGCAGGCTGTCATAAATATAAAGGGAAGGGTAACAACCTTTATGTATGCAGTAATATAAAATCCCTCCTGGCCCGAGGTACAGAATCCCCTTACCTGTAATGGGTTAATCAGTTCAATTAACCTAGTTGGCACCTGACCAGAAGGACTAATGGGGAAAGAAGATACTTTCAAATCTGCGGGGGGGGGAGGCTTTGATTTTGTGCTCTGTGTTTGTTCTCTCGAGAGACAAAGAGAGAGACCAAGCAAGTAATCCAGTTCCTATTGAATGATGCATCTAAATTAACAGGAAGAGTAAGTAATAGCAAGGAAATGCATTAGAGTATCTCTTGTTTTAGCTTGTGAATTTCTCTATGCTTAGAGGGAGATTTATCCCTGTTTTTTTGTAACGTTAAAGTTTTGCCTAGAGGGGGGAATCCTCTGTGTTTTGAATCTGATTACCCTGTAAAATTACCTTCCATCCTGATTTTACAGTGGTGCTTCTTTTACTTTTTTTTTTTTTTTTTAAATAATAAAGTTCTGGTTTTTTAAAGAATTTGATTGGTTTTAGTGTCCTAAAAACCAGGGATTTGGTCTGGGCTCACCTGTACCAATTGGTTAGTATATTATTCTCAAGCCTCCTCAGGAAAGGGGGTGAAGGGACTTGGGGGGAATATGTTGGGGAACAGGAACTCCAAGTGGTTCTTTTCCTTGAATCTGTGTCTAACTCACTTGGTGGTAGCAGCGAATACTGTCCAAGGAGAAGAAGGGATGTGTGCCTTGGGGAAGTTTTAACCCAAGCAGGTAGAAATAAGTCTAAGGGGATGTTGCCACCTTACTAACAGGCAGTGGGGGTGTTTTGGTTGGCTAGCTCCCAGTTCTAAAAGGGGAAGGGTCGATGGGGAATCAGGACCCTGAGATTGATAGTCCCCAGGAACAATGGGGAGAGGCCAATGCTCCAGGTCAGCCTGCATGACAGGGCGAGCAGGCTAATCGGGGAGTCAGGAGGCCAGGGAGGTCTCGTCCTCCGTGTGAGCTGGAATTGCCTGGGTCAGACAGAGTGGGGCCGAGCTAAGGAGAAAGCAGGGGCCCAAGCTGAGCTGGGGAGCAGAGCTGGACCAGATACAGAGGGACCAGAAAAGCAGCCCAGAGAGAGCAGAGTGCTGGGAGCAGAGCTGCAGCCCCAAAGCCAGAGGGGCCAGAAAAGCAGCCCACGAAGCAGGTCAGTGCTGGGAGCAGAGTCACAGAAGCAGCCTGCAGAGCAGACCTGTCCTGGGAGCAGAGCTGCAGTAACCAGAGCCAGAGGGGCCAAAGAAGCAGCCCAGGGAGCTGGAGGCAGAGCAGCAGCCGTTCTGAGGCAGAGTGGAGCTGGAGCTGGGTGTCGTGAGCAGTTGGGGAGAGTGAGGGGGATCTTGGGCAATGGGCCCAGCATAGGGAGACGCCTCAGCCAAGAGGCTCTGCAGGCCAGGCTTGGATCATAACCCCGACAGGGTGGGGGTGAGACTGGGAAGAAGGGTCCTACCACTTAGAGCCTGAGAGTGTGTGGCCACCACCAGAGCAAGTGTCCAACCCCCAGCACCCCTGCAGCACAGCGGGGGCCTGAGAAGACGACCTGGGACTTACACGGAACAGACTGTGAACTGCCCTGACATCCCAGAGACACTGTCTGTGATGTTCCCTGCCACAGAGCGGGGTGATGTGTTTCCTTTAACCTTTCCCATTTCCCCTTATTCTTTTTAAAATTGTTGATTAAATAACTTGCATTTGCTTTAGCTTGTATGTAATGATCAGTGGGTCAGACAAGTGCAGAGAGAGTACCCCGGAGTGGGGATACCCTAGCCCTGTCCTAGGTGACCACAGCAGGGTTGGGGGTCGAGCCCCCCAAGAATCCTGGGCCCAGCCTTGTTGGGGTTACGAGGACTCTGCCAGACAGGAGAGTGGAAGGGGAGTCCTCAAGGGCAGGGAGGCCACTGGGTAAAGGAAGTGGGAGTGAGGATTCAGATCCTTTTGCTAGCCCACTTCACTGAGGTAGTGCAGAAGCCAGGAAAGTTCCCCACAATAGCGCTTACATAAGCTTAGGGGGGTCTTTCATGCAGGTCCCCACATCTGTACCCCAGAGTTCAGAGTGGGGAGGGAACCCTGACACAGGCTCTGAACTCGAGTTACAAAGGGAGAGTTTACTGTGCAGAAGGCCTTTGTCTTACCTCTCTGATGCTGTCTTGTTTCCACCCCAGCAAGGCTTGTGTTTTCGGGGCATGAGCCAAACCCCACTGCAGTTACTGGGAGTTTTTCTATTGACTTCAATGGACTCTGGCTCTGGCCTTTTGTGCTCAAGGTCCCCAGCTCGATCCCAGCTGATAACCGATGTGGGGTTGCTTACAGAGCATCATTGTGACCTCATAATCCCGGTGTCTGGCAGCCTTGCTGAACCGTAGCTGCCCTGTCCGCTGTCATTCTCTCCTGTGGGAGGGAGTGGCTTAAGCAGACCGTTGTTGAATGTTGGAGTAGGGGTGCAAAAAGCATGGCCCAAGAACCAGACAAGGCCCCTCTGATGTATTGATCCAACCCCCACACCGCTCTCCTGCAACCTAGGGTTACCATACATCCATATTTTCCCAGACGTGTCAGGCTTTTTGGTTCTTAAATCGCCATCCGGGAGGAATTTTTAAATATCTAAAAATGTCCGGGATTTTGCCATTATTATTTTTCCCCAAAGAAGAGTTGATCATTCAAGAAAGAAAGTGAATGTTGATCACCTGAGAGAGTGCCCGCTTTTTCCCCCTAGCTTCCAGCACTTGTGCCGTGAAACAGCTGTTTCGCCGGGCTGGGAGGGAGGGGGGAGGAGGAGGAATGCGGCGCCGATAGGGGAGGAGGTGGGGAAGGGGTTGAAATGGGGGGCAGGGCAGGGGTGGAGTTGGGGCGGGGCCGGGGCGGCATGAGCAAATACCCCCCCCCCCGGAGTGTCCTCTTTATTGAATGTTCAAATATGGTAACTCTTCTGCAAGTTAGTCAGTCCAGGGGCCAGCTTCAAGCACCAAGACGGAGCAGCTCTCTGTGCACCGAGCTGGCTGCACAGTGAAACTGACCAAGCTCACAGTCCGATTCTCTTTGCAGGTGCAGCTGCTTGGGTGACAGGGCTTGATGCAGGAGGCTTTGCAGGCAGTGAGGAAAGGAAAGGAAATGAACTAGGATTGCCTAGGGAACAAGAGCAGGGTTCCTGGTGCTCAGCGTTCGAGCATCAAACAGGAGCGAGCCACAAAACAACAGGCCCGAGTTACACACACACCCACTTCTGCCAGCTAAGCAGGACAGGCTCCTCCCTGCCCATGACCTTGGGCCTCAGGCCCCTTCCCACCCCTCCAGCAGTCTCCTGGTGCCCACCTGCCTCCCCTGCAACCCCTGTACGTTCCCCGTTTGTTCACGTGCAGCCAGAGCAGAAGCCCAAGGTGGCCGGCAGGCAGATGGACAGACAGGCGGACGCACCAGCCAGATCCGTGCTCCCAAGTGGCTTCGTTTCCTGGGTTGTGGTTTGACGCTGCAGGGCCCGGTGCTGTGGAATTTCCTTCCTCCCCCCCCCTCGAGTCGCTACCAACATCCCTCTGCCTGAGACAGATCCCTCGTTGTCGGACGCTGTGACGGCAGCATTGCCATCTGCTCCTTGAGACCCTCCTGTGTCCTGGTGTGCACGTGCGTGGGTTGTGCTGAAATGAGAGGCGGGCTGGGCCCTGGGCCCACATGCCAGTGGGGGTGTAGCTCTCCTGGGCTGACCCAGGGACAGAAATCAGTATGTCCTGGCAGGTCTGGGCTAATCCCCACTGTGCTAAAGGGTTGGGAGCTCCCCAGGCTTCCTGGCAGAAGAGCACATGGTGGGGATGGAAGTAGGTTGGTCCTCGGATGAGGCTCACAGCAGTAGGAGAGGATCTGGCTTAAAGGATCTAGAGCAACGAGGGACCCAGTGGCGGGGTCAGATTCTTCCCAGCTCTCACAAGGACAGGGAGTCTCATAAAGGCACCAAATACCCTGACTGCAGTCCATGACTCCAGGAATGTCACTGACCCCAAGTTTTCCAACGCTTCCTGCTTTGGGGTAGGTAGGAAATATCCAAACGAACAGCCCTGCGCTGCGCATTTTGGGGCCTCTGCTTCCAATTCTCCAGCGATATCCTACCACTGTGGCTGCCCAAGCTGGTTCCTTTTGTTGACAACCTCCCAGCAGAGCGGCTGGGCCTGAACTGATCCTGGGGCTTGCACACCAGTCCTGAGAGCCGGCTCCCAGCTGAGCGCAGCCCATGCGAGGAAGCTGGCTCTGCCACGGCCTGTGCTGGGTCTGCTACGTGGCTAAACAGGGGCTCCCCTCTCCTGGGTCAGCCCAGCACCTTCCATGACATCCGAGGGAGTTAGAGGTTTAGGATCTAGCTACGGTGCAATCGGGGTGCCCCGAGGGCAACTGCAGCTCTAGCTGGGCTAAAGACAGCGAAAATGCAGTTGCAGCTTTAGCAGAAGCTGTACCAGCCTGCCCAGAACCATGGGTACCTACCTGAGGTCCTCCTAGGCTCCATGCCACAGCATCTTCACTGCTCTATTGAACCACTGCGCTGCAGTCACCCCTCCGGCTGCAATGTAGAAATGCCCCGAGACACATTCTCTGCTCCCTTCACGCAGCTTTTACCCTGCCTTGGCCTAGAGATGGCTCCAAAGCAGAATGCCCCTTTGAACTTGCAAGCCATCCAGCTCAGGGTCCAAGCTGGACCTTGGGCTTTTTGCACTTTCTAGCAATGCAATAGCTCCGCCTAGATTTCTGAGCAGCTTGTCTTTCCTCCCCTGAGCTGTGCTCATCCGGGCCCTTTGCTCTGCCTGAGAAGGAAAAGGCCGTGGGGGCTGGGGAGGAAGGCTAGCAGCCAGGAGTCAGCACATCAGAACTGCTGACGGAGCCAGTTCACGGGCCATGCTTAGCAGGTGAGGCTGGCTCATTCCGCAGCATGCAGTGAGGATAATGCAGCACAATAACCTTGCAACAGTGACGCAGAGGACTTAAGCCGCAGGAGCAGCAGCAACCTTGGGGATGTGAAACAGCTCTGAGAGCCAGCGATGGGTAGAAGAGAGAGGAAGGGCTTGAGTGCAGGAATGACTGTCCCACTCCACTCCAGAACTAGCTGCATTTCCATGGTGATCACTGTACACAAAGGGCCAGATTCTGATCCGATTCACACCAGCAGCTCCCTTGCCCTGAGTGGAGTTGCTCCTGATTTACACCATTATGAACGAGAGCAGAAGTGGGCTCGGGGGCTGCAAAGCAATGGGATTCTTCTGTGCTCTATCAATGTGGTGTTAATAACTGGCCATATTTATAGACACCCCAGAAGTGGTTCCATTTCAGCCGTGGGTGAGCGATCTCCCTATATATAGACTGTAAAGCAATGATCTGCTTCTGTGCTAGATACATGTGTTAATAACAACAGAACAGGCTTAAAAAAATCCTCTCTCGAGATGCTGCGTAATGGGCTGTCGGATTCTCTGAGGCAGGCCAGTACAACCCAGCGTGCATCCATCTGCAAAGGGACTGACAGATTTTCCATTTTAAAACAAACCTCAGCCTATCTGGGCTTCAACCCCTGTGTTAAAATACCCTGTGTGGTGCCTGGTCTGACATGCAGTGAATTCTATTCTTGGGGGGATGGGGGGGCGTTCATTGCAAGCCACTGTTGTGGCCTCCCCTTCCTCTGGCCCCAAGAGCCTGACTGCATAGGAGCAGTATGATGATGTCAGGCTTCAAGGCAGCTTGGAGTTGCGTGGGCGTAGCTGCGTGGTAAGAGATGCCAGGCCGCTTGCTGGGAAGGGAGGGGGCAAGGTAGGAAGGAAGGTCCCGTCAGCCTCCGTCCCAGCCCCAAGGCAGATTGCTCTGAGCGCGTAGGCAGGATATAGCATGGCCAACCCCACACGTGAGTCACATCCTACCACACCAGGTTTGCTTCATTCCTGCTGCAGATGAGGTCACTGGGGCAATGACTACACCATGCAACCTCTGCCATCCTAGGCCCCTAGTGCCAACGCAGCGTATGTGGACAGAGGGCATTTTCTGCTGCCGGTGTAGGAGCACCAACTCCCCAAACAACCTTAGCTCTGCCCACCAAAGCCCTCTTCTGGCTGCACAGCCGTGTCTGCACTGGGGTGTGATAGCTATGGGAGTCAGGGCATAGGCACTGACTCTGTGGGTGCTCCAGGGCTGGAGCACCCATGGAGAACAATTAGCACCCACCGGCAGCCAGCTCCTCCCTCTCCCCCAGTGCCTCCCATCCGCTGGCGGCCCCTGCTGATCAACTCCTGCCCCTCCCTCCCAGTGCCTCCTGAACGCTGCAGAACAGCTGTTTCACAGTGTGCAGGAGGCACTGGGAGGGAGGGGGAGGAGCAGGGGTGGTGTGCACTTGTGGGAGGGGTGGCAAGCGGCAGGGAAGAGGCAGGCGGGGTGGAGTGGGGGCGGGAAGAGGCAGGGAGGGGGGGTTTGGGGGAAGGGGTGGAGTGGGGGCAGAGCCTGGGGCTGACCGGGGTGTTGAGCAATCCCAGGGAAAATTAGAAGCTAGCGCCTGTGGGTCAGGGGAGTGGTTTTATCACACCCCCCCACCCCGACAAGCCATGACAGTGTCACTTCAGACCAAGCTTAAATCACTAACCAGCTTCTGTCCCGCTGTTTCTGTTCTTTCCAGGCGTAGCTGTGTGATCAGCCGAGTCTTTCCTCCCAGAACCGGAGGATGGCCCTGAAAGCGTCGCGGCAGGCGAGAGGCACCTATAACCTCACCGCCCCCAGCAGCGACGGCAGGATGGGACAGGAGAGCACGGCCAGCACTGATGGGACCATGGCTGTGGGTGGAGCAGATCAGCACTGCGGGCACCCTGTGGTGAGGGGATAAATACGGTCGCATAGACGCACTGAACTGGGGTAGTGGAGCCGATCAGACGAACGCGCAAGTCAGTCCCTATGTAGCCCGGAGAGGCGCCTCGAAGACGGCTGATGTGAAGAATGCCCCCAGATCAGCCTCACACCCAGTTTTGATTTCCACTCCTTCCCACCACTCCAGCTTTTCACCAGGTCTGTGATCCCTTGGGAGACAAGGGTGGCTCTAACCACACTTTGCTTCCCACCAGGGCTAATATGAACCAGCAGCTGGCTGTGCCCATGATGGTCTTCCTGGAGTCTGGCTCCAGCCCTCATTCCGCAGTAAAGAGGTGAACCCCAACCACCTGTCTCTGACAGGGAGGCAGGTGTCCTTCCACCCAGCTCTCTGTGAGCTAAGGTGTCCCGGAGGGCACTGCCTCATGCAGCAATGCACGCCCCCGTGGCATTCTGTGCCTTGCAGTCTGGGAGAGCTGCCCAGCTGTTCCCAGACTGTGCCAGTACAAACCCAGTTAGGCAGCATGGCTGATGGCAAAAGCAGCTGTGGTAATCGGGGCAGATGAATTGGTCACATGTAGTTACCAAAATATGATTGCTCGTGCAGTGCAAAGAGAACCAAAGTGGGACCATCTTTACCCAGTCTGCTAGGCAGAAGGGTAAAGAAACCATCTCGAATGAAACATTGCCTGGCATAAAAATACAGATTTTGGATCTTTTTGAAAGAAAGAAATTGTACAAAAATCTAATACTAAACTGACCTGCCTAGGCTAGGTCTGGCTAAGTCACTTTTTAGCTGTGTATTAACACACATTAGCATGCCAATAAATTCTAGTGTAGATAGGACACAACCCTTTGTTACTAGACATGCTTAACCCCAGGCTGTCCTCACAGCGGGGCAGAAATGTTTGGTTCATAGATTTTAAAGGCCAGAAGGATCCATTATAACCATCTCATCTGACACCTTATTTCCAGTTTGAATTGATCTAGCTTCAACTTCCCACCGTTGGAGCTTGTTTGTACACTAGCATATTCAATCATGTTAATGAACACACGACAAAACAGGACTCAAGGGTATTCAAGGGAGACAGACCCGCAGTCCAAGTGCGAAAGGGAACGTAAACAGCAGTGCTGCCGGGATTCGATTTTGACATTTACCGGTGTCATTGTTGGCGAAGGGAAGGAGTGATGGACAATATCATTTTTAACTGGCTAGGTCTGTTTAACCGGTTAGCAGGGTTCCCCACTGCTCCTTTTCCCACTTCAAAAAATGACTCTCTCCAAGACAGATCTCTAGACTATTGTCCCTTCTGGATGCCTGAGGTCACCTTTGTATAGAACCGTCACAGAGCAACCACCTCCCCTCCCTGAAAACCCCCCCACCTCTCTATAGTTCTCTGCATAGTGACTTTAAAGAAACACATGGAAACTTGTGATCTGCTGCAAAAAAGAGAGAGAGGAAAAAAACAGATATTTTATCAAAAGAGAAACTGAGGCAGAGAGGTGAAATTCCTTGGCTGAGGTCACCTAGGGAGTCAAAGGCCAGGGCAGGTCACAGTTTCTGTGCCTCAGTTTCTTCAACTGTAAAATGGGAAGAATGCGCCTGTAGCAACTCCACAGTGGCTTAGAACGTCCTGGGGGGGTCTCCGTGCTGTACCTCACGATCACCAAGAATGTCAGGGAAAAATCTCTCCTTCAAAAGCACAGGACTGTACAGGTTGTGCTAAAAGAGAACTCCCATGAGCTGTTTTCAGTACAGGGTCTATGACACAGAGCTCAGCAGTGCTGATTGCAGCCAGCAGAGGGCAGCAGAGCCCAGACACACTGGGCAATGCACTGCAATACAAACGCTCATTTGAGTTTCTTGGCATTAGCTATTCAGTTAGCGACGGCTGCGAGGCTGCTCCTTCCATGCCCTGTTCAGCCTGGCTGGTGAGGCTTCCAAGAGGTAACATTACACGTCCCTAACCCACAGGCTGGCAATAAACGCTTGCCGAGGACACCAGCCCTGTGGAGCAGGTTGCATGACAAACACTTTGCAGCTGCCAGAGGCAAACTGCCTGCAGCCGGGAGCCTTCTGGTCCATGTGACAGGGCCATTGCACGGGCATCAGCCCAGAGCAGAGACGCACTCAACACACGAGGGACAGATGTTGGAGGAAAGGAAGGTGGGGGAGGACAAACCACTGACATAATGGGGGGTGGAGGGGGGAAATCTAGGGCTAGGCCCTGCTGCCATCAAAGCCAAAATCTCAACTCCCAGCTGACTTCAAACAGCAACAAGGTGCCTTCCCTGAACCATAGGACTAACTCCTGCTCCAACCTGCTCTGAACGAAACAGCAATTGATGTGTCCTCCCCTCCCTCTTCCCAGTAGAGCAGCCCCCTCTCATGGGAACACCATGGTGGGGGAAAGTAAAGGCTTCTCTTTCAGTGCCGCCCTCCCACTTGCCCCTCCAGTGTAAACAGATATGCTGACCTGAGTAAAGCGAGGAGGACTGGACTCTCTGTAGCTGATTCAGCCAACCCCTTAAGTGCCTGCTTCACTGTATTCCCTGTTGAGCAAAGCCCTGGGGATCTCTTTGGGGGGCAGAGATGGCCGCTTTGTTCCATTTGCACAGCACCTAAGTTTGGCTAGATTGGGGCTGAAATGAGGAACCCCAGCACTTCGCACTGCGTGAGAGAGAGGAATTACTTCGGTTCACAAACCCCACTCTGAGGAGCGGGGAGCTCCACGAGGGCCTGCTGGTACATCCCGGGAGATGGCAGAGGGAGCACGATCAGTCTCTCGTCAAAGCCAACGAGGGTACATCTACACTGCCATAACCCCGCCACGGCACTGGGTCTCAGGGCCTGGGTCAACTGACTCGGCTGGATCCCAGGCTCCAAGACTCAGCCCTCTGGGTCCTTTATTGCAGCGGAGACAGACACAGAGTTCAGCCATGGGGGCCAGTGGATAAGGCAATGGGCTGGGACTCAGGAGACCTGGGTTCCATCCCTGGCTCTGCCAGTGCCCTTGGGCAAATCGGTTCCCTTCCCACCCAGCCTCCCTCTGCCTTGTGTATTTGGGTTATGAACTCTTCCGGGCAGGGGCTGATTCTCACTAGGGGTTTGTACAGTGCCTAGCACAACCAGGCCTGGTCTTGCCAGGGGCCCTCTAGGTGCTGATGTAATAGACATAATTCTGTAGGGTCATGGGAGCAGGCCGCAGCTCTCTGTGAGCCCCAGTCCTCCACTAGGCCACACCAGCCTGCGAACCTTGGCCTCTTGGGAACCGGAGGAAGAGGAGAAAGGGTTGGGGGAGGAAGGAGCCAGAGGAGGGGACACGCTGAACAAGGGAGGACAGAAAATACCTTTATTCCATGTCTACATGTTCAAATGCAACAGGAAAGAGAACGCAAGACCAGTGGGATCTGATCCCTTTGTACAATGTCTTGCCCTGGCCCCCTCCTCTGTTGGTACACTCAAGCCTAAGCAGCCCCTGCTTGAGGGTCTTTCTGCACCCTATGCACCTGTCAGTAGCCCGGGGGGAGAAGCAGCAGTGTGTCACATTTGCACATGGCAGGTCAGGGAAAAAAGACTGCAGCCGCAGTTCCTGTCCAGATACCGTTTGTGACCAGCTGGGAGACGGCGCGGATTGATGGCCACGCACAGGCAGGATGGATCAAAGAAGGGCCCAAATGGGAACTTCAGGGCCAAACAGAGGCAGGCATTGACCTCCACGCAGCCCTCCACCTGCTACCAGGGAGGGCACATGGGAAGCGGTCACCAGTTCAGGAACCACAAATGTTCCTGGACCTCACAGCCTCCCTCCCACTCGCCGGTGTCTGAAGCCAAAACATCAGTCGAGCTCAATGAAAATGTTCCTCCAGGAAGGAGTCTGGTGTCCCAACAGGGCCAGGCCAGGCCAGACACCACTAATGCCTGTGTAAGTCAGGAGCAAAGTCAACGGCGCTAAACCCGCAGTCACCATCTCAGAGCCAAGCCAGATTTCACAGGCTGCACCTCCCAACTTGCTTCTGCAGCGAAAAGGGGGAGTTTGGTGGTTTGTGGAAGTCAACTAGAATTAGAGCTTGTCTGAACGGCTACCTCTGATGTGCCCCCACAGCTTCCAGGTCAGCTGGTCTCAGTACGGGCTACACTATAAAAAGTGGAGACATGAAACGCCCACTCATCCATGGGACCTAAATCTCTTGGTCCAGACCAGCTCTGGGACAATTAGTTGGCCACAACCGGGTGTGCAATCCAGCTCTGGATGTGCCAGGGCTGCGCTGAACTGTATCCATACTGGGTTCACTGCTACTTGATAAAGGCAGGCAGATCCTTACACTGTAGTCAGCAAGATTTCACTCTAGTCCATGGGGACAGCAATCTCCATCCTGTCCACATCCCCCAATAAACCTTGCTTGGTCACAGCTTTTAGAACGTTACATCCACACTTATGGCTCTGATACAGAGCCCCGGGGACTGATTTATATTGACAAGAAAATGGGTCTGATTCAGATCTCACGCTCTATCAGCGAGAATCAGGAGTAATTACACTTTAAGTCACTGGGTAGAACCAGGATGAGGGCCCAGTTCTGCATGCACTTATTACCTGGAGTAGCCCTTATGACCAGGTGTAGCCCCACTGAAGTCAAAGCAGTGAAGCCTTCACTGCTGTGCCAGGTGTAATCACGTATTCCTCCCAAAGTGAATGTGAAACCTAGCAGATCAGAACAAGGGAAGGCACCCGTTCAGCACCCAGATGAAGTCAAATCAACAGGACTTAAGCACACGTTCAAGTGTTCTGCTGAATTAGGAGCAAAAGGCCAACACAAGGGGGCTGAATCGCCGCTCCCTCCAGCGCAAATGAGGAGTGACTCCGCTCCAGTCAATGGATTTACACCACGGAAAAACTGGAGTAAGATGGGAGGAGAATCAGGTAAACCGTGCAAGGCAACGGAGAAGCAGGCCAACCGCAACGACCCAAGGCACTGAGTGCCGCAGAATCGGGCCCGACACAAGACCAGAATTGGGCCCCTTGCTTTTAAAAGGGCTTCTCTAGATGTACCTCAGCGTGAATGGCCCAAAGCCTGCGTGTGTTTGACCAACATTTGCTGTGTTCCCCCAACCCAGGCACTGCTCATCAGATCATTTCCAACACCTGAATTAGAGAGACAAACCCACCAAACCAGAGAATAGCCTATTTCTAAAATGAGGTCACAGCCTTCTTTTGGAGCAGAGACGGGTCCTTGTTCCCTGGGGGAGCGCGGGGGAGGCAGAAGGGGCAGCAGAGCAAGGCATTTGCACTAAGTGATCACATTTATTTGAATATTTTTTTTGTGTTCTAAAATTGGTTACAGAATAAATACCTGTGCCTTATAGCAGGAAGTCCACTTTTTTTTTTTTTTTATACAAAGTGCTTGTTACAGGAAGTTGCATCAGCGATACACGGGAAGGGGCGTGTGCAACTTGGCGACGCTTCCTCCCCGGAAACTAAAACAGAATTTTTTTTTATTTATTCTTTTTTTTTTAAGTTTCTTTTCCCTTTTTTTTGTTTGTGTTTGTTTGTGCATTAAATCTCCTGCCATTGTGTATTTACAAATCTCCGAAAGAAGGGAAAAAAAAAATGCCAGGATGCATAAGTGGCCTTTCCACCCACACACACACACACACACACACACACAAAAGATAAGCCTTGTTTTAAAAAAAACAAACCCAAAAATCTACAAGTATCGTTTCTTACTGAATCAATGATATAATTTTTTTTTTTTTAAAGGGAAGGAAAAAATAAAAATTAACCAAACCAAAAAGAACCCACAGACACTGAAACAGAAAAGGAGCCACCGTCCCTCTAAGTTTTCCAAACCAGAAAGTAGCAAGTATGTCTGAAATTCGAAACCAGATGTCTGATTGAAAAAACTCATTCATTTCTTCTCGTTAATTTCATCCTCATCTTTTTCCAGGGAGGGGAGCAATTTTGAAAAATTAAATTAAAAACCAGTATTAAAAAAAAAAAAAAAAAAGCGAGATGAGAGAAAAGAGCCTCCCACATTCCGAAGAGGTGGGAAGGAAGAAAACTGGGTGCGACTTAAAAAGAAAGCAAGAAAACTGGATTTTTATCTCCGAATGTGTAATTAACAACACTCTGTGGGGAGTCTGATGGTTAACTGGTGACGTAGTGTTTGGTGGAAGGTTGGCCGTAAACTCTATAGAAATCCTGGCGCCCGTGCTGCTGGGATGCGTCAATCCATTCCCTCACGGCAAGTCCGGGAAGCGACTGAGGTACAGCTGGAGCAGGGGGGAGCGGGTGGGAGTACTCCTGCGAAGAGACTGTCCAGGGGAAGTGACCCGACCTGGGGTACGGCTGGTGCCCGCTGTGATTGGACACCGAGGAACAGTAACAGTTATCCACTGAACAGACCAGGATCTTGCGCCCGCCGTACTGGGATAGCACAGACTGCTGAGAGGACGTGCTATTGGGATAGTGAGACGGGTTGAAGACCGAACCAGAGTGGACTGGCTGCGGGCCACTGGGCAGTCCAACAATGTGCTGCGTGGAGCTACAAGGCACCATGGGTTGTGCGGATTGGCCCTCGCCAGCGGAAGCCCCCTGGCTCATATACTGGCTAGCCACAGTCCCAGACGATGGCTCTAGAAAGCTGCCTTCGGGGAAGGCCGCGGAGTGCTTGCGTTTCTCCGCTCCGGAGTTGCTGACGCTGCACGGGTACATGGGGATGCTCTGTAGGAATGGGACCGGGGTGCTGAATGGACCTGGATGGGGAGAGAGAAAAGACAAACGGCCAGATCAGAAACCACTGCTGGAATTCAGGAGCCAGAGGGAAAAACGAACAATGGCTCAGAGAAACAACAAGACCATAGGCGCCAACTCCGTGGCTGGGGCCACCCGCCGAGCAGCTCCTCCCCCTCCCCCACAGCACCTCCCGCCCACCACCAATCAGCTGTTTAGCAGCAGGCAGGAGGTACTGAGGAGGAGGGGGACAAGTGGGGGTGAGAGGAGGCAGGGAGGGGCTGTAGCTGTGGGGAAGGGGGCAGGAAGAGGCAGAGGGTGAGTGAGGGCTTGGGAAAAGGGGCGGAGTGGGGGCAGGGCCTCGGGGCGGAGCACCCCACTGGGGACAGCTAAAAGTTGGCATCAGTTCCACCCCGCTCTCCCAGCATTCGCTTCTCCCTGGAGACTCCAGCCCTGCCCGAGGCGTCACTGCCATGTTCCAGAGACGGTGGGCCCTGGAACCGGCCCCCCAAATCACCGCACTCGTCCCGAGGGAGGGAGCTGGAACCCGCGCCCTTGGCAACCATCCGAAGAGAAGAGATGGAATATGCCCTGTGCACCGAGGCGATTGCCCACATGGAAGGAAGCAGGAAGGAGGGGCTGGAAGCTGGTTTCAGAGCTGCAATTACAGGGCCATGGTCCAGTTCCAGCCCTCCCGAAGCCCGTTCCCAGCCCAGGAGCTGCACTGATGTCAGCCAGCGTACAAGGTGAACCCCGGCTGGGTCTCTTGGAAATGCGGGGCTCTGTACACCAGCCAAACATGACCTCACCCTCCTTGCCGAGTAGCCGCTGGCTAGGGACGCTCTGCATTAGTAGTGCAGCCCCAGGCCATGAGTTCAGGAGGCCCTGCCTGGAGGCGATACTAGCCACCACGGGCTGTTAATTACCCTGGGAACTAGAGGGAGCCATGAGGTTTGTCTGTGTCCAGCAGCCTCAATACAGAATCCCGTCTACATCCATTAGAGAGGACTTCTGCCTCCTCTTTAACTAAAAGGGTGCAATAGCAGAAATCCAGAGTAACACCATTGATTCCAGAGTCATTTACAGAAGAATAGGACTCCGATTTCTGCCTTGTAACAGGGAATCCAGTTCTAGGAACCCACGCAGACCTCCAGGCCTCTTGCTAACAGAGAGGCAGAGTTATGTCTGCGGACTCACGCTGGCAGATGGCCCCTATTATCTCCAACCCAGGGGTATGAAAAGAGACAGAGGGAACTCAGGGCAGGGATAAAGGGGTCCTGCAGGGACAAACTCTTAAGGACAGCCAGTTGAGGTTTCTTCTGTTATTTAAGTTAATGCTAAAGGCAAATGGCAGGAAGGTGCCCAGATACCATGGTGATGGGAACCAGAGATAGACAGAGGCAAATTTGGCCCAGATCCTGTATGTGTTCTGTGATTGGAACAGGGTGGGAAAGTCCCCTGCCTGCATAGCTGTTTTCTGTCACTATTTTGGGAGAGCCGGGATAGTAATTAAAAAGACTAGCATCTATTTAAAAGAATTCACTCCAGTCCCCTTTTGTACTGGCTGCCGAGCAGCCTTCAAGAGACGCTGCATTTTACTGGCATGAATGTTTGCGGAAAGAAACCTGAAATGCACAGCGGTTGCGCATGGGCACCTGGCACTGAGTTGTGCCGCCTTTTTTGATTTCTAAACTTGCTTGGCCGTCAGGGAGCGCCAGGGGAAACTGGTACAGCCAGCAGCTGTGCACACCATTTCATCATCACTGCCCTATCCTCCATCTTCCCACATGCCTTCCCGGCAGACCCTGTTCATTGTCCTCCTTGCTGGGTTAACTCTACGTTAGCCTGGAAGATCCTTGGGCCGGGTGAAGCCCCAGACGCGCCCATGGCACTGTATATACACAACAAACGACACCATCACCAATGGAAATGGCATGTAGGGAGGCACAATGCAGTATTCCAAGCGGGCCAGAGCACCGGCGCCATCACCTGTCCTGGGAAAAGGGCCCAGGGATCCCTAATGATTGCTTAAGTCAGAACTCGCTCATCCCGGTGAGTCAGATCATAGTCACAGGACAACCTGTGCTGGGAGCTAGTTCCGCTCGTTGCCTGGTGGCTGCAGCAGACCCAGGGAAGGGCAGCAGAGCGGCAGGGGATGTTTCCTGATGGGTCTGCCATCCTTGCAGACGCACACAAAATACAGAGGGCTGTTTCCTGCATGTAAACCTCCTTCACGCACAAGGGGCCGGACCCTGATCATGCTCACACTGGCATCGATCCTGAGCAAAGCCACTGGAGTTCCTGTGGCTTTACTGCAGCGACACAGAGATCACAAAGGGGTTCTGGGCTGATTTAAACCTTCATGCAATTAACGCACAAGCATAGGCGCATTCAATCCCTAGCGCATTTTTAGCCTGTGGAGCTGCCCTGTTTCCTTCGGTAACCCTGGAGATGCTGAGCGATGGTTTGTCAGCACCACGTTGCAAAGAGCGGATCAACTCCAGCCCTGGGCTAACTCTGCTGACCAGAGAAATGACACAGGGGCGGGGCGGGGGAAGAGATCCGGCTGCCTCTCTCCCCGGATCTCAGCACCACATGCCGCACGACAAGGCCCATGGATCAGAGGGACGTCTCACCTTCCAGCAGCTTCCTCAGCTGCTTCTCCTTCTTGGCGATCTCGTTCAGGAAGAGCTTGGAGTTGAGGTGGCCGATCTTGGGAGGCGGCAGGCTGCCACCCGTGCAGTTCTGAGTCCTTTACCAACCAGCAAGGAGAGTGAAAGGGCTCATTAAAAGCGTCAAGCTTCCCCTCCTCTCCCCTCATCCCCCCACGCTCTGCCCGGCTCTCATCTCTCCCCAAGCCTTTCCCAGCAGCTGACAGCTGCCGAACATCTGCCGGGCAGCCTCATCTGTAATTAGCTCAGCTTCAGCCAGGGACGGAAGGGCCTTTACATCAGCCAGTCCCTCTTCTGGGGCTTTGGCCAGCCTAGTTTTAAAAGGCCCCCGTGGTGTGACTCCCGCATCCCTCGCGAGCGCTATTTCCCTTAGGAGACACCCCCGTAGCCTGACATGACATAGGCAGGAAGCCGCTCCTGATATCCAGCCTGCGTTTCCTTTCCATTCAGCCCGTTAGCCCCAGTTAGATCCCAGGGTACCATCTGACATGGCCCCCCTCCCTTCTGGGGGTCTTATGCCCTGTGATCACGGCCCCCCTACTCCCAGCAATGTTAATCCCTCCTCCCAAATCAGTCTGTGGCTCTCCTCGGAGCTCCCATTCGGTGGTAAGCAAATGCATCTGTTCGGGCCCTTCCTAGGCCTGGCCAGGTCACATCTAGGGCGTATTCTTCCTCGGGGTGCCCTGCGTGCGTCTCTGCGGCCAGCAAGTAGGCAAGGACCATGCTGGAGAGACCAAGAGGCACACACTGCAGGGGTGGTGACCGCAAGTCCTAACAGTGCTGGTAGCTAGGCTCAGGGATGGATCCACTGAGCTAACAGTGGTGGCACTCAGTCCCTTCTCATGAAGGCTCGCTCTTCTGGGAGAGCATGTGACTTTTCTCCCCACCTTCCTCCCACCCCAGATAACGGCTCCGGATCATACAACCACCACCACCACCACCACGCTTTCTACTTCTAGTAGCTCTAGAAGATCTCAAAGCACTCTACACATGACAATGACTCAAACCTCCCAAACCCCTGTGAGGTAAATTCTTAGCTCCATTTTGCAGATGGGGGAAACTGAGGCCCAAGGCTGGAAAGTGACTTGCCCAACGTCACTCAGTGAGTGTGTGGCAGAGATGGGGCTAGAACCAAGGTCGAGCGATGCCTAGCCCTGTGTCTAAGCCACACTCTGTAGCCATGCAACACAGCCGACAGAGCTTCCGATCCCACCCTTGCTTGAGAACATGAGTTGCCAGGAGACTGGCTTCTTACCTGTCCATTAAGATTTTCACGGACTTGGTATTCTATGAGGGAAAGGAGAAACCCTGGTCAGTGACTGCCGTGTATCGTTTCAGCTGTGTCCCGATGCACCTCTCCCAGGACCTGCAGCCCCCCCACTCACTCCAGGCCTGGCTCTCTCCTGAGCAGAGATCATGCCAAATAGCCGCAGGGGGCATGAGATGCGGTAAGTCACCCGCCAGGAGCTGGGACGGGACACAGTCACCTGGCACTGGTGTTACAGTTCAGGAGGAGGATCACCAGGGATGAACGACTAACGCAGCACTGCCCGGTCGTGCCCACCCCCAGCTAGCTTCACCGCCACTCCCCAAAACAGCAGCCTTCGGATTCATCTCTGGGAAGGGATCTGGGGCCCTGGCCTTTCCCACTGGCTCCCGCACTCCCCTCTATCAGGGTGTAAATTCCTGCTCATCCACTGGATTCAGCCAGAGATTTTCCCAGCTTCCTTTAAAGCCTCCTTACGAAGGAAGCCAGCACAGGCTGGAGGCTCATGAGGAGCTCAGGCATTGATCGTCTGCCTTAAGGGCGGAGCAGAGCTGTCTGGGGCCTGCAAGCAGGAGATTACCACCAAAGGAGGGTGAGGAGAGGGGAGACACTGGCCCAGCCGCTCCCCCACCCCAGCTTCAAGGCCGGGAATGGCCCCTTAATCAGTCGGAATCCCCCCGGGGAGTGAGGTGAGGTAGAGGGGTCAAGCCGGTTCGTGCACAGGCTCAATCAGAGTTTAAGTGGAAGGCCCTAAAACCCACCCAGGCTCAGAAGGGTGGGAGATCCTGAGGGTCCCCTTTTCTGTTTAGCGATGATCCACAAGGCCTCCCCCCACCCCTAGCTCTGCTATGCGACTTGGGTTTTGTTCCTGGCCCATCTTTTATCCACTCCCTCCCACGGGCCGTGACGGGGCAGGGCCAACCGCTGCCAGCCTACCCCAGGAGAAACCAGCTAATCCATAGCAAGGACCGAAGAGCATCCCGGCTTACAGCCAAACAGGCATGTAGGTTGGAAAAGTTACTCCGGCCATCAGGAGACTGGGGCCAAATTTAGACTCTTAGGAGGAGCAGATCCTGCCTTGTCCCCTGCTCAGGAGCCCCCTCCCTTAAGGCGCTCCACCTACTCTTCCAGGCTGGGAGATGGGGGTATCGATGGCATGGGGAGAGCTGACCTGGGGAAGGGGTGTGGGAATCATGAGGTTACTCTGTTCCCAGCCCATCACTAAACCTGAGTCTCTTTGTTCTGGGGTCACGATGGGGGTGTATGGTCAGGCCAGAGACCCTGACAAAACAGTTGCTGCCCCAAGATGTCCCCCATCCCTCCCCTACTGTTAGAATCTGGCCACCAGCCCCGTTATCCCATGGGCTCCCCCTCTGCCTTCCCATGGCCAGCTGGGCCCCTCCCGGCACCTTCATGAAGTTGATGTCCTCGGTCTTGTCGAACATGACCTGGACGGAGCTGAGCAGCTTCTTGGCCTCCTGCATGCGCTCGTTGAGGTGCAGCACCTGGGCCGCATTCTCATTGCAGAACTTGGCTTGGGCCTTTTCCAGAATCTCCATGGTCTTGCGCAGGTCCTCATCCAGGAGCTGGTGCATCTTCTCGTACTGCAGGCGCACCTCGTCCTTCAGCTGGCTCACCTTCTCCTGGGGGAGGGGGGAAGAGAGCGCCCAAGGTCAGCCCCCGCCCTGCCCGCTCGCTGCAGAGCCCTGCCTGCCGCCCTCACGGAGGGAGAAACGGGGACAGGGCCTGCTAGTGCTTTGCCGACGTCCCCGGCCTGCCCCTCCCCACCCCGTCTCCTGGCGGACCAGCCCTTCGGCTTTGCCTCTGCCCATGGACCAAGATATTCAGGGCTGTGGAGGTATTTACAGGAGGGAACAGCTTGGCCCTGTGGGTCAGGACGCCTGGGTTCCATTCCTGGCTCGGGGGGTTGGCAGGGTGAGCTGAGGAGTGATCACAATGGATTAATCAGTGTCACCGACCCAGGCCTAGCTCCTAACAACCTAGGGAACAGCCTTCCCCTGCCCTCCACCCCTCCATCCAGACACCAACGCAACCTACAGCCACAGGCCTCCGCCATGCCTGGGAAGGCCCGTGATGGGTGGCGGAGCAGTTCCAGGGCCACCTGCCAGCTGGACCATCGCTGGCAGTGCAGCTGAGTAGCCTGGGAACCGCAGAGGTCCCAGGGTGGCTGTGGAGGCTCAAGGCCTCTGCTGGGATAGCGAGTTCCCTCCAGATCCAAGCAGATCACCTGGGATCTATGGGGGCTCAACTCCGCCCCAGAGCAACCAACTCCACCAGCATGGGGAGCTGTCTCCAGGGCCCGTTCAGCCCTTAGTTCCTCAGCCGAGCCTGCCCACGGAGGGGCCAGATCCCACCGTGCTCATGAGCTTGAGACCCCCTGTCAGTTTCACCGGAGCCGGTGAGCTAGAGCTGAAAGGCTCTACGCGCCCCCTGCTCTGCCTGGGCCCCCCGGGGGGTGACCTGCCATGCGGTGGGGCCATAAAGAGGAGGGGGATGGACCCTACAGATTTTCCCCTATGAAAAATATTAATCTCTATCTCCGAAGTCTCCCCTTTCCTGTGGATTTCAGCACTCCCCTCTGACGTCCCTATATAAGGGTCTCGCACCTCTGGGTCCCATGCCCTGCCCCGAGGAGACACTGGCATCCTGCTTGGCTTGAAGTGTATTAAGACGGTTCCC
This sequence comes from Dermochelys coriacea, assembly GCF_009764565.3. Classification (NCBI taxonomy): domain Eukaryota; kingdom Metazoa; phylum Chordata; order Testudines; family Dermochelyidae; genus Dermochelys; species Dermochelys coriacea. The sequence continues at coordinate 123,244,773 of NC_050074.1, forward strand.
TCCCCCACTCACTCAACACCCCCCCCATACACACACTCCTTCCTCTTCCATGGCCTGGGGGAGAGCAGTGAAAACCCCCTATATCCTGAGGGAGCTGGGGGCAGGCAGAGGGGCTGCGTGGACCAGCAATGAATAGCTCTTGTACCAAGAGACTTTCCCCCACTTCCCCAACCAGGGCTGCTTGCCTAGCACCTTAGTAATGAGGCAGAGAGAGACAAACCCAGCCCCCCAGCACCTGAGCAGGGTGCCCCTCCTCCCCTGAGAGGGTAGCCCCACATCAGCCCCTTTTCCCCACACCCTCGCTTTGCCCCGGCTTCACTTGGGGGTCCATTCTGGGCACTGACTCCCCTTCCCTCCCCCAATATCCTAATGAATCCGGATGGCCATCAGCTCTGGGAGACCTCCCACCAGCATCGGGCCCCTTCTGGATCCTCACAGCAATGGCAGCTCTGGGCTGACTGCCCTGGCCCCGAGCAGAGAGTTAACTCCACGCCAGCTGGACCTCTGTCCTCCCTAAACCTGGCACCACGGAGCCGCAGCCGCCTCGAGGACGGCGGGCGATGCCCGGGCAGCCCCTGGCGCGCGAGACCCTGCCTTGTTCGAAGGGCACGGCCACGAGGGAGGGAAAAGCACCAGCTACCTCGACTAGCCGCTTGTCCGACTCCAGCTTGTAGAGCTGCTCCTCGATGTCCTGCTCCCTCTCCTCCAGGCGGTCCTGCTGCTTCATCAGCATCTTCTGCAACGGAACAGGTGGAAAGCGAGCGTTAGTCACCGGGGCGAGCCATGGGGGCATGTGAGGGAAGACAGATGCAAGCGGGATCAGCGTTACACAGCATCAATGGGGCAGCTGATTCAGGGGTATGAAATTCCCCAGAGCCGCCTGATCTACAAGGCCCCATCCTAAGCAACCCTCCCCATCTAGCAGGCGGCATCCATCCCTGATTCGCGGCCTCTCTGTAGTGACAGTCTCTGCCGAGTTGGCTTTTTGGGGGTAGCAACGACCAGGGGAGGGTCTTACAGAGCAAGAGAGACGTCCCCGCCTCCTCCCTCATGGGAGACTTTATATTGGTTCTTTCTTGGAGGCTTTCGTGAGCCGATCAGAAAACTCCTCTATATTGAAAGCCTGTTTGTGCCTGGAAACCACCTTGGAATAGCCGTCCCGAAGGTTGGGTTTGAAAGGTCCGCGTTCCCTCTCCACACAGAGGGCCTGGCCACTGTGGGGTCTGACCCGTTTCTGTTTAAGACCCTGCGTTTCGGCTCCCTGCTACGAGTGACACTGCACAGTCCTGTCACAGGAACAATGGCCATCCCAATTACCCAACGAGCAGATACTGACTGGGTTTGGTGGGACAGATGCTCTGGCACCCCCACAGGAGCAGATCTGGGGTTCTGGCTGGCCTGGAGGAAACAGCACACCTCTATAAACTGAGGGAGGCGCTGCTGACTGCACTCACAGCCGCCTCCACTGAATACGCAAAGATATCTATCCACTGTCCCTTCCAGGCCTTTGGAGAAACAGAGCTGTGCTGTATTCCCGGGGTCTCCCATACAAGTCCCCTTTCCCACTTAGCCACTTCCTATAGGACCACCAGGTCTGGCTGCGAACAAGAGTCGACACAATCGGAAGGGGCTACCAAGAATAACAGCCTATACAAGACAAATGAAGAAAAAAAGTGCATCTCGTCTGCTCCCCATTCGTTCTCCTCCCTCTGTCCCTTGTAGCCCCACTTCCCCATTATCCAGGGACAAGGTTTTTGTCTAAGCAGCCAAGTTAGAATCCAGGGAATAGTAATACTGGCAATAAATTTTACAGGCTGGCTGAGCATGTTGGAACCCTCTCTAGTGGCTGCGAAGGATAAAAGCCTACTATCACCAGCAGCTGACTGAGTTACTCCTTTAGCTGTAGAGGTAGAAGCTGATACATAGGTACAGAAGTTTGCAAGTTCAATCCCCACTCATGACTCCCGGTACAGAATGTTACATATATGCTGATCTTACTACTACTCAGTTACACTTCTAGAGGCCTTTCCCTACATGGGAGGATCCCAAAGTGCCGTGTAAAAGAAAGGTTACTCTCATTTGCTACACAAGGAACCGAGGCAAAGGGATATGTCCAAGGTCCCAAAGCAAGTCAGTGGAAGAGCTGGGAACAAGTGCCAAATCTCTTGACCTCCAGTCCAAATCCCTATATCCCCCGATATAGATTAGAGGTGATGATAGAAGGAAATATTTATAGTATAGCCTCGCTGATCAGAGTGAAATGTGCAGTGTACTGGAACAAAGCAGTATCCCTTTTAATAGTTTGTGAGCCCTCTAGAGACGCTCACTGTGTTCTATGCTGTAGACGCTGCCAGAAACCAGTCAGAACAGCCGGGTGTCTGCCCTTGGCCTCGCATGTTCATGTATATTTAGTAAACATGGTTATTTGGGACCTAACTGTGCCCCGGTGGTTCCTTCACATTGTTTCTGTGCTGTAAAGAGTGAAAGCCACAACAAGATGGGTGATAGGAAGGTAATGCAGATAAACAGGGTTTCAGATGAGGGACCTTCATCCCGAAAGATGGGAGAAGGTGGCCTCATTTCTGATACACGTGGGTTTTTTTTGGATAATAAAGATTCAGCTAAACCAAGCTTGCGAAATCCTACTCCTGCCACATGAAGGTTTTTTTGGCTGGGGGAGTGAAATATCATGATACGTTTTCCAGGCTGATCACTGTCAAGGTGGAATCCGTGGCTGGGCTGGTACGTTTTCGTGTTGGGTTTCAGCTACTCTGACGAGAAAGGAAGCTCTGGCAGGTTCCTCCCCGACGGCAGCGCCCTTGGAGAGAAGGTCCGTCCTCGAGAATTTAGGGATGAGAGAGGAAAGAACATTTTAAAAGCTGCCCTGCAAGCAACTTCTATTTTCTAACAGGGGGAATCTTGTTCTGGGAAGAGGACCATGTATTTTCCAGCCTCAGCCAGATGGAAGAGACACACACGCACCCGCCCTAAAAGAAAGAATAAATCAGAAATCCAAAAATGGCTACAACCATATGAGTCATCTGCTAAACAGCTTGGCTCGGAGGCCTGGCATTCCCGCCAGAAGGCAAGCGATGAGCCACTGGTACAGGATCAGCGCCGGGCAACTCCAGGCGCTACGTCAGGGGCGCCCTGCCCATAACACACATGCAGAAGAATTCTCAGACATTTGCCCTTAATTCTTCCTGCATTAATCCCTTCAGGAAAAGCCACTGCACTCCTAACTGTTAATGACCGAGGCAGAAGGGAGGGGCAGCTGGGAAACGGACCGGTTGGAAGAGAAACACGGCAGAGCAACGGGGACACGGAGGGAAATGGCAGCAAAGACCAATTTTGAGGGGATTATTGCTAATATAAACCAGCACTTGGGGATTTATAATCAAGTAATTAATTCCTGGTCTAAGCAGGGGGAGGGAGCGTGGGAGAGAGGCGGAGGATGGAGCTGCCACGATTAATTGCATTGCAGGGAGAGGTTGAAGCCTTCAACTTAATTCGTAAGCAAGAATTTGGAGCCTCCTCGATTCGGTGTTTTTCTCAAGGTCTGGGGCACCTGCAGCCTCGTTAACACTTGGATAAGTCAAAGCACTAGTAGAGAAGTAGACCCCATCTTGAGTTTCTTCACCTCCAGCCTCGCTCCCTTAATGAGACACTGACAGGTCAAACTGGCTCTGAATCTAGGCTTTGGATCAAACCAACAGCCCCCAGTGGGTCCGTATGCAGCCCCCACTCTGCTCTCCTGGGTGGGGTGGAGCATGAGGACTTGAGGGGGAAACTGACTCTCAGCACTAGTGAGCCTGACTAGATGTGCAATGAACAGGAAGGGTGCATGTGTGTGTGTGAGGAACAGCAGAAGCACCCTTAAAAAGTGTGTGTGTGGGGGGTTCCCAAGCTGTGGCCCTGCCCCCTGCGCCATGCCCCCACTTCATCACCCCTTCTCCCTGAGCCCCTGCTCCCCATTCCCCTCAGGCCCCACCCTGCCCCTTCTTCCCCAGCCACCCCTTCCCCCGAGGCCCTGCCCCCATCTCTTTCCCCCAAGACTCCCCCTGCTTGTTCCTCTCCACCCCCTCCCCCAGCACTTGCTCTTATGGCTATGTCCTTCCAATTTTAAAAGTGGGGAGACCATGGCTCCCTAGTTCCCCCCCCCCATTCTGGTGCCCCTGGTGTATGTGTCTTTAGGTGGTTGTAAGAAGCTGGTGTTGGGGGTTGTGGGTGTGTACAGCATTATTATTTATATTGCAGTAGCACTGACTGGCCACCAGGGAGATCAGGGCCCTGCTGTGTTAGGCGCTGTACAAATGCAGAGAGCCCCCTGGCCCTGAAGAACTCACCATCTCAACAGACAAGGCCACGTGGGAAGGGAAGCAGAGGTACAGGGAGGGGACGTGACCGGCCCATGGTCACACGTGTCAGTGGTGAAGCTGGGTCCCACCCAGTAGAGGGAAGTGATGAGTGGGGCAGTGAAGCCCAGTGGGTATCGGCATCTCTCACTCACAGCAGTAGACAGGCATTGACAAGCTGATTTCCCCAGTCCCATGCTAAGCAATGTTTGTCGCAGACATAAGCCAACTACCTTCATCAAATGCAAGATCTGTCCAAAGGACCCTGCTGATTTTTGTGGGTCACTTCTTCCCGGATGACTGGCTCCTGGTTCTCCTCAATCAACATTCAGGGAACCAGCCCAAGAGCTGGCCCCCTCTGCATCTGCTCACAAGGTTACCTCACTGCTTGACAAAGATTTCTCTGCCTTTGGGATACCCTTGGGAAGTCAGATCTAACCATGAATCACCACTGTCCAGGCCAGGAGTTGACAAACTTTGCCATGTCCCCAGCTTCCCCTCAGAGGAAAAATCACTTCTCAGGGGCCTCCCAGAAAGCCGAGCGCTTCATGAAACCTCTATAAAAAGCCACTCCAGCCTCTGCAGCAGAAAGGCAGCCATGGAAACAGGGGCGACGCAAGCTTCTCTGGAACGCTAAAGAACCCCCAGGACAGTCTCCGGCACAGCTCCTGCTTGCATGCCCGTTCCGATCCCCGGCCTCAGGCTGCACACCGCGTAACCTGGGCCATTCCCATGGCCACACAACGGCGCAGCAGCCTGATCAAAGCCTTTCGTGAGGCCACCATGACAGCCTGCCGGAGCAAGGAAGGAAGTGGACGGCCCCATTCAATTCTCCTACAGTGGCCCATGTAACGGACATTCTGTAACCAGACATGCTGCAAAGAACGCAGACGTGACACCCGGCCTCCAGTCACACAGCAGGAGGAAGATGTTGAGGGGGACATCTCTCCACAACCAGAGCCCCTAACACTGACGACTCCTGAGAGTCCAGAACCCTGTAGATCTCCGGGGTGACTGATCAATGCGCCGTGGTCATCGACTGCGCGAGGATTTAAAAAAAAAAAGAAAAAGAAAAAGAAAAAATCCTATTAAATTTCAATGTAGTGGGTGAAATCCTGGCTCCATGGAACTCAATGGGAGCTTTGCTACTGGTGTCAATACATCTACGTTCCTAGCAAGGAGTAGTTAAACCAGAGTTCAGTCATCTGACCGCTGGGGAGCTTAAATGTGGGAGGAGTGCAGCGCCATCAGCAATCCATTCCAGCAAGGCCCACCCAGACCTTGTGCAGTAGAGGTTGGGTTTTTCACGCTGCAGGCTACTGACCCATGAAGCTACAGGGCCTGTCCCTGCTCAGCCGCCGCAATGCAGAATCCCCTTTGCATTCACCACTCCTGAGCCTTGGCTCTTCTCCCATACTCCAGCTCCACCAGAAGCCCCCCCTCACATCCTGCAGCAGGCCCCCTGGAGCCCATGGGAAAAGTTCCCACTGACCTCAACGGGACTCTACATCCCCACGTGAGAATGGGGCCCGAAGCAGGTCCACCGGCTCACAGCTGTTAGCGCTGCACAGCAATGCAAAAGATCTGGGTTCGATTCTCGGCCCAAGCCTCTGGAGAGGCCAGATCAATACCCTAAGCACTTAGGGCCTTTCCTGTCCATGTGGCAACTCTTAACTATTTAACCCCTATCTATCTATACATCCTTTCAACTCTTCCGCGCAATGCTGCCAACTCTCGTGATTCCATTACAAGCCCCACAATACGTGGTGTTTCATCTAAAGCCCCAGCTCTTGGAATCCTGTGATTACATGAGAATCACTGTTTGCTTGCTTGAAGTTCCCAGGCCTCATTGGTGCAGAGAAACGTTGGAAAATGTGCCATGAGTACAATCTAAAGACTCAGACGACCAATAAAAGAACCTGACATTTATGACGGTTTGATACAGCTCACGATTCAGAAGCCAATCTCTGATTTTGGGGGTCCTGACTCATGATTTTTGAATGCTTGAGGGTACAATGGGATAAGAGGTATTTGCACCCACAGCAACAAGTTCCAATAATAAAAAATATAGACAAAAACCACCCCTTGCTGTATTGATGAGAGCAATTTCCTCTCTCTGTAATATGGACTGAGTTCTTTAGGTATTTTGAAAAAGAAAATATATCCCTTCCCTCTCCCCCTGACTTCCTGCCAAACAGGTATTTCTGAATTTGGGAACTACCCCCTCCTCCCAGCTCAGCAGGGTTCACCACTTAAAGGGTTATCCCCCCCCAAGATTTGCAGCAAAGTCTCACAGTTCATGCAGGACTTTCCTGTTGGGATAACCTGAGCCCCTTCGCATCTGTTTGATGTCTGGCTATCTATTTTCATTTCCCAGAGTCTAAGAAACCTTATGCCCTTTCTCTGAGAAATGGGACAGTGCAGCCATTTGCCGGGATGGCAGCTGATCAATTTATTCCATTTAAAAAACAAAAACAAAGAAACCACCCCTCATCTGTAAAAAGCAATAAATCCCCCACAATTTACACTGCTCCACAACGTGAATTTTGAGGAACAAAATGTACAAAAGATAAAATGAAGATTAATAATTTCCTTTTTATTTCAGCGTAAAGAGGTGGGTTTTTTGTTTCGTTTTGTTGTGTTTTAAATTTAAGCCTTCCCCTGTGGTGTTGTGAACCTAAGTACACCCACATGAAGCTAGTAGCCTATGAAAACCAAAAGTGAAACTGACCATAAACACTGAGAGAAAATGACTGGTCCAGTTTCACCGCTCCAGCCAAGTGAAACGCAAAAAGAGAATCAACCGCATCAATGGTGAAAAGTAGATCTGTTTGTTTAGACTCTTTGAGGCTTAGTAATTCACAGTGCTGTCAGTAACACAGGGAAGGATTCTTATTTTATATGCAAATTTTGACAGCGTCTTATTAATAAATAAGATTACTAGCCACAGAAATCCCCACAAGTAAGGAGATGCTGCCCCAGCACTTAACACAGTCTCTTTTATAGTCCAACGTGGCAAGGGTTGAATCCTGCACAGTGCTGGAGGAGTTGGGTGCTGAGCACATAGGAAGAAGGGCGCTCACCACCTTGCAGGGCTGGCCCCCACTGCGTTGAATCTATTGTTCGCTCCATGCATAGTTACCACAGCAGTAACTGGTTCCTTAGCAGCCAACGATACATTGGCTCACAGGCGGAAAGCGGAAGCTGTTCCAGCATCAGAGCACAATGGATTTCTGAATGGAGGGAAATACTGTTTTACTTCCTCAGAGTAGCCTGCCAGTGGGGATCCCAAATTAATCGGAGCCTGGGGTGAGTGGACATACTACAGCCCCCAGCAACATAGCACTCCCCACCTGCCTGTTCTATTAGCATAACAGATCATTCCCCCTCCCCCAAAGTAGCTGTATAGCTAGCTTTGCTCCAACTGTGACAAGGGAAGGATTGGATCATATTCTGCAAGTATATGAAGGCCACAAACACCAAGCTGTTATTAAAGGTAACCGGAGGAAAGAAAATCCAGGTTAATTATCAGAGGATCTAGTTGGTCCGGGCTGGGTGAACACCTAGGAATGTTTATTTGGGTTAGTGGTGTGGAGGTCCCCTGCGATCATGAACAGGAGTGAAATTTTGTTCACGGGAAGAGAGAGAATCGCAAATGCTTATTCAAACCGATACATGCATAATTGACCTGGCAGCACAAGGATCCTAAGCTCCCAGGTGGAGCTCCACTGACAGAAACCGATCGCCGGGTTGTTCAGACCAACAGATACACTGGTAAGAATCGAGGCCTGGGAGCGGGGAATTGGTGAGCAGGAAGGAGAGGCTGCACTCGCTGAGAAAACGGCTAACTCTAATTGCAGGGGACAAGCGTGGAGGAGGCTCAGCACTTCCTGAAAACCAGGCTCCTTTCGGGGCACGTCTATACTGAGATGAAAAACACCCCACAGTAGCGAGGCTCAGCACCTGGGCCAACTGACGGGGGCTCGCGTCACAGGGCTAAACATAGCCTTGTTGACATTCCCGCTCAGGCTGGAGCCCGGGCCTCGAGACCCACCCATCCCTTGCCAGGTTTCAGAGCCCAAACGTCTACACTGCTACTTTAGTGCCACAGCATGAGCCTCGCAATCCCCAGTCAGTGACCAATCTGAGACTCGCTTTCACGGGTTTTTTGCAGCATAGATGTACCCTGTGATGTCTCAAATTGGGCACCCCAAAAACAGAGGGACCTTAAAGCACTAATCTGTTTTGAAAATTTCGGCTAGGCTGTCTCTTTCTCTCATCTATACATGTCTAGAGCACAGTGGGCGCATAGGAGCTGGAATCTTCCTAAGGTGCCGAGGGGAGTTAGATGCGCAAATCTCACTGAACGGCAATAGGATTTGCCTATAAAAATTCCAGCCGTCATTACGCACACCCCCACCCCCACACACATATATACGCAATTATTGCTTGTATTACAGTAGCATCTAATCACGGATCAAGGCCACATGGTGCTGGGCACAATACATGCCCACAGACCTGGGGGGAGGTGATTTTGGTACTAGGGACTAAAACTTCATAGAAATTATATATTTTAAGCTTCTAGAGAGAAGGAAAAAAACAAACAAACCAGTTGTACTAGGTAGAGAGAGCAAGGCAGGGCTGTTATCTGCATTTGATAGATGGGAGCTGAGGGCCAGACACACTCAAATGACTCATCCATAGTAACTGAACCAGGGTCTTCCATGTTCTAGGTGAATGCCCTAACCACTAGACTATTCTCTCTGCAGCTAGCAGCTCGTACACAGTGTTTCTGCCAAATCCATTCGATAGCGATCCTGCGACTGTCCTACTTTCAAGTGTTGAACAGTGCTGAGCCCTGGTCAGCACTTAGCAGATAATAATCGATACCCTTGGCAGCACCCCCCAGCCCTGCCTGGAAGCCGCCATCGCTAACCCAAGATGGCGGCCCAGCCTGGGGTAGTTTGATGTCTGAGCTGTACCCACGGCAGAAGCTGAAAACTACATGCTCAAATCCCGCTCTCAAGGAAGTCAATGGCCAAGCTCCTATGGAGTTCTACTGGAGTGGGTCACACCCCAGGCCGTCCTTGGAAAGCTGCTTTTTCCTGCTCTCCAGATCACAGAAGTGAGACTTCCCGAGCACGCCCTTCCCCTTTAAAACAAAGGGGATCAGCCTCCTATCAGCGAGCCCTTTCGTGCTTTTGCAGCTACCCAGATTAAATTAAACTTGCACGTTAATCTGCCACACGATCCACCCCAGTGAAGCACCCTTCCCCCGCAGCTCATCTAATGGCAAGAACCAAAAAGCTTTGTCTAGCTGAGGTTCTTCCATAGCACCTCTTGCTGGGATCTCTGCATCGCATCAGACGCGAACCGGTGACCATCAGTGAGAAGGGGGTCCTGTCCATTTCCAAGGAAGGCTTGGTTAAGTCCTTACTAACAAACCCCAACGATCACTAAAGCAGCACTTTAAACCTCTACATTTCGCTTCACACTGGTTCTGCCCTTTGTTGACACTTTTGCTCCTTCATTGAGCTTGGGGCAGTGCACAATCAGAGGAGCCCCTGTTTCTTTTTGGCTCTAGTGAGTTTTGCTCGCTAGTTCTCATGCTGTGGCAGAAGTCTGGGCTGCAAATGCCACAAGGTAATTTGAAATCCCCCCCCACACACGCAAAAGCTTTGGCTAGCAGAGTTCGTGTGCTGTGACCGCTGCTTGCCACACTGATCAGAATCATTTTGCTGTCCTCTTGTGCCTCACCCTGTCTGTTGGTTATTTGTCTCTCCTCTTGTAACTTACGAGGACCATTCTTTTGTTAGATGTGCAGAGTGTCTAGCACCATGGAGGCCTCAATCGCAGACTGGGGTCTCATAATGTAAGCAATAAATAACATGCTTTCACTGAACCACGAATAAAATTTATATTCTGATCAGAGTTTATTACAATATTTGTTTTAAATACCCGAAACCTTTAAAATAAATAAATAAATAAAAATCTTTGCCACCTGACACTGTCCCTTTAAACACAACTGGCTAGCTAGTCCAGTTGTCTCACTGTATAGAAGGCAAGTGCTGTAGGGCTTTGATCTCGCTCTCTTCTTGCTCTGGCTCTCCCCTTGCAGCCAAATTACAGTGCTGAGCACCGGAGTGAATAAGGTCATTGTTTGCAACAACCGGAAAGACAGAGCTGAGGGAACAACACAGGGCCAGAGGGAGGTGGGGGCGGGGGGGGGGCAGAAGGAGGAAGATGCAGCAAGAGCAAAGAGGTCACAATCAGAGCAAGGGCTCCAGATACCTTAAATCGGCCAGAAGTAAAACAGTATCCAGGCCCCACACCGAGACCTGAGTCCGGCACAGCAGTCCTGTGGGAAAGCTGATACTGGCTGCCCCAGTGTCCCCGCATAGCAGTGGGGTTAAGTCACCAGCACTGAATTTTAGAACACAATGAACTAGAGACACACAGCAGGCGCGCACACACACACACACACACACACACACGCCCCTCTCAGGCTGCATCCAACACCAGACTCCTCCCTCTATGGTTGCTGCTTTTCAGCCCGCGCCACAAAAAAAGTGCATTTCCTAAGAGAAACGCATTCGTAACTATGGCAACCCCTTCCCATCCAGTGGAGGGCTACAGTGCCCCAGCATGTAAACAAGCAATCGACTTTATATGGAGATCACTCAGCCACCACTAAAATGCAGCTATCTCTGGGGTGGAGCACAATGGCTGTTTAACAGCACGCGCGCAATTTAAGACAGGAAGTAACAAACACTATATCCATTTGAAACGACAGAAGGAATTTTAGGGGGGCCGCAAGTAAACACCAGGGTTGGAATTTGGCCAGGACACTGGGGTGAACACCCCACCTACTGCAGAAACTTTAAATGACAAAGAGTATTTAGGGTCCCTGATACAGAAGACAGGACTTCCTGCAGCAGAGAAGCCCTTAGTCCTGTGCTGGGAAATTGCTCCAGTACTGTGGGGGATCAGTGACCCCGAAACCCCTTCATGCCTCTCATTCAAATCCTATGCAAGCCCAGCCCCACACAGTTCATCAGATGCAATGCGCTCACAGTCCGAGGTGATGTCTCTGTACAAACAGCCTAATGGAGAGAAGGAGCATTGTGTTGCCTTTAACACAGAGAAATCAGCACGCAGAACTTCACAGCCTCAGAGCCAGGAAGCAGCTAACTCCTTGGGCAAACCTTGCGACCCCACCTGTCCCCATCTGAAACAATCCCAGCCTCTGAAGGGGTGAAACACGCTAAGCTCCGGATGAGTGCCTACAACTGATGCAAACAGAGAGGCGCTGGCCCTTTAATTATCTCTCCAACCCCCAGGAGACTGACTGTAGGCCGATCCATTTACATAGACAGGAAGGAAATGTTTTCTGGGTTTCATCTTACACAAATTTACAGTAACCAGCAGTCAACAGAGGAGGTCTTAGGCATGCTGAATGCCTCTCCTCCCCACCAGCTAGCTAAACACATATATCATCTATTTTCAGGTCTGGCCAGTCTCTCGCTACTTTCGGGTGGATCCAGATCTCAGGCCAAGTTCCACCAACGCTACCGGGAGAGGGGGGCCTGCAACACCCGCAAGGGCTGAATGTCCCCCTAGGAGGGAGACAATGCAAAAATGGGTCTTGAAAACTGACCTGCCCCGGCTCAGCTACACCGCAAGATCACTCTTGCAGTTGGATTTCAAAGAGGCCCATCTTGTTTTGCAAACCATTACGGATGCATCAAAACCACACTGCTTGCACTGATCTGTTCTTCCCGTCAAGTCCAGCCTTTTATAAGGAAAATCAGGTGCAATTTTAGGGAACCCTGTGGCCTGTGATATGCAGGAATTCAGACTCCACAATCACAGTGGTTACCTTCTGGCCTTGCAGTCCATTCAGTTGCATTTCGGCTTTTGACGCTTGCAAGTTTAATGATTTGACAAGGCACCTCCCTGTTTTCTGGTCAGCCTTGTAACAAATCCAGGAAACACTTCAGGGAGGTCACTGGGCTGAATACAGCTGGGACACATGGAACTTCACACTCCCCGCAGGGACAGAACTCAGATCCCCCTGCTCCAGAACGACAGGCCTTGCCCACTTGAACTAAAGGAACATCTCCCCTGGCATTGAGCTCTATAGGGCCCATGACACACGGAGGAGCCATTTGGTTTAAGGTCCTTGAACAGAATACGTTATGTGATCGCAAAACTATTTCTAAGTGGAATTTGAACATGATTCCCCAATGGTTATGCCATGTTGGCATAGCTGTGTTGGTCCCAGGATATTACAGAGACAAGGTGGGGGGGGGGAAATATTTTTTTACTGGAGCATCTTCTGTTGGTGAGAGAGACAACCTTTTGAACTTCCACAGAGCTCTTCTTCAGGTCTGAAATGTGTGTTAACTACTTACGCTAAACAATCTGGTATTTAGCTGTGGCACTTAGTATGGTCCCCAGCCCTGAAGAAGAGGTCTATGGAAGTTCAAAAGCTTCTCTCTCTCACCAACAAAAGTTGGTCCAATAAAAGATATTTCTTCACCCACCTTGTCTCCCCAAATTGTCGCAGCTTTTAGTGACTTCTATGTTTGCACGGAGCCCTGCAGATCTGCCACAATTACAAAAAAAAAAAGAAAAAGATGGATATCTGGGCACTGAAATTCCACAGTTAGCTCCAATTCCTTTGAAATCTGCATGTTGAGTGGTGAAGTCGTGACCAAATGCCTCCCTGGGGCAGCACCCGTCACCTTTCCAAATAACCACCTTTGGTTGGCCTCAACGGAGGATCTCAAAGCACTGGACAAACATTTAATCAACCATCATAACACCCCTGTGAACTGGAGCCCCTTTCTACCTGTGGGAAACTAATGCATGGAGAGCGGAAGTGACTTGTTCAAAATTCACACAGCAAGTGAGGAAGAGAACCCAGGAGTCCAGCCACATCCCTTCTTCCCCCCAACCCCCAGTAAGATGCAACAATATGCTATTGCTTGTATATTTCGGTCTGCTTCCAGTCCTTCCTTGGAGTCAGGACTCACAACCACAGCGGGACATGGATCAAGGTCAGCTCTTGGCCCCAGAATACCCCATGGCTGTGATGGATGTCATGAGATGCTACCTGGACAACACACCTGGGGTCAAGCTCTGCCTTCACTCGCATCTGTCCGCACTGGGGCCTGGATACCGAGTGCAATTTCAATGCTCCCTGCTGGGACACATGGAAGGAGCCCAGTGAGAGGATGTTGGGTGGGAGAGGGCTGAGAGCCGTTTACTGTCACCGCCTGCTGTTGAAATACCGCATGGCTCTGGGCAGAAGAATCTGAATTTGTGTTGCAGCAGCAGTGACCACATGTCCTTAATGGTACGTCCACTTTTCCCCCATCCCATCAGATTACCATCTGCAGGCTGGGAGGGAAGAGGAGGGGGCCATGGATGCCCGCCCATTTTACCACTGGCTAGTTTTGGAGGAGAAAAGTGCATAATGTTCCCGGTTTCTTTATTTTGCCAACCAGGTGACCCTCCAGCCATACCCTGCAAAGAAGGCTCCACGCAGCAGCCCTGTGAGCGTGTCTCTCTCTCAAACTCCTTCCACCGCTCGGTACTTCTGGCTGCTCAGCGCCAGCACCCCTGTTCAGGAGACACTGCGGGCTAGCTCCCCATTCTCCTTGGGAGAGCTCGGTGGGGAAAAAAATTAGAGGGCACCACGAGGTCTGGATTGAAGTTCACCTGCAGAACTGGGGGTGAGGGGGACTTGCCCTGTACTGGCCTCCAACTCAGCTTGGTATGAAATAGCAGTCGCATGCCTGGGTTTCCTCTGGGGTTCGCCACTGCCAGCCCCGTTTCCAGTCATTGCTCCCCGCTGTTTCCACCCCCCTCCCCCCCACACACAACACTAAAGCAAAAGGCCCGGCCGCACCCAGTCAATCACACTCTGCTCCCCAGCACAGCTGACAGCGAGGGGGATAGTCACTGGTCACAGCTCCCAACATGCCGGAGAGCTCATCAGACTTTCTAATGAACTCCGGGGCAGCCTTCCCACCACACAGGGTCTGGATTCGCCAAGGGGGTGGGGAATTATTGCCCTGCTGGGGTCTGTGTACCACTCCAGCCCTACCCCCTACGAACCCAAACACACACAGGCAGAACATCCAGTGATCAGTGAGAAACTCCCACTCCCTCTGTCTAGATGCTGCCTACCCCTCCATGGACACCATGTGCAAAATGGCTCAGAACAGGGAATCCAAGGCAACAAAGGGCCCAGCAAACACTGCTCGGTCCCACCCATAAACAGGAAGCAATGAATGACAGTCAGAACAAGCAAGAGGAACTCCTTTTCCCCCAGCCTGGGAAAGCCAATTCGCAGAGGGTCAGGGAGTCAAATGCAGCGGCTGGATAATTTTATGGGCCATAATGTTCAAGTCACGCATGGCGAGATGGGGGTAATTAAATTTCATGCTTCAGGAGACTGAGGTCAGGAAGAAATTCCCCATGCCTCCGTGTGTGCACAGCGCCGTCCAATCATGGTGGCCTCCTTCTGAAGCATCACACACACTGTTCCCATGGTTGGGTTGGCCAAACGTGCCTATGGAAGATCTTCAGAGGTATTGAGGCTCCTAACTTCCACTGAAACCAATGGGAGTTAGGAGTCTAAATATCACTGGGCCTGCCTGCCTTCCTTGTGTTGCAGCTCCACCCATGTCACACCCCACAGCCACAGGAGTAGCCGCGCTGCAGCCTTCTCTCTCCCCTCTTACCCTGCCACTGCAATCGCAGAAAGAGACAAGCCACATTTCCCATGGGGTGGCCTGTGAGTGCCCTCTGCTGAACGCACTTCCTGGGCAATGGTACTGCCGGGGGGGGGGGCACCTGGCAAGAGTCCTGCCTGTTCCAATGGCCCTACAAATTGGCCCGTTTTCTTTAGAGAGACTTCCAGGCTGCCATGGGGAAAACGTCCCCTCTTGGAACGATGTGGGCCATGGACCTTTGCTGGGTCATCTGGTCCTCAGTGGCATTGTTGGGGGTCACCCCTCTGGAGCAGTTAGCGCCTGAGACGGGGAAGCCACAGTCAGCGGGTTCCAGGGGGAGACAATGGAAGTGATTGTGATTGCACAGCGAGGAGGACAATTTGATCCTTTCCCGGCTCTGCCCCCAGGCTGCCACCCCCTCATGGAGGCAAAGCCTTCCTCCAACCGCTGCAGATCAGTGCATGCTGTCAGGCCTGTCCTTAGCTGGCCAGGGTCCTTGGCAAGAGAAGGAGTTGGGGTGGGGGGGGTGGGGGAAGGTTTAAGAAAGATAAACAGGAGGGGAGAAAAGAAGAAGAGCAGAAAGCTCCTGGCAGGAGTGAATGCAGGAGCCCTCCCACACATCCAGCCCTTACCCCTCCTGCCCCCCGGTCCCCCTAGCCACAGGTAATGTAGGGACAGTGGGTTTATCCTGGTCACACTGGTGATCTCTCTGTTCCATCCAGCAGCTCCTTGCCTCAGTCCCAGCACGGATACCATGAGGCTGAGCACAGAGCCACAGGCAGGGCTCTGCAAAGGGGAATCAGACAAGCATGGTACCATCGTGAGCCCCTCATGCAGAGACACTGCGCCAGCGCGATTCACCCCAGTCCAGGGTAACTCTATTGCCTAGAGTCACAGCCTGAGGCTTAACTCAGGTGCGACAGACAGGACAAATATCGCTATGGTTAGAGGACAGATCGGACAGGGAGAGGACATCTCAGCTCCATCTCGGGCCGGCCAGACACACCTCCTCTTCTATCTGCCTGCCCTTCCCGAGTGCTAGATGAAAATGCTTTTCTTTTCTCATCAGGCTGCTCCTCCCGACAGACTCATTAGAAGACGACACCATCCAGGTTCTGCAATGCCATAATCCAGGGACAGGTGCTTTATATGCATCAAAATACTCCGCAGAGCAGAGGGCTCCTGCGTCGGCCACTAGCCTAACAGCAATGAAGGAACGTGGCAGAAGGCAAAGGCTGGCTGGAGAGAGGAAGACAATACATGTGGGATGGGGGAGGCAGTGTGGCCTAGTGGATAATGAACAGGCTAAGGACTCTGGAGACCTGGATTCTATTCCCAGCTCCCTACTGACCGGATGTATGACCTACCAATGGGAACGGATTTGCTCCGTTTCCCTTCCCACCTTTCGTCTCCCATGTTTAGATATGTACGTGCTCTCCGAAGCAAGGACGGTCTCTCACTAGGTTTGCACCGCACCCAACTCAAGGTGCTATCGTCATGCACATAATAATGCTACGGCCATGGTCACTTTGCAGTGAGAGGATGTGCTGTCTCCAGGTCTACAGAGAGGATCTTCTAGTGACGTCGGCTGATTTTCGATCTGCAATCAACTTACATTTTTGCCCTGGCAGAGTTCCAAAACCCTGAACACCCTGAATACTAATGGTTAGCTCTGCAGCACGGAAACATTGCAAGAGACAGCACTGCCCCCAGAGTCAAAAATAAACGTGGATTTTGTAACCGGGATAGTTCACAACGGCTGCAGATTTTGTTGGGTTTTTTTAACGCGGCATCAGGCATCATGGACTAACAAGTTCTTTGCAGGGATCCGGGTTTCACATACACATGCTCACACTCTCAATCACAGCCCCATGGTCCAGCGGGGAGGGAGGGAGGGAGAGAGAGAGAGAGTTTCCCTCTCTAATTCACCCTCAATCAATATTTATGGGGGGGAAAATATCCCTCTTTATAAATCCTGATGATTAACAATGAAAAATTCCCCCTTTCTGGACCACGGGGAGGAAAACTGATCAATATTGACATTTCCCAGTGAGCAGCAAAGTCTCTCTAAGGGCATAACAACATCACCAGCCATAAACTTCCTAAGGGGGAGGCCCCACCACATCAAAATAGAGACAGCTACTTTCCCTTGCCCAGTCACCATGGCAACGGGATGGAGAAACCAGGGGCGACAGCTAGGCTTTCAGGGAGGGAGGGGAAAGAGGTCAGCAGCTCTGAGCCAATGTGGCCTCATCCGTGCAAGGACCCCAGCGGCCTCTGGCCAAGCGACCAGCTGAATGGCTAACAGTAGCCGACGCTGCCCAGGCTCCTGTTTGCTTTAAAGCAAAAGAGATAAGAGAGACGACAGGCCAGCGAAACCGTAACCTCTCTGCAGAAAGCAGGGATGCGAAGGGCAATCTAGAGGTTACATGGCCCAAAGCAAGAGCCACACTGTTACGGGTACATAAACCAAACTAGGATGCCCTGGTTGGGAGATTGTGCCCAGGTGACTTGCCCCCTGACCGCTCATCATCCTAGGTCTTTTTGCAGCAACACTTGGCTCTTCTACAGCTGCCTTTCACCGGCGGATCTCAAAGCCCTTTGCAAAGGGAGTAGTAACAACTGTCTCCCTGTAGTTGATGGGGGGCATAGAGGACTAAGGTGTATATTTTTAAGTCCTTTTATAATTCTGGGGGCCCAGCTTGACTGGGATGTATCACACCTGGTCCCTGAAACGAGCAGGAGGCAGGGCCTGGATTAGAACACAACTCTGTATCCACAGTGTCCAGTCCCCCCGCCCCATCTAACTGCTAGAACGCGGGTTTAAGGACACAGAGAGACCCCCTTCTCAACCCCTGGAGCACAGCCCCTCCAAATGCACGGTGCTTAGCCCTGGCGGGGCTCCAGGGCACAGCCCCACACTCCGCTCACCTCCATTGGCTCCTTAGCTCATCGCTTCTCTCTTGTGCTTTTTAACGATTAAGAGTTGTATTGATTTTCAGCAAAACAGCAATACCAGGTGGAAGGGTGGGGGGCGGACCCCACAGAGTATAGAAGAGAAAGAGGAGGGTTCGCAGAAAGGAAATCTGGCCAGGAAGAGGAGGAAGAGAGGATGAAAAGCCAGAGGAAAAAGAACAAGACGGCCATGGTGTGGTAATAGATGAGGGCTGCAGAAGGATTCATTCCTACAATCAGCACGCGACCATATAGCACAGAAATTATGATTTATAATGTGAATTGTGGTAGCATTGGGGAGCCCCAGTCACCAACCAAGTGCTGTACCAACACAGAAAACAGGACAGAGACTGAAGTCAGCAAACGAGTCTAAGGGAGTTAGGCACAAAATCCCTTGGATTTTGAAAGTCCTGGCCAGAGCCCTTTACAACAATCAAGAAAGAGCTGGGGGGGGGGAGGGGTGAAGTCCTGGCCTCACTGACGACAATGGAAAAAACTCCCACGGACTTCACTGGTTCCCGTCCCTGGATTTTCCCTAAGTCTCTCTTTCACAAGCAGCTGCTCTCTCCTGGTGGGGCCAACCCAAGGAAACAATGTGACACCAAAGCCAGCAGCTGGATCTCTCTAGCTGGCTTGAACATAAATCAGTGGATGCCTGGAAGTCCCGGGGTTCTAATCCCAGCTGTGCCACCAACTCATTGCATAACCTTGGGCAGCTCACCTAACTCCTCGGGTGCCACCCTGTGTCCCCAGCTCTAGAATAGGAGATAGCAATATTGGGCAGGTTTCCAAAGGGACAGGTAGCAGTTAAGTGCCTAACATCTTCTGGGAGTTGGGCGCCTGGACTCTCTCGCCCTTGTTGTGACAGCTGGCGAGGTTAAGGTGTAAATGAGTCAGAGATGAGCCCGACCCCCTGGTCCAAGGGGCACTCTGAATCCAAACCCTCCAATCCTTCTCGGGCCCTTCTCAGAGCCCCGCAGCGCAGGCTGGGGGCAGAGAGATGTACTGGGCTGCTGTTAAGCCGGCGCTCCGCAGCCTGCTATCAAACTTCCGACATCTGTTGGCTGGATGGTCCTGCTCCCAGCTTAGCTTTGGGTCCCTTCCTCCCCCATGGAAGCAGGCGAGCCCCTCCTCCCCCAACTACTTTCCATCCCCTGCCAAGCCCAGGCAGATCCACTCTGTACTTTGGAAGACGTAAACTAGGTCGCTCTGCGGCTTACCCTGTTGCTGAGTGGTGCTGCCAGCCCCCCCCCCCCGTGCACTGTGCTCTCCAAGCCACCTCCTCTGGCATGAGGTAACTCTGCTAATACACTCAGGCTGGGGCGTGGGGCCAGATTGGAGGCAGCACAGAGAGGCCCTGATGGATTTCCAGAAGGCAGGGTAACCAGTAACCAGGCAGGCTCTCAGAGGGACAGGAACTCAGGAAATCCTGCACAAACCAGCAACCTAGTTCTCAGAAGGGAAAAAGAGGTAGATCTTCCCGCCCAGCTGCTAAAAGGCGGCGGGGGCCGGGGGGGGGGGATTGTAATCAGCAGTCCTTTCCACAACTGCAAAGTGCAGGCCAAGATTCAGGGAGCTTCTGCCTGGAAAAACTAGGTAGCCCAGACTGAGGTTGGACAAAAGGAACCACAGGGTCTGCCTGGGGTCCAGCAGCCTAAATAAAGAAACCCCCTTTCTACAGGCTACAGCCAAGTCCTGTGTCTTCTCCATGCGGGGGCAGGGTGGAACTTGCAAGGCCTTTCTCCGTTTATGTTTTTACTGTGAAGCAAAACACTTTGGTTTCATTGCTGAGCAACCTCCAAGTGCAAGATCCAGCTACTCCTCTGTTGCACAATCCCATCGCCAGCTCCACCAAGCAGCGGTTGTCTGGTCTCCAAAGGCAAAGTAAAACGGCATTAGAACCTAGTCCATTTCCCGGCGGGCAGAAAGCGTGCAGAACTGGGGACGTGCAATGGCTGAATCATCCACACGGCAATGCTGCCTTCCTTTATTTCCAGTCCAGACTAGACAGGCAGGCTCCGAGGAGCGTGAGAGGGGAAGAGACCCTGAAATTCTCAGTGGAGTTTGAACTCCTCTTCTTGTATCCCAGAAACTCCACCTCCCTAATATACTCACTGCATCAATGGTGTATAAGCACAACCACCAAATGATTTTGCTAAAAGGTTGAGCAGCGAAATAATCACTTGTGCTGCCATTAGGCTTCAGAGTTAACATAGCAGCTAGATGTGCACAAGGCGTGACCTCTCAGAGCTGTTGTTTCAGGCTGCTTGCAGCTATCTCTGCATGGGTTGCATTCAGATCAACTCCACACTCCTAATGACTCAAGACCTGACCTTTATTTTCCCCAATGCAAATCTAGATTCTGCAGTCAAATTCTTCAACACTGTGTGAATTCCGCAGCCATGAAATCCTGGAAAACACAGGCTGTGCTGGCTATAGTGCAGGGAAAATAAATCAGAGAGAGGAACGGGTGGTTTTGTGGCTCAGACCACAGGAAGTAAGAGTCAGGAGACCTGGGTAACCTCAGGCAAATCAATTCACTTCTCAGGGCCTCAGTTTCCCTATCTTGAGGGGGTGCAAAAGGGTTAATTAGGGTTTCTAGAGTGCTTTGAGAGTTTCAGATGGAAAGCACAAGAGACAATAATATCTCAGCCTTTAAAATGCTTCACGCTATTTCGCTCTGTGCCGTTTAGTGAGCAGAGAACTCTGTCCTCCACTGCATTTAGACACTAACTGCGGCAAACACAGCCATCTTACTGGGGGAAATTCATCATCGCCAGAACTCCTGTGTCCCTCCAGCCTGAGAGCACACGGCAACCCACACACAGGGACTGAGATGGCACCAGAGGAAGACGGGATCATCTAAATCCATCTTTATCTGTTACCTAAGCCAGGATTTGAACCTGACAGGTTACCCACCCTCCACCCCCTCCCCACATCTGCTCTCATTCTTATTCTAACAATGGGCTGAAAAAATCCTTATGTTTTGCCCGCACCTCCGGCTGATGATATTGGCACCTCTAGAGCACAGAGCAGGCAGCAAAAACTGGCCCACCTGTCTCAGTCCTGACGCGGAAGGCCCTGCTCCAGGGGCGGGCGCGCGGTCCAGTCTCCATTCAGTCCTTGAGCGCCCTCTGCCAAGGCCAGCAACAAGGGGACTAGTCGCTGCCCACTGTGGTGGGCCCTTTGCCCTTCATAGGGAATTGGGTTGAGACCACCAAGCAAAATGAGAGAGCAACAACTTTCAATTGTCTCTACAATCTGGGTCTGAAGTGTCCACTCTTGGCTATCCAGCCCCTCCGTCCAGTCTACACTAGAAAGCGTGTGTCATTTTAAATTAACTAGATTGAGTTTAAAAATCTGTTTAACTGATGCAAAATCCTAATGTAGATGAGCTTGGTGGTTTAACCCTCACGCAAAGAGATTTAAATTGTGTTGGTAAATTACCAGTTTTGATTACATCGATACGCACATGGGTTCAACCGGCTTAAATGCATCTCCAGGAGGGGGTTCCCCCAGTTGAAAGGGACAGCTTTCCACATGGATTAAGTTAAACCAGGGCAACTCTTCTAGTGAGAATGTGGGGCAACATTTTCAGAAGTACCCAGGAACCTCGTCCCATGTTCAAAAGTGACTCAGGCGTTCAAGAACCTCACTGTAAGTCAGTGAGATTTAGGCACCTAAACATGCAGATAGGCACCTAGTGGAATTGTTCCTATCTGCATGTTTAGGTGCCTAAATACTTTTGGCAATCTGACCCTAACCCCTTTTGAATAGGGTTTAGGCTCAGGCACTTTCAGAAAATTGTACTGCATCATCATACACTTTATACAAACACTCCAGTTTTAACACGCAGTCCCTTGGTGCCTCTAACAGTTGCAAATGGCTAGTCCAGCAAACAGCAAACCTGCTGCCTCAGCTAAACAAAGGAATATGAGAGCCAGCTGGACTCGGCAATGAAAATGAAAAATAAAATCAGCTTTTGCACTTCTACAGCACCGTCCATCGCAGGATCTCAAAGCGGTTTACAAACATTAATTTAGGCCTTCTCAGCTCCCACACCCAGTAAGGGACACATGGGGATCATGCTACAAATGCTGACATGCACTCACTTCTGGAGCGAAACCCGACAGCTGATTAAACAGCACACAGCAACAGCAGTTTATAGCACCGTGAGATTTCTGCCCATGAAGCTCGGCATTTCAACCATGAAAAGCCATTACCAATTACAATGTTGCTGAAGCTCAGGACCCGTCAGCTGTCTCCTTTAAAACAAAATCAGCTTGGATATTTTTTATTTTTATTTTGGGGGGGTAAGGGGGGTTGTTTGCTCAGAATTCTAAAGGCTTGGATTAGGATCTTTATGAATCCCATAGTTAGAATATGCTGAAAAACGGCCCGAGAACACCAGATGTTCCAGCAAAGCTGCCAACCAGCAGCTGCTTGCAGCCTGTTTTTATTTTAAAAAGCAAAATGATATAGATCTATATTAAAAAAATTATATAGATTTTAGATATATGCATGCCTCATGGTACTGATTGAGGCTGTGGGTTTTGTTTCTCTTATGTGGGAATGGCAGTGAAGGGACGGATCTCTGCAACAACCCTCTCTTCAAACCTGGCCCTTTTCCTACTAGGAAAGGGTCACATTACTTTCTGAGGGGGAGGTGGATTTCTGAAGGTCTGTCCAAACTTGCCAATAAAAAGAAAAGCACCATAAATAAACACCATCTAACTAACGGTGCCAGCACCCGGCTTTAATGGCATCACCTCGCTGGCATTGTTTATCTTGAGATGCACGGGGGGGGGGGGGGCACGGTGCATGTATGTGTGTGAAGAGGGGCCAGTCTGGGTTTTTATTCAGATCAGTGTTAGCTGAGGGATGCAGGGGGAAAGTCTGGGGGGAGAGAGAGGATGATCTTGTAATTAAGTCACAGGAATAGGCGCCAGGTCTTTGTTTACTCTCAGCTCAGTGACAGACTCGCTGGGCACAAGTCACTTAACCATGGTGCCTCAGTTTCCCCATGAAATGGAGATAATTATATTTACTGATTTCCACTTACCCCGTGCCCATTTAACACTTTGGGGCTCTCCTGCCACCAAAACTCACAAGAGCAGAAACCCACACACTTTCATTTTTCACTCATGGTAAGATTCCCCACCTGCAACATGCTATAAAAGGAACATGTACAGAACCACGGGGTGGCAGTTTCAGAATGAGGTGCTGAAGGGATACAGAGCCTCTCGCAGGATGGAGACTGACTAAAAGTCATCCTGATCATCCATCTGTGGAGGAGTGGGGTCTAGTGGTTAAAGGCGACTGGAAATCAAGATACTATCAAGATCTGCCGCTGACTCCCTGCATTGATCACTTTCCCTTTGTGGTCAGTTTCCGACTGTAAAATGGGGATAACAAGGCATCGCCATGCTGGAACTTAAACATTTGTAAAGTGCTCTGCGATCCTCCCATAGAAGGCAGTGGAGAAGGGCAGCATCAGTCCTATTAGTAAAGTAATACCAGAAAACCATTTCAGCTACCTTTATTCTCCATGTTTCTTCACATTTTGAGGCGTCTGTTAAGACTGTTTATCATCTTGCCCCAGCTTCCATTAGAATGCTGGGGAAAACCAACCCTAGCAAGAAGAATCCAAGGCAGGAACGGAACCTGACTTTGAAGTTAATACTGCAAGCTACTAGCGCTGAATGGCACAAGACAAAGGAGTTGTCCTGTTGGAACAGCCCCATAGTCACTCAAGTCCAACAACCTGTCTCTCACTGTGACCACTGTTGGATGCTTCCAAAGAAGGGGACAAACCCCTAGCTGAAATACACCTGGCCAGTGGTACAATGCCACCCCATGGGGAAACCCCACATGGCGATTAGTTTACAGCTTGAAGTACAAGGATACAGTGCAATACCATGTGTTTTTTTCCTTCCCGGGGCAGGTGAGCTCAAGCCATTAAATTCAGATCTGGAGTCAACGGGGCCAGGATTGCAATCCCATAATTTAAACACTCTCAAGGGTGGGGTATTCAGATCTGGAGTTTTGACTGCGCTCCAAAACTAACCCTTGCTTAAGTAACTTCAGATTCTTTTCCTATTGCTAAGCACCTGCTCCTTTGAGCAAACTTAATAAATTATTTGCCTCACTAATATAATGTGGCAGGGAGTTCCAGAGGTTAATCACAGGTGGTGTGAAATAATCTTCTCTATCCATGGCAATAAGCTTCCTGCACATCAAGAGAGAGGATATAAGCACCCCCATGGGGAAAGGGGATTTTTACCTTGCTCATAACAGCCTGATATTTTCTGTCCCATTGCAAGTGCTCCACACCTGTCCAGAGCAGGTCCAACAAGGATTTGTTACACTTAGCACTGCACAGCCATTAATAATGGGAGCAGGGGTGATTAAAGTCCAGCCACAGAGCAAATGCAGCTCATGGAGGTTCTGGGCCAGATCCCATTCCCACTGAAGTCAATGGCAAAACTTCCATTGATTGCAAACGGAACATCAATCAAAGGGGTGACAATGACTATGTGTCCCAGCATGCAATGCTCCCATCTTGCTCTCAGGAGCCAGGCTATGTAGAACATTGTATTCTGGGAGATGGAGTCCCACTGTTGTGCCGGGGGCAGCTGAAAATCTGCATCATTTTGGTAAGAATCAGGTATGGCCAATGCAGCCTCCTGTCTCAGAAAAATTTGGGTATGACCATCGTGTTAGTCTCCTTGCCTTTTAAGCTAGGCCTGAGTGAAGTCCATTAACCTACCAGTGCTCACCTGTAAGTGTGTCCTCACCCGAGAGATGCAGCACCCAGGCAGGAATGCTTCTTTAATGAGTAAGGCCCAAGACTGGGAGCCAGCAGATCTGGGTTCTAATCCCTATTCTACCGCTGGCTTCCCAGTCTGAATTTGAGTCTACACACCAGGTTTTCTGGGATTTGGCCACTGTTGCTCAGAGTAGGTGGCCTACGCTAGGCCTAGTAAACTAGCTCAGGGCCTGCTCCACAATGGTATTTAGGCTCCTCATTTCCACTGAACCGGTATATTAACGCTCAAAGGGACCGTAAGGCCATCTCGTCTGACCTCCTGTAGACATATCGTAGGGATTTCCCAAGTGCCTTCCCACTCAGTCATGTGACTTCGGACCAATTCCATTTAAGCAAATGGAGTTACAGGTGCAAGCAGGAGGGAAATCAGACCCAATAGCTTGGGGTGGTGCTTTAAGACGAGAGCTTGCCTAATACAGGAGGGAAAACTCATGTACAGGCTTCACGGTTCTTAATTCCAGTGGCGCCCACCGTAGGTAAATTTCATGCACACCCCAGATTGGAGGGGATACAAGGGAATTGTTTCCTGTGTGCTCTGCCCATGCACTTTACTGCTCATAAAGATGTCACTGAAAGCACCAAAAGGGGTCACGTCAATGGGCCAGTTGATGGGTATTTGTTGCTTGCTAGGGGTGCTTGATGTGAACGAGCCTGGGCCGTCACCATGGGTTGAGTGTTTCCTCCCAAGCCAGGCATCTGCCGGCGAACCCCTGGATTTCTTTACCCCTAATAGAGAGGGTGGCACCTTCCTCCCCTTGCAGGGCCAGCAGACAGGCCATTCAGGAAGCCACGGATCCCTTCTGATGTCATGAGGGACTATTTTGCACAAAGGCCATGCCTCCTGGGAAGACACGGGATGGAAACTCACTGTGCCTATGGCAACTGGGGCCTCTAGCTAACACCATGTGGTTGATGAGCTCACCAGTATGGAAGAACAGTATGGGCTCACAGCTGAGAAAGAAAGGAAAGGAAAGGTTCTATTTCCCAGTGTCTTTACTATCAGGCCACTGTGCCTAGGAGACCATCAGTTGCTCGGCCTTATCACAGCCACATCAGTTTGTGCCCTTTTATGATGTTCAAAGGAGAAGTTCAAATTAAAAAAAAAAAAAATCTGTTCAGTGTTTGTTTGTTTTTTAAAAAACACCCAAAATACCAAGTCTAGGAATTATTTATGCTCTAGGAATTATTTGGGGAAGGTTCTATGGCCTATGTTATAAAGGAGTTCAGAGTAGATGATCATCATGGTCCCTTCTGGCCTGGGAAATCTATGAAGTCCCAACTTCCTCATTTTTGTTGAAAAATTTAGTAGAACTGTGACATTTCAAGAGATTAAAGTTGAGCAAGGGAGAGCTGGGGTGGGGTTTTCCATTTGCACTGTTTTAATCA
Organism: Dermochelys coriacea; assembly: GCF_009764565.3. Classification (NCBI taxonomy): domain Eukaryota; kingdom Metazoa; phylum Chordata; order Testudines; family Dermochelyidae; genus Dermochelys; species Dermochelys coriacea. The sequence continues at coordinate 123,271,043 of NC_050074.1, forward strand.
GAGGTAGTTAATAGGCAGACCGCTGGCCAAATCTGGACCTCCAGGCACTTCTGAATGGGCCCTGAAATCTTTTTATTTACTTATTATCATTTTTAAAATAGTTTTCTCTGGAGTTTAGACCTTGACTATACCTTGACCAAGAAATTTGGACCTTGATAAAAAGTAATTGACTATCCCGGGCTTAAACCCTTGGCTTTGCTCTACACCTGTTTGAATTCAAACACCCAACACACAATTGGGAGAAAAGTGCTCTTTGTGAAGGCATCCAACACTACTGCTCCTTCAGGCAAAGGCTGTGTAAACACTCATCCACAGTTCTCTAAGTACTCCAAGGAGATTGCCAGCAAAAGCAAAGCAGACAAGGGTTTAATTAATTCTTAAAATGTCAGGTTAAAAATAAAAACAAAAAACCCAAACACCCCCAAAACAACCGTACAGTTTTTTCTACACATCATGAAGAAGGAATAAAGAGAACAATTGTTTTTTTCCTTCCTCTTTGCAGATCACATTCAAGATCAGCTGGGTCAGGATTGCTGGCCATCCTAATCTGCCCATCAACTCATGAACACACCTGTCTTTTTGCTCACTCCCTGGGCCAGTAAAGAACCTTCTTTGAACCCCGGCTACACTTGCATTAAATCAGTGTTAACTGGCTAAAATACCAAGAGGGCCAAATGGCATTAAAAACCCAAGTTCAGACCAGGCCTACACATGGCCAGCAGCAGTAGTTCCTACTCCACAAAAATCCCTGCAACTTCTTACTATCAATTTCCAGGATCTTCACACCCTATTTTGCATCCACCTTTCTTTACGACCATACTTCTCTCTTGACTAGCACCAGCAATCCCAGGTTGAACAGTGGTTAAGCCGTTGTTAATTAATCCCAAGAATTTTTTTTTCCTCCCTGACACTCAACCCAATTTACCTTGCAACCCGGAGAGACCCCCACGCTCAGATGTGGAGCTGAATTTCCTTTGTCTCAAACTATAATCAGACCACACCTCTTCCTGGGGAGCATCAAACCCTTGGCCATTCTCAGAAACCGAGATGTCCCAGCCGTTTTGGAGACCATGAAGTAGTGGCAGGTGTTTCAGACATTCCTTTTCAAGAGGTATGATTAGTAAATATTGATCTGGAGATCTTCTTGCATCACATGCTTCTTGGAAAAGGGAAAGCGTCTCCCTCTGTGTTTGGGAAGCACATTTTGGATACTTGCCATGATAATGATTATAACTGTTGTGTTTTAAAATGATCTTTTTTTTCCCTGCTAGCATCCGGATGCCTGTCGTTGGTTTTTAATCTTCCCTGATTTGTTAGCAGCCTTTGACACTACTGATCTTAAGATCTTCTTGTTTTGATTTCCAGGGACTGGTGCTCAGGGGTTTGAATCTAGCCTAGTCAATTACCTCAAGTGATGGGTGGCAAGAATTTCTCTCTGGTTTTGGAGAATTAAGCTGAGGTATTTGAGAGAACCATCCTTGGACTTTGGTTGTTTATCTTGGGATCTGCAAACCTATCCCGAGTTTGATAAAGCTACAGTGGATTTCAGTATCCTCTCTCTGCAGATGAAATTAATATATCTAAAGATTCTCCATCAGAATCCACTCCACTTCAGAGGTGTATAAAGCTGGTGGAGACAAGCCCGGGAAATACCTCCTGCACAGGGGACCTTTCCAACTGGCACAGAACTAGCATAAGAACTCTTTATGAAAGGAGACTCAAGGAGCTTGGCTTGTTTTGCCTAACTAAAAGAAGGTTGAGGGGAGATATGATTGCTCTCTATAAATATATCAGAGGAATAAATACCAGAAGGGAGAGGAATTATTTAAGCTCAGTACCAATGTGGCCACAAGAACAAATGGATATAAACTGGTTTAAACTTGAAATTAGATGAAGGTTTCTAACCATCAGAGGAGTGAAGTTTTGGAATAGCCTTCCAAGGGAAGCAGTGGGGGCAAAAGATCTATCTGGCTTTAAGATTAAACTCAATAAGTTTATGGAGGAGATGGTATGATGGGATAACATGATTTTGGTTATTAATTGATCTTTAAATATTCATGGTAAATAGGCCTAATAGCCTGTGATGGGATGTTAGATGGGGTGGGATCTGAGTTGCCCAGGAAAGAATTTTCTGTAGTATCTGGCTGGTAATCTTGCCCATATGCTCAGGGTTTAGCTGATCGCCATATTTGGGTTTGGGAAGGAATTTTCCTCCGGGGCAGATTGGAAGAGGCCCTGGAGGTTTTTCGCCTTCCTCTGTAGCATGGGGCACGGGTCACTTGCTGGAGGATTCTCTGCTCCTTGAAGCCTTTAAGCCAGGATTTGAGGACTTCAATAGCTCAGACATAGGTGAGAGGTTTTTTGCAGGAGTGGGTGGGTGAGATTCTGTGGCCTGCGTTGTGCAGGAGCTCGGACTAGATGATCATAATGGTCCCTTCTGACCTTAGTATCTATGACTCTATGATCTAGTTCAATTCTGTCGTAAAGAGTGGCCAGATTGCACTGTGCTCCTGCTTCCCACAGCCATAGGGGTACACGTAAACCAGAGCAGCCCCGAGGAAGTTGGCCATCAGCAGAAATAGAAATCTGGTCTCCTGACTCTAAAGTACAGCCTCTTTGGCTCCAGGAGAGTCTCCGTTAGGACTCTGTGGAATTCAACAGTACAAAGTCTATGAAACCACTTCATTCTCCCTCCCAATGTCTTACATGATCTCCATTTTAAAGATAGGGAAATTGAGGCAGCGAGGTTAAGTGACTTGCCCGTGGCCATAGAGGGAGACCGTGTCAGAGCAGAGAGATTCAAATTCAGGCCTAATTTCTGGATTCGGGTGTACTGCCATTTTCTAAAGCAGGGATCAAAGAAAAGGCCCATTTTCTTGTGCCTAAGTATCTTCACTGAAACCCTGTTGTCTTCCAGCATGCCCTTCCACCGGGGCTGCAGCAATGGCTCTCAGAGACTTGGTTTGCTCAGATTTAAAGTTTGCTCATCATGCCCCCAGTTCTACTGGGAAATTCTGGAGGTCCCATTCTCTCTAAAATCTCTTTTGACCATTTGTGCTCCCAGATCCTTACCAGGCGCTCCTGGCTTCACTCAAGATTGTGTTTATTCTGAATAGGGACTTAGTCTTCCTGCATTTCTAACAATCAGAGCCTGACTGCTTGCAGAGGTTTTTCTTGGCTGTTTCCCTATTACCTGGATATTTGCATAACGGCACCTCAGAATCCGGTCTGAAATCTGGTTTGACCTTCGACAGGTCAACATTTGCTCCCTTCAACTGGCAGGATCTGGCTCAAGCAGATGCAAAGGGCAGCTGCAAGCTAATGGAATGCCTGGGGGCTGGGAGCCAGGACTCCTGGGTTCTCTTCCTCACTCAGCCACTGACTCACTGCCATGGCCTGGGGCAAACCAATTTCTGTTCCTTCATTTCCCCACAGTCCCAGAAAAGCGGGAATAATTGACCCTTATTCCCCCTTTTTTCAGGTGCTTTGAGATCTTTCGCGAAGAAGTGCTACATTCAGGTTACGTATTATTCTAGCGGGTCTCTTCAGTCTCCCTTAGGATATGGCTACACTGGGATTAAAAATACCCATGGCACCCTGCCTCAGATCCCAGATCAGCTGATTCAGGCTCACAGGCTGAAGGCTATGGGGCTAAAAATTGCAGTGGTCTCGAGCCTGGGCTCTGAGACCGCCCCGAACATCTACACTGAAATTTTATAGCCTGGCAGCCCAAGTCTCATGAGTCTACAGCAGCTGATGCAGGCCAGCTGCGGCTGTGCAGCGAGTCTTATCACAGTATAGATGCACCCTTCGACTCTCCTCCCCAGCCCCTCCATCATCCAGCATGCCCCTTTGCATGCCTCGCCTCTCAGGCAGAACATCATTCTGTTCTTGGGGGAGCTTTACCACCTAGCTGGAGGCTGAGCTTTTGTTTGTCAAGTCTGTGTTTATTATTAGAGGGTCATAGCGCACTCCAGTGCATGGATAGTGGTGCCATTTAAATTAACAGGTAACAAGAATCACAAGCCAACCTTCAAGTGAATCAAGGTCAGGAAGGAAACCTGGGCCACTGGGCCCCCAATTCAGCAAAGTACTTAAGCACTTGAGTAGCCATGCTGACTTCAATGGGGCGTCACGTGCCTAAGCTGCTTGCTGAATCGGGGCCAGAAACTGCCCGCTCCAGTCTTGGTCACCTTCTCAGCACTGCAGCGTATATGGTGATGGCGTCTGCACATGGACTAGCGGTTAGAAAACAGGACTCCTGGCTCTGCCCATGTGACCTTGGGCAAGGCGCATCCCCCTTCTGTGCATCAGTTTCCCCAGCTGTAAAATGAGGATAATGCCAGCCTACCTCACAGCAGCGCAATTAAGCTCACTTCCCCGACGTACGTCGAGTGCTTTGAAATCCCTGGACGGAGGCCAGAGACAGGCACATTGTTACAGCTGCTGGGTTGGTAGTCACTACCTGCTGAGGCGGATCAGCACCTCCTGCTGGCTAACACGGGGAGGTTAACAGGGCCACGCATGGGGAGGCAGCTTACCCACACCTCCTAGCTGCGGGAACAGCACAGAAGGGGCGGGGAGAGAAAACTGGGGCGTGAGCTATGGGATGTCCCACACCACCAGCTCCAGAACAGCTCTATTAAAGTCAAGCCGAGGCTGGACAGGCCCTCAGTGTCAGAGCTAGAACGGTCTGTTGGCCTTCCCAGCCCAGCCCTCACCCCCCTGCTCCGCAGGGCCTAACAACCCTGGAGCAAAAAGTGTCATCTGCCCACGAAAGTCAACTGAAATTAAACCAACCGGGGCCAAATTTCCCATCATTCATCCCTCCCGCAATGCAGCTGGCGGTGATGGAGACCTCGTGGCTTTATTATTTATTCCCCCCCCGAGCCTGTTGGAAAGCCAAGCTCAAATGAGCTTTTGCCATCAGAGCCCGGCGTGCCCGGCCAAGAGAACAAAGAGACAGGCGCGCGCGCACACACACAGAGAGAATCCCTTTGTCTGCGAGCAGGGATCCTCGCCCAGCCACATCAGCTTCCACTGAGCGACCTGCAGTTTTTGCCAATGCGGGGGGGAAGGGGGAGGGGTAGTTTACACCTGCATCTCATGCCTGCTGCACAACTGGAAGAGGCCAAAAGAAACCCCCAACCAATGCTCATCGGTCTGTGGCAGAGCATCAATCTTCCAACTCAGCTGCAGCAACCCCAGCAAAACATCAGAACCGACTGGAGGGAGGTTTCAGGGGACAAGATATGAAACCCACACAATAACTGGGCTCAAAGCAGGGTTTATATCAACCCCACGTATTTCTAGAGAAATTGCCAGTTCAATTTAATAACCTCTTTTTAAAAATTTAAAAAAAAAATAATGGTCCAGCACTGAACCAAAGCTTCAGAAGCCTGGTCACCCTGTGGTTTTCAAAAGCAGGAGTGCCAAGGGGACAAGAGGATCCTTCCTTGGAGGACATGCTTAGGGGGAGGAGAGCCCAGCTCTCCATGAATCCACTAGACTATACACTCTGTCGGCCTGCCAATATTCACTCATATTTTAGAGAGAATGCGAGCGCTCGTTCCCCAGCCAGAACTTCTGTGTCTGCCAAGCGCTTCATCTGGATCCATCCGCGGCTGAGAAGTTTCCAAATCTGCTTGTGGATGTGTCCAAAAATAAAAGGCACAAACCAAGGGATAAAAAGCATCAATGGGGGTGAGGGAAGACAGGGGAGAGAACCTCAGGCTGAAAAATAAATCCCCATTTTTTCCAGTACATCACCACCATGAGTCAGAAATAATTTAGCTTGCGATGTCTTGCTATGTCGCTATATAGCACCCAGCACAAGCGAATCCCAGTTTTGGCTGTGGTCTTTTGGTGCTGCCGTAATACAACCAATAAGAAAGAGGAAGAGGTTGAGGCTGTGACTGAATGCTGGACCTGGGGCTGCAGATTCTCCTTTGATGAAAACAACTGGGTTTGGACAAGGACTATTTTAACGAGTTTGATCTGGAGGAGAGACATAAAATACTTATAACAAACCCAGGATTTCGTGGCTGAAACTATGCTGTCCTCCAACAGCTGCTCAGGACTAGTTCTCTTTTCCTCCAAAAGCACAGGTCCCTACCCCTTGAGCTAAAGGAGAATCTTCTTTATCAGTACAGGGTTTATGACACACAGCTGAACAGCTCTGATTCCATACAATAAAGGAAGTGGTCTACACACACCCAGACTGCACTAGTCAGTTTACTACAACGCTTCTGTGCAAGGCACTGTGCAAACACAGCCTGCATCTACGGTATAATAAATGTTAGCCCCATTTTGTAGGTGGGCAAACCGAGGCACAGAGAAGTGAAGCAGCCTGTCTACATTCACACGACAAGTGACTAAAGGAGCATAAGATTAACTCAGGAGTCCCCGGCTACAAGTCCACTAAACACCATCTCTCTTAACAAGGGGCTGACAACTCCCCCCTCCCCCTTAGCCTACTGCTGCTGCTAAGGCAGAAAGGCAACAGTCACCAGAGACGCCAGTCTGGAGATAAATAAAAAGCAGACTGGATTCTGCCCTGGAACCCATGGGAGCAACATGCACGACCCAGAGCAGGATCCGGCCGCGAGTGCTGATTTATAAATCCATATGAGCACGTCCGTTTGAATTCTGACAGAACGGCAGCCACTGAGTTCACAGCATTCCGCGCTGATCACATTGCCAGGGCAGCACAGAAGCGGATTATAAAACACCGCACCGGCTAGCAGTTCTGCAAAGCTACCTAACGGCGCTGCCCTCTCTTGGCTATTTCATTGTTTCAGTGTTAGCCCCTCCTCTCCTTCCCCACCTTTTGTCCCCCACTCTAGGGGAGGATCTGCTGCCGTCAGGCCCAGTTCAGCTCTGATTATGAGTGCAAAAACTGGTAGGATCACTGAGGTGTGCCAAGGAAAAAAAAACAAAACAAAAAAAACCTCCCCCCCACACACACACACACAACAACGGAATAGGCCAACGCACTGCAAGGGAGTCACTGAGCTCTTTGCTTCCCTCATTGCTCTAACCTATTGCCACTAATCCAACAACCTGCTCCTCATGCGGCCAGCTCTTGCTTATGCTGGTATGAGCCAAGAGATCACCGGGCACACCCACTGAGCTCAGTGGGGCTTAAGCAGAATCAAGTCCACAGGCTCCTGGTGGGAAGGAGGACAGAAAGGGGTGGGTGGAGGGAGAGCTGCTCCTTTCTGCCTTTGGCCCAAACCAGCCCTTGCAAGCGGAAAGTTTGGGAACAATCCATTCGCCAAGGGGAGGCCGGGGAAGAGTCTTCAAAACCTCTCTAATATTTACGCAAACTCCGCTCCTTTGATTATAGCTGGACAGGGAGAGTGTCAAAAGTCTCCTCCCTTCCCCATCACGCCTCTGTTGTGGGGGGGGAAGGGAGGGAAAGAAATTATACTTTCAAATTAAGGCCTCTTTTCTCTCCTCTCTTTTTCAACCAACCAACCACCCAGCTGGCCCTTTCCTCCCCCAGCCAGATCACATGTAGCAGAGAATGGTTCTCCATTGCCTAGCTTCTCTGGTGACTTGCACTCTGTGAATACCACGGGTTAGCCTCAGACTGAACAAGATGCTGGACCAAGTTTATTATAACAAGGGTATTTCCGCAGCCATCAAAAGCTCCGTTTATACCCGCAGGTTTATATTGGAACAGACCTGGCCATCACTCCACTGACTCCCTATTTCACAGTTGCCCTCCCATTGCTTTTGAAGCTCTCCAAAGCAGGCTGCATGGTATGGTAGGAGCTACAGAGAAGGTCCTTGTGCTAGAATCTGTGACACAGGGAGAGCAGTCAGAAGAGGGGGGGTTCTATACCCAAGCTGTCAGGGACTCAGTGGCTGTGCAAATCATCCAGTCTTTCTGTGCCTCAGTCTCCCCATCTGTAAAATGGGATAATACCTAAACCATGGGAGGGGAGAGGACCGTAACTTGCTACTGGTTCTAAAGCACTCTGGGAGCCCCGATAAAAGATGCTATGCACAGTACCACATGGACCTCTCTCATATGCGGATGTAATCTATATACACCTACCCCTAACACTGTCCCTCCTCCACTGCACATGCCTACGTGCAGTCCCAAATTACAGCCCAAGGGCCTTTGCTTTTCCAGCTCCTACCACACCAAGCCACCTTCTTCCATTCTTCCCATTTCATCAGCTCCACATCTTGTATCGGGTCTCTGCCAAAAACCTCTCCCCAACCTCTGCCTCTTAATTCCTCTGGTCCTTATTTTTTAGTTAGCTGCGTATAAATCACTTGGGGATGGGGATTTGTAGGTAAGCAGGCACAAGCAACCAAGCTGCTTAGGTGCGATTGCATTCTGAGGCCTTAGTATAAATGCAGCAAGGAAGACAAGGGGGAGGGTATACGAAGAGGAAAAATATTTCAACCCTCAGCCAAGGAATTCAATAGGGAAATTCAATACAGTTTTAGTTGACCGATGGCCTAAAGGTACCGTCTTGCTTTGAGGGGCTCCGAGGATCAAGACAAGTTCATGCTTGGGGTAACGTCCCAGACTTCAAAGGCTTTACACCAGGGATAGCTAGGCACCCCCAAGATTCCTCTGAAGTACCCTTTCCAGCTAGCTTATGCATTTAATTTCCTGTCTTCTAAACTGGCAGGAAGACCAAGGGCAGCAGCGAAGCCCACACAAACCAAGGACTGTTAAAGACATGGAGATGGGGCCAGGGAGGTCTGACGAGATCACCTATGATGGCCTCAAAAGACACTGCACATAAAGGCAGGATCCCAGGGCACAAAAAACCATTCCCATTTGGCAGCCAGCGCCAGAACAACAAGGGGGTGCTGCAGGTCAGGACTGAGGAACATCGGAAGGGCTGTGGGAAGGGAATTGAGGGACATCAGCAGAGCTATGTGACGGGTGTCTCGGACCAGAATAGCCAGGGACTTCCTGCGAGTACGGAGGCCCACTGGCGTAGCTGGGCGGGACCTGGTGCCGGAATAGTCGTGAGTCTGGAGCGAGGCACTTTGCAGAGCACTACGGGAAATGCTTGCACAGCATCTGCCACCACTGACAAGTCACGAGTACTAAATTACACCAAGCTCTAGGCAAATATGTATAAACACTACCCCTCCAATGATCTGTACCTCACACACAGGTCTGATAACAAAACACCTGGAAATATACACATGCCTATTAAATCAAACCCTATGCACAATAAGCTACAAAACCTGGTTTTGTTTTTAAAATGCAACCCACCTCGGCTCTGCCTAAAGCTTCTCAGTTCTAGCTGGTGCCAGCCACCCGGTATTTAGAGGCACTCCAGGTCCAATAACATTTTTTTACCATTGGGAGAGAAGGACCCTTTCAAGGGGGAAAAAAAAATTTCCCCACTCCACAGCTGTCTATCAAACAGAGGCCTGCAGAGCTCCCCCTCTGAAACCCATTGTGTAACTGGCAATTTTTTGTCCTTACTGGAGTGCGTCAGGGCAAATCGATAGGGCCAGCCAGGAAAAGGGGTGGGAAAAAAAAAGCCACCATGGACATTTTCCACAGATCGTCTACAGGGAGGGTATGGCCAGCCACTGCTTTGCCTGGACAGGCACGATTAATGGGTCACATGTGTGTCAGGCTCTGTAGCCAATTCTCCCAGCAGTGCACTGGCACAAGGCCTGACTCTGTACAGAAATTTCGCTCCCAAAAAATCTCCCCCGGCAGGAGCTTAAAATTCATCACTGTTCCCCCCACCAATCCATTTCAGACTTTTGGCAAATACTACAGGTCTCCTCCCTCCTGGATTTTAACAGAGAGCTGAAATCAACTCGGCTCTTTGTGTGATTAAATACAAACAACTCCCCACCCCACCATGTCCATCTATAAAGCCAAAACCATCTCCCCTGTGCAACAGCCAAATCAGCACTGCTCTGGAAACAGGGCTGTACTGCCTTAGCACCTGAAAGGGGAGCACTGAACATTGTTTTCAAAAGGTCTCATCAAAATAATGCTCGTTACATATAGATCTCCCATTCTTCTTAAAAAAATACTACAGCTATTCAGAACATAGAAGAATCCCCCCCACTCCCACTCCACCACCATCACACACACCCCAAAGCTGTTCTACCTTTAAGGCAAGTCAAATAGCAGGATTAAAAACCCTGAGCATCCCTTTAAAAAAAAGAAAAAAGAAAAGAAAAGAAAAGAAAAGAAAAGGAAAGGAAAAAGAAAAGGAAAAGGCCAAAGCACAGGGTATAAATGGCATTTTAATTCTGTACTGTCTGCTTTGAGATTCTCAAGTGAGCTTTAATTCAGGCTAGTCTAAGTCAATTGCATCCAGTACAGAGATTAGGATGAACATGGCAACATTTGGAGAATGTTTGGGAGGAAAAAATGTTTTGCTGGTTGTGTTTCCTATCTTCCTTCAAATCCCCATTAGGTGACTTCAGAATTGGATACAACTTTTCTTTAATAGACAAACAAAAAAAAAAAAACAAATTGTTCCTAAGATGGGGTTATTCTGCAAAGTTAGAAGGAGATTCCATTATAACCGGGGATAAAGGGCAGCCCGGGAAATTTAAGATTTCAACAACGAAGGCAGGGCCTGAAGAAAACCCCCCTCATCTTTTGATTCCTTAATACAAACAAAATGACAAGAAACAAATAGAGGGTTTTTATTTTCATGCCACAAAAACAGGAAATAAAATGAGAAAACATCTCAAGGTGCGGGAGAAGATATATTACACACATTCGCAAGCAAAAGATTAACCACAAATGAGATGTGCTGCTAATATCTGTATTGCAATAGCGTCGGTGAGCTTCAATCATGGACCAGGACTCCACTGTGCTTGGTGCTGTACACACAGAGCAAAAAGACAATCCTTTGCCCTGAAGAGTTTGCAATCTACATACAAGACTATCTGTCTTCACAATTCTGAATGTGTTTATTCGAGACACACCTGCCCCTTCTCCCATACAGTCTTATCTGTGCCCCTGCAACCTGGAACGATCTCACCTGACTCATGCTCAACGTACTGTTTATATTGCAGTAGTACTCAAAGGTCTCAACTAGATTGTACAGCACCTAGCACGACAGAGACCAAACACACTGAAAATGACAGCCCCTGCACCCAAAGAGCGTACAGTCTCCAAGACTTGACCTAACAAGTGGAGGACACAAACAAGGGGTCACACGTCTTGGGCCTGTCAAGGCAATGATCACAACTTGCCACCTGGCTAGCTGTGATCAGGTTACCTTCAAAGGCCTTCCATGCCGACTTCAGCCCCAGGCCCTGGCTACAGACACAGAGCTGGATCCAGAGTCCCGCTACACATCAATATTAGGAAGGTGACAGAGCAGAGAATCAGGCCCGGAGTCATCAAACGTCTTTGTTAAGTAATTAAAAAAACAATCAAAAAAGGAGCTACTAAAAGATCCATGAGGAATATCGCATGACCAGTTCCTCTCAGACACATTCCCCCCAGCCGCAGATCTCACTAGCTCTGTGCTATTAGCCATTCATCAACGTCATTATATAGCCCAGGTTTGGGATTTTCTGCCATCCCGTGTTGTGGCTAACCACACTCAGACAAGTAATTCCAAGGGAGTCAAAGGGAATATTCGCCTGAGAAAAAAAAAAATCACCAGATCTGGCCCTTAGAGTCCAAAATCCTGAGGGCAGGAAGTTGCCAGTTCTTATTTGTCTGCAAAGCACCATGCACACTAAACATTTAAAATGGGCACATCCCAAGGCCCACTAACAAAAGGTGGGTTTATTGCTATTTTATTGAAATGGGAAACTGAGGCACAAGACCTAGATCACATAGTGAGTGAACGGGAGAACTGGGAAGAGAAGCCAGAACTCTTGACTCCCAGCTCTGTGCTTTATCCACTGGATCAGGGTGCCTCACTTATTCAGACAAACTCAGGCTGATGACTTTTAGAACTGTTTATTAAGAACCTCAATATTTGGCCTAATCTATGTAAGAAATTTATCAGGTCCCCATTAAAACATCAGAGCACTTCACAATCTTTAGTGCATGGCCCTGTAGGGGGGGCCAGTGCCATCATCCCCATTGCACAGAGGAGAAACTGAGGTACACAGGGGCTAAGTGACTCCCCTAAGGTCACACAAGAAGTCGGTGGCAGAACAGGGAATTTGAACCCAGGTCTCGAGCCCCAGACTAGTTCCCTAATCACTGGACCATCTTTCCTAAATACTAAAGGTTTGCAGTGAGACTGAAGTGTATTCTTTGCCTGGCTGTAGCTTTGCAACCTGCAGTTTAGCCAGGAAACGCCCCGAGGGGCCTAATGCAGAGCCAGCAGAAGGTATCCTTCGAGCAGCAACACATTTTAAAAGTGGGCGTGGATGAGATCTAAGTCTGCTGGGAACCCACCCGGAAAATTCCTTGGCGCTGCGCAGCGGACCGCCCCAGTGCGTGGGTTTCCCAGCCCAGCCAGCCACTCCCGGCTCTGGGATGAAGGCATCTTTCCTACTTGGCTCTGCCCTTTTCCCAGAGAGGGACGAATTAACAGAAGCAAACAAATGCTTCTCACAAGTCTGGCTGAGTCTTTGCCCTTCCTCAGGGTTGCGGGAGGGCGGGGGGAGGAAGAAGAAGGAAAAGAAGAACCACGAGCAGCTCCATGCAACTCTTTGCTTTCCCCAAAAAATCCGGAGGGGGAAAAACCACTTTCCTGTGAGCTCACACTGACTTCTCTCTGCAGAGAATCCCCCCCGGGCCTGGCCATCCAACTGGAAAGTAATCACGTTGCGCTTTTTATTTATTGCCCTTTTTTTTTTTAATTGCTAAACGGTGACTCATTTTGGCAGCGTTAAAATACACAGGAAATCATCCCCATTTTACAGCAATCACCATTCGATTCACTGTTAAATATTTATTCCGCGCACTGCGGCCCTGGGAGGAAGCCGAGGGCCCCACTGCCCTGAAGCAGTTGTATGGGAGACAGCAAGACAGAAGAGGAGAGCCCTCGGGGCCAGCCCAAGGAGGACAGCAACGCTGGGATGGGTTGATGCCCTACGCGCTTGTTAGCTGTCCCCAGTCTCCACAGCTAAGGGCAGGGACTAGACCCCAGGATTAGGGCAGGAAGGGCTCCACCAGGCCACGCTGCCAAACAAGCCTCAATGTACAAAACCCCCTATTATTCCAGTTCTGGGCACGAGTGCGCAAAACCCCAGTGGTCTGTGCTCCTCCCAGGATGGGCACGGGTCCCACCCGTCCCCACCACAAACTCTTCATTGTTCAGCCAAATGTCAGCCTAAGTGCCCACAGGCAGAAAAGCTGGTGCATTAGCCCACTGCGCCCCCATGCTGCCCCCTCCCCGGGGCTTTTGGAGAAGCCTAGTCACTGGTGACACCACCCCCAGCTGCTCAAGTTCCTACCCCTGCCTCACCCCTCCTCCACAACACCCACCTCCAACTGGTTTCAAACATCACCAGAGGAGGGAGACTTTGGTGGAGCCTGGGCGGTGTGAAGAGAGAGGAGAGGCTGATTTGACACTGACGAGCCATACCAAGGGAGGGATGCATTGTAATCAAGGCATTGCTTGCCACCCCTGGGAGCAAGCTGCCTGAAACCAGATTTCAAAGCAATTCAACCTACGAACCTATCTGATTTCCCTTCCACCCTCAGTCATTTGGGAAGCAGAAGAGGGCAGGGCCTTCGGAAAAGGTTCTGGAGGCAAGTCCTCTAGCAAAGGCTCCCTCTTTGCTGATGTTTTGTTCTAAACCAGGGCGATTACGTTCTGCATTCATCCGCTGCAACAAATGGCCCACAGAGGGGATCCTTTACGTTATAACCACATACCCATAATTAGCTGCATCGGCAAGTTACCCATATCCTCTTCGTTAATTAGTTTGCAAAGCAGTTTGAAGGTTTCAAGTCCTATTGTCACCAGTGGGTGACAAATGACTTCAAAAGATCCCCATCAAATGCCTCACTGCTTCCTCTCCCCCACCTCCACTCCATTGTTTGAATAACCCCTTGAAAGCGGAAAACACAAACCCCATACCAGTGATTTTATCACCCACCCCTGTTTGGCATGCACTCCTCCCGCCCCCATTCTCCTCACCCCCATGATGCCTTTCCAGCTGAGCTTGAAATTAACGTCTGCTTTTGTAGCCAAGCTAGTCCACAGGATATGAGACACAGTAGGTAGGTTGGCCCAGTCAAAGATATTACCTCACCTACTTTGTCTCTCTCATGTCTGCTTTTGTTTACTTCCTCATTTGTACCCCAGTACCACTGAGGAGCAGGGAACAGGGCATTGCATCAAATGGCAGCTGCAGAACCATCAGGGAGGAGGAGTGCAAGGGGTTATTTTGTGTAGGTCCCACGTAAACACTGGCCTTTTCAATAAATAAAAAGATTCTTAATGGCACAGCAAAGGATTAAAAATGAAGGAGATCAGGGAATAGGTTGCAAATTCCTCCCCTAATGATTTTAAAGCAGGTGGATTTTGGGGAGGGGAGGGGGACTCAGATTTGACTGTGCCCACTTGAGTCTGGAATCTTCGCAATTGAGTAGAAGCCCTTGATCAAAAAGAATCACCGTGGGGGGCTAGGTAAAGGTTCAGACAGGCAATGTGGGGCAGTGATTCGCTTCCATCCCACTCTTGAACTGGAAGAGATCCATGAAGTCCCTTCGCCTTGCCCCACTGGCCAGTCCCAGGTCGGTTCCAATGACACATTATTTTTAAGGACTTTGACCATCTCTTTTAGACTGGAATCTCCTTGGGGCAGGGACTTACTTGCCTTTGCTCGTCTCTTGGACAGCACCATGCACACCACGGGCCGCACTGCAACCAGCACAACCGTCTCAGAGAAAGAGACAAAAAAGGGACAACTGCGGGGTCCACTCACCCTGATCTCGTTGCGCCGGATTTCCACGTCACACACCGAATGGCCCTGGTGGGCCCCGCTGTAGTAGCAGCAGAATTGGCACACGGCAACCTGCTCCGCTTCACAGTGGTACAGTCGGTAGGCGTTGTGCTGGGGGCAGCTCCAGGCCCGGACGTCGTCCGCCTCCACCAGGAGGTGCCCCCGGGCCGTGGAGGGCTGCTGCAGGTGCGTCTGCACATGAGATTGACAGCATGGGGCCTCGCACCTCAGACAGATCTTTTGGGCGGGCAGCGGGGGGCCCCTGCGGCAGAAGACGCAGTGCAAGACCGAGGGGGTCTTCTCCAGGTTGAGGGAGTTGAACTTTTCCACAATGTTGGTCAGTTTCAAGTTCTTCTCCAGGTTGGGTTTCTGGTTGTAGGCCTGATTGCATTCTGGACAGCGCACTAACCCAGTCTCTTTGGCCCATGCCTCCCCTATGCAGCCCCTGCAGAAATTGTGCTTACAAGGAAGTTGAACGGGTTCCACAAAGACATGCAGGCAAATGGGACATATAAGTTCCTCTTCGAAACAGTTCTTCCAATTTTCAGCCATTTCTACGGATATATTTTATAATCTCTCTCTTACTATTTCAGTTTGATCTACAGATGCTGATGGAGAGTGGGCTTTTCCCCCTGCAGTGGGAAGTCTGCCAGTAAACTGCTATTGAAAAATAAAAAAATAATAAAAAATAAAAACTACAGTATATTCTAAAATTCAAAGTAAAATAACCCACAGAGCAGAGTCCTAAGAAACTCAAACACTAACAAAAATGTATATATACGATCTGATTAAGGGCCAGTGTTAGCTGGAACACAAAAAAACACAGAAGCTTTCAGGGTTTAAAGCTCACAATTTTAACAACTCTCAGGAGCAGTTTTGTTTCTTTTGATTCCGGAAGGTGAATCGAAACTTACTGAAGGTTGAAAAAAAAATCCATACAAAATCCAGTAGCAGAGTCCAAGTTCCATAAAAACCTCCTAAATTTAGAACTCCGGATTTGATTTTTCTTGTCTTCGGTTTGCAACTGACATTCAATATTTTAAAAGGGACTTTTGTCCACCAACCCAGTCAGAAGCCCAAGAGAATAGACTGCCTCAGATTTCTTTTCCCCCTTTCTTTTCTCCCTGAGGGGAGCTAGGAATTAGTCTTTTTTTAAAAATAAAAAAAAAATCAGTTAAGATCCAAATGGAAAGAAAGAGGAAGATTAAAAAATAATGAAACAACGAACTGGATTCTTTCAACTGCCCCAACGATTTTCTTCGAACCCAGCTGAGCAGCAAAAAAAATTCTTTCGGTTGCTTTGGAATAGTGAGATCTTGGACGGAAGAACACAGTGGGAAGACGGGTCAATCATTCAGATGAAATTCCAGCCCAGAGCCAAAGGAACCCTCCCTATCCCTTCCTCCTTTCACAAATAGGAATGAGGATGAAAGAAGAAAAAAGGTTTGGGAGAGGGGGAAAAAAGGCTCATGAAACAAAAATCAACCTGTGCTCTAAATTCTCACTAGGGAACAGGTTTAGAAAAAGAAAATCTTGTTTCAGGATCTGGAGAGATTCTGATTCAAGGTAAAAACATCCCAAAGTAGAAACAATAAAACAAAACAAAAGCTCAATATTTGGGAGAGAGCTGGGTCGCTGGTAGGAAAACAAGCATGCCTTGATCAAACTGAAAAGGAATTTCTCAACTGCTAATGAAGAGCCCTTCCCCCTCCTTTTCCTTCTCTTCTCTGTTTTCTCTCTGACATGAAAGCTATTTCTCCTTTCAGATGCAGCCTGCAAAAAGGGGGTGAGAAAGAAGCTGAAAGCAGACTGCTGAAATGTACAATTCCAGCAGGATCTAGTCAATTCTCAGCCATTTTGAGTTGCCTCTCTCCCTTTGGATTTTAAAAATATAGCGACAAGAGAAAGAAGGGTGGATTTAACAAGAAAAAAAAAGTAATAAAAAAAATAATCGATCTGGTAGACGGCACCACCCTGTAAAGTATGCGCCTGATGTGTCAGTTTAAGGAGGGGAAACTCCACATTGAGTCTGTGCAGCAGCAGCTGCTGTTGTCTTTTGGCTTTATCATCAGATCAAAAAAAAAAAGCAGCCAAGAGGCTCATCACGGCCACCTCCAGCCATCTTGGTTTTTGTTTTGTTGGTTTTGGGTTGTTTTTTTTTTAAAAGTAATCTTTTTAATAAAGATAGACGTCTCTTCCCTCCCTCCCCCCGCCCCAGGACCATAACCCCCCCGCCCCCCCAAGCTGGCAGCACAGTGGTTTCAAGGCTCTCGCCTCTCCCCTGCCCGCTCCTCCCGGATTCTTTGCCCCACGCAGGGGGAGCTGGTAAAAAATAAACCGACTCCCTACAGAATTAAAAAGGGGGGGGGAGAAAAAAACACCCCCCCCGCCGCCACACAACCGCCCCAAGCCAAGCGGGCTCGGCCCCGATGTCACACGCCCGCCGGGGCAGCGGCTCCCCAGGGCCGGGCCATAAAGAAGGAATACGGCCTCCTGACAGCTACAGAGCCATGGTCAAGGGGCAGCTCCGGAACCAGGCTGCCACATCCCCGGGGCGGGGGGCAGAGCAGAAGCGACCCCCACAGCGCCCTATAAATCCTCAAGATGTTAAGGGGGGGGGCGCGCGCGGAGCCCAAAGTCCTCGGGATGAGGGGGTCGGCGAGGGGGGGGGTTGGAAATCGGCTCCCCGTGGGGGGGGGCGATAGAGGCTGCAGGGGAGGGAGGGGTCCGGGTCCTCTTCGGACTCTCGCTACGCGGGGGGGGGGCGGCCCGATCCCCCCGCCCCGAGCAGGCTCCCCTGGGGCCGCGGGCGAGTGACAACCCTCGGGGAGCGCGGGGGGGGGGGGCTCCGGTCCGGAGGGTGCCGGTGCCGCCGCCGCTTCCTCGCCCGCCGCTGCCGCCGCCGCCGCCTCCCTGCGCCCGTGGCCGCGTCTCCCGCCGGGGCCGAGCCGCCTCGCCAGCCTCTAGCCGGGGCCCCGCCCCGCCGGCCCACGTGACCGCCACAAGTCGCTACATTGAAACACCGCCGCGTTCGGGCCTCCTGCCTTAAAGCGGCCGCGCCTGGGCGGCAGAGGAGGGCGGGGGGCCCACCGCTCTCCCCCTCCCCTGCGACCCTCACCGCACCCCTGGCGGGGCTAGGGCTAGGGCTAGGGCCGTGGCCGTGGCACCCGGCACGCCCAGCCCCAGGCCTGGGTGGGGTCCCGCAGCACCAGGCAGGGGACCAAGACAGCCGCTGCCCCAAAGAGCTTCCAAGCCTTGGCGGGAGAGGACGGCGGGCATGACCAGGCCCGGCGGGTTAGCACGAGAGGCGGTGGACGCGCCGGTGGGAAATGCTGCCGGAGCAGCACGGGCGCCCGCTCCCGGCCCAGCGCACAAGGCAGCCGAGGGGTCAGGTGCATCAAGGATTCTCCTCTGGCAAGGGGCAGGGGCATACAGCCATCCGCTCTGGCCCCCGTTCCCACAGTATCTGAGGCCCTGATCCTCCAAGGCACTAAGGGGGCATCGATGCAGCCAACGGCAGCGAGCCTCCGAGCCCGGCTCGACAGACCGGGGCCCACTTCACGGGTAGCGCGAGCCCCAAGGCTCAGAGGCTCGCTGCAGGCAGGTGGGGTAAAGACATACCCTTAGACACGTAATTCCCATTAAAATCAATGTGAGGTAGGTGCCTAAATACCTTTGGGGAGCTGGGCCCCACAATCTTTAATATATTTACCCTCACAACACCCCTATGCAATAGGGGAAATGCTATCATCCCCATTTTACAGATGGGGGACTGAAGCACAGAGAGACTAAGGCCTAAGCACCAGACCACGTTGTGTGAGATCAAAGCTCTTCAGTCTCCAGGAAAATACGTGGTTTTTCTAGCTGCCCACCCTGCAAACTCCGCCTGAGATCTGAGAGGTAGATGAACGCATTGCCAACAATACAGATTCTGGAGCTAGGACTTTGTAGGGATGTGTGCGTTCTTTCTACGGGTGCTGGTTTTTAAGCATAGCAGAGTCTTACAGGTTTGCATACAACCTGGTAAAGGCCTCCACGTTTTCTGCACCCCATGAGAAAAGCAGTCTAAGTCCGGCCAACCCCAAGTGTTCCAAAATCATGAGTCACCCCTCCACAAAAGACTCTGAGATTGGCTTCAAAATCATGAGAATGAAACCAAAAATAATGAAGTTTGGCTACTCTTTGTCTTACTTTTGTGTTTTGAGCCCTTGAGCTACACTTGGGTGATGTTTTTGAAGCCCACACTCACCCTTTTAAAAATATGAATAGTCACATGAATCTGGGAGCTGGGGCTTTAAGAAAAAAAACCCAAATACCATGAGAGCCGGGATAAAATTGTGAGAGTGGGCAACACTATAAGTGTCCCTGGAGCCAAATCGTTTTTGGAATTCAATGCTCACCCCACTTTTTAGGAGTGATCTCACAGTTATTCTTCTCTCTTTCCTCAGCGAAGATAAATGATTTAGAAATATTTTCAGCTTTGCTCACCAGTGCTGATCACAGTGAGCTGACCTGCACTTCACCGCGCTCTGCGTTTAGCTTCATTGTGGCTCAGGATTTGGTGAAGCTCCTTTCATTCAGGCCCGTCCATGGGCTTTCAAACCTAAAGGGCTGGGGAGCGCTGAATTTTGGCAGTTTTCTCTGCCTGTTATTGATGCTGGTTCAGAATGAGTTCATCTGTGACACTGTCATGTGCCAGTGGCAAAGAATCCTAGAAAGTGTCACTTTCTTCCAACATGGAACATGGACCTTTATTAGAATAAGCAACTCAATGCTAACCCTAAAGCTCCTCTGTTTCTCTCTGCTTTACTGTAGAGCTCTGCCTATAATCTCCCCAAGCCTCAGTGCTGCCTGGCAGATTGCTACAGATTTAAAGAAACAATACACATAACGTCACTGTTTTGTTAATTCTTTTGACCATGAACAACACAGACTAGAATCCAGATCTCTCTCTCTCTCTCTCTCAGTGCTGTGTTGGTTCTGCAAGGAGAAGAGGAGTATAAAGCAGGTGCTCAGAGTCTAGAGTGGTGAAGACCATCGAAGTACTGAGGAAGACACAAGGCTGGCTCTAGGTTTTTTGCCACCCCAAGCAAAAAATTTGCTGCCCCAAGCTCCGAGAGCCCCTGGAATTGTGCATCCCCACGCATGTGTTTGCTTTGCTGGTGCCTAGAGCCGGTCCTGGGAAGACGAAGTAGTAAGCACTCATGAAAGTGAGCTGATCTGATTGTGAAAACACACAGGCAGCAGGTCAAGTGAGAAAGGAAGAGCCAATAGTCACTCGCTTTTAAACTGGGGCCCTACAAGCTCTGTATAGTCTGTCCTCACCAGGGTTCATAACCACATTTGAAATGGTTAGTGGTGGCTTGCAACCATGCAGTGGTTTAAAACACAAGATGAACTAGCACCTAGCAAGCTGGAGGGTGACAAGCGCCATTAGTGGTTTACAGCAATTGTTCCCAAGCACCTCCAGGTACTGATTCCATAGGCCTGTGGCTGATTCCATAGGAGCCTGTAGCTGGTCCATTCCTGCCTTAATAATGAGCCTCTTAAATTGGGCCCCGATGTGTTACTGCATCCCACTCAGCTGCACCCACCCTCGGGCTCCGAACAGCAGTCTCATGATTTCGCAACCGGCCAGGTTAGAGAGCACACAGCAGACCAGGAAGCAGCTGCTGACAATCTATAGAAACCTTCACACCATTTTACAAACTACAATATATGGTACCTTGCCTCAGGAGAGTTGCTCCATGTAACCGACATCAGGGTCTGAATACTGCCGTCTCTAGGGTGGAGGGTAGCAGCTAACTGATGAAAAATAAGGAGAATATACTTCAGTTAAAGACAAGTCCAAGCCCTGACGCACGCAACGGGATGATGAATCAAGTTGTTAGCCTGACAAATGAGTACAATTGGGGCTAGCCTTACACACAAGCTGAACGCACTGTCCCAGGACAACTCACCTAGGGCCTGCGTCCCTATCATGCTGTGATACCAGTGTGGGATGGAGAACCTCATCTCCAGCCACACCAGGGAACAATTCGTAGACTGATCCAGCCCTTCCAGCAGTTGGTTTTAGCTTGGGATCTTGTGAACTGCAAGATTGGCCATGGGTACCAAAAACTCAGGAAAGAGCTGAATCCTCATGGGCCAATCCAGCTCCCAGTGAGCATTTTGCCCTAGGGTCAGGACTGGGCCATTATTTTGTGTCCAGACATTTTAGCTGTGCTTTGTTCTCCCCAGTTTTGAACAATTTATGTTTTGCCCACAAGGTCTCTTTAAAACCTAAATTCCTACCTATGGGGGTTTTTTTGTTTGTTTGTTTTTTCCCCCTTCTCTTGGGGATTGGGCAATTCTCCTTTTCCCTTGGAAGAGAACATAGGGGTGTGTCTGTTATCACATCTCTCCTTATCCAATCTCCTTATCAGCAGCTGCTTTCGCAGGAGGAGGGGAGTTGTATATCCGACTCCTGCTGAATGTGCTAGGGTGTTGGAAGCAAAATATGTTTCCAATGTAAACACATTTCCCATAAGGAGAATTGAAAAGGCAGAATTCAAGAGAGGCTTAAAAAGGGAACATTTAGATTAAAAAACCACGTAGTGCTTTCTGCCGAATCAAGATACCACTGTAATGCATGTTAACAGGAGGAAGCACTACCTCGTGATTAAAACCCAGGACTGGGAGTCAGGACTCCTGGGTTCTATTCCTGACTCACTGTGTGGCCTTAGGTAAGTCACGTGACCGCTCTGTGCCTCTCTTTGCCCATCGTAAAATGGGGATACCGATGATTTACTTCTCAGTGGGTTGTGAGATTTAGTTTGTCCCTGTTTGTAAAAACGCTTTGAGATCCTCGGAGAGAGGAAACTAGAGCGTGGCAAAGCATAGAATGCTCATTATTACAGTGCTGTGCTAGCTTCTTTAGCATCACAAAACACAGCCATTAGGCTGGCAGATGGCCCAGCACAATATAAATACGACCGGACCAAGTGCTCATCTGCCCTGACGGACACGTAATTCAATGATGAATTAAATCCAGTGGCTGTGCGGGATGTGAAATCTTCTGCCTTTGCTAACTTGACCGACTTTGGAAGTGCCTGCAAGTCATTGCAGCTCAATGGGTGCTTGGTATCCCTTGAGCTGTGCATTGGTGGGGCTGAGTCCAATCCCTAGTGGACAGGAGTCTGCATCGCAGAAGCCACCAACACCCCTGGCCCCATTGATGGCAATTTGGGCACAGAGGCCAAGCACTGAATGAACCCTGCAGACTGACCCCTCTTTACACCTCTAGAAAGGGTCACGCCAGAATGGGCAGCCCAGTCACTGCCACCCTACCTGCTCTGTGGATAAACAGGAGACACTGGTCCCCAGCACTGGCAAACTGGCACAAAACGACTGAATATATTTCCAAATTCACTGAATTCAGCTGAACCCTTGCCCAAGACTTACAGGGTACATCTACACTTGCAGCCAGGAGCGTGCTTCCCAGCGTGGGCCAACAGACTCGCGCTACGCTCAAAACACCACGGCAGCAGCGTGGGCTAGCCGCTCAAATCCAAACCCACCCAGCCCTGAGTATGTACTCAGGCTAGCCTGGCACGCTGTGGCCACACTGATGTTTTTAGTGCATTTGCCTGAGCAGAGCTAGCACGTGTTGGTTGGGGGGGCTGCGACCCATGCTCCCAGCTGCTGTGTAGACGCCCCCAAAGATCCACACCAGCCGCACCTCTTTTTTAGCTGGGCTAAGTAAATACGATTTGTAATCTAATAATACTTCCCATCCAAGGATCTCAAAGCACTTTGTACATATCAGTGCAGCAGGTCATTATTCCTGTTTTACAGATGAGAAAAATGAAACCCAGAGAGTCTGGCTGGCATTTTCAAGAGCAGTCCCTGCTTTTATGTACCTGGCTTGCGACACCTGATTTCCAGAATGGCTGAGCTCTCATGCCTCCTGTTGAAATCAGTGGCTCAATCCCTCTGCAAAATCCAGCCTGAGGTGTCCACCTGAAAATCAGTGACCCCTCTGGAAACTTGGCTTTAGCTGAGTTTCCCAAGGTCAGAGAGGATCAAATCCGACCTCCCTGACCCCCAGTCATGTGCCTGAACCACAAGACCAACTTTCCACTTTAAGCAGAGTCTATTGGGCAGCAAAGAGACTCGGGCTCCAAGAGCTGTAGTTTAAGCTGTACTTGAGTTCAGTCACTCGTGAATGAAATTGGTTTGCTGGGTTCTTTCCACACTTCCCCATTTCATAACTTTATGTAAAACTTTGGTGCAGTTGTGTGAGAGCCAGTGAGCCGGGGATAAAACCCAGTCAGGACGTACTTCTGTGGGCCTGAGACAAACAGCCTGTTTCCTTCCCGAAGAGCCCTCTTCTGTAACAGGAACCCCAGACACAGAATAACAGCACCGAAGATTTGTATGTACCACCAGGTTCCGAGAACCCAGCTCAGGGTTAGTCAGAAGAGTCTCGCTATTTGCCTACCAAATAATGACCTGAAGACAAGCTCTGTGTAGCTCAAAGGCTTGTCTCTCTCACCACCAGAAGTTGGTCCAATAAAAGATATTACCTCACCCACCTTCTCTCTCTTATATCCTGGGACCCACCCAGCTACACCACCACTGCATACATGTTTACCTAGCAGTCATTTATGCTACAGATCTACCCTAATGCAAACTCTCTCCTGCTTCCCACCCAGGCTCATTAAAAAAAGGGACCGATTGAGGCTGGTTGGGAATTTTTTTTCAGGTAAATCAGGAGGGGATTGAGTGGAAAGGCAAGGTGAGGAAACCCAGCTTGGATGGTCCCCAAATGGGAATCACTAGAAGTGGCAGAGTCAATCCAGACAGCTGCTCATGTAGTTCATGCCCTTCCCTGGTGGAAAGCTGAAGTCAAGGATGACGCTGTCCTTACGGAGGGACTTATGAACGTGCTGAAGAATAACTGGGACTTTCCCGTGGTGTGCATCCACCCCCACTCTTTTACGTTCCTCCCCAAAGAGCTCTCTGCCCTAAGCTCCCCTCACCTCACTGCAGTTCTCAAGGGGCAGATCTGGTGCTCTCATAACCCTAGTAAATTACCCTAGTACCCCGCTTGGACGGCTCTCACCCAGGGGCTGGCAGTCGGATTGCCAACTTTCTAATCCCACAAAACCAAACACCCTTGCCCCGCCCCAGCCTTTCCCTGATGCCCCGCCCCTTCTCCAAGGCCCCGCCCCCACTCACTCCATCCTTACTCCCTCCATCACTCACTCTCCCCACCCTCACTCACTTTCACTGGGCTGGGGCAGGGGATTGGGTGCAGGGGGGGTGAGGGCTCTGGGGTGGTGCCAGAAATGAGGGTTTTAGGGTATGGGAGGGGTCTTTGGGCTGACTGGGGCAGGGAGTTGGGGTGCGAGAGGGGGTGAGGGGTGCAGGCTCCAGCCAGGCAGCACTTACCTCAGGCGGCTTCCAGGCGACAGCACAGCAGATCTAAGGCAGGCTCTTTGCCTGCCCTGGCTCCACGTGGCTCCCGAAAGTGGCTGGCATGTCCGGCCCAGCTCCTAGGCATAGGGGTGGCCAGGCCGGTCTGCACCCACAGACGCCACCCCTGCAGCTCCCATTGGCCATGGTTACCGGCCACTGGGAGCTGTGGAGCCAGCACTCGGGGTGGGGTCAGAGCATGGAGCTTCTCTGATCGTCCCTGCGCCTAGGGGCTTCAGGGACATGCTGGCCACTTCCGGGAGCCACACAGACCCAGGGCAGGCAGGGAGCCTGCCATAGCCCCGCTGCACCGTTGGCTGGATTTTTAACAGTCCGGTCAGCAGTGCTGACTGGAGCCGCCAGGGTCCCTTTTTGACCGGGCGTTCCAGTTGAAAAACTAGATGCCTGGCAACCCTAGGCTAGGCCAGAGATTTGAGAAGGAGCTGCAGCACGTAAGACTTTTGCACCAGTTCCCCTGATGAGCAGCAAGAAAGCAAACATTGATGGATTACTGACTGTGCTATGAGACACGCTCCAACATGCATGTATTTGCTTTGCCGAGGCTATTGAAACAAGCAGGCAGACCCCTTGAGCACACAGAAGACAAATTATCCAGAAGGCCCAGTTGGGACCGTGACCTAGCAAGAGCTCACAACAAACTAGTAAATCTAGTTGCGGCAGAAAAAACAGATAAAGTGGGTTGCAGTTGAATTGGCATCATTCTAACAAGCCCGGCACACATTTAACATCTGCGTTCTGGGATACTCTGGTGCACAACAAAGCTGGCTTATGGGCAGACTCTATAAGGCCTTGTGTTAGGTGTGGCCCCCTAACGACCTCTTACCCTGTCTTAAATGAAGTGCGTGTTCACACATCAGTTTGAACAAGGTTTTGTCTCCACCCACGACATGAATTCAACGGGGGGGGGCACAGGTGCCCAAACTGTGGCCTTACCCCCTGTTCCGGCACCCCTGCACGCAGTTCATAACAATATCTTTAAATACGAGGACAGATTCTTGGCCCTCTGCCACTCAGGCACTATAGAAACAGGTTGCAAACCATGCTGGAGCACAGAATCATAGAACTGGAAGTGACCTAGAGAGGTCGTCTAGTCCAGTCCCCTGCACTCATGGCAGGACTAAGTGTTATCTAGATCATGCCTGGCAGGTGTTTGTCCAACCTGCTCTTAAAAATCCCCAATGACAGCGATTCCACAACCTCCCAAGGCAATTTATTCCAGTGCTTCACCACCCTGACAGGAAGTTTTTCCTAATGTCCAACCTGAACCGCCCTTGCTGCAATTTAAGCCCCATTGCTTCTCATCCTATCCTCAGAGGTTAAGTTCAATTTTTCTCCCTCTTCCTTGTAACAACTTTTTATGTACTTGAAAACTGTTCTCCCATCCCCTCTCAGTCTTCTCTTCTCCAAATAAAACAAACCCAACTTTTTCAATCTTCCGTCACAGGTCATGTTTTCTAGACCTTTAATCATTTTTGTTGCTCTTCTCTGGACTTTCTCTAATTTGTCTACATCTTTCCTGTAATGTGGTGCCCAGAACTGGACACAATACTCCAGTTGAGGCCGAATCAGTGAGGAATAGAGCAGAAGAATTACTTCTCGTGTCTTGCTTACAATACTCCCGCTAATACATCCCAGAAGGATGTTTGCGTTTTTTTGCAAAAGTGTTACACTGTTGACTCATATTTAGCTTGTGATCCACTATGACCCCCCAAGATCCCTTTCCACAGTTCTCCTTCCTAGACAGTCATTTCCCATTTTGCAAAAAGAAAAGGAGTACTTGTGGCACCTTAGAGACGAACAAATTTATTTGAGCATAAGCTTTCATGAGCTACAGCTCACTAGCTCATGAAAGCTTATGCTCAAATAAATTTGCTAGTCTCTAAGGTGCCACAAGTCCTCCTGTTCTTTTTGCGAATACAGACTAACACGGCTACTACTCTGAATTTCCCATTTTGTACATGTGCTATTGATTGATCCTTCCTAAGTGGAGTACTTTGCATTTGTCCTTATTGAATATAGAATTCCTTCCTATTTGTCAAAATCAAACCTAGAACGGCCTCTCCCCTAGTAGCTTTCTCCACCTTCTGAAATAAAAAATTGTCTCCAATACATTCCAAGAACTGGTTGGATAATCTGTGCCCCGGATGTCCCAGCCGATGTTGGGGGAGTTGAAGTCCCCCCTCACCACCAAGTCCCGTGCTTTGGATGATTTTGTTAGTTGTTTAAAAAAGCCTCATTCACCTCTTCTTCCTGGTTTGGTGGCCTGTAGTAGACCCCGACTATGACATCACCCTTGTTCTTTACCCCTTTTAGCCTTACCCAGAGACTTTCCACAAGTCTGTCTCCTGTTTCCAGCTCAGCCTCAGTCCAAGTGTCTACATTTTTAATATAT
Organism: Dermochelys coriacea; assembly: GCF_009764565.3. Taxonomy (NCBI): domain Eukaryota; kingdom Metazoa; phylum Chordata; order Testudines; family Dermochelyidae; genus Dermochelys; species Dermochelys coriacea. The sequence continues at coordinate 123,297,801 of NC_050074.1, forward strand.
AAGGTAACATCTCCTCCCTTTTTTCCCTGCCTGTCCTTCCCGCGCAAGGTGTACCCTTCTATTCCAATATTCCAGTCATGCGTGTTATCTCTACAAGTCTCCGTGATGCCAACTATGTCATAGTTGTGTTTATTTACTAGCATTTTGAGTTCTTCCAGCTTATTCCCCATACTTCTTGCATTAGTATACAGACATCTAAGATACTGATTTGATTCCCCCCTGCTCAGTTCTGTCTTGTATCTCCCTTATCCCTGTTATAACAGCTCATGCTCCTCCCAGGTTCCAACCCTTCTCCCAAGTCTCCATGTTTTTGACTTACCTGTGGGTTTTGGTCACCTGCCCCCATTGAGCCTAGTTTAAAGCCATCCTCACCAGGTTAGCAGCCCAAGCTCTGGGACCCTTTCACTGCTATTAAACAGCCCCTTAGCAAGACTGAGTCACTCAGCAGACAAGGGCCAGCCCCGGGTTTTTAATTGCAGTGTAGACAAACCCTGAAAACCCACAGGGAGCACGTCAGCTCAGTGAGTAGGTGCTGATTTTACACACTCTCTCGAATGATCAGCCATTTACACACACTCTTCCTCAGTTTCCCCACCTGTAAAATAGCATTTATTTAACGCCTTCCCTCCCAGGGGCTGCCCTGAGGTTCAGGGAGCTGATATTTGTAAAGTTCTCCAAGAATGACGGCAATCAAAAAGAGTCTGGGGCCAGATGGGGAATGCTAGAGCTAGCAGACTTGTGAGGCGGTTCTCATAGCCTGGGTCAGGAGAGGCTTAATTGAGAGGGTTTGCCGTTTATTAGGGAATAAATAGAAAGCATAAGCAGCAGAGGGTGGAAGCAACCCTGAGCCAGCTAGAATTTCATCGCTGTTGAATAGGATCCGTCTTTGGAACTGGAGCTTTGATTGCTACCCGCCCCTTACTCCATACAGACCAGTCAGGCTGTTTAAAGGGCCATTAATACAGATTATTATAGGGCTCCATGTCAGGATCTCACAGCCTTGCTCATGCCATACGGCACTCACCACCTATACTCCTTGGACACTATTCCCTGAGAATCCTCTGTGCCAGTCCCAATAGCACCTCAAAGAAGGAGCCACAAGTATTAACGCATGGGTTCCTGGCACTTGGGGTAGCTGGTGGCTGAGTAAAGATCAGAAATGGACAAGAGGGGGCAGGCCCACCTCTGCGGTGCGTTGAAAATGCTGTTAAAATTGTCGGCTGACACTTTAAATTGCAGGGGGTTTTCCTGGTCCTGCTTGCAGTTTAGGTGGCTCTGTGTGGACGTGTGCAATTCAGACCTAGCAGCAATCACTCTGCAGAGAACCAGTCTAGAATAAGGAAGGGTGAGTTGTGCCAATCCATTTTTAGGGAGCAGCCTGCTTTCTCTCTCTCTGTTTTTCGCTTCTTGTGTGTTATCGTTCCGAATTCTAAGATATAAAGTCATGTTACATTACAACCTTCCAGCAAGAGTATTTTGTTTTTATCTAACTTCTTTGTGTATGTGTGTGGGCCTGTGAACCTAACAACTTCCTGGCAGAAAACTGCTGTGATCCCTTAAAAGGTCATGCCCCAACAGCACAGAGTTGCTGCTGTGTGTGTGGTACATCATTTGCCTTTAACATTAGAATGCAGTTAAATAAGGTGTGGTTGCAATCAGGCCTCTTTGTACTGAGAACTTTTCAGTGCACACGCTGTGCAGAGCTTGGCTTCATCTACAGGTGGATGAGATCCCATAAGAAAACTCATGCTAGTACAGGAAAGGATGCTAGCAATGCAGTAGATTGCACTCGTCCCTCTGAATGCAACATGGTATTAAGGGGCACTGAGGTTCTGCCATCTAAATAATACTTAAAGCCAAACTTCTGAGACTTTACTTTCATTACAGTTTTATTTGCAAAAGTAAGGGTAATGCCCAAGTGTGCTGGCCAAATGTTAGCTCCAGCATTGCCTTCCTGGGCACCTTAAATTTAGCCCTGCTATTTGACTTGGATATGGTATTTTTGACTTCTTGTCCTGAACGCCTGCATAATGTTGCTTTGTGGTATTAAACAGCTGCTATGTACCACCTCAGAGGTGGCTGCATTCCAGTAATGGGTGACATGATCCCTCTCTGGTGCCTTTACTTACTGCTTAGGGTGATGTGAGACTTAATTAAGGTCTCTAAAGTTCTTTGAGCTCCTTGGATGATTTTTGTTTTGTTTTAAAGGATAAGGTCAACTCAAAAAATCTGTCTATTTAAACAGTGGAAAGTAATTTCTTGTACAGCACTGGAAGCCTAGGGCTGTTCTCCTCCTCCTCCTGGATTTTACAAGCTTTTTTAAGACTCAGATCTGTGGGAGCTGGGCAGGGTGGCGGGTGTCAGAGGCTCTGTCAGCCGGACAAATTATTAATAAGAAAAACCTTCCCTTGGAAAAGCTCAGCTCAAAACTATTCATGACTCTTGCTTCTATATAAACTCCTGCACGCCCTGGCAATCGTGAGTGACAGCCGACTGGCTCCACCCTGGAAACGGCACAAGTCACTCCCTGGCAATCCCCACTGTGTCCGGAAGGCATGGGGCTGCGTCAGTGAAGAAAATGCTCAACTTTGATTCTAACTTTGAAAGTGCAGGGCTTTCATTCTGGGGGAGGGGAACCTACATGGAGGGCTTGTAAACGTGACAGGCAACTAACACAGGCGTAAGGCAAGTGCTGAGCAAGAGTTTTACATGCAGCTCTGCCAACACTGACCTGCTTAGCCCATGCTTGGCACAGCTCAGCACAGCATTTCAGCTTTGGCCTGCAGGCCCTCCCACTAGTCCTTATGAAGTTCTACCAAATACCTCAACCTTGACACGCAGCCCCACTGTTGTTCCAGTCCTGGGCCTCCCGCTCGATAACATAGAGCAGTCCTGAAGCGTAGCACCCACGGCTGGTTTGTCCTGGGGCCACTCCTCTCTCCAGTTCTTCCTATGCATCCCTCCCCAACAGACCGCACCCCTGCTATCTAATACAACTTTCAAGAGTGCACTGCTTTAAATGTAAGGCTGCAAACACCTAGATCCTAAGATGACACACAGACAAACGGGCCCTGGCAGCATTCATGTGTGTGTTTCATTCTTCCATTAGCAGACTTCAGTCAAGTTGATTCTAAAAAAGAAAGAGTCGGTGTTAAGTCGTTAGATATGTGCTTTGACCCATGTTATATTTTTAGACCTGTAACAAAAGGGTTAATTATCTCAGCGTGTATGAACAAGGCTTAAACTGGAGTCTATGAAATCTGCTGCTTTCTTATTGGCTACAAGTGCTGCAGACAAAAAAAGTCATTGTTTCAACAAATGTTCTATCCTGCACCTGCTGTGTTTGTTCAGTTAGTTTGAAGACACAACTCTGTGTACAACAGCAACTTGAGAGTGGAGGTTGCAGCTTCTGGAAGCTGGTTAAAGGGCTGCTTTGATCACTCTCACACGTCAGAAACAATATTTGCCTGGGTAATAAAAGCAAAACATTTTTGTAAGGAAATTCAAGTGGGTCGTTGTCATTCTTCAACCACACAACACGGCTTTTCCTTGGATTTTTATATGAAGAAGTGGCTTGCCTTTCTTACTGCTTCCACCTAGACACCACCGTAAGCTGGGTTCACAGCTACATGCCTATGGGCTGGGATCATATCATAGCTAGTAGGCATGGACCAGACCCAGTACTGAGAGGAGAGAGCTCGGAAAAGAAAATAACCCAGCACACAGCAGAATGTGGTGTTCATGATTTGTGGGCAGAAGCACTCTGCCCTCTGATTCAGTATTAAAGCCAATATCCCATCATGGTGTTAGGGGGTACTAAACTGCTACAGAGGCTATTTTTGGGCAAGAGTCCCAATGTAACCATAGGCACGTCACTTAGCCAGTCTGTGCCTCAGTTTCCGCATCTGCAAAAAGAGGACATTAGCAGCTCCCAAACTCCCATGGGATGCTGTAGAGCTAAACGTATTAGCCTTCGTAGAGTGCTTTGGGATCCTGAGTTAGAATGCGCTGCAGGAATGCAGAATTAATTGGTAACAAATCAGCATCCACCTGGGCATTCATGGCTGTCACTATGTGGCACACTTGGAATGGCCCAGCAGCAGTGGGAATCAATTCTGATGCTGCTCAAAGGGAATGTGGACACAGAGCTGGGAGTGGGGGGGATTTCCAGCTCCAAGAGACAGACATTCTTGCGCTAGCCCTTGTTGAGGTAGCAGCAGGGGCTAATTGCACCAAGTACATACCTGTCTGAGACTCTAGGTATGTATTCTGGAAGACTAGCTTGCAGTGCCAGGGCTACACACGTATTTCTCCTCAAGCTGGGAATCACACCCCAAGCTCAAAGTGTAGATGCACTGTAAAACATTGGCACCCATCCACTTGAACTAAAGGAGAATCCCTGTGTGCTAGAAACAGTATAGGGCCATGACACACGGGACAGCTGTTTTGATTCCACCCAGTGGGAGGCAGTAGTAAATACACACCCACACCCACAGAGCAATGAGGATGATCCCAAATGAAGTTCGCAAAAAGAAAAGGAGTACTTGTGGCACCTTAGAGACTAACAAATTTATTAGAGCATAAGCTTTCGTGAGCTACAGCTCACTTCATCTGTAGCTCACGAAAGCTTATGCTCTAATAAATTTGTTAGTCTCTAAGGTGCCACAAGTACTCCTTTTCTTTTTGCGAATACAGACTAACACGGCTGCTACTCTGAAACCAAATGAAGTTGAGACTCACAGGATTTAGAGGCTAGGGCTCAAGAGGCTGACAAAATAGTCTCATTCCCGAGAGGCAGCCCGCAGTTGTACTTCCTAATGTCTTGACATTCTGGGTCTGTCTACAGAAGAGATCCGGTCCAGGGTTCCATTCTACGCAGATCTAGATTGCCTTTCCTCGCCACCCCCTTGGGATCAGGGATGCTACAAATAGCAACCTATGAAATGGTGTAAACTGAAGCCAAAAATGAACCCACCCTGCAATCGTTAAATAGCATTTAAGGCTACAAGAGACTATGAGGATCACCTAGTCTGAGCTCTGCTTAACAAAGGTCAGAGAGCCTCACCCAGAAATTGCTGCATCAAGCCCAGACCTTCTGTTTGCGCATGTAGCATGTCTCTTAAAAAGGCACCTACAGAATTGCAGTGTAGATGTTCTGGCTGCAGCCCCCGAGCTCTAGGACCCTGCCACCACCCCGGGTCCTAGTGGGACTTAAAAATCTTCCAGTGATGGAGAATCCACCCCACAGCTAGGTCAGTCTGGCTTTTTTGCTGGAAGAGATGCTTTAGCCAAAGCCCAGAGGCTGGGCTCAGTACAGGGGGAATCGGGTGAAATCCTCTGACCTGTGATACACAGGACGTCAGTATTCGATCAGACAGTCCTTTCCGGCCTTCAAAGTTGTCCTGATGGTTAATTACCCTCACTGTTAACATAAGAATAATATTAGAAAAGCTTTAAAAACAAACAGACAACTCAATTTGTTCACTGAACTTGAAGGCTTTCGTGTGTTTAATTGCTGGTAACTCTTGTTACTGGGGCTTCCTGGCCAGCTGAATTAGAATTCCCCTCTCACCTGCCAATCCTTTCCCAGACCCACTGGGGCAAGGACTATAAAGGATGGAAAGGGGTAATCTGTGCTGGGAGCCTTGACTCTAAAACTTCATGGCTCCAGTGTGCAGAACTCAAAGCACTTTACAATCATTAACGGCCATTAACTTTACACAGGGAATCCGATAGATAGAGATTGAGTTGCACGTGGCAAGGCCCCGGGTATAGAACTCAGGTCCTTCCAACTAAACAAGGTAGTGCTCTTACCCTCTCCTTGAGGCCCCTCAGTTCCACACTTGATGCACCAGGTGCTGCAGAAAAGGATGTGTTTATACTAAACAGAGGTGTGGTTAGAGGCAGTAGGTCGGGGCGGCTTTGCTATATGCATATATGGCACTGTATGCACCAGGGGATATAACCCTAACCCTGGCTGCATGCAATAGGCCATGCATCTAGGGTGACCAGATAACAAATGTGAAAAATCAGGTTGGGGGTGGGTGGTAATAGGCACCTATATTTGACAAAGCCCCAAATATCAGGACTGTCCCTATAAAATCGGGACATCTGGTCACCCTACTTGCATCAGAGCTTGAGTGGTCACTGCACCTGTCTGCTTCCTAATTTCCCCTGCAGTGACATGATCTTAATGGCACCCAGGTCGCTGATAAATTGACCACTCTCATCTATGTACGGGGAGCCACCTTGCTGCTTTCAGTTCTGATGGGGAGGGACCACCACATCTGATGACGTGAGCTGTAGCTCACGAAAGCTTATGCTCAAATAAATTTGTTAGTCTCTAAGGTGCCACAAGTCCTCCTTTTCTTTTTAGAGATGAGAAAGGAATTCAGTTTCTTTGGCCCTTTAAATCATTGGCTTTTCTGCTGAGCTGCAAGTTAGAGCTACTGGCTCTGGGAGGTATTGGATGCCTGCCTATTTCAAACTGATGTGAGTCCAGGAGCTTATTTCACGTATGGCCACAGGCCACCAAAATGCCCATTGGCTGGCAACAGCTTTCTTCACTAGTGACCTATTCTGGGCTCAAACAGGCATCCTAGCAGCAAAAGGTTCCCCAGCCCAAGGCATCTCAATCCCCCAAACCAGCTTTTATGTGCTGTAAATGTTTCGGGCACTGTAGGAAAAAATTGCTTCACATCCAGGAAGCGAAGGTCGTTTTGTCATTCAGCACGCATGAAAATGCTGTTTCATGCTGTCTACAAAGAAGGCTGATGTACGTGTGCCTGGTGGATCGCATTAAGAGCTTGCCTCTGCTTCCCAAAGCTACTTGCACTATATTTAATCAGCCCACAGAGCTACAGAACCGATGTTTGCTATTTAGGGCCGCAGACCCTTATAATCTGATTGGAGAATGGAGCTGTTTGCACAGATTTACTGAGTGACGGTTTATTAAAGTGACAGGTCCCTTCTCCACTGCTGCCCAGGATGATGGTCACCGGCTCTGAGCAGAGGGTTCACTTTAATTTGCCAGAAATCTACTCTTATAAACCTTTTTTAAAAGGTCACAGATTTTTACAACTAAACTAAACAGCCAGGGGCAATTCTGAAAGTCCTGACTCAGATCTGACTGAGTAATACGGTAAAGGCTTCAGCTGAAGTTTTAAGACTGGGTTTAAGGTTTATGGACTAAGTGAACTCACAGGGTGGCATGAGCCAGGATTCAAATGGCTGCAGCCATAAATGTGTCTGCTTAATGGCAGCCCCTGGAACATGCTATGAGAGAGTGTCATAGAACAGAAATTACTTAACACAACACTTGTCACTTCTCAGATCCGGCCTGAGAGGGTATACACATCTCTTTGTCCCTCACAAACACACTCCCACACAACAATCACACAGACATACACCCTGCAGACATACAGGTCTACACATACGTCATAGAGACACACATCTTTGCAGAAGTACACCATTCCAACACAAAGAAAAGGAGTACTTGTGGCACCTTAGAGACTAACAAATTTATTAGAGCATAAGCTTTCAGCTGTAGCTCACGAAAGCTTATGCTCTAATAAATTTGTTAGTCTCTAAGGTGCCACAAGTACTCCTTTTCTTTTTGCGAATACAGACTAACACGGCTGCTACTCTGAAACCATTCCGACACACACAGACACCAGTCACACACCATACAGACACACACGCACCATTCATGCTGACACACATATATAAACACAGCCACACACTAGAAACACATATACACACACAAGCCACACACCACACACACACACCCCCCCCCGTCGCACACTAGTTACACTCCACAGACACACCCACACCAGTCACACAGACATATGTACACACACACACACGCATGCACACACCACTCTCCCATGATCACACATGCACCCTCACACACCCTAAACTCTGTCTCTCACACACACCAGTTGCACAGACATGCACATGCACACACTACTCACCCCCACGCACAATTGCACTAGTGTGTGCGTGTGCACGCACACACACACAGGTGTATGCCTTCCTGCTGGTGAAGGTGTGTGCTGTATACACGTGTGCTGCACACACAGTACGATCTTTTCAGTGGGTTTCTCTCCAGCAGCCTCCCACCTGCCCTGGCGCCTGAGGTGCGGGTGGCTTTGCCCTTTTAAGAGCCAGCGCTGCCATTTGAAGGGACAGGCTCCCGTCCTTAATGATTAATAAAAGGGGACTTAGAGCCAGCCAACAATCCACCCAGGCTACCAACATCTAAACACACAAAGCGAGCCCCTCACCCCTCCTGTCCCCCCTCACCCCGTCTCCACCGCTGGCTGGGTCCAGCGCAAGAGACAAATAAATCCCTTTGCAGCTAGGAACCAGTGCAGACAATAGCTCTGATGCTGAACCAGTTATGTCTGTATCATCCCCTCAACAGAGCTTTGTCCTTGTGCAACGAGCAGGCCAGCGGGACTTAGCAGGGCCCCCAGTGGCCTTCCCACTGGCCTGGCCCATCCTGGGGCACAAGGCAGAGCCTTTCCTGGCTTAGCAAAGGGGTTGGTTTGGTTTGGTTTTAAACAGAGGCTGATGGGTTGACATGGTAGGAGGTCTCCCCGCACTCCCCCCGAAGCTTGGAGAAACAATCAAGGATGGACAGATGGATCCAGCTAGATAACCCCCTGGCACCTCAGATTGAGCTAAAGCTCCAAGGGATGGTGTCAATTTCCCCTTGGCTGGTGAGGTTTCTTTCCGTGCAAATGCCTGAGAGCAGAGCAGCTGCCCCAGTGGAGTGACTCATTTCCTGCTCTCCTGTCACGTTCTGGTCAGGCCAGTTTGGCAAAGTCTTTGCTCACTTTCCCCAGCTCTCTGCTCCTCCTCCAAGATCAGGGGTGTGTGTTCACTCAGGCCCTGGCAGAATGAGGCAGGATTTTCAGGAAACTGCGTCAAAGCCACACACAGAAGAAGAAGAAGCAGAAAAAAAAAAGTACAGTAAAGTGTGTTGTTGGGAGAGAGAAAGACAAACTCAAACTCCTCCTCTTCCACGCACCTTCAGTTTCTCCAGGGGAGATGACCCAATTCAGAGGCACAATGGGGGAGCCACAGGGGTAGAAGGACAAGAACCGGAAAAGTTCAGCACATGGTTCCTGCAGAACACTAGAAAACGTAAAACTACAGATGTGATTCCTCGGCTAATTGTAACTCCAGTCTCCCACAGTCCAGATATTTAACAGTAGTATTACTGCTTGTCTACACTAGGATTTGGATGGTGTTTGCCAACATGCGTCAGCAGCCCAATATAGTCAAGCCAGCGTTCCTTTAACGTGCGTAAAACTGGTCAAGTTAAAGCCTAGACATCCTCAGCTTTAGCACCTGTTAAACTGGTTGAGTTGATGTGTCTAAGTCAGTGGTTCTCAACCTGCGGCCTGCTTGCCGCCAAGTCAGGACACAGCTGTGGCCCATGTGACATCCTCAGGGCCGTGGAGGTAGTATATATATTGTGTGGACGCAGCCCACATAACACAGAGAGAGCTGCATATGCATCATAGAAGATTAGGGTTGGAAGAGACCTCAGGAGGTATCTAGTCCAACCCCCTGCTCAAAGCAGGACCATCCCAAAATGGTAAATAGGTTGAGAACCACTGGTCTATGCTAATACATGTTAATCACTTAGCAAACACCTTCCAAACCCTAGTGCAGACAAGGCCTGTGTAATACACCACGGTGTGGTGTGAAAGCTCCGATATCTCGCTCCAGGATGGGCTCTAGGCACCAGCAAAGCACGTGCTTGGGGCGGCACAATTCTAGGGGCGGCATTCCGGCCACCTTTTTTTTTTTTTCTCTTTTTTTGGGATGGCTAAAAACCTAGAGCCGGCCCTGCTCGCAACCCTTGAGGGCTAGAAGTTGGCTCTTTATACAGTCGGAAAGAGAGGATTTTCCAGCAGCTACTTCTCTAGCCCAAGCAGGTCTAGCTCTATCGGCTCAGAAAGCTGAGATGAGTGAAGATAAGCTATTTGAGGGATATTTCCTCCAATGTCATTAGTTCAACTTTCCTTTCCCTTCCAGGCCTGGCTCTGCAGATGGAGCAATTAAAAAGGGGTTTAAACATTAGATGGGGAGTGGGGTTTATTTGAACAGGTTTTCTGTTAGATACAGCATTTCTAGAAAGCGTGTTGGAGTTGGGGGAAGGGGAGGGGATAAAGGTTTTATTGGCACCTGTTTGGCACGATTTGCCTAACTCGCTCATGCGGATAGAGCCACTTCATTCTGGAGCTGCGCACGGCCCTAGATGCCTAGACACTACGGGGATGAGCTCATGAGCCTCTTGCCACTTTCCTCTCCACGGGATTCCGCCAGCAGCAGGGTGTGCAGCAGGCACCTCCTAGTGCAAGGGTGCCCAGAGTGTATGGGAACGTAGGAAGCAGTCAAAGCTGTAATTACAGGGCCATGGTCTGGTTCCAGCCCTCCCGAATCCTGTTCCCGGGGACTGTTCATACTCCCCTGGAGGAGCCGGAACTTTTTGTCTGAGCTGTTTATGACATCTCAGCACTTTTTGGGTAGGGAGGTTTGTTGAGGAACAGCACATTCAGTTAGAAATATACCCTCACAATAGCCCTCTGATGAATTTGGTGCCTTGCATATAGAACTCCTCCTCATATTTCTAGAGGGCTTAGCTACGTACTCAGGAATCACTTCATCCACCAGTGAAATGCAGCCACTTCTGGGCAGAACGCAGCAGCTGTTGAACAGCACATGGCAACACTTCACAAATGTTTAGGACACGGAAGTAACGGCTTCTTGCTGCCCACCTCAGCTGAGAGCTGAATGGACCACGGAAAATGAACTCCAAAAGGTACACAAGAGAGTGGCCAGCACTGACTACCTTTGAATGCCCTAACTGGGTGGATCAGGTACCTATTTAGCGCTGGGAGAACTAGAGGTGGCCTTTCAGCATGAGATCAAATGAGATTCAAACCCACGACCTTCAGGATTGCAGTCAAGTCTTACCGCTCAGGCTACATCTATATATACAGCAGTTAAACACCCACTGCTGGCCCAGTCAGCTAACTCGGGCTTGCAGGTCTCAGGCTGGCTGAGACATTTTGTAACCTTTGACAGGTTTCAGAGTAGCAGCCGTGTTAGTCTGTATCCGCAAAAAGAAAAAAAAGAGTACTTGTGGCACCTTAGAGACTAACACATTTATTAGAGCATAAGCTTTCGTGAGCTACAGCTCACTTCATCGGATGCATACTCAAATAAATAAATTTTATGCTCAAATACATTTGTTAGTCTCTAAGGTGCCACAAGTACTCCTGTTCTTTTTGTAACCTTTGCAATCTATATTTATGCTTTTTAAGGACCTATTTCTCTGCCGTTCCTTCCTCTTCTACATGCGTCATACAGTTAAACCCTGCTGCCTCCAAACAACTAGCGTCACATGCATGTTAATAAACCCACTGCCCAGGAAGTTACTGAACGCTCTAACAAAATACTATTAATGCTTCAAACTTATATAGCACATTCCACCTACCCATCCCAGCACGCTTTGCAAACATCCATTTAGCCTCACAGCACCCCTGAGCGGTAGAGAAGAGAAGGTACTCCCACCTGCCCTTTTACAGATGGGGAAACTGAGGCATGGAAAGGTGAGGTAACTTGCCCAAAGGGATAGAGCTGGGAATAGAATCCAGACCTCCTAATTGCCAGTCCAGTGCCCTAACCACAAAACCAACTCTCCTCGCCAAAGACCAAAAACTTTGTTTGCCCAAGAGCAATGTGAAAAGCCCTTTAAAAGCACAAAGATATCAGTATAAATGAGGCCAGGAATGCGTGCTAGTCAAATATCAGTGCTGGTTGTGTACCAGGAGCAATTATGGATCTAGACCTGTGTATATTTGGAAAGGACACGACAAAAAAAAAAAACAAGGTCCTTTCGGAGTGACTCCTTGAGATCAAAGAAAGAGGATGGTCTACTGACAGAGGGCTCAAGCGGCTTGAAACAGGGTCAAGCAATGTCTCTTACCACCTTCAGTTTGCTAGGAGATTCAGGCAAGCATTGAAGCATGTGCCAGGTGATTTATGCACCTATAGGGATGCTCTCCTGACTCGACCCCTTCACCAGCTGAACCACTATTCCACTCTCCCCGGATGAGTCCCGCAGCCAGAAGCTACGCGCTTCCTTCTCCTGCAACACAGCAGGCAGCCAGTGGGGACGCTGCAGAGCAGTTGCAGCCGGGCAATAGTCAGCTTCTGCTTACAGGCTCACAGCTTTCACATTGTGGGGTCTGCCTTAGGGGACACATTTTCCATTCATAATCCAACACACCTTTTCCTAATACAGTCACCCACCCCTGGGGGTCACAATATAGGCTCCGGAGGTTGGGCGTCACCATTCTATAAAGTCCACTGTATTAATCTGATTAATGCTATCTCTTCCTATATGAGGGATCAGACCAAAATCTACCCTTATGTCAGGTGTTTCTAAGGTGCCCATCACCTTGGTATCCGATACCTGGAGCACAAGTATTTATTCATTAGGTATAGTCAGGGTGGCCAAATCAACATTCCCCAGTTGGGCCACCTGCTGCCACTAACACCTCTGAGCCCCACCCAGCCTCCTGCCCCACTCACGTTCTCCCACCAGACTGTCCCACAGCCACCTGACCCCATTTCCCTCCAGTATCCTACCACTTACATTCTCTCTCCCTACCCATTTTCCCAGCCCCCATCTTCCCTGCACGCACATTTCTCTGCTCCCCTCTTTACCTCCTGCATCCCCTCGCAGTCAGCCCCTCTGGTCCCCAGATTCCCACCCATCTCCTCAGTCTACCCTGCCCTCCCCCAATTCCTCTGCAACCCTCCTGCAAGGCTGCTCCCAGTCTCCCTCGCAGTTCCCTGGCCAGTTTCCTAACCACTGAACCCAGACCCAGAGGGCAGCCTGACTTCAGTCCCACTGGGAAATAATGGGAGATGGCAGCCATCTTGACTAGGAGCAGTTTGCTTCCACAAGCCTGAGGATAAATGGTAGCCATCTCCGCTGAGGGCAGCCTGCCACCATTTTGGATAAGGGCAAAAATCCACATGAAAGGCTGGGTTAAAGCTCAGCTAAAAAGCAACCTCCTCTCCAAGAGAGACCATGTGGAATTAACTTCTGCGGAGCCAGGCAGACTCCCCTGTCCTTGACTGTACACGACAGGCTTAATCAGGTCTTCGGGAGACACACTACTGTATCTCTCTCCAATCTGAAGCCAATAGCTGATGGATAAAGTACGTGCAGCTCCTAACAGAGCAAGGAAAGATTCCCTAAACACTTCTAGTGACAAACAAAAGCCATATAGATGCGGATCTGTGGCTCCAGCTTGCACCAAGGCTGATTTTGGGGCCCTTTGTGGGTCGCATCTCGCAGATCATTTAGTGTTGGCCCATTGGCGCTTTCCAGAGAACAGAATCCTGAACATTGGCTGGAAAGCCAAAGAGAAGCTGATTTCTAAACAGCTGACTTTGAAAGTGGCTCTTGTAGACTCCCTTGTTGGCTGCTTCAGCAGAACAGCCAAGGACTGAATGGAGACTGAGCGCAATAAGCGACTGGAATTCTGATGCAGAATTTCCTTGCGTGGGTGTGGGTTTGGTCCCATGAGCCCTGGCAGCCGAATAGGATAGCTTTCCTCCTGTGATCACTTCATCCAGGCCAGGCCCTTGGGGAATCTGAGTCAGGCACATCAGATACCAAATCCACATATCACAGCAGGGCGTGACATGCTGGCTAATTTGCTGGGGTGTGAGTTACTAAGAGGAAAACACATGACCGGCAGTAGCCACAAAATGGTCCCATTGTTCTTGGCTGCCTTTTGAAAATCATCCACAGGTTAACCCAGCCATTAAAAACCAAACACCCCACTAACGGACCAGAAAAATAAAAAAAGGGCCCAAACTTGAATACTGGAACCTTGTGGAATTGAATCTGGGTCCATCTTGTGCAGCCGGCCCCATTCACCATCACAGGCCACCTCAAAACCTGGATCCAAACACACTGCAAGATGCAGGTCAGGGTTATCTCTAGGAACAAACATCTCTTGTTTTACAGTAGGTCCCAGTCAGGAGCAGCACCTCTCTTGTGCAGGGTGCTGTACAAACACATGCAGAGACATAGTCTAAGCAAACAAGTGACTTATGAAGGGTGGTAAGATCACGACACAAGATGGGCTGCATGTTTGTAATTTTCTTTTTAGGGTGTGCCACTTATCCACATCTCCCTGCAACGGAGCCATTATGAGTGGGCTGGTTTCCCATAGGCACCGTGGAAGAGGTGGTCCTAGACACCGACTCTGTGGATGCTCTGGGGCTGAAGCACCCACAGAAAAAAAAAAGTGGGTGCTCAGCATCCACCAGCCACAGCTTGGGGGAAGGCAGAGAGGAGCAAGCGGCAGGCATTCAGGGGCCTTGGAGAGAGGGTGGAACGGGGGCAGAAAGAGGCGGAGCAAGGGCGGGGGCTCGGGAACAGGTGGAGCGGGGGCAGGAAGAGGCGGAGCAAGGGCGGGGCCTCAGGGGAACAGGTGGAGTGGGGGCAGGGCTTCAGAGTGGTTCAGGTGTGGGGCAGCCCCAGGGAAAAGTAAAACGCAGTACCTATGGTGGCTGGGTCTTGAGATGAGGTTTGAAGGCGAGGGCAGTGACTTACAGCTGATGCCTGGGACAGTGCTCTGTGCACAAAGGGCAGCGCAGAAAAACACTGGGTGATACATGTGTGACAAACTGATGGGCAGGCAGTTTATAAAGCGTTAATACACGATTAGATGTTTTAATAGATGGTTGATCTAATAGAGTCCAGACAAGACAACAGGTGTCTTATTGCCGGGGCATATAAACATGTATAAACACCCTCCACCAATATGCTTCTAAACCTCCATGACACATCCTGCTCATGGGGGTGACATGCCTATCATGTCTGTGAATTGTGTATTAACTCTTTACAAGCCATTTATAAATGGAACCTTAATAGCAAATGTGATAAAAATATAAGGGTCAACGTTTAGAAAGAGCCTGAGTTTCCCTGTGGAAATCTCTGTCTCTCTCTCATCAGGAGAGGTAATCAACCCTGCCTGTGTTAACCACCTGCAGTCTCATCATGTCGGGTGCCTCAAAGGGAGGTGTCATTGCACCATCTGGACTAGGCCTTCCTAGGCCAAGGAAAGCCAGACAACTCCAAAACAGAAATCAAACACAAATTTTTAACCACTGGAACAAATTACCAAGGGAAGTGCTGGATTTATCACCTCCTGAAGTCTTCTGCTCAAGACCAGAGGCCTTTCTGGACCATATGCTTGAGTCAAACACCATCTATTGGGCTAAGATACAGGTGTGACTGGGTGATATTCTCTGGTCTGTGCTACACAGAAGGTCAGACTAGATGATCATAATGGTCCCTTCTGGCCTTAAATGCTATGAATGTATGAAAACACCCTCTGCTGCTGTTTTGAAGTCGGCTGCCTCCCCAAAGCCCTCTTGCCGAGTTTCATCTTATTATTTGCAACACAATTTCCAATTAAAGCACCCTGATGACTCCTTTGAAGGCAATGACTGGCATTCCCATTGCTGATCGTGTTCCCAGTGCCTATTGCTCCTGCTCCATTGCCCATAAATCATCAAGTCAGCCTCCCATGCATCAGAGAAGACTGATCAGCGACTTGTTGGCTGGCTCAGAGGCCTAGGACGGAACTATTTGCCAGGCATCTACGAATTCATTCTGGTTTTGATTATTTCCCTTTGTTCTTTAAAGGATTCTCACGGTATTCTTCATATTAAAAAAAGTTTTCTCCCAGCTCATTCCATGCGAAATGCTAGACTGGATCAGCTCTAGGGTCCATGTAGTCCAGTGGCCTGGCTCTAGCTGGAGTCAGCAATGTTTCACAGGAAGGTGAAAGGATTCCTGAGGCACACAATTATGGAAGAAGCCACTCACAGGAGAAGGTTCATCCAAATCCCAACCAATTAATGACTGGCTTAGGCTTTGCCGCAGGAAGGTTCAATATCCCTTTTATTCATTTTAATCCAGTCTGGATAATCTCATTCTCCAGCTAAATAGATTCTCTTTTGAACCCTAGCAAACTCTTGACTTCAGCATCCCGTGGCAATGAGTTCCACAGGTCAGCTGTAAGGTTTCCCCATACTCATTTGCTAGGGCTGCCTATGAGGACTGAATTACGTGCTCTGGATTGTTATTGTAGAGTCTCTCCTGAGCACTGGGTTTTATACAACAGTTTGTTGTTGTACAGTGGCTCACAAATGCACAGTTGAGCACTAGAGGGTGTTTCGTGTGGGCTAGGCATGCACACTCCAGGGTGTTATCAGCGGGTCACTCCTGCATACTGGGCTGCTACCCTGGGATATGGGAGAAAAAAATGGTTTTAGTTTTCTAAAAACCACCAGCTACATGAAATTCGCAAACAAATCTAAGAATAAATACGAAGCCTGTTACTATTTAAAGTGCCCACTCAGGCTCAGAAATAGCTCACTCCAAAGGTGTTTTTGTGAACCCCGGCACTTTTCCTCGAATTTGTATTTGGAGAATTTTTTTGTCCATGTGTTGATTAGCATTTTCCTCCATCACGAGGTGTCGTGACTCCGAGCTGCCCTTCCAAGCCGTCGTCCAGAAGGCCATCAGAGATAAAGCAGGAGCAATTGGAACGGCCTTTGGGTTTCAGAGTTTGTGTGTGGGAGTGGAAGGGGGGTGGGGGTGAGGCTTAATTAGCTGCAGTTTGTTTGGAAAAAAATGTCAGGCACTACATGAATGCTGAGGAGTGTAACAAACACGCATGCTGTCTGCTTGGAACATCATTGCAGGAAGGGGGCTGGAACGCCGATCACCTTGTTCCAAAATCCCAAGCTACTGCAACTTGAGCTGTAGGAGAACCTCCATGAATGTCTACCAGTATGGAGCTTATGAGACACAGCGGAGTAATACCACTTGTACCCAGCAGCGAGCTCTGCCACACATGCAAGTGCATTACCATGTTCTCTTAACTATTGTTAGGACAATTCCCCATTATAAACTGGTTGTAGGCTAAATCTACAGGAGCGAGTTGGGCAAAGGAGGGAGCACGTGCCAGGAGAGTTCAAAAGCTTTTATCAGGTGTCCTGGATGCTGTGTTGAGAGATTATGGGAAGAACTTTAGCACTCGGGGATAGATCACAGCATGCTGCTCTTCCCCTTAGTCTGGGTCTGAGATCTGTGCAAGAGGTTTTCAGAAGAAGAATTCCTTGTCCCTCGCCACGTGCAGTGGAACTGCTGAATTTAACGACAGCTCCCACAAATCCTCTTTGGTTTGCAGTGTAGCTCCCACCAGGGCAATGAGATTTTCCTTTAGCTGTTTATTTTCATTGCTGGTTGTGCTTAGCAGCAATGACGTATTGGCCCAAAAGCCCGATTAGGCCCCGAGCAGCTCCAACTTCACCGAACAACATACCTCAGCCCTGACCCGAAGGGACCAGCTCCAAAGAGGAGAAAATAGTTGTCTGCTTGGCAGATCTGCTTGAAAGTGACACGGCTGGAGCAAGCGGGAGAGGGTGATGAGGACAGCTGCTCACTAGGATCTGGCCTGAGGAACGACCAGCATCCCACAAATATTCTGATCTAGTCAATTGAAATAAACAGAGTCCCCCCGCCTTTTGAGTAGGGACAAACAGGAGATGTTTGCAGCTATTAGTTTCTCTCTAAAGTATGAAATACACTTGAGTCTCAGCAGCGTATTAAGCCGTGAGTTGTAAAGTTTTTGGAGCAGTAATCATGCTAATGGGGCTCACGACTGCTCTAAAAATAGATAAAATGGTGGCAATTGAAGTGCACCGGGATATGACATGCAATGCCTCTTGATGATATCAGATCGATTAGTACAGCACGGTGAACTCTGTACGCTACACGTCGCAGGCTGTGGAGTGGGTTTTTTTCTTCCTGACGGTGAGGTGGACAAGGGTAGATAAGATCAGAGAAAATTGCGAGAGAAAAACAAAAATCTACCACTTCACCGTCGGCACCCTCTCTCGGTTGGGTCAGGATTGTCTCCTCCGGTTCAGAGGCAGTGTTGTCTCCACTAGACAGAGACTCTGGAGACCAGGGTGCTATGCCTGGCTTGGCGAATATTGACCTTTCTTCTGCTGCCCCTTTCCTTGTCTTGCGCAGAGCAGGCCTCTAGCTGTATAAATAATCACACAGTCTCTTCTCCAGTGCTTTGATCAGTCTATGTTTAAATGATTCAAGCCGCTTGCTTTAGGCAGTTGTTCAGCTGCCTTAGAGATCTCACTCTAGGAATTATCCCTAAGCGTCACCCTTTGTTTTCCATTTTGTTCCCATTGAGCCGCCTTGGGACCAATTCTCGGCCTGGATGTTCAGACTGTATCGGCAGAGCCGTTTCTATGGGGCTCTCCCGCATACACCTGCTCTAATCCACTCATCTTTTGGCCTCGGTGTCTGCCCCAAGGTGAATGATTTGTGGTTAGGGTGTGGTAAATTTGAGAAAATTAGAGTTACGGGAAAGCAAATTACAAATACTGTTCCCATGCGGTGAAAAGCTGATCCAGCTCGGTTGCAGCACAAATAGCTGCACTTTGAAATCTGAGGCAGTCAGCGTTGTCCTCGGGCACAGCTGGAATGGGACAAGGAGGATGTGTTGCCTTCTACTGGGCTGACCCCATTGGAGTTACAATTGGCGGAAACAGATGCAAGCATTTTCACCCCCATATCTTCTAAGCCAGGGGTTCTCGCACTGGGGGACATGAGGTTATTACAGGAGGGTTGCAAGCTGTCAGCCCCTGCACATGCCGGGGCTCCAGCTGTCAACCCTGTGTCAGGGTGACAGACGGAGCCCTTCAGAGCTGGGCAGCTAAGAGTGGCAGCTGCTGGTCAGGTGCCCAGCTCTGAAGGCAGCGCCGCCCCCAGCAGCAGCACAGAAGTATGGGTGGCCTCATATGGGGGGGGATCGTCACAGCTTGAAATATTTTCAAAGGGGGTCCCAGCAAAAAAAGTTTGAGAGCCCCTGTTCTAAGAATAGTAGGAGAGGAAGCAACATGGGCTAACAGAGAGTGCACTGGGCTGGGACTCTGGAGATCTGGGGTCTATTTCTGGTTCTGTACCTTTGGGTGAGTCATTTCCCTCTCCAAGTCTATGTCTAGCTTGGAATTTCTTCAGGGCAGAGACCCTCACTCATGACAAACGTACAGTCCTAGCACAACAGGGCCTCTAAGAGCTACTGTTGAACACATTCATAATATAAACAAAAATGCTTTCCCCCTTCTTTATACTATAGCATCTACCTTTGGTAGCACCAGGGGCACTGCCCTGGAGCAGAAATACGCTTCCAAATTTTCCTCATGTCAACAGGGCCTTTTAGGCCGAGTATCTCAGTCTGGTTTGAAAAAAACTGGTTTTGATTTCATAAAGGCTATGAGTGTTTGTGAATCACTTTTTTACTTTACTTTTGCAAAGTAAAAAGTTCCATGAAATCTACAACGAGGCCCTTAACAATGGACGGAGGGCACACTCTTCTCACCGAGCTGCAGGCATGCTGCTTAGATTGTGGAGTTACAAACTCCCCTGATCAAAGGCCCCCACATTTCAGATGGTAAGATCTGCACATGTATTTTCTCTTTTGCTTTTAAAGCTAAGAAATCAAATGCTAAATACTGTAGTAATGGAATGTCATGGCTGCACAATTAAAATCACAAATTTAGTCTGGAAAGACCAAAGATAATTCATAAGATGATAGATTTTAAGTCAGGCGGATTCATTAGATCATCTGGTCCAGGGGTAGTCAATAGGCAGACTGTGGGCCAAATCCAGACAGCCAGACACTTTGAACAGACCCCAAAATCTTTTTATTTACTTATCATCATCACGACTCTTCTTTTTTATTATTCTTTTCTCCTGAGTCTGGACCTTGACTATACCGTGACCAAGAAATTCGGACCTTGACAAAAAATAATTAACTACCCCTGGCCTCCTGCATTACCCAGGCTCAAGAATTTCACCCAGTCATTCCTGACTTGAGCCCAATAACTTGGGTTTGACTCAAGCATCTCTTCAGAAAAGGCATCCAATCTGATTTGAAGGAAAATCCACCCCTGCAATGGTAAATCCCCTATACATAGGAAGCGATTTTATTTGTTTTGCTCTTTAACCGGTTAAAATAGATTCACAGATTCACCTACTACCAAGCATGCAGCCGATGAAGTGAGCTGTAGCTCACGAAAGCTTATGCTCAAATAAATTTGTTAGTCTCTAAGGTGCCACAAGTACTCCTTTTCTTTTTTGCTACTACCAGTGAGTTTGTTAAATCAGCTGCAGCAACTCATGAAAGGAAACATCAGGTAGGAAACAAAGGTAACGCTATTTGGCATTTCTGTAGCACCAAAGGCTCACAAAGTGTTTTACAACATAGACACACAAGAATGGCCTCACCCACCTCTGAAATGCAGCCAGCTCTAGGGTGGATCATTGCAGCTGTTTCAAAGAACATGGCAACCACAGGTTAGGACACTGAGTGAAGAATACATTCTCCAGTCCCTAGTGCTGGATGAATTTGAGAGAGGAACAATATTTAGCTCTTATGTAGGATCCTCTATCTGGAAAGCTCAAAGAGCTTTAAAGCAAGTAAATAAGAAAGAGAAACAAAGGATACAGAAAAACAAAGGGGCCTGCCCAAAGTCACAGAGCAAGTCACTGGTAAAACCCAGGTCTCTTGTTTCCCAGTTCAGTGTCCTATCGGCTGCCTCTAGGTTTAATGCTGCTTAAAGACCTGAATCAAAATCGTGGATCCAAAGAGCCTCAAAAGTTTGGTGAAACATTAATCTCCCCACTCAGACTACCCTGGAAGTATGGTGAATTTGGCATCTGGCTATCAACATGGCAGTTTGGGTCCATTTCTACATATGGACCATGTGTAGGCTTGGCAGAATTAATTTTTTAAACCATTTAGACAGATAATATTGATGGTTAGTTTGAAGCATTTTTTTTCCAATTTTTATCGATTTAAATGTTCATGGTTGTGGGCAATTATGGGGGAGTCAGACAACAGGGCAGATCAGGCAATAATTATTCCATGACAGCAGAAACTGATTTCAAAAAGGGAAAGCTTTCTAACTGTTACAGCACAAATCGTCACCATCACGTGTCAAAATATACAAAGTAAATATCCTTAAATCCAACTCTACTAAGTTCTCAAGCAGCAGTTCTCTTAATTGAAATGTATAGAGAGGCAAAGTATTACTGATTGAAATATTTGTCATCAGTTTGTGCGTGCGCGGTGAAATCGACATTCGCCAATAAAAATCCAAGCCTAACTATCTGCATTGAACACATGCAGAGGGTGAGAGAGGAGTGTGTCTGTGTGAATTAACCCCAAGATAGGTTTGCAGTGAAGTATTGCATTTTTCGTATTGTATCTTTTAGACAAATTCTGAACAGCAATACACTAAGGGCTAGCTCAGGGGCATTTCCCTTCATAGCATATGACAGCTGAGCCATGATACTATCACCCCCAAAAGGTACGACTGGTCAGAAGTTTTGAACACACAATGAGAATCGCTTGACTGACAAGCCCTCTGACCAATTGTTTCCAGAACTCTGACTATAGCGACGAATTGTTTATTTTTTCATTGTGGAAAAATAAGCATATCAAGAGAAGAAAATGATTCAATTTACTCGAGGGGCAGCTTTGCCTCATGGGCTGTGCAAGGGGCAGGAAGCCCTGGATTCGAATCCCACCTCTGCCACTCACTCCTGCAACCTCAGCCAACATTGTGCCTTTCTGTGCCGCGGGAGCTCTCTTAAGCCGTGCTCCCATGACCAGTCAAGCTGCAGAATTCATCAAGACTTATGCAGCTAAAGAGGCAGCATCCAGTATATTTCAATCAACACTTGGTGAAATTTACCCTGATCTGCCTCCAGCCCATAAACCATGCAGCAGTTGCTGCTGCCTGTCTGCTTTCCGTTTCCCTCTTCCTTAGGCTACTGATGTGGGCAAGGTCAGCAGGTGCCTGTTTTCAGAACAGTCTAATCAATTCAAACTACTGTCCTCACTCAAGCTGGGACCTTTCAGGAGCTGATCAATTACACGCCAAGTTAAATCTTTAATCATCTGCTAGCCGGGACTGGGCCAGTGTCAGGTTTACCTGCGGGAATCAGGGAGGATACCCCAGCTGTGTTTGCATGTGCTCAGCGACAGGCTGTATGCTGGGATGGGTAGGGAGGCGTGGTTAAGGAGATGAGCTCCTGTTTCATGAGGCGTGCAAAGCTCTGGGATTTGGTGCTGTCGGAAATGGAATTAATATAATCATTTTGTTCATTACTATCAGCAGAATTTCTGGCTCCGTATCACGCAGTGGATGCTCAAAGGGCACGTGCGATTGGAATAGAGAGCTCCCAGGGGTGGGGCCATGCTGGAACATGCCACATTTCAGTCTGGTATAAAGTGAGATCCCCCAAATGATCCAATGCAAGGCTAGAGAGTATTAAGGGCGAATAACGCTGATTGCTTTCTGCTCTACTCTTTTTGAGGTGAGGCAGCCAGAACGGTAGGTGGCATCCCAGCTGAGGTTAATACAATGGCAAAGGGCTATGAAAATTACTAAGGGGCTCAGAAACGTTTTCATAAGAGGAGAGAGTGGAAAGATTAGGTTAGTGCAACAAACAGAGGACATGTAAATTAAATAATGAATGGGACAGAAAGAAGTGTCCTGTCCAGTCCCTTGTCATGTTAGAAACAAGGAGACAGCCAGTTACATTAAAAGGTAACGCATGTAAAAGACAGCACACTGTGAGCCTGTGG
The DNA here is from genome assembly GCF_009764565.3 of Dermochelys coriacea. Lineage (NCBI taxonomy): Eukaryota > Metazoa > Chordata > Testudines > Dermochelyidae > Dermochelys > Dermochelys coriacea. The sequence goes on from NC_050074.1 coordinate 123,320,600, forward strand.
AACTCACTGCCACAAGAAGGCAATAATGTAGTACTGGATTAAGACTGCGGAGATGTGCAGGAATCACTGGGTAAAAATCTCTGGCCTTTATTACACCAGAGGTGAGAGAGTAGGTAATCAAAATGGTCGCCTCTGGCCTCACTGTCGATGTACAGGGATACCTAGAATAGCTGGGATAAAAACATAAAATAAATACAAACCTCATGCTTCAGGGCACAAAACAAGCCCTGGCTGGCAGGGGTAAGGCAGACAGATGTTCTCCCACTCCGTTGGGGTGCTCACACACTTCCTCTGGTTCCATAGCACTACTGGGGACAGGACACTGGACTAGAGGGACCCCTGCTCTGATCCACGATGGCAATTCCCATGGAACTCTGAGCACCGGAGCTGCACCGGGGGGGCCTGGTGTTCAGTCAAATCTCTCTAGTGCTCTCTGGCTGGTGCTCTCTCTTCTCGTCTCGCCTTGGTTTCCCATCCTGCCGCCTGTGCATGGCCAGCTGGCTGGAGAAGGGCTGCACCGGTTGGAGCGTGGCTCTGGCGAAGCCGGCGTTCGACACTATCCAGCACTGCGCCCCTGGGCTAGCAGGTCACGGCGGTCACTAGACAAGATGCACTGCAGGGGAGGGAACCAGCATGCAATAAGAAAAGAATGCCAGCAGGCCCGGGGCAAGCAGTGTGGCCTAGTGGCCAGGCTGCGTGCAGTGCAGTCTAGAAACCCCATACTGAGCAGACACAGAAGGGGGAGGGAAGCGCCTCCTGCCTACAAGCAAGCAGCCTGGCCACACCTCTGTGCAGCTGCCAATCATGGAGGCAGGAACTCACAGCTGCAGGCAATAGGGGAAAACAAGGCCTGCTATAAAAGGAGAGGGCTCAAAGCAGGAAGAGAGGCAGAAAGGCCTGGGAGAATGAAGGGGTAATGTTCCAGCACCAGGCGGCCTCCAGAAACAGCCCACGGGGACTGACACACACCACTAGGCCTAATTAGGGGCCTGGGCCAAGAACTGTTCTGACCAGGGGCTAACCAGAGAAAGCCAGTCAGGGGGCAATAGAGACCCCCTGAAAGACCACATCAAGGATCAGTGTCACTGCTGAATTAGGCCTCTGGAGACCTGGGTTGTAGTCCCAGCTGTGCGCCCTTGAGCAAATCACTTTGCTTCCGTGCCTCAGTTTCCCTGCCAACTTTTGTTTGTCTGGTTGATTTTGCTTGGAAGCTCTATGGGGCATAGACCGTCTCTCCCGTTCCGTGTACAGCACCTAGCCCAATGGGCCCCCGGAGCAATGTTGAGATTTCTACGCACTACTTTAACACAAACAATCATCCGCTAAAGCTGCCCCGCGATGTGAAGACCGAGTTCAGACCACCAGGTCTGCTGACGCTCCTGGCTAGATTTTCAAGAGAACTTGGCATCCACTGGGCAAAGCTAGCCTGCAAATCTAACCGCTCTCAAAACGCGTGCGCCAAGCGTGGGTGTCGAGTCCAACCAAACATCCTGGTGGATGTGTGTCTATTCTGTTCAGAGCAGGGTGGGAATTCCCCTTACTTCCAGGCCAGGGATTGAATGGACCAGAGAACCTGAAATCAAGGAGGGGGGAATCTCACATCGCTGGCTCCCACGTGACACATGCTCCGTCAAGGCTTCAGCCTTCGGGCCTATCCAAGCGGCTCCTGAACTGAGCTAAAATCACCCCCCCCGCCCCACCCCCACACCCAGCCGATTTTGTGCAAATCCTGAAGTGTGGCAGCCCGTTCCTGCTTTCCGATGTATTATCCTTGGGATGAGGCAGGTGAACTGGAGCAGGCCAGGGCCAGGAGGTAAATAACAGGAAACAAAGAAAGCATTCGAGCTGACCCCAGTGGCCCAGCCTTCACCTGTCTCTCGTGCTGTTTGAGTTAGAGTGAGTGATGAGGTGTTGTGGCAAGACAGAGCCATTTTTTATCCAACACAAACTTTGCTGGACAGATGGAGCCGTTGTTATGAAAGATATTTGGAGAATTCGTAATTGCTCTAGCTTTTGGGCATATCAGCGTCTCCGCGAAAGGTTTCAGTGCGTCGGCCGTGGAGTGGGGGGAAGGGCGCCAAGCCCTCGGCTCAGGAGGGCGGCTTTGTATGGTTGCTTCATATGCAAAGCCAAGAGACAGGTCAGGGCTCGGTCTGGGTTCCAGCAGCCCCCCCCCGGGTCACCCCCTTTCAGAGGCAATTGTCCCTGCAGAAAGGAAGGAGAGGGATCCCGGACTCAGCTGCTGGGATTTAGCCACAACACAGGTCCTGACTTTTGTTTTTGCGGGTGGGTGCTCCTCTCTGCCCCCCCATGTGAGCAGTGGGTGTGGCCTCGGGGGAAGCAGCCACGTGGGGGCGGGGCCTCGAGAGGAAGCGGCTGAGCATGGGCAGGGCGTGGGGCGGGTGGAGCAGGGCCACGGTCGAGGTGCACAAAAGATTCATCCGGTCCTGTGGGTGCTGAGCACCCCTATTATTTTTGGTGGGTGCTTGAGCCCCGGAGCACCCACAGCGTCAGCGCCAATGGTCACAAGAGAGAGAATAGGATAAAGAGAGTCAGTGCAAGAAGCACGGGCCTAATGAGATTGTGCTCAACTCCCCACCCCCTCAACCACTTTGATCCCCTTCCCTCGGTGGGTCTAATCCTGCAAGGTGCAGGACACCCCCTGTTGGTGACCGAGTCCCACTGAGTCCACAGGAGTTGAGGACGCCGAGCGCCTCAGTTCCTGTGGACTTAGTCACCAATAAGAGGTGCCCTGCAAGCAGGATTGGATCCCAAGATTGTAATATTTACTGAGCAGGGACTTGGGCTTCTTCATGTCCGTACAGCGCCTAACACCCTGCTGAGGCTACATGCACATGCTGGGGGCTCTCAGACTGCGGTGTGCACAGCCCTGGCTGGTGATCCCACAGGCAGTTGGCCTCCCCCCCCCTCATTCCCAGCTGCTTCATAGCTAAAAATGCATGAACTCCTTTCCCAACAAACGGCTCCTGTGCAAGCAGTTCCTGTGGCTGGCACGGGGGCCTTATGCAATGGCGTGCCCACAAAACAGACCCCACATTAAAACGCGGCCAGGCTGTGAGATTAAGATTCCCTTTCCCTTGCAAAGAAGATGTGGCTGCCACTTGGGCCCCCCGCTGATTTACCCCTGGGACGGAAGATGCCCCAATGGGATGATGATCTGCACTGGGATTTTCCTAGGAGAATTAAGTGCCCAGCTCCTTAACAGTAACAGCTAGCCCTTCTCTAGCACCTCCTGCCTGAGCCCCTGCTTCTTTTTTGGGTTCCCCGCAGAGAAGAAGTGAAAGGGACATAAAGGGAAGGGTGAGCTCTCTGTGTAATGGGGAGGAGCTCTGGGTTTATTTGATCCGATTGGTGTGGGGCAGTTTGGGCCCATGTGTGCCCACTAGCGTCACCAGATGTCCCGATATTAGGGGGTTTGTCTTATATAGGCCCTTATTCCTCCCTCCCTCCCCCCGTCCCGATTTTTCACACTTGCTACCTGGTCATCCTAGCACCCACAGCAAGATGTGGGAGCATTTTTAGAACACGGGGAGAAAAAAAAATGTAATAAGCACTTTGCAAAGCACTGCGCAAAACTTAGCTGACCCTCCGCCCTGGACTTCCAGCCTTGTGCTTTGGCCACTACCCCACACTGCCTTTAGACACAGAAGAAGGGCAAGCTAGGAAGCACCGCCCAGAGCCTGTGCCCCAGCCCTTACCTGGACAGACATAGGGATGAGAGTCTGTGTGGTCCACTCGGTCCTTGGCCTGGCTGCTCAGGTTGCCTACGAAGGTCCCGATTGCCACCCGTGGTGTCCGCTAGCCTCTCCCTGATGCACAAAGGGCACTGGTAGCCATTGCCTGGTAACAATGCTGTTCCTACTGCCTGGGGCTGGGTGGGAGCGGGTGAGACGGACAGCTCTGAATTGCCGCATCCAGCCCTTGAGATACCCGGCCCCCACACTCTGCACCGCTCGGTCCACGAAGGTGAGGTGAAAGCTGAGCGTGGGGTGGGTAGAAGGTCTCTCCAGGGAGAGGGTTTTGGAGTGCCAAAAGCAGGCAGGGAGATCCTGGGATCTATATGGCAGTTTTAAGGCCCACGGAAGTACATGCCTCCTTGCCTGCAGAGAGACCCTGGGGGATTTCCTGTCCCCTCTGCCCAGAGATCAGAATGTCACCTGCAAAACAAGTGAGCAGAAAAGGGGACCAGGGCAGAGGCCAGGATGAAAGCAGAACAAATGAGTGAGAACGGGCATCCCACAGCGATCACCTGACAGGGAAAGGAATTAGGTGTAAGCAACTGGGGCAAGGTGGACGCCATGGCCAGAGAACGGTTGCAGTTGTCCTGAGCAAAGCCAGCAAGGACTAGAGCTGCTGGGGGCGAGTAAACAGGATTTCAGGGCTGGTTCCCCAGGAGCTGCCTGGCCATACGGACGTGGAGAACTCTCTGCGCTCAGGGACAGCGACAGGACACCTTGAACCCTCTGCACCAGCCCATAAGGGTCACGCTGCTACTTCTGCATCTGTTCAAACAGGAGCCCGCAGGCGCTCATGTGTGTACGGGCAGCACATACAGAAACACACGTGGGCACCCGTGTATATACTCAGGGCCATAGCCATGTGCACACAAGCAGGTGTGAACACAGCCTGGTGCAAACACACACACACACACACACACACAGAGCGGTGCACACAAGAATGTGTATCAGTGCACAAAGCAAGGCCTCACACACCGAGATCCAGCCACAAAGAGGCACGGGTATGTGACACAGCCATCTTGGACGACGCACCAAGGACCTGCAAAACTAAAAGCAGGAGCTGCTGCAGCTTGAGCTAAAAACGCCAGGCTGCTTAGCTGAGGCTGGACCAGGCTCATCTCTTCTGTGAGTCAACCACTGAGGGGCCCCCAGCACACATGCCCCAGCGGGCAACACATGCCAGACAGACAGTATCATCTCCCTCTCACACACAGGGTTTTGCAGCCTCCTGTAGGCTGGCCTGTGATTTACCCATCACCTCTGCAGGATCCTGCAGCTCCCAGCACCGCCTGGCTGGGACTAACAGTTCAGAGCAAACCCAAGTCGGGTCATTTCTAAGTTCCAAGATCCCAAACGTCATGTTCTTCCTTAAGTCAAACCAAGGCAAGTTCCACCTCCCGGGAGAGCGAGCAGCCTCCTGGCGCTGCCTTTATCCGCCACATGGCCAGAGATCTCCTCCCCACGGCCTGCTCTCCCTGCGGGCAATACCTGCCCCAAACATAACCCGCTTTGCACCTGTCGGAGCCTGGTCAGGAAATACCATCTTGGCTGGAAATAGCAGCCACCTGCTCCTCCCCCAATTCCCCACCCTCACCCCCGGTCTCCCATGACTGTCACCATCTTGCCATGGACTGGGTGGGTATCCACGTTTGGAGCCAAGGTTGATCCACTAGCCAGCCAGCTAAGGGATCGTGCTGAGTGACGGGACAGAGGACTCCCTTCCCCCACCAAGTCCCAAAGCTCGGAGGTACGATCGGCGAGCCTTGTGGCATCAGTGAATCGGAGCTGAGGAGAGGGCCTTGAAAGAGACTCTTCCCAGGGGACTCCGAAGCACACATCAGATGGTAAGCTCTTTGGGGCGGAGAACTGCGCCTTCCTTTGGTTTGTGCAGCACCCGGCACATTGCGGGCACTGCCGGAAACGAATAATGAAGCCAAACTAAGCCCAGAGCTCGATCTCCTAAGTCGCTCCACAATCTTGTCATGAGCATTTAAACCCAAACAAACTCTGACGTTTACATAGGGCCTACACCAAATCAGTTTCTCTAGAAGCAAAGAGCTAGTTGTCTCCTGAGGCCGGCAATCTTGAAACCAACACTTGGATCACTACAGGGGGACCAGGAAACCAGCCCAGCTGGTTCGTTAGTGTCAGAAATTCATCTCTGGTGAAGGGCACCCTGGAGACCTCAGGAACTCTGTAATATCCTTAGAGGAGGAACAACGGCAGGACAAGCCATGCCCGCCGCAGCCCTGGGCCGGAGGGACCATGGATCGGATCTGGGAGTAGTCGGTCTCCGTGGCCTATTCAAATCCATGCTGAGGCTGCCAGCAAAGGGGCTGGTTAGCGCCAGCCGCGAAAGGTCCTCAGACACCGAACCACCATCACACTCTGGCTCTGGGCTGTGGACCGGCAGCCTGCAGGGGAAACGCTCCCTATCCCATGACCAGCCCCCTTCTGTTCTTTCCAAGGCAATCTCAGGGTGGCAGCAGAAAATCCCATAGCCTGGGGCCAGTCAGAGAAGGAAGATGGCTCACTGCCATCCCTCCGCCCTGTGGGTTGGGAAGGCGGCTGAGAAACTGGAAGGGGCCCTCCTTTGGCACCAGCGCCAGGGTGGGGAAGGAGTGCTGCCCTGTTCCCAGCTGGGTGACTCTGCATCTCCTGTTACGGTGGCTGGCGGTGGTGTGACTCAGAGCCCCGCAGGAGTTCAGGGTGTTAATGTGTCAGCTCCTACACAGGCGGGGAGGCATTCCTGAGCGCTGAGCCGCCACCGAGGCAGACCCTGATGCAGGCCCCTCCAGAAACACAGTAATAAAAGCACAGCACACACTGCTCAGCAGACCCAGCAAGGCCTCAGCCACCTGGGCTGAGCAACCCATCACTTGTCCTGCGCCGAGGGCTGACGCGTGGCCCATGACTCCACAGAGCCAGTCCGACCACCTCTTCTGCCCTTCCATCCAAGCATCTCAGAGCACTTGATGGACATCAGGGGATTAAGCCTCGCAACATCCCTCTTTTACAGGGGGAAACTGAGACAGAGGGAGGGGACTGGTCCTGTCCACAGTTACACCATTCAGTTCTAATCAGATTTTAGTACCTTCCCCCATCCCTGCAATATCAGGCCTAGATTTATTGCCTGTTTAAATCAGCTGGCATCCCCATCCGTAAATTCGGTCCAGAATTCTACAGGGCTCAGGGTTTGGGGGACGCATGGCACGCTTTGGGCCCGGCTATATTTTGATCATTCTTGTCACGGCACATCCCACAAGGCACAGCTAGCTCACCTACAAGCCACAGTCATGGGCCCCATGTTCCTCTCTGGCCTGAGCAGTGGGAGAGCTGGGCAAGAAGTTCAGGGCAGGGAGGCCTGGGAGAGACCCTGACTAAACAGCAAAGAGTCTGGGCGATCCAGAGGGAAACATAAAAAGCAGGTAGGGAGTGGCCCAGGGCAAATCGGAGCACAGGTGAAGCAGCAGACCTAGCTGTGCAGTGCAGGGCTTGGGGCCGGCCCCCAGATGGAGGGTATGACTGGGTTCCCCTCCTGGCCCAGGGAAGGAGGCAGCCAAGCCCATCGGAAGGGTTATCGAGCCCAGCCAGGGGGCTGTGGGAGGAGCCCTGAAGACAGGCTGAGGAACGGCTCTAGTGAGGGTGGAAGGATTTTGTTTCTATTCAGACATTTTGGGAACTTTTAGTTTGGACAATTGTGACCCCAAGAGATCTGGACTGAAGAGAGTGACCCGGCCGGAGGCTGAGTTACCGAGCGCCGGAGGAACCGTTGGCAGGGGGCGCTATCGAAGCGAGTGCTGCAGAAGCTATCGGAAGCCTGTATCCCAAGAAAGGGGAAAAAATTCATAGGAAGGAGTTGTAGACCAAGCTGGATGAGCAAGCATCTTAGAGAGGTGATTATGAAGAAGCAGAAAGCATACAGGGAGTGGAAGATGGGAGGGATCAGCAAGGAAAGCTACCTAATTGAGGTCAGAACATGTAGGGATAAAGTGAGACAGGCTAAAAGTCGAGTCGAGTTGGACCTTGCAAAGGGAATTAAAACCAATAGTAAAAGGTTCTATAGCCATATAAATAAGAAGAAAACTAAGAAGGAAGAAGTGGGGCCGCTTAACACTGAGGATGGAGCGGAGGTTAAAGATAATCTAGGCATGGCCCAATATCTAAACAAATACTTTGCCTCAGTCTTTAATAAGGCTAAAGAGGATCTTTGGGATAATGGTAGCATGACAAATGGGAAGGAGGATATAGAGGTAGATATTACCATATCAGAGGTAGAAGCGAAACTGAAACAGCTTAATGGGACTAAATCGGAGGGCCCAGATAATCTTCATCCAAGAATATTAAAGGAATTGGCACCTGAAATTGCAAGCCCATTAGCAAGAATTTTTAATGAATCTGTAAACTCAGGAATAGTACCGAATGATTGGAGAATTGCTAATATAGTTCCTATTTTTAAGAAAGGAAAAAAAAGTGATCCGGGTAACTACAGGCCAGTTAGTTTGACATCTGTAGTATGCAAGGTCCTGGAAAAAATTTTGAAGGAGAAATTAGTTAAGGACATTGAAGTCAATGGTAAATGGGACAAAATACAACATGGTTTTACAAAAGGTAGATCGTGCCAAACCAATCTAATCTCCTTTTTTGAAAAAGTAACAGATTTTTTAGATAAAGGAAATGCAGTGGATCTAATTTACCTAGATTTCAGTAAGGCATTTGATACCGTGCCACATGGGGAATTATTAATTAAATTGGAGAGAAGATGGGGATCAATATGAACATCAGAAGGTGGATAAGGAATTGGTTAAAGGGGAGACTGCAACAGGTCCTACTGAAAGGCGAACTGTCAGGTTGGAGGGAGGTTACCAGTGGAGTTCCTCAGGGATCGGTTTTGGGACCAATCTTATTTAATCTTTTTGTTACTGACCTTGGCACAAAAAGTGGGAGTGTGCTAATAAAGTTTGCAGATGATACAAAGCTGGGAGGTATTGCCAATTCGGAGAAGGATCGGGATATTATACAGGAGGATCTGGATGACCTTGTAAACTGGACTAATAGTAATAGGATGAAATTTAATAGTGAGAAGTGTAAGGTTATGCATTTAGGGATTAATAACAAGAAGTTTAGTTATAAGTTGGGGACGCATCAATTAGAAGTAACGGAAGAGGAGAAGGACCTTGGAGTATTGGTTGATCATAGGATGACTATGAGCTGCCAATGTGATATGGCTGTGAAAAAAGCTAATGCGGTTTTGGGATGCATCAGGAGAGGCATTTCCAGTAGGGATAAGGAGGTTTTAGTACCGTTATACAAGGCACTGGTGAGACCTCACCTAGAATACTGTGTGCAGTTCTGGTCTCCCATGTTTAAAAAGGATGAATTCAAACTGGAGCAGGTACAGAGAAGGGCTACTAGGATGATCCGAGGAATGGAAAACTTGTCTTATGAAAGGAGACTTAAGGAGCTTGGCTTGTTTAGCCTAACTAAAAGAAGGTTGAGGGGAGATATGATTGCTCTCTATAAATATATCAGAGGGATAAATATAGGAGAGGGAGAGGAATTATTTAAGCTCAGCACCAATGTGGACACAAGAACAAATGGGTATAAACTGGCCACCAGGAAGTTTAGATTTGAAATCAGACGAAGGTTTTTAACCATCAGAGGAGTGAAGTTTTGGAATAACCTTCCAAGGGAAGCAGTGGGGGCAAAAGATCTATCTGGTTTTAAGATTCTACTCGATAAGTTTATGGAGGAGATGGTATGATGGGATAATGGGATTTTGGTAAGTAATTGATCTTTAAATATTCAGGGTAAATAGGCCAAATCCCCTGAGATGGGATATTAGATGGATGGGATCTGATTTACTATAGAAAACTCTTTCATGGGTATCTGGCTGGTGAATCTTGCCCATGTGCTCAGGGTTTGGCTGATTGCCATGTTTGGGGTCGGGAGGGAGTTTTCCTCCAGGGCAGATGGGAGAGGCCCTGGAGGTTTTTTTGCCTTCCTCTGTAGCATGGGGCATGGTTGACTGGAGGCAGGCTTCTCTGCTCCTTGAAGTTTTGAACCATGATTTGAGGACTTCAATAGCTCAGACATGGGTGAGGTTTTCATAGGAGTGGTGGGTGACATTCTGTGGCCTGCGCTGTGCAGGAGGTCGGACTAGATGATCAGAGTGGTCCCTTCTGACCTTAGTATCTATGAATCTATGAATACCGGGCCTGTCCAGCAGGGGCGCCGAGTGTGGAGGGAAGGCTTTTATACGAGCTTGCATTACGTCTGTATCTGTCACCCGTGCAACCGTTACTGGAAGCCTATGTCCAGTCCACAATGCAAGAACGGGGGGGGATTGATAAATCGGAGAACAGCCAAGAGAATGATTAAAGGACTGGAAAACCTGCCTTACGATGACTGAGCTCTTTCAGTCTAGCTGGTTAGCTTGTCAAGGAAAAGATAAAGGGGTGACCTGGCCACAGTCTATAGGTAACTACCCAGGGAACAGAAAGTTGATAACAGAGGGCTCTTCAATCTAGCAGGCAAAGGTCTAATAGGCTCCAGTAAGTTGAGGACCTGGCTGCATTCACCAGGCTGGATTGCCGTCACTCACTGTCTCTGAAGCCAAGCACCCCAGGCTCCGCGGGGTACAGAAGGCGGCCACCTGCCTCTGCCATGATCTAGGCTGCTGTAAGCACATCAGGCTTGTGCCCAAGTCCTGCCCAGTCACTTTCTGATGCCAGTTCAAGGCCTTAGTCCTAAATGTCAAAGCAGTTAATGGATTAAGCCCCAGTTACGTCCAGGATCGAATTTTGATCTCTGAACCAGGGCAACACTGGGCTCCTCAGGGACAGTGCAGATCTCAAAGCCCAGGACGAAGCGGGTGAGAGCTGGGGACAAAGCATTTTCCGTCAAGGGGCTCCAGCTATGGGATCTTCCAGAGGAGATCAAGCATATTCAGAGCCTGACCCTAATTAGTTGCCTTCCCACATAGCAAGAATGACACTCAACACGGGCACCCTCCTCCCCAAAAGTGAAACAAACAAATCTACCAACCATCCCCACCCTATCCCAACAGGAAAAGGGCCAGAGACTACACTAAGTCCACTAGGGACTTTGCTAGGCTTCTCATCCCATCATCTGGGGTGGGGTCCTCATGCAAGCGTCCGCTATCTTTGTCTGAGGTGGAAATAAGACCCACCTGTTTGCCATCCTCTTTGATGCAATCCATCCATCACTTCCTCTGCTTTCCATGGGGTCTCCTTCCTAACATCACTCTCCTGCCATGCTGTCTTCACCAGGACCTCTTTGTTCACCCTCTGCACGTGTTCATACCAGCAAAGTCAGGCTTCTTGGATTTTGTCAGCCACATCACAGACTTTGGACATCCATTCTAATGCACCAGGGTCTTTGCTATTGCTGTTGATTTGATATGGAAGGTGCACAGATTCTACAACAGTAGGTGGCTGTAGAAACCTTAGACCAGAGGTTCTCAAACTTCATTGCACGATCCCCTTCTGACAATAAAAATGACTGCACGACCCCAGGAGGGCGGGACCAAAGCCTGAGCCTGCTCCAGCCAGCCCCAGCCTCGCCACCCTGGGCAGGGGAGCCTGTAACCAGAGCTCTGCCACCCATAGCCGAAGCCCTCGGACATGACTTCAGCCCTGGGCCCCAGCAAGTCTAAACCAGCCCTGGAGACCCCATTAAAACAGGGTCACGGCCCACTTTGGGGTCCCAACCCACAGTTTGAGAGCCACTGCTTTAGACAGAAAGGATCTCATGGGGGATCATTTTAAAGTTGCTTTTCCCCTTCCACATCATTAGCAGTGACATGTGGCCAGCTGGGGTCCTGATACCAGGGAAATAGTCAAAAGGTTTAAATTGTTAGAAATCATGTTAACCATGTTAATCATGTCCCGTCCCAAAATGGGGAAAAGGCCCTGGCGTGGGAGTCTTTTCAAAGGCATCTCAGGTTCTGCTGTTAAAGTTTGATTCTGTCTCAGGGTAGGGACTCCACCTCCCTGAGAGCTGGTAGCTACGTCCACGGGAGACGCTCTCCTGCCAGCACAGGGCTCTCTACACTGGGGGCTGTCGGTGACCCTGAGCAAGGTCGTTATACTGACAGACGTTTGTAGCATAGACCAGAGCAAAGACAAATGCACCAGGAGGGAGAGGAAAGAAAAGCAAGAGAGGGGGAAATGCAGCTTCCCTCCGCGAGGTTTGCAGTTCCGCTGCTAGACGCTCCCATGCATGGCACAACCTCACGAGCCACTTGCTCTATTCCTCTCGGGCTCTGGTAGGCTGCTTTGATTTTCCCCTGTCCTGCAGGAGACAAACCATTTTCTGGAGCTCAGGAAGCATTTCCAGTCGCGCAAAGCACTGCGGGGGCAGGTCCTGTTGTGGCCAGGGAAGCGGGACTCTTCGCTTCTACCCACCAACCTGCGCGGGGTTAAACTGGGTTAGTTATCAGCCGAGTGCTCCTCGGACAGGGCCCAAAGGGCAGTAGAGATCACCCCAGCCAAATTCGTTTGCAGCAGTTCCTCTGCGGACACTTCCTTCCATGCAGGGCGTCGGGAAGGAGGGCCTGCGGCAGAGCCAGGCTCTGGGCAGCCTGACAAGCAGAACACAGCTGGCCTGCAGCTGGCTGCCTGGTTGCAGGGTCAGCAGCCCGGCTCTTCAGCCGCGATAGCGCCTGGATCTGCTTGTTCCCAGCCCTGCCTCTCTCCTCGGATTTCTGACTCCGGCTCTGGCACCCGCCTCTGACCCTGGGCTCAGATTTCCGGCTACTGACTCCTGCTCTAATTACTAGGCCTGAGTCCTGCTCCCCCCATGAGGCACGACTGCCCACCTCCCGGTCACTGACATGGGCGGGGCCCGCCCCCTCCCCGACGGTGGGCTGGGGCAGCCTGACTGTAGTGGCACTGGGAAGTTGCGCGGCAGAGAGGAGCTGCAAGCCCAGGGGATCCCTGTGCGCAGGGCCGGGAGGCTGGTGTAGATCTGCTGGCCATTCCCTATCCTCGTGGGGTGGGGGGATGCAGGAGCAGCATACAGCCCTTGTCATTCAGGCCTCGGCCTGTCATACGGGGCAGGGAATAAAGGGCCGGCTGGTCAGTTTGCCACTCAATCAAGTTCCCTGTTCTCCTCCTCTGCTCCCTGCTGTCTCCCACGCTTCAGTGGGGCAGCCCCAGAGCGCGAGGGGTGTTTCAGAGCAGGCCTCTAACACCCAGCGCTAGAGCAGCTGGTGGAGGGTTTCCTGCCATGGAAATGGGGGAAGCAGCCAGCCCCCCTCGGCTCTAATAAAGGACACAGCACCCCAGAGAACCCACTCTTAATTCCGCCCCATAGGTGGCTTATCCCAACCCCTTGTTATTTACATTCCACAGATAGGAATATTTATTTTTGCTGATTTAAAAAAAACAAGCCACATGGGGGGACAGGGGTTGTGGGAGAGGAGAAGGACCTCCCCATCCCAGCTTGGCAGCTGCTCTGAGCCATTATTAATTAGAAGGGCGTCCGTTAGCAACGAACCAGCTCCTAATGAAGATCAGAGCCAGGAGGGGATCTCAGACTCCTTTGTTAGAAACCTTAATTAAATTCGCTGCCCAGAGGTGGCTGTCTCCAGCCAGAGGAGCCCCTCCGGAAGGCAGCAGGCAGCTTAGACTGACTCAGAGAAAGGGAACTTTCCAACCAGGGCGGGGAGGGGAAGCCCTCTAATTCACCCAGGTGTTGGGGTGGGATTCCTCCCTCGGCATCGGACCTCCCACCAAGGCAGTGCCAGCTGCGAACCTGCCCGTATCCAAGGCCAGCACTTAAGTGGCCCATCAGGGAACACGTACAAACGCTGAGGGATCTAGGAGGCTATGGCACAGCCTTCCACAGGATGTCTACAAACGGGCGAGACCCCCATCTATGCTAGGACAATGGTTATCATCAATGGGCCCTCCCCTCCCCAGGTGTTAAGAGCTAGCATCCAGGGCAGTGAGGGGGGTGGGACAGAGGCAGCTGTCTGCCATCGGTCCATTTTCTAGCATGGATGGACGCTTGAGTGTGGATGAGGATTGTGGCCACTGCAGGACTGGAGACACTTGATAGGTCCCCCCAGGGGTGGTGCAGGATGGAGTCAGCTCAGCCAGGCTTCCTGCGGTGGGGCTGGGAATGATTTGGGCCAATTGCCGGGCCACGACCCCATGTTACAACAGGAAAGGGCCCCATTAGTCCCCTCCAAAAGAGGTAAGACGTGACCCCTGAGCTAGCCAGAAAGTGCAGGAGGGTGGTCCCAACCCTGGGGCATGTGATGCCAAGGTTTGAGAACTCTATGTTAAACTAATCGCATTAGTTGTGAAGGGTCTAATGATCATTATCAGTAATATGTTAATTTCTTTCCCTAGACAAGGTAATGAGAAAAGGGGGAAGGGGGATGAAATAGCCAGGGATTGCAGAGGATTCTTCATTTCCCCTGCTCTTAGTCGCTACTGTTAACAAAATTCCTTGCTCCCATCCCATATCTCCACTGAGGGGCTGTGTGGGGGGAAGCCAATAATAAAAGGAGATGTTTCCAATAAGCATTGAGTGTTTGTGCTTTTAAGCCACATACAGCGGCGAAGATTTTGGAAATAAACTGGTGGCGAGGGAAGCAGTATCAAGCTATAGGGCAGATAAAACTAATAACTAGGAGTTGTGTAAGAATGATTATTAGATGCCCCAAAACCCCACAGTTCCTCAATCAAGAAAAAAAATGTCTTTAGTTGGTTAAAAAAACCACAGCCTATTTAAGATGGGAAGTGAAAGCAGCAATAAAAAAAAATTTAAATCAATGAAAAAAGGAGGAAATTTATAAAAATGGCTAAATTAGCAATCATAAAATGCAGACAATTAATAAGGGAAGCTAAATTTATTAACGAAAAAAATCTAAGGCCAGTAAGTTTAAGTTCTAGTGTGCCAATATTTTTAAAAAGTGAACAGAATAACCTGGGTAATCCTGGCCCAGTTGCCTGACATCAATCTCAGACAAAATCATTTGAAGGCTACCACAGGATTCAATGAGTGAAGAATTAAAGGATGGAGCATAAATAATTCCAATCAATGTCGTTTCATGGAAGAAAGTTTTTCTCAAATAAACTTGATAAAGTGTTCAGATAAGATCACAAGTTTGGTTGACAAAAGGTAACTGTGCTGATATAATATACTTATATAAGGCATTTGACTTAGTACTGCACAATATTCAGATTAAAAAATTAGCACTGCAAACAATTAGTGCAAGACATTAAATGGATGAAAGACTGGCTAACTGATAGATCTCAAAAACATTTTTAAATAGGGTATTATCATCTATTGGGGGCCTTTCTAAGGAGATCCAACAAGGATCTGTTCTTGGCCCAATGCTATTCAATGACCTGGATTTGTCAAGTTTGCACACGGCACAAAAATTAGTGGAAGGGTCATAAGGAGAGGTTGGTTTTACAGAGAAAGCTGGATTGCATGGCCAGCTTGAACAGCATGTGTTTTAATATAGCTCAATATAGTGTCATACTTCTAGGAGCCAAGAATATAGGTCACACTTCTAGAAGGAGCTGACAATTTTGGAAAGCAGTGACTCAGTGGTTAAGACAGTAAATCTCTGGTTGTATATGCAGGGGAACACAAAGTTAAAAAACAGGAAACAAGGGGTAGGAATAAATGGCCAGTTTTCCCAAGGAAGAGAGGGAAATAGCGGGGTCCCCCAGGGATGTGTACTGAATCCTGTACTGTTCAACATTCATAAATGATCTAGGAAAAAGGGTGAATAGTGTGGTGGCAAAATTTTCAGACAATACAAAATCACTTAAGATAGTTAAGTCCAAAGCTGACTATGAGGAGTTAAAAAGGGATCTCACTAAACTGGGTGACTGGGCAAGAAAACGGCAGATGAAATTCAATATTCATAAATGCAAAGTAATGCCCATTGGAAAACATAATCTCAACTATACATACATAATGATGGGATCTAAATTAGCTGTTACCACTCAAGAAAGATCGTGGAGTCATTGTGGGTAGTTCTCTGAAAACATCCACTCAGTGTGCAGAGGCCATCAAAAAAAGCGAACAATGTTAGGAATGGGATAGATAATAAGACAGAAAATGTAATGCCACTGTATAAATCCATGGCACACCCACACCTTGAATATATGTGCAGTTCTGGTCGCCCCATCTCAAAAGAGATACATTAGAACTGGAAAAAGTATAGAAGAGGGCAACAAAAATTATTAGAGGTATGAACAGCTTCTGTATTAGGAGAGATTAAAAAGACAATGACTGTTCCTCTTAGAAAAGTGACAGTTTAGGGGGAATATGACAGAGGTCTATAGAATCATGACTGGTGTGGAGAAACTGAATAAGGAAGGGTTATTTACCCCTTGATATAAAAACAAGAACCAAGGGTCAACCAATGACATTAGTAGGCAGCAGGTTTAAAAAAATAAACAGAAGGAAGTACTTCCTCACCCATAGTATGGTCACCCTGTGGAACTCCTTGCTAGGGGATGTTGTGAAGGCCAAAAGTATAACGAGATTTAAAAAAAGAATTAGTTGAGTTCCTGGAGGATAGGTCCACCAATAGCTATTAGCCAGGATGGGCAGGGATGCAACCCTATGCTCTGGCTGTCCCTGAACCCCCCAGAAGCTAGGACTGGATGACAGGGGATGGATTTGCCCTGTCCTATTCATTCCCTCTGAAGCATCTGGCACGGGCAGAAGACAGGGCACCGGGCTAGATGGACCATTGGTCTGACCCAGTCTGGCCGCTCCTATGTTCCTGCGTGTAGGGAAGTGTGATTATCACTACATAGAGCATTAGTGAGATCATAACTAAAAGACTGGGTTCAGTTCTGGTGTCCAGGCTTCCAAAAGGAGGTTGAAAAATTGGAAAGAGTTCAGAAAAGAGCCACAAAAATGATGCAGGTGTCAGAGTAGCAGCCATGTTAGTCTGTATCCGAAAAAAGAACAGGAGGACTTGTGGCACCTTGGAGACTAACAAATTTATTTGAGCATAAGCTTTCATGAGCTACAGCCCACTGGAAGACGGGCCTCACAGTGAGAGGCTAAAGAAACTCCATCTAGTTAGTTTAACAAAGAGAAGGTTCAGAGGTGACTTGATCACAGTTGTCAAGTACCTATTTGGGGAGAATATTCTGATAATAGAGAGCACTACTCTACCAGCTATCCCGAGTTGTCTCTTCAAATGAGCAGGGCTTGGTCTTAGTTGAATTCCTGTTGACACAATCAAGATTGAAGCACATTAGGTGTCCGGCATCTGTACTCACCTAAACTTAGACCACAAAATCCAGCGTGAGAGAGCAAGGTAGGTACTTGTAACATGTACGTGTTATTTGCAGTGTTGTTGTATCCGCGCTGGTCCCAGGATATAGGAGCGATCATGTCACTGAAGAAGAGCTTGAAAGCTTGTCGCTTTCACCCACAGAAGTTGGGCCAATAAAAGAAATTATCTCCCCCACATTGCTCTCTCATGTACATTACACAGCTAACCACCTATGTATGGTGTACAACTGGATTAGATCAGTGCAGAGTCAGCGCCTGCATGCACACACCTCTCTTGGAGAACATCTGTGCATTACAAAGCCATTCATAGAATCATAGAAACATAGACTATCAGGGTTGGAAGTCATCAGGGGACCTCAGGAAGTCATCTAGTCCAACCCCCTGCTCAAAGAAGGACCAATCCCCAACTAATTCACTGATTCAAAGGTAAGAGCAGTCCTCACAGAACGCTGGCGCTGCTCCTTAGGCACCTCCCCATTCAGGTACCAGCCTGACCATCACCTTTCTTAGCTGAAGTCATCAGACAAGCTCACTGGCCAAAGTAGCATGGCTACTTCCCCCCACCAAGTCTCTGTAGCCTTCGCATGGTTATCTGGCTGTGCAGAACTGTTGTTTTAACTGTGTATTTTGCAGACGCAATAGGGGATCCAGCCATCCCGGGGCAGGAAATGGGAGGTTTTCTTGTTCTCCAGTTTGCTCGGTTTCTCTGCTGGTCGCTTCCAAGCAGAGGAAACACTTGGGACTGAAATTCAAGGGGATCATATGAGACCCCCCAACGCAGTGGAGAGGCACGACGGCTGGGTAAAGATGACAACCGAAAGATAAACAAGGGGGGAAATATG
Source organism: Dermochelys coriacea (assembly GCF_009764565.3). Classification (NCBI taxonomy): domain Eukaryota; kingdom Metazoa; phylum Chordata; order Testudines; family Dermochelyidae; genus Dermochelys; species Dermochelys coriacea. The sequence continues at coordinate 123,338,508 of NC_050074.1, forward strand.
CAGCCAATTAAATTTCCAGCAGGATACAGCAGCCAGTGGTGCCCACTGCAGTTACACGTATCCATGCCAGGCTGATGAAGCTCCCACCATCCATGAGGCCTTTGGCTGGGAGTGTCCCTATTAAATGCTCTCTGTGGATATTTACATGCCCAGGGAGAATGCAGAGAGCTGCGGGATTCATGACATTAAGACTCAGCATCCCCAGGCCCTGCAGCTCAAGGAAGTGTCACAAGTCCATTGGGCCGGGCATCTGTGCTGATACTGTTAATTAGCCCACTGACGTGTTTAGAGAGCAGGCAGGACTAACCTGAAAGAAGTGAAACCTCCTTTGTTCGGTCTGGGCAATTAAGGGAGCTGGTTTTCCCCCCCAATTTTGCTAACAGAAACCATCAAAGTCCAAACTAAGCCTTGCAATACAACCCCCAATCTGAATCCGAAGGCAAGCAACCTCTGCTGGGATTTCCTCTGCTACATTTTTGAGATGCCTTGTCCAACTATCCACATGTCTTCCCAGGAACAGGGCATGATCATCAGAAGTGGATCTTGGATTATGGCTTGAACCTCTTGTCTCTTGGCAGGGGTGGAGCTGGAGTTACTGTCCCTGTTGACAGTTTGTTTCCTCTTTAGGGATCTTACTAAAACAGGCTTTCTACCCATAACTAACTAACCACGGCAAGCTATTCGAGAAAGCAATGTTCCTGCTTTTCAGCATCACCAGGCATTTTCATTCAATGAAATGACTGAATCATCAGCTTCTGGCTTCTCGACAGGGGGTTGCAAGCAGGTTCCATCAGCTTGCCACCTCCCTCTTTATCTTTATGACTAGATGGGAGGGAAGGGCTTTCAAAACATGTTTACCAAGGTCAAGAATCACTGGACTAGCTCATTCATCTGGCCCACCCCAGGCAAATGCAGATCAACAATGTTGCCTCCTGATGGAAGTGGGATTGCGTTCCCCACCGTTGGTCAACATGAGATGAGATGTGGGGGCAGCCCTTTAAAAACACAAAGCCTGGGTCAGTCAGATGGACAAAGTAAGTTTGGGGCAGTGAACACAAGGACACAAGCTTTTGTAGCAGAGGGGACCTTTTGCCCGCTGGACCAGCCAGGAAGTCGAGGACACTGACTGCTGGAGTCAAATATAGGGATTCCCTCCCTGCAGTTCATGTTTGCAAAGCCCCCTGAAGATGGAGTCTTGGGGTAGAAACACTGTCCGGTGGAGGCAGACAAAGGGGTAGCTACAGCTCAAGCGGCCAGAGTCTGCAAGGCCTGCCCTTGCCCTTGGGGTGGCACAGCCTAGAGACCAGAGTCCTTAGAGCTGCCCTTGGGCAGCTATGTCCGGCCTACGGGCAGTGCCTGCACCGAGCGGTAAGCGTGGAGTGGGGTAGGGGTAGCCTGGACCCACCCTACTCCACTGGGTCCTGACCCAGGGCCACGTTCTTTTAGTTAGAGCAGTGGTTCTCAACCAGGAGTACACGTACCAGGGGTCCATCAACTCATCTAGATATTTGCCTAGTTTTACAACAGGCTGCAGAAAAAGCACCAGCCAAGTCTCTAAGGTGCCACAAGTACTCCCTGTTCTTTTTGCTGATACAGACTAACACGGCTACCGTTCTGAAAGCGCTCTAACTGGAAGCAGGATATAAAAGGGAGTGGTCCAGCTCAGGCTGGACTGACGGAGGAGGAGAGTGGATGTCTGCTGCAGAGAGCTGCTGGAGCTCCAGACTGCTAAGGCGGAAGACGCAGAATCCAAGCCGAAATTCCCCTCGGCCGCGGAGGACAAGAGCGTCAGGAGCTATCCCCAAGGGAACTGACAGAGCAGGAATCAAGGGTAGGAAGCGGCCCAGGGAACACGAAGATTGAAATGGGAAACTGAGCCTGAACCCTGGACTACTGGTTAAAATTTCATACAGACAATGACTTGTCTATACTGCTCGATATACGCCACACTGAAATGTAAGTACAATATTTATATTCCAATTCATTTATTTTATAAACTCTATGCTAGAAATGAGAAAGTCAGCAATTTTTCAGTAATCGTGTGCTGGGACACTTTTGTATTTTTAGGTCTGATTTTGTAAGCAAGTCGTTTTTAAGTGAGGTGAAACTTGGGGGTACACAAGACAAATCACACTCCTGAAAGGGGTACAGTAGTCCGGAAAGGTTGAGAACCACTGAGTTAGAGCGTGGCCAGCGGGGGCGAAGGGGCATGGCCTCTTCAGCCCAAAGTGTGTGGTCAATCCCAGTTATGCTGGTGCAGAATAGATACATCCTGTCACAGAGGGCTAAGAATTCTCATTATTAAATGTAAAGGAAGCCAGCGCAGAGTGGGGCGTAAAGTGACCAGAATGACCAACCAGAGGGCAGAATCAAGCACAGAGATTCTTACCAGGATGAGTCTTCAGGAATTTTTCTAGCCCCTCTTTAAGGGCAGCTAGGCTCTAATGGACTGAGCACAGGGCTGGATGGAAGTCAGGAGACCCAAGTTATCTTCCCAAATCGGTCACTGATTTACTACAGCTTTGGCCAATAGTTTAATTTCCTCCTGAAGTAATGGGATGGTGATGCGCGCCCCATCTTTGTGTTGTGCTTTGAAGTCTATAGGCAGAAGGTCAGACTATCAGTGCCAAGATGTAGCACAGCAGGAAGGGAGGGGTGAAGGGGATTAATCAGGGAATCTGTGTGACCCCTTCCATCTTTTGAACCCCTTGTTACCACCTGAGGAACATAAGAGCGGCCATACTGGGTCAGACCAAAGGTACGTCTTGCCCAGTATCCTGTCTGCCGACAGTGGCCAATGCCAGGTGCCCCAAAGGGAATGAACAGAACAGGGAATCATCAAGTGATCCATTCCCTGTCGCTCATTCCCAGCTTCTGGCAAACAGGGGCTAGGGACGCCATCCCTGCCCATCCTGGCTAATAGCCATTGATGGACCTATCCTCCATGACCGTATCCAGTTCTTTTTTGAACCTTGTTAGAGTCTTGGCTTTCACAACATCCTCTGGCAAGGAGTTCCACAGTTTGACTGTGTGTTGTGTGAAGAAATACTTCCTTTTGTTTGTTTTAAACCTGCTGCCTATTATTTTCATTTGGTGGCCCCTAGTTCTTGTGTTATGAGAAGGAGTAAATAACACTTCCTTATCTAGAAAAGGAGTACTTGTGGCACCTTAGAGACTAACAAATTTATTTGAGTATAAGCTCTCGTGAGCTACAGCTCACTTCATCGGATGCATTCAGTGGAAAATACAGTGGGGAGATTTATATACATAGAGAACATAAAACAATAGGTGTTATCATACACACTGTAACTTAAGGTGAGCTATTACCAGCAGGAGAGCTGGGCGGGAGGGGGGAACCTTTTGTAGTGATAAGCAAGGTGGGCCATTTCCAGCAGTTGACAAGAATGTCTGAGGAACTGCGGGGGATAGGAGGTGGAGGATAAACATGAAATAGTTTTACTTTGTGTAATGACCCATCCACTCCCAGTCTCTACTCAAGTCTAAATTAATTGTATCCAGTTTGCAAATTAATTCCAATTCAGCAGTCTCTCTTTGGAGTCTGTTTGTGAAGTTTTTTTATTAAAGTATTGCCACTTTACCAGAGAGATTGAAGTGTTCTCCAACTGGTTTTTGAATGTTACAATTCTTGACGTCTGATTTGTGTCCATTTATTCTTTTACATAGAGACTGTCCAGTTTGATCCATGTACATGGCACATGATGGCATATATCACATTGGTAGATGCGCAGGTGAACGAGCCTCTGATAGTGTGGCTGATGTGATTAGGCCCTATGATGGTATCCCCTGAATAGATATGTGGACAGAGTTGGCAACGGGCTTTGTTGCAAGGATAGGTTCCTGGGTTAGTGGTTCTGTTGTGTGGTGTGTGCTTGTTGGTAAGTATTTGCTTCAGATTGAGGGGCTGTCTGTAAGCAAGGACTGGTCTGTCTCCCAAGATTTGAGAGAGTGATGGGTCGTCCTTCAGGATAGGTTGTAGATCCTTGATGATGCGTTGGAGAGGTTTTAGTTGGGGGGCTGAAGGTGATGGCTAGTGGCGTTCTGTTCTTTTCTTCGTTGGGCCTGTCCTGTAGTAGGTGACTTCTGGGTACTCTTCTGGCTCTGTCAGTCTGTTTCTTCACTTCAGCAGGTGGGTACTGCAGTTTTAAGAATGCATGATAGAGATCTTGTAGGTGTTTGTCTCTGTCTGAGGGGTTGGAGCAAATGCGGTTGTATCGTAGAGCTTGCCTGTAGATGATGGATCATGTGGTGTGGTCTGGATGAAAGCTGGAGACTTGTAGGTAGGAATAGCGGTCAGTAGGTTTCCAGTATAGGGTGGTGTTTATGTGACCATCGCTTATTAGCACCGTAGTGTCCAGGGAGTGGATCTTTGTGTGTGGACTGGTCCAGGCTGAGGTTGATGGTGGGATGGAAATTGTTGAAATCATGGTGGAATTTCTCAAGGGCTTCTTTTCCATGGGTCCAGATGATGATGATGTCATCAATGTAGCACAAGTAGAGTAGGGGCATTAGGGGACGAGAGCTGAGAAAGCGTTGTTCTATGTCAGCCATAAAAATGTTGGCATACTGTGGGGCCATGCTGGTACCCATAGCAGTGCCACTGATTTGAAGGTACACACCGTCCCCAAATATGAAATAGTTATGCGTGAGGACAAAGTCACAAAGTTCAGCCACCAGGTTAGCCATGACAATATCGGGGATACTGTTCCTGACGGCTTGTAGTCCATCTTCGTGTGGAATGTCGGTGTAGAGGCTTCTACATCCATAGTGGCCATATGGTGTTTTTAGGAAGATCACCAATGGATTGTAGTTTCCTCCGGAAGTCAGTGGTGTCTTGAAGATAGCTGGGAGTGCTGGTAGCGTAGGGCCTGAGGAGGGAGTTTACATAGCAAGACAATCCTGCTGTCAGGGTGCCAATGCCTGAGATGATGGGGCGTCCAGGATTTCCAGGTCTACTTTCTCCACACCAGTCATGAATTTATAGACCACTATCGTATCTCCCCTTAGTCCTCTCTTTTCCAAGCCGAAAAGTCCAAGTCTTATTAATCTCTTTTCATATGGCAGCCGTTCCATACCCCAATCATTTTTGTTGCCCTTTTCTGAACCTTTTCCAAGTCCAGTGTATCTTTTCTGAGATGGGCCAACCACATCGCACGCAGCATTCAAGCTGTGGGCGACCATGCATTTATATAGAGGCAATATGATATTTTTGGTCTTATCATCTACCCATTATCTATCTAACGTGCCATGTCTGTGCCTTTCTGAGGGGTTAATAGGAAGCAGCAGATCTGTTGCTTCTGGCTCGTCTTAACTGGAGGCTGCCCAGAAGCAGCAGTGGCGTTTCCTTGCTCCGTCCTTGCAGCACAGAGAGGTTTCTCCCTTAAAATGTCCAATCCGCAGCAAGGCAACGAGGGCCCTCTCTCCCCTCCCAGAGAAGCAAAACATCATGCCAGATGCTAACCTCATCGGAAGGAGACCAGGCCAAATTCTTTGTGCTGCCCAGAGCAGTTTATATGTAATTAATTAGACGATGGCACTTGCTGAGCTTTGCTAACAAGGCAGCTGTGGGTAAAGAGCCATCAAACCAGTAACTATTGCTCATCAGCTCTGGGGTGCCACAAGCAGCACAGTGTGTTTAACCGCACCACCCAAGAGAGCTCCACAGACAGTGCCTCTTGAAGGGCATCAGCTTATATAAAATAGACCCAAAAGGGGCAAAAAAGACTCCAGCTCCCTATGTCTTGGGAGACTGAAACCCCGCCCCTTGGAGGAACATGAGCACAGCAGCGACATGTAAACTCCTACTGGGTTTAAAAGGAGCCTAAGCAGGAAACCAAAGAATGTGTGGGGGCCAAGCAGTGCTTCTCATCGGTTCCAGGAAGTGTTACTGACTAATCTGGTTAAGTCCACACTCAAACAAAACTTGTGTAGGCAGAGTTCAGCGAGCAGCTGAAAGGGACGAACGCAGCGGCTGCCGCTGCCTGGCTCAGAGGCAGTCCCAAAAGCTAGAGCACAAGTGGGTGTGCAGATGATCTTGACAATTCCTCCCCGCGCCCCTAAGAAGCCAAGTCAGAGTCTTGGGGTTTTTCAGGCATGATCTAAGGCTGTAACCAAAGCAGCACATGGATAGCCCCCCCACAACCCACCTGCATCCAAAGACAGGCTTTTGGTGACACAGAGAGGCTTTTCTTTTCTGACCTGCCTCCTTCCTCCAGTGTTTGCACCTTCCCCACTTGGCTGCTGTGGAAGGGTCCACCATAGGGGCCAATGTTCCCACCGAGCTCCGAGGTCTGGGTGTGAAGAGAAGTTGCCTGCCCAAAGAAACTGCATCAAATGTGGACCCAAGAATTCAGTTACCTCAAGGGTGACCTCAGTTCCACCCATCCTCCCTCCCTATCGTCTGCTTTTATACTGCTGCCCAACACTGTAGTATCTGGGCACGTTGCCCCTGCTCTACCTGGTGCTTAGCTCTCAGCACAACCTTCCAGCATTTGAATTAACCAAGTGCCATGGGCCAGGTGCACAGGGCTGAGCCGTTGTTTTCAGGGTCAGGGTCAGGGCTAGAGGCTGGAGAGAACGTTCACAGTAGGCCAGGCTCAGGACACTATCAACCCATCCGTGCTGTTACCTTGTCTTCTATTTCAGCAGCAAACTCTTTGGGGCAGGGGGCGCATCTTGTCATTGCGTGTATCTGAACCCACCCTGGGCCGAGCACAAGGGAGCCCTGAATGCTGCTTCGGGCCGTTGGGTACCCCCCAATACCGGTAACTTCCCTGGGGTTCTCAGCTGATTGGCAGGGCTCTCCAACAGAAACAAAACCCAGCCACACCTCCGGGCACATCCCCTCCTGCAGCGTGTCAGCCTGAACTCCAGCCAACCTGATTGGAACAAGACAAATTGCATGTCTTCAGTGCCACTGGCCTTGGAATCAAGTCAGCACCCTGTTCTCTCGCCCCCTCCTAGAATAGCCCATCCCCATGTAAAGCTGAGCACTTTGCAGTGCTCAGTGGTACCTAGAAACCCAGCTAATTTGTTAGTCTCTAAGGTGCCACAAGTACTCCTTTTCTTTTTTTGTGATACAGACTAACACGGCTGCTACTCTGAAACCAGACATTAACGAGTGGGGCATTTGAAACCCTGATCGGATTTAACCCAAAAATCCTAATATCATTCAGGATGAGCAGTAGAAACAAGGTAGTCAATTTCAGTTTTTGCTACGGTCAGTTTCACTTGCTGTTTTTTCTCCCAGTAGCAGGATGCTGCACTGTTTATAGGACAAAGGTTATTCCTGTAGAAATGAATGGTTTCCACGGTCAGACTTCAAAAATAACCTCATGGAACCATTTCTGCTGACAACAGGATAACTTGTTTCCATTTAAATTAAGGATGATGTGACCCAACAGTATCCCTTCAAGGAGAGAGAAAGAATCTAGACCGAAAGTGGATTTCTTCTCCTCATCCATCTTTCTCCCTTCCTTTCTAGGCGGTCATTTCCCCTCCCCGAGCTCAGATATTCCACCCTCCATTCCATTCCCTCTCTCTGACCTTAAAAGAATTTATTACTGAAGACTGTAAAAAGATTACTGCAAAATCATTCTGCATTACTCGGAAATCATTGCAACATTTAGCTCAGTGATATTTTTTTCCATACGTGTTCTCTGTGCTCTCTCTCCTGTCCCACCCAATTTACTTGTTCTCTGCACACATACCCACAAATTCCCACTGAAGCCAAGGGGCTGACATACCTGAGGACAGAAATTGACCCTGAAGTACTTACGTTCTCTATTCCTTTCTAACTTATGGTCTGCCCTAACTATTTAGAACAGGAGTTACCCCCATAGAGAAGACCTATAGTCTAGCTAATTCTAAGACTAAGGAGAGAGTGGTTGATAATCAAGGATCTAAGTGCAGCTCTGATAATGAACATGAATCAATCCATCCCATTATCTTTCTTTTGCAACCACCCTGAGAAAAGGACACAACCAATTATGCAAATATGTTTAATGCACTTAGAATACACGGGGCGGAAAATGTTTAGTGATTCACAAAAATTTTACAAAAGTCACGTGCGAGTGGATTGCACCGGCACTCCAATAACAAAGTAAGAATTTACATTAGGAACTAATATAAAATATTTTAAAACCTCTGCTAGTTTAGCTTTCCATTTTTAATTTTTTTTTTTGGTAAAAAAAAAAAAGTCCAACTACAAAGTACTGACACAGACTGCAGGAACACAGGCTCCTTGCAGACCGATTCAGTAGTGTCCTTAGAATTCTAGTAAGAAAAATACACACACACACACACACACACACAAAAGAAACAGATGAACTACAAAAATGTTCACCTCAGCTGATGGCTGCAAAAAGCCACCACAGCAGTCAGGGTTCTGTCCGTTTTATGTAACCCACAAATAAATGCTCATTTTCTCCTAGGTTATCCAGCTCAAAGGCCTTCCAACAGTTAAGTGTCGTCAATAACAACAGCAACAAAAGCTCTATCCCTTTACAAAAATATTTATAGGTAAGGAAAAGGACTTGGTACCCAACCCGGGCCCTATGGATATAAAAGAGTTTTGAATAAGCAAGTAAATCCCTTCGGTGTGAATATGGCTAATCATTCCTTTAAACATCTCCTTGTCTGCTTCTGAGTACAGCTAAATCCAAGCCCACTGGGACTTTAAGGGAGGGCGGGAGCAGGATTTGAATGTATTTGGGCCAGTTAAGAATCCTGCATTTGGAATGGCAGGTTCCTAAGTGCAGGAAACAGTCTAGTACCATTGAGCTGTAAATTGCTGCTTCAAAGAAAGGCAAAAGGACAAAATTAAAAGGGCACAATCCTCAAATTCTGTGATCAGTTGCTGCTTGAAGGACACAGTCGTTTAAACTCAATTCCCCTTTCTTCTGTCCCCAATGGGCTTCACATTCTCTAAGGCAGGTGGTAACTTGAAATTCTGTATGTTATTTCAGAGGAAACTGGCCAAGGCATCTTGAGCCTAATCTGGACCTACTGGTATCAGGAGACTATTATACCGTGGAATATCCCGTGGATTCTAACCACTCCACTGTCAAGAAACAACCAACAGCTACAACTGTTTATGTAGGACCTAAATTCAGGGCAATCTTTTGCCCCCTCCACTGGCTCCGCAACAGAAGAGAATTTACAGAGCTGTGCTTTACAATACTGTAGTTGGGCCTTGGGGAAGGGAACCATTTTGCTTTAACAGCCTCCCTAGCAGAGAATGGAGAAGTGCAGAAAAGGAAAAATCAGTGTTTGCAAAACAGAACAATCAGCGACAAAGGAAATTTTACTCCTGCTTTTAAGAGGGTGTTGAGAGAAAAAATATTTTTAAGTCATTTCAAAAATAAAAAAGCACTTGACAGTGTCCTTTTAACATTTACCACACAGTGATTTCTATATTTGTGTAACACTGTTATCAGGGACCTAAAATTTCAACCGTGAATAATGAGGCACACAAGATTATTTAACACTTTTACCACCTCCCATTATCTCATGGAGGGAAGGAAATAGGCACCTTTATGGCAGACTTGAAATGACATTTCTAAGCTAATACGCCACTTTTTATGATTTTATGGTCTGTGAGCAATTTTAGAAGAAATAGAATGGTACTAGAAATGAGTAAGTGGTGACGTGTATTATACGACAAGTTAATTGCCTGAGAGATACAGGTCAGTATGGGGCTCAGTTTAAAACACACTGCCAGCCACAGGCTTATTCTCGGTTTGAAATTTTGGACTGGCACTGAACGAAAGCTTTACAAAAAAGGAAAGAGCGGGCACACATCATTATGCTATGGAAGTTTCACAAAAACAAGCAGCTGCTACAGATCTCGCTGGAAATTGCCATCGTATCGGAGACCTAAATTAGGCTTAAAATGTTAGGACGTGATGACTCAGAACAAAAATGTTCCATCCGGATAGATTCCTGTTGAAACATTTGCTCCCCATTCATCCCCCACTTCCCTTGCTTTTATTAAGCAGGGAAAAGATCTTTGCTGCTTAACAATTAATCTGCTCCTGTCGTTTAAATGAAACCAGAAGTAAGGTGCATTTTATCTATAAATGAGGGTGATTAGCCATTGGAAAATCTACCAAGGGAACTAGTGGATTCTCCATCTAATGCTATCCGTTTAAAAGATGCTTTCGACAAATTCAGGTCATTGGGCTCAGTGCCTGGGTGAAGTTCTGTGGCCTGGGTTATAGGTGAAGTCAGACTAGATTTATCTAATAGTCCGTACTTGTTTTAAAAGTCTATTTATCTATTTCCAGCCCCCTGAAGTTACAGTCCCCACCCCAGTTGTGAGAGCAATCCTTGCTAGTAGCTAGTTACAAGGCAACAAAATGGGGGTTATGACTTTGGATGTGAACATGTGAGGCAGGAATAAACAGCAGGTGCAATAAACAGCAGGTGCAAGATGAGCTGTTAAGCAACAAAGATTCCTTTTCCACACAGGCCTTTCGTAGTAATAAAAAGGCCAGAGAAATGTAAGAGAAGACATCACTTCTGCCCACCACCAGAGAACAATGCGAGCAGCAGCCATGTTTCTAAATGGAGTCTGAAAGAGTTTTCCTTAGGAGGAGCTGCTGACTAGCTTGATGTGGTAAATGCACAGCACATGAGTAATGATAACGAAGCTCATTCAATTAAAGAGCCTGCAGAGTCACACAAGGGGATTGAGAGAGAAGCAGCAGCAACTTCTGTAAACTGTTAATGATTAAAACAGAGTAAGAAGCAGCCACGTCATAATTTCACCTTCCATTTCCTAACAAGACAGCCATTTGCGGGCAGTGTCGGGAAAAACAAATAGGACCATTTGCTCTGTATATTAAGTGACACTATTGTAGATTTAAAAAATTCTTAATTTGCTTTTTGCTTTTTATGCCAAGTGGTTACGCCTTGTGTTGACAATCAACACAGACTGAGGGCCAGTCTCCATGCGAGCAGATCCATATGCCTCGCTAATGTCATTAGGACTAAGCATTGGAATGAGGATTTGCTAACATGGATCCCTTTGCGGAATTGGGTCCTAAGTCAGATTCACTTTCGTTTTAGTTAATTTCACTTCCAGGTTTGCTTGCAATAGCCCAATTTGCAACACTTGGGTCACAGACACTGCAGGTCAATGTTTTATCTAACAAACTATGCATCAATTCATTATTATGTTTAAATTCCATCCTCTAAGTATTTCTACTGGTCTCAAGTTTTGTAAACAAATGTTTATTTCCTCAAAGACAATCTTGTGCCCTGTGACCATTCAAGAGCTACAGATTATTTAAAATGTAGGACTTTAGCATGCCATCTCAAATCATTCTTGGCAAATCTGTGTACAATAAAACCAACCTATCACTGTCCTCAAAGCCATTACACATAGCAGATATTCTACATCTAAGCCACAGAAAATATTACAATAGGTCACGCCAATTGCAACACTTAAGGGCTCTCTCCAGTCTGCTGAGAGCCTAGTTTCTTTAATACTGTAACTGTATTTTTTTTTTAAACCAAGTGTGTGAGAGGAAGTGTGTTTACAGCTCTTGGGATTTCCCTTGTTTGAAGGTGGCTGTCCCCATGCTAGACTTTCAAGGCATCACAGGTCTGCCATAAAGGAAGTATTCCTATCTATCTGCATTGGAGCAGGGGAAAGAGAAACCTCTACACACTTATTTTAAAATGCAATTTACATCCAGATTGCTGCTTCCAGCCAACACAAATTGCATGGCTTGGTTTTTGTATAATCCCTGTTCAAATCTCCACCAGCCTGAACAAATCTAAAAGCAGCCATTCTCAGCAAGACTGGCCTGAAAAATCACCTTGGAATTAACACTTATGTCTTTCCCTTTCCAAGCCATTTACTCATTTTAAAAAAATATATTCAAAAGTTCTCTTTTTTCCATGTCACTCCTCCTCCCCCTGTTCAAGACAAAAACAAGTAGAAAAATATCAAAACTCAAGATCTAGTTTAGCTGCCAACTGAATAGTCTTTGGCACGACTGCAAACTTCAACAGCACCCGGGGAAAAGTGTTATGGGTGACGAGGTCTCTAAATGTTGATTAATGTGCAACTTTCTTGTTCTAAAAGAATGGAGACAGGAGTGCAATATTAGAGTCAAAAAGTTTCCTTTCAACAGTGAATCCCTTTCAGAGAGGCTGGCAATAGGCTGTAGATTGCTATTTTAGCAGTGATTTGTTTATTTTATTTTTTTTAAATTTGCTAAACTAATTAGGAAGACCCGACTTCCTTCCCTTGGAACAAAATGTAATCTGGCAGCCAGCGAGGCTTTAAGAATAGGGTTTGTGAGAAAGTGTCTTACAAATAAAAGGTACCTATCTTGCCAACTGATCATATCTCAGATACTGATGACTATATATACAAACGTGACACAAACAAAAACACATGGATATAGCTGGGATTTCCAAAGCACTCAGGTCATGTCTACATTACAAAATCATGTCAACCTAATTTATTTCGGCGTACAGCCACCGGAGCTATTAAATCGCTTGTGTGTGCACACTTCACTCCTTGTGTTGGCAGCATGCATCCTCCCCAGGAGCGCTTGTATAGATTGTATTGTCAGTGTGGGACATTGTGGGACGGCTCCTGAAAGCCAGCAACAGTTGACATAAGCGACACAGTGTCTACGCTGACATTGCATTGACCTAATTACATTAACTGTGACTCTACCCCGCTTGGGGAGGTGACGTTACTAAATCGGTGTAGACAGGCACTTACATCGTCAGGAGCCAAACTCAAGTGAAGACACTTCCACAGCTAGGTCGGCACAAGGCAGCTTACATCGACCTAACCGTGTAGCGTAGGCCAAGCCTCAAGTGTGGTCCCTTCACATCTCCCTCTGAAGCCAATGAACATCCCACCCACAGCGTCAAAGAGGAGTGAATGCAGAATGGAAGAACAAATCTGAGAGAGGAGATTTGGAGAAAAATCCTGCAGAGAGAAGTTATTTTACCTACAGTCCAGCACTCGGTCATGTGTCTTGTGGAAAGGTTTCAAAGAGTCTCAATTCGAGTTAGGGCAGAGGGACAGAACTCAGAGATGGCCTTCTGGTCTCTGCCCCTTTGTGACTTCTGTGGGAACAGTAGAAATTGCTGACATGGACAAATCACCTTAGGAAAGTCCTGTTCTTTCAGCTTCTCTTAATGAGACTTCGCAGCTGGAAACAAGGAAGAGGAGCCAGCACCATGGCAATCAGCCAGTTCTCCAAACCCCACTGGCAAGTGTTTGCCATTCTACACAGTCCATGGGCTGCTGTTTGAAATCTGTGGATTTAGGGCAAAGTTTTCATTGCCCACTTTCCCCCTTTTCTGATTGGCATGATGCCACTATTTCTTCACAGTGAGGTGGGAAGGGGAGTCATTCTGTGCCTGGGTTGGTAGATTTGCATGCCAATTTCCAGTCTCTCTCTAGTCCACTGGCCCCTGGAAATGCATCTATAACTCCCACCAACATTAAGGAACAGAACAGACCAGCACTGCGTACACATTTCATACTAAATGGGACGCTGAAAGCCAGCCAAAGATTCTCCTGGATAAATGCAGTCTGCCGCTACACAAAAGTCACTCTGGCTAGCCCCGAGTTTGGAAACTCTGCTCTTTAAAATTATGATTTCAAGATGATCCTTTGAGTTCAGACAAAGTAACAGACTCATTTACATCTAAATTGCTTTCATAACTTCGTTAAAAGGAAGCTGTTAAGCAACATAGGACCTGGATTTGGCTTGCCTTAAATAATAATAAAAATAATGGTACTTGTACCTCTGAGAATCTTGGTCCACTTCACAGATGCTAATGGATTAGGCATCCCAACCCTCCTGGGAATATTATCCCCATTTGCAGAGGAGGAAGTGAAGTGATTTGCCTACACTCACACAGGATATCCAGAGCAGAGCCAGATCTCTCAGCTCCTAGATACATGCCTCAACCACAGGACTATACATCCAACATCAACCAGCTCCAAAATATATTTTAAAAATCTTGAAAAATCCCACTTTGTTGGGAAGAAATTAAGACAACAAACAGCTTCTGTGAGGTTTGGGCCAGTTTTAGCCATTGCTGTTTGATCAAAGGCAGTCAGTTGTTAAAAGTTCTTGTCCCAGCCATGTTAAGACCAATGTATTGTGTACAACCAGAGATGAAGAAATGGCCATGTTAGCTTGTGAGTGGAAAAGGGTGGGGGGAGAAATTTGCACCCACATAATTAGAAGTGACAGATTCACATAAATACTGTCTTAAAAAGCACTAGAGAATCTGCTTTAGAGAACAATCCAGGATTGGCAGGGGAAGGATTCAAGCATGGGGTAGCCTGCAGCCCATCCGTAATGCACCCACCAACGGCCTGCTCTCAGTACAAGGATGCAACCTGCGGAGACAAAAGCTCTCAGCACGCATGCTTCATCTTGGTCTAAGGGAGGCCGCTGGGACCAAGAGGGAGTTGCATGTTGGAAGCAGAGCCTGAAGCTTATACTACAATACAACTGGTGGGACCCGGTTACAGCCTGCTCGTACCCCAATTGTTAAAGCAAGGTTCAAGGCCTTAGCACATGGCTACGGTCCCAAGTGCACTGAGAAAATGCAGCAGGTTGTTGAACACAGAGTCTGGTAAGATGGAACTGTGCTAAGGACAACTGTGTTGTAAGCGGGTCCCCAGCAGGGTTTGTTTTGTAGCGCAGGTAGGGCTTTCATCCAGGACTCTGCTGGTGTCTACTCTCTGTTGATGGGGAGGGTGGATACGATCTCCATATTAAACAATTTAGAGCAGCCCTCTGGTTCCTGGAGCGTGGCCCCTCTGAACACACAGGTCCTTTCCCACTTCTAGGATTCGAAGGAATTCTGTACAATAGCAAGGAAAAAGTACTTGACAGTATCCCTTGAAAGATAAACATTCTGTAAACAGGAGATCTCCTCCTCTGCCCCAGTAGTCTCTCTTCCTCCTGCTTGTACAAAAGCAGAGGTCACAACCTTCTCTGGGGCTCATGCATACATTCATATGCTAGGACAGGATGTGCAAGAAGAAAGTTGCCTCTGTTTGCAGTGATACCAGAGCTAATCAGACCGAGCTCAACGCTCAGACTTTTCCTAATTCGAGTGGCGGGGAGGGGGTTTGTTTTTGTTTATTTGACTAAACTTGAGAGTTCATCTTTAAATGAAGCATACGAGCTTCTGGCCTCGTTAACACCATTCCATTTCTGAAAAGGCAATACAGCCCCTGGAGGAACAGTTCTGCAGTCGGTAAACGTCTGGCTAACAAAAAGGATTCCAGAGTCCCGTAGAGAACATTTAATCCATGTGCTTGCACCTGGCAGAGTGCATATGTAAATATAGGCGTACAAGGTATCGACACCCTGGGTGAAGACTGCAGGGATATTTGTAGCCAACTAGAACAGGGAAAGAATTCTTATCACTACTTTTCATAGTTAAATATTTCTCACTTGCACTCAAACATACACAGGCTGTTCCCAGAGAGTTCAGCCCAGGAAAGAATGGGGAAGAAAGGGCTCAGCACTGTCCCGTTCTGTCTGGGTTGGTGTTGTGTAACTCCTCTTCTGTTTGCAGTGGCTGTGCAGCAATCTCCTTTATTTGAAGGCACAGTTCTTACTGCATTAGTTATCCTGTGAGTCACTAAGCAACGTACAGTCTCTTGGCTCTCCCTGATGTCAGGAGGGTGTAATTCAGCTCTAATGCAGAGGGTTGTCGAACACAGCGTCTGGTAAGATGGAGACTTTCAGTTTCTTTTCAGGCCAGCTGTACTCTTTTGGAAGTTTAAACTACGAGGCAATAAAGGGAGTCAGTTAATGTATTTCCCTGCAGCCTAACCCACATTAACCCAAAGCTATTCTGAAAGCAGGCAGTCCTCCATTTAAGAGCTAAGGTTTTCTTTTTGTTTTTTTTTTTATTTTAAAGCAAAAGGCCGCTAAGAAAACGCTCCCTCCTCCCCCATCAGTATATTTTGGACAGCAGTGGACATTAGATAACGAAATTTGTGTCTCTGTTGCCAAAGTAAAGTTACGAGATTCCAGCCCAAGTGTTGTTCATTTCATTCGGTGAATTCTGCCAGGGTTACTGTTCCCACCACCATTTTCCCTCCCCTCCCGCATCTCAGTGAAAGTCTGCATCTTGCAAGAGTATCTCTCTTTCCCCTTCACTGTGTTTTCTCCAACTACCCCCAGGGCCCATGAGCCTCCTTTGTTTGCTTTAAAGCAAGAATCAGACAGTGGCTTTAAGATTCTCTGTGTCATGTGATATACATGAGGCTGTATGCTTCTGAATGTAGCAGGCAGAAAGTGGCACAATGATTCACATGGGCAGCAGCTAGTCATGCTGTCCTGGTGGAGGAGAGCCAGTGTTTCTGAATACTGTCTTTTGGACACTTATTTTATGGCCAAAAAAACCCTCTGGAACAAACCCCTTAACTTTGCAGTGCATGTACCATGACTTATGTCCACACACACAGCTGCCCTGACTATTAAGTGTTGGTTGCAATACCCAGTATAGGAACTTGAGCTCAAGTCGGATTTTACACACCATTGCTTTCAATGGCTACTTCATGTGGAGGGGAAGACACAAATATTACAGCTGCTCTGGTTCATCAAGTCCTAGCTCCACCCCACAGCACAGACCCTCCTGTTGGACAGTAACCCCAAAACTCCTGCTCCCAGAACCAGCATTGGGCACTCTTGGACAGCTGTCTGAGGAGTCCTTACAATGCACTGGTCTGACCATGGCTTTAACATGCATGTGCCAGAATTGCCCGGTCAAAAAGAGTTTTGCTGTGGGATGCACTGAACTGTTGCAAGGAGAAACAAGATGACTGGCCATCTCAGAGAGTCAGTGTCCCTGCATCAGTTTGTTTGAGCAGGAAGCAAATGGAAGGGTGTCTGCACTAAGGGTAAGCCCAGGCAAAGCAGATGTAAAGCCATGCTGTGGGGCAGCAGGGTTTGGGGCGATCATGGAGTTACAGGGTAAGCGTCTCAGAGGAGGAAAAAGATCCCAACTCCATTTCATTTTTGCTTCCCACTGCTGATTTCGCAGAGGAAAGTCCGAGTGGAAAAAGAATGTCAAGAACAGAAAGTTGGGGGGGGGTGGGGGGAAGAAGAGATGCTTCATGTTTTAGGGCTTGTCCAGACTACACATTTGCCCCATTCATAAACATTCAATGAACTGATCTTGAAAGCCGTTTCAGGGAATAGGATTGTCCCAGTCACTCCCAGCCTGTGCAGACAAAGCATGGGAAACTTCTGGAAAATGAATTGTTTTGTTTTTAAAAATTTGCTGCATCCACAGCTTAGCACCAGCTGATAGAAGGATTTTCCCTGATATCTGAACAGGGGCCTCTGCCCGGAGTCCCGCCTTGACTATGGAGGATTGTCTAAACCAGAGATGTTAAATTCAGAACTAGTGCAATGGGTTCCTTTCCCATGCAAGTTCTTGGGCCACGTTCAGTGGTGACACATGTGCCCATGTAAACTATGGTATGTCTACACTGCAGCCAGGGGTGTGAATGGCAGCTCACACAGACTTACCCACAGTAGCCGTACTCCAGCTAGCTCGCTAAAACTAGAAGCAAGGATGCTGTGGAGTGGGTTTCAACGTCAGATGCACAAGCAAATGCTTGTCTATGAAAACACGAGCTGCCATTCTCCCCCCCCCCCCCAGCGTAGACTTGCCTATGTTTGGTACAAGTGTGTTGGAGAGTGGGCATAAGTAGTAAAGGACCCCTAAATTTACCTTTCACCATTCCAATAATTGGATTTTTGCGGCTACATCTGCCCCCTCAGTTCCTAAACTGACATTCAATTTTACTCCTCTAGTGAACAAAAACTGGTACAAGTTACACTACTTTTCCAACCGTTTAAATAAACCTCTGTATAACCTGCACTCTTGTTTTCGGTCACTATCCGATTTAGCCTACAGGCCCCCCTTCCATCTCAGGTGTCTCATGCACATAACAGACAACCATTCTAACATTAATGAAGAGACACAAAGACAGCATGAGTTTTTGACGTGTTCAGCCAGATTTGTGTGGTGTTGCAGTTGGTATTCATTTCACCTTCCACTGCTGGCTCATTACATCATGAAAGAGGGGTTCTTTTCCTAGAACCCAAAATTGAATTTTTATTCTACTTAGCTGGATACCAGCAACAACCAAAGGGAGACTCTGGGGAATGTATAAAGTTGACCCAAAACTCTTTACAAACTAGGATCCTGTAACTTATGAAGTCCTGCAGGATTTTGGGTGATGAAAGATCATAACCTTCTAAAGTATCCCCCACCCCTTTTCTTTTAAACTGGGAAGGTTCCAAAATGGTCACATCAGAGAAGAATACGTCAGAAAACATTTTAAAATGAGTAATGTCAAAGCAATGTGGAAACCAGTGTCTTATCCTTTGTCTGGCACTACAGAATCACCCTACGTACAGCATTTGCTTCCCAATAAAGCTAAGGAACACTAGCCCCGGAAAAAGGGACTCCAAAATGAACACTTCTGTGCTAGCCAGTCACTGGCACAAATGATCTTTGGCTTAGGTTTAAATGGGTAAGAGCTGGCCTGATATTCACAACATTCCTAGCAAGGTGCTTGATCCACTGCTGCACTCATTCACAGGGCATATACAACCAACATTATGTCAGCTCAGGATTGAACAATTAGAGCACTGAGGTTTTCCTGGGAGGTGAAGCAGGGAGGGACAGAGGGACAGGAGGGCTACTTTACAAGCCTAGGAAAGTTTCTTTAAAATTCACAGGGAGTTGTAAAAAATGGGATTAAAAATATTACATGTCATTGCTGCCACTGCTCTTTGAAATGAGGCAGGATATTTATGTGGTGTGCAGGGGAGAGCTGGTGTTAAATGCTCCTGACGACTGGGTCACACGATGGTGAAAGTCCGTCACCATGATGCGTCCCCTGCTGCTGTGGCTCAGCATTACCAGGCTGGCCCTGTGTGTCTGTGTGCCACACATGAGCTTAACAGAGGTTGGGAGGAAAGGAAACTAACTCGGGTATTAAATAGCCTCTCCCTCCCCACCCAAAAGAGGTTCTGAAGTGAAGTGGCAGCAAATTTGCTGGGTGTTCCGCATTGCTCTGCAGGTCCCAGCACGAAGTGTGGCTAGCACCGTGGCTGCACAGAGAACGTACAAAGGGGTCATTCAGCCATGCTGCTGCGGAGGGCACAAGCTGCACCCCAGTGCACTGGCCAGGGCTGCTGCACAGCTCCGCTCTGCTGGGGCTTTGGCTGGGGGATGGCAGCACTCAAATTGTTGTCCGGACCCCCGCCAGTGGAGGCTGCCTAGGGAAGTGTGCTGAATCAGTGCATTTCGCAGCAGCACTGACTATGGCCTCTTCGCTAGCCAACACCCTCCACTTTTGGGGCTGTGTTGGATGAGCTGCAGCTCCCCGATTGCCTCTGCAGTCTCTTCACTTCCAGGTGGCCTGGTTTATGCCAGCAAGCTCAAAGGGTGGCTGAGCCCTGAAGCTGTGGGAAGGGCTGGAAGCTGCCAAACTCAAAAACTAACAAAACAAGCAAACTGTGCCGCTTTTCTCTCGGCCAGTAGATGCCAGATATAGGAGCAACGCAGCCTTACTTCCTCTGGAGAAGTCAGATCTTCTAAGTCTTCCAGCATTCTTTCTACGAACTCTTCAGTCAACAGGATCTGCAAGGGGGAGACACTAGTTTACTCTTTTACACTCCAAGCTTTATGTAATTGCCAAGCAACAGATTCCTTTCTTCTGCACAGAGGGGAGACTGTACATACTTTTCTTTGGCGACACAAAGGTTTGAGGCCTCTAGCTCCTGGCTTTACTCCCCCCCACAACCCCAACCACTGCAAAAAATGCTAAGATTACAAGGCAATCTTTTGCTACCATCAATTATCTTCCTACGTCTAAAATTAGAGGCTCAGCTTCAGAGAGGAAGGAGGGAAGGGAGGCAGGGGAGGGCAGAAAGGGGCCAAGTGAACAATTGCAAAGGAAGGCAGTGGAAAACAGAGACACTTTCATCTGGCACACTGAAGTTAAGTCTCTAGTATAATTGGGCTACAGTTGGTGCACGGGGACAGGGCAGGACAGCCTGGAACCTGCACAGAGTCTGCATTTTGGGCACCTCGAGGACTCTGATCTGGAGACCTGGCTTGTTAAATGGTGTATGATTTAGAAAAAGCCATAGATTCAGCAGGGGAGGCATTCAGAGAGGTGCCCAAGCCAGGAGCAGGAGGTTCTGGGATATGCAGCATGGCTCTCAGACTCGGCTCTGAAAACCAGTCACTGGTCCTTCCCAAATGCGCAACTCCCCCAACTCCCAGTCAGAATGATTTCCCCTCCCCCCAGCCTTGCTAGTCGGCATGAGAGTTTAGGGGTGAGGTAGAAGGGCAAAGACTCAGACTTTTTCCAGGGTAGGATTAGCAAACATGAAATTCCTTGGACTATAACTTCTGACTACACCCCCCTCAAAAAAAAGAGGGCCAGACCCCCAGCAGGTGTAACTCAACATAGCTCCACTGAAGTCAGATATGCCCACTGACATCAGCTGTATTAAGGGCAGAACCAGTCCTTCACAGGATCCTCCCTCGCCCTTCTCTTAAAAAGAAACATGCCATATCAGAAGGTGCCTGCACACACAACTTCTCTTCGGTGTGGTTTTTAGAGGGCCAGAGATAAATACAAGCCCTGCTGAGGAGGGGTAGGATGCTGGAGACAAGCAGAGGAAGAGTCAAAGACAAGGAAACCACCACCACACATGGGTCTGGTGAGGGGCGCTGGGCGTGGTATTGCAGGGTTTGGGTAGACAGCAGGCTATTAACTTGGCAAATTGCAGCTCACAGCTCTGTTCTTTCTCTGCTTCTCCTTGTGTTCCCTTTTCCTCCCTTCACTCCACCCTTTCCTTTTACAGTCTGTCTCCAGCACCTCTCCATCCTACATTGCTTGGCATTCCTGCTTCTTTGCTCTGCCTGCATTGCATTCTCTCTCCTCCTCACTCATCCTCTCTAAATCCACTCATGGGTCCCCCACTTCCTCCCCTCTGGCCCCTCAGCTCTGCATTCCCATTGCTCAGGCAACTCTCCCCAGCTCCCAGTGCTGAAAGGGAGCGAGGCCAACCCCAGTTCCACCCCTTTTCTGCTCCCCTCCAGCTCCAAACTGGAGCTTATCTGAGTGCTGCTTGTTGACAGCCTTCCTTGCAGCACGGAGCTCGCAGAGGGAAGCACTGAACAGCACTGATGCTGCAGATTCCCTAGTAAGTTCTGATCTATTCACTAGGAACCCATGGCCCACAATCTGAGAACCCCTGAATTGGCTAGATGGACAAAAAAAAAAGGCACTGGCCACTCCAGCTACTATCATACATGGCAGTGGCACTGTACACAAAAGAAGATCCTGTCTCTGCCCCCAAAGAGCTTTCAGTCTAACTTAGAGTTTAGACTCAGCACCCAGTTTGTGGTGTGGCATGGAGCCACCTCTGAAGCCCAGCAGGATCTGCCAGTGGAGTCAGCCTGTAGGTGTCAGCGGCATCACATCACAGACCACACGCTCCATGAGGCTTTTTGGCTCCATCAGATGATTCCGGGTTTATTATCGTGTAGGCTGGGCCTTAGACTGTCATCTCTTTGGCTGGCACACTAAATCCAAACATCTATGAGCACTACAGCAGGGCTGGTTTATACTACAGTGGGCAAGTTCTTTGGCGGAGATGGTAGCCCTGGTGCATGCTAAACTGGAAATACCTGTTGGTCAATGAAAGGTTTGAAGCACCTAAAGGGTTGCTTACTCACAAATACAACCAAAGCCATCCATGCTCAGAAACAGAACAGTCACCTGCATGGTTAACTCAGAAGATGGTGCAGCAGGCAAGGATTGTCTAGGGAGGGCTCTGGGACTCTGTATGTAGCAGATCAGCTTCTGTGGAGGTGTAGCCTGGCAGTGAGTGACAGGGCAGTGCGTGGAGAGTGGAGGACAGAGGATATGGCAGACATAGCAAACTACACAGCAGCAAATAAGAGGAAGGAACCAGCACCAAAAGCAATCAGATGAGTGGGCAAGGAGGAAATACATATTCAGCAGTGACACAGATGAGCAAAAACGAGCCTCAAAAAAAAGGGGGGGGCTATAGGGCAGTGGGGATGGCAAGAATGATAAAAATCAGATGTGGCAATAGGAATAAAATCCATGGTTAATAGGGAAGGAGCCCAGGGGACATATCTAGGGTGTCAGAGGAGAGAGGGGAAGGAAAAATACATGCACAAATGAACCAATCTCATTGCAGGCCAGAGAAGAACAAGGCAGGGAATGAAAAAATTCAATGGGTGTGAGCAGGGAAGGATGTGTACAGAATAAAGGACAGAAGGTGCAGCCCCTAGGGTAAACCACCATGGTTTGGATCCTGGAACAAACGTATGTGGAGTATCTAGACTAGCATTTGCAATTGTGTTCGTTAACTTCAGTTAGCCAGCAATCAACTAACTCCACTTGAAACAAGAGCACAAAGCCTCTTAGCCAGCACAGTTCTGGTCCTGGGTGAACAGGGCCTTCTTTCCTCTGAAAGGAGCTTTGGAAGTCCGGAACAGCCAAATGTATAGTGTGTTCTTGTGTCTCAGGAATGCCTGTAAGCCATCTTTTAAAAAATGGTTTGCTAGACCAGGCAGCTGGGGAAAATCTTCACCATCATAGTCTCTGGAGGGTGCTGGGGATAGGTATCCATTACCATAGCATTTGGGCACATCTAACTGCTGAAAAGATTTAGAGGCTAAAAACATAGCTACACTGGACACACGCTGAAACCAGGTTCCTCCCAGTAGAATTAGCCCAACCAAAATGTAATAAAGGCATCAAAGCAGGAATGCACAGACCACGCAGATCCTATCCATGTGATCAGCAAGTAGATCTTCATACAGAGGAGAGCTCCTTTTATTCTGATACTTACAAAGAGCCTGAATATCAATAAAAATCAATACCTACTGCCCCCCCCACACTACTTCCTAGGTTTTTAGTCCTCTTAGCATGCCCATGCCTGCAGAGTACACCACCACATGAACACACACACATTAGATGTGCATGGTATTAAAGGTGACATTCCAGCAAATAAACAGGACAGACCATCGTAGCTCTAGGCATCTAATTTAATTTCCTTTGGGATGTAAACCTTAGAAGCTCACACTGAACAAATAGGCCCTGTTCTTTGTGTATTCAGACCTGAACCCAGAGTCTTCCTTTGAGAACAGTTACCAGATCTTATCAACAGGATACTGCAGGGAGATCATAAACGATGGAGCAGCTTATTTGCTCTCTGAAGAATAACACAGACTCTCTGTTGTGATGCAGCTATGAGAAAGTCTGTGCAATCTGGAGGCCAAATTAAATGGCTTTCTGCATATTCAAAGCTGGATGTGCCTCTACTCAGAGCAGACCTTTCCTACTGTGAAATCTTTTAGCCACGACTGGCAAAGAAAACAAGTTAGTGTTCCCTCTGATGTCAGACAAGCGCCATAGATTTATAACATAGTATTTTCATAGTTCAGCAACTGCGCACAAACATTCCGCCCTACGGACCTGCTGCCACCAGTTTCACACACTGGAGCGTCATTCCGCCTTTGTAATGGCTACTTGCAATATTCACAAGCAACAGCTGAAGAATCCAGCCAGTGTTTCCAAAACATTTCCCTCAACACCACACAACCAGGGACATGCCAGGAGCTTTCTGGGTCAGATCCCGAGTTCCCGCCCACAACTCACAGCTATGAGGATCAGGCTCCAATTTATATATATGCTGTGGCTCTGCAAATCCCTTGCTACATTGTTACACATATTGCTTGCAAAAACATAGAAGAGAAAGTCCACAATTTTATCATTAAACTAGGGTGTCAAAAGTGCAACTGAAGGGCCAAAGTTTGGCAACCCCTACTGAAACTTGTGTGTGGCGAGCCATGTTAAAAATGCTATATTATGTAATGATTAAAATCTCTATGGTTATGTAATACACTGGCTTTGTGTGCGATGTCTCCCTCTAGAGGTTAGCCTCAGCAACGATAATATTCTGCTGCTTACTAAACTAATGAATTACTTCCATAGCTCAGGTGGGAGTGGGTTTGTACTTTTTATACTGAATGTCCAAGGTTCGATCCCCACTGATGACTGAGGCACCTACACTGTTAGCATGATTTTTTGTACTTAACCAGCAATGGTATGGCATGAACTGTATATCACGTGTGTTACTTAGTGCCCAAGATCAAAATTCAGTCTATTAACCACATCTGACAAGTTGTAGATCAACCTCCATACTATGATGACTGGCACCCAAAAAATATTTAAGACAAAATCATAGCCTTAGATTAAAGTCTACAGGTGCAACTGCATGACTAATGCACCATCTCTCACTTCTGGTGTTCAAATCCATTGCAAGGGCTTGAAATTCTTAACTTGAAACAGGTTGGCTCTGACCCCAGGCTACAGTAGTACATTTCATACAGCTGTTTATAGTCTGCCACAGTTGGTAAATCTCTGATCAGGAAAGAGCCCCCCAAATTCAGCTGGCAAGCAGACCACAGCACCTTTCATCTTCAGAATGCCTGGCTTGTAAAATGTTGTAATATACCCCAAAGTAAGTTATATAACAAGCCCCTAAGAAATCCTCCATCCATAAAGCTGCTGCTTCTAGACTGGATGAGCCAGCAGCTCCAAAGTTTGTGGCCTACTTCCTTTCATCAACAACATGGCTAATTTCCTGCAACTCTTGGGAGCAGACAGCACTGAAAGTGTTCCTGCTGAATTCCTGCCATTAATACTGTATAGCAGAAGAAGGAATTCCTTTAATTCAAAATGCAACTAATCAAACTCCTTGTAAATAGTGCTGTGTGCCATGAGCAGACCCCCCTGCTCTCTCATCTCCCCTCCCCCTTTCATTGTGCTGTCTCTCATTTAGATTGCAAGCAGCTCAGGACAGAAACCTTGTCTACTTATTTTCTGTAATGCAACAGCACTATATGAAAAAGGACACGAGTTCTAAACAGACACCATGCTGTATGATTTCATGATAGTTTTCACCAGAGTGTCACTCACATTAATACTGTGAACAAACAAGGGGGTTTTCTCTGGGGCGTGGAATCCCATTGCTATACTCCAAGGAAACTAATGGACCTTCCCTGTAAAGGAAAAGATATTTACACATGCCCCAGGCACCATACTGCTGCATTCAGGGATATTACAATTCTGCTAGAAGAAGTACATGATGATTTGAAATGCTTTCTACCAGGAGGGTCACTGTGCACTAAGGAGCTGCCAGGACTCCCCAACTCTGTTTCATCAGCTTTAAAACTCCACCTGGACTTGCCCTGGGGAAGGGTACTCTTTGGAGCCTGTCAACATTGTTCTATCGATCTTCTGGATAGGATCACTGCTGTGTGACTATGTACAGCTTGGCTCAGTGATGACAAGGGTCTGAAGGGAGATAAGATAACAGTCCATGCATTTTAAGGGGGCAAGTGGTAAGGAGGGAAAGGACTTCTCTAGGGTGTTACCAGTGGCTGGGAGAAAAGCTAGGGAGTAAAGAGCTGAAATTAATGGATAATTTAGACTGATTAGCAGGAAAAGCTTCCTGACAGTAAGGTGCATTAGGCTGAGGGATGGTCAATTTCTCTAAGAAGAGGTAGAAACATTTGAGTCATCCAAAATGAGACTGGATGAAGCACTAGAAAACATACCGCAGGAACAATCCTCCATTGGCTTCTGGGGGAGGATCTAGATGACCCAATAGGTTCTTCTATCTTTAATGTATGATCTTAATAGGGTCTCATTAAATAACAGGAGGTGATAATACAATATGCTTCATGGTTTGCTTGTACAATTTTATCACGTTTATAGTACTAGCATGATGGATGCCCTAGACACAGTACTATACATATGTTATATTACAGATACAGCTGGTAGCTGTGCCTAGAGTTAACGTTTCCTAATACTTATAAAAAGTCCTGTTTTCACCTGTTTATAAACTTTGCCACTCTAACCATTCAGACTGAAATTTCCAATGTCGGTATCTGTGCCTCACTGGAAAGGTTCTAGCAAGAACGATGCAGTCATTTCAGAGAACAAGTTTAGGAAAAATACTTTTTGACAATGTTAAAAAATTCTTACCCTTGTTATGTTGAGAAGCCCTAGTGACTCCATGCTTTGGAGGAAGGACTTTAGAAATTTAGCAGGTGGTCCCACTGGGGTCAAGGATGTGCCTTTGCTGACCTCATGAAGATCTACCCAAATTTGGTAGAGTTATAAGCCTCTGAAAATTGCCATTTGTATGTTTCAAAGAAGCTTATTAGACGCTAGTAACAAAATTCTCTGAAGATTTCATCTTCACTGAGCATGCTCCAGCCCCACAGAGCATGCTCCAGCTCAAGGATACAGGGGCTGAGCAGTACTTTTCTTGCAATTATACCTCCCTGCTGCAGGGGCCATAGTGGCACCAGAGCTGCCCACACAATATTAATTCGGATCTCTTTTGTGTACACATTATGATACAGTCTTCAATTACAGTGGAACCTCAGAGTTATGAGCTTACCGGTCAACCATAAATTGTATTTGGAACCAGAAATATGCAATCAGGCAGGAGTGCGCGCGCGCGCGCGCACACACACACACACACACACACACACACACACACACACACACACACACACAGAGTACAGTACTGTATTTAATGTAAACTAACAACAAAATAAGGGGAAAGTTTAAAAAAACATGTGACAAGGAAAGGAAACTGTTTCTGTGCTTATTCCATTTAAATTAAGATGATTAAAAGCAGCATTTTTCTTCTGCACCGTAAAGTTTCAAAGCTGTATTAAATAAATGCTATATAGGTCCTACAGAAAACAGCTGCATTCACTACACAGCCCTACTTCATTCCCAGAGCCTGGTCCACACGGTGCAGTGAGTGAGACAGGTCCAGTGGAGAAAACCTGATCATGTAATTAGAGATTGTATCATAATTCGCATGCATAAGGTAGTCAAACTATGGTTGTACAGGCAGTCTTACTTCAGGCATTTCCTAACTTCGGAGTGCTTGACTGTGCAACCTAATGGACATTTTTACCATAGTATTTTTCTTAAATGTACTACACAGATTGGCTTGTATATTTAACAGGTACTGCAGCAAACGCTTATGGGTAACATTTACATTGTGCACGATCAAAGGCTCCCTTCTTAGAACAATGACTGCCCAGAGCAGCAGGGGCAGAAATCATCACCATCACTCACCATCTCTCTAGAGAGAGTAAGTGCTCCAAATAAGCAAGATAGGGGTCAGGAGCAGTGTGCCTTGTGTTAGGCAGGTAGGGAATGCCACGTTAAAGCTGAAATGTTTTGCATAAGCAAGTCCTGACTCCCAGCGTTTGAGAGCTAAGGATAGTAATTCCCAACGGCTGATGCAGGCATGTCGACAAGCTTTGACACAAGCTACCCTAGGATAACATTAATATGTATTAAAGGTTTGGGCAAACTTTATTGGGACAGATTAATTTCAACAGCAAATTTTCACACATACTCTCTAAACGGACTCAAGTAAAGAGGGGGGGAGCATACATCACTCTCACTCACCTTGAGCAGGTTTAAAGATAGACAAGCGAGATTTCCAATGAGAGGTTCAGCACATCCAGACAATTTGTCCCAAGAACCGTTAATACATATTAATACCATCCCAAATTAATTGTGTTGAAGCTGTTGGGAATACCAGCCTTAACTCTCTAACCCTGAGAGTCAGGATGGGCACCTCTTCCTTATCTTTTCTTTGCGCACCTGGAGCATCGACTCTCCCCATAGCGGGGAGAGAGGTTTTGCTCAGCATTATGGTCAGGCTGCTGTTGCTGTTGCCTTGGGACAGCCAGTGTTCTGGGGAAGGGCCAAAAAGCCTTGTGCAAGTCTTTGTCATGTGCAATGTTAGAGACTGGCACAGTAGCTAACACATAGCCAAAATGTATAGCATTAACAAGTAGGATTTCAGGAATACGTCAGTACCTTTATGAATCAAAATAATTTTTGTATTCAATAATACAAGAGCATGGAAAAAGCTAAGAAATAACCCAGGCTGACATGATAGACCTTTACTAGAATTTAGCTTTTATAAATAATTAAACATTACTTGCAGGAAAAATATGCCAAGTACTTGGGAAAGGTTCCATTTTGACGGCTTCGGGAGAATGAAATAACCTAATCATCCCCAGAGCGTGGACAGCAGCATGGCAAGCTTCCACATGTACTCCTCCACTAATATGCCTTAAACTTGAGCTGGAAAAACTACTTATAGGAGTGGGGTGTTCTGTCTCCATGGTCCATAGTCAGTCCTTGATCCGTTTGCCGAGACTGCCCAAAATGATACCAAATAGTGCCAGCTGTGGTGGTGTTTTGGTGGTAAGAAACACCTGTCTATTAGGACTCATACCCAGGGCTTCTCAGACCCTCATAAACTGTTCCTTCCCCAAGGTATGGAAAAAGTCTACATCAGGAGAGGCTTGCCGTTTCCCTTCCTCTATGCAACCCCCCGGTTTATACTCCTTCACAACAAGCAGTCACACCACAGTGATCTGCTTTCAGCCACGGACCGACTCCCTCTGGAGCCCATCAATGCTTTTGTGTGGCTGAGGTCTTGGCAGAGTGATGCGAGGATTCCTCTCCAGGCTTTACTTTGATAGCACCAGTGCTCTCAGGCCCTGCGACTCCAAAAGCTAAGAGGAGAAACCAGACCTGAGAATTGCCACTATGTCTCTTGCGTACCACAACTTCTCTCGCCCCTCAGGCTGAAGCCAATGGACTTGTCTTTAGGACCTCACATCTTCCCTCCCAATCCCTCAGCTGCTGCTCATTGAAAAAGGGATCCTTACATTAAATCAAGAGTCTCAGGCACCCCACCAGCTCTACACAATGTTGGCATGCCTGTCAGTGTTCCCTGCTGGGCCCTGCCTATCTGCAGTCTGACCTCCTTACCTCTGCTGGCACTAACCTAAGGGACGGGGCAGTGGCCAGCAGCAAGGGGAGCAGGTCAAAGCAGAAGTGAAGACCAAAGAAGTTCCCCAGTGCAGGAAGCAAGGTGGGGACTGCTCTTGCAAGGAGCCCCACCCTACCTCCCACCAACCAGAAACCTTCCTTCCTTCCCAGCAACCCCATGTGACCCCAGTAACAGACCTTTGGGAATTAGCTCGTTCCATAAGGGTTAATATTAGTTATATGCTTGAATGATGGCATAATTATTGCCGTTCTCCACCCTTTAGAGGCTACCTGGCAGTTCTACACATGAATACATTTCAGGACGTGGTGTAAACTAAAACAAATACTGTTATGTTTGGAGTTAACACAGTCACAAGATCCTGTGTGTCATGTGTTGGTGAGCACAAGCACCAAACAGTGAATGACCCACCCCTTAAACCGACCATTCCCTGTTAATCATTGTAAGAGTGCTGCACTACCCAATCAGTTCCTTTAGGAGTTACAGATTTGCATGTATGGTTTTCTGCAGATTTGTGAACATATACACTGTGATGCCTTGAATACTAGACATAGCCAGCCTAATTATGATACTGGAACAGTAGGATCCTAAATAGTGTTCAACCAGAAGTGCACCTTGGAGGGACAGTGAACAATAAACAGAAAGAGTGAGTGCACCAGGTGTCTAATTCTTTAGAAATGGAGCTTTCCTCCCAAAGCTATTTTATTTTTGCTTGGCCATAAACAAAACTAGGAAATGGCTATGACATCCCACCACTGGTGGTCTTAAGATAACCAGGGTTGACCCTTGTTAATATGTGGATAGGGAAACTCCAAGGGAAGTCTAGGGTGCTGGTGCAGGAAGTTGTGCAGTGATTTGAGGTGGTGAGGGTGCTATAGGATGATGTGCTGCAGTTAGTGCCCTATTTTGGGGACAATGTAAGACAGAGTTCCTGAACACTTCTGATGATTAAAGAGCCCATAACTTTTCCAAAAGATTAAGCTGTTAACCCTGATGGCCCTGGCTAACTACTAGTTTAGGTAACTCTATTCTGCCTCCCTGAATTCCCCTATTATCTTTTACCCCTAAGGTATTTGCACTGTAGTGGCAGGAGGAAGGAACCAAAATATGTAGAATTTGTAAAGTGATCTGGGGCTCAGCGATGAAAATTGCTGTATGCATTTAAGATATTAGAAATTGCCAATCAATGTTTTAGATTTCCAATTCCATTCACCTAACTAGGAATAGTTCTACATTTTTAATCATTTCTGGAGCTACTGAGAGTATCATATAATAATCAGGTGTTTATCGTCAGAGAAGCTGCAGCAGGATGTATAGCTTTGTTGTAAGATTTGTAGGCCAGAGAAACCTGTACACAGGGATTGTTTTTTGAAGGAACTGAAAAGGAAGGAGGTAAAAAGAGGAAGAAGAAGAAACAGGAGGAGAGGCTCTTACTTGTAACCAAGGCCCATGTGCTGCATAAGGATGCTCCTCTGTAGCAAAGGCTCCTTCTACTCCTGTCGATACAAACGTGATTGCTGTATCCCCTGTAATACTTTTATATGTAAAGTGCCGTCCATGTAACAGCCTGCCCCTGGAGAATAGAATACACATACATAAATGGAGAGGTCATAAGCAGATCAGTACAGACCCACCACAGGATATACACTGGAGCATCTGTGATCAGTCTTAGGAATACATCACACCCTAGTAACCACGAATTCTCAGTGAATGTACGAATGACTTTCACAGCCTTGTCCCTTAAGTGCGGGTCACAAGTCTCTTCTGGAACTCTGGAAGAGCATATGTGCTCTCACACCCTCAGTCCCAAGGCTCCACTTCTGCATTACAATGCTTCTATCCGAGGAAGACTGAATGGGACTTTACTAGCATCCCATTCGCACCAGTCCCCAGTCACCGCCACTGATGCATAAGGCACAGAACTCCCAACTCCATCAGCTCAGAGAACACCAGCAGGACTGAGTACAGAATTCACATCTCTTCTGTGGTGGCACAAAGCAGTTCCACTAGGATAATGAGCTGGCCCTAACTTCTGCAAATTAATAGCTCATGTTATATATTAATCTGTTAGCTAGTAATTTATTAAATTTAGTCTGTGCCAGTGGACTCTCTTTAACTAAAATGTTTAGGAGAAGAAAAACATGTTTGTTCATCTATAATAAATAATACTTTATTGTGATGGTGCTTTCCATGTAGGCATCTCAAGCCACACCAAAGGCACTGAAGTTCACAGCACGAGTGAGATGTGAATATGTTATCCCCATTTTACAGCTGGAGCTAATTAAGGCACAGAGAAGTTAAGTGGCTTCCCATGTGACCTGGTGTAAACAACTATGGATAGAATTCATATTCTATTCCCAGCCTAGTGCATTAGCCCCATGTCTATCTTTCCTAGACATCCAGAAAAAATAATTTGAATTAACTAAAGGTGTGAATTTGAAGTGGATTAGTTAAATCGTATTAAATCCCTATGTGAGTGCTATTAATTAGAATTAAAGTGGCCTTAATTCTGAATGAGGGTGTTCACACAGGTGTTTAATGAGGTTTAACTAACCCTCAGCAAATTCACACTTTTTGTCATTTGGATTAATCTTCCTGGATGTACCCATGTAGACAAGCCCTTAATTTATGATGCTGCACAATTCAAAACATAAATATCTAGTGATATCAGCCTGACCAGTACATCTGAGAGAAAAAAGTTTAGAGGCAAGTTACTGCATCCTTTATTGAATTTTTAATTTTAAAGTAGTCAACAAAAATTATAATTGTAAACTCAATAAGAATTAGTGGATGCATTACATCCATCCGATGAAGTGAGCTGTAGCTCACGAAAGCTTATGCTCTAATAAATTTGTTAGTCTCTAAGGTGCCACAAGTACTCCTTTTCTTTTTGCGAATTTCTGACAAAAACATTTAAACAAAAAAATCACCAGCTGAATTTTCTGGAGATTTAGACAGGTCATTAACCAGTCAAAGCCCTGATCCCCTCCTTAGGTGCAACTTCTCAAAATACAACGCTTACAGTATATGTGCAGTGCAACATGTGCACTTAGGTGTACAAGTGACAGAATTTGCATATACAAAACTGTGTGCATAAATGATAGCAAATGTTTGCATAGAACTGCACAAGTTAAAGTTGATGTCTTAAGGGATTTCTGTGACAGGACTGTAGGAGCCATCCCTTGGTTTGATAAGATACTTTAGCAGCATTAGTCTGATCAAAAAAACTCTGCCGATCAACCCGCAACATAAAACATGGGAAACAAAAAGAGTAAATAATTTCGGCATGATGAACTTATGTGCACAGTAGAAAGACAAGGTGGATGAAGTAATACTTTCATTGAACCAACTTCTGTTGGTGAAAGAGATAAGCTTTTGAGCTACACAGAGCTCTTCCTCAGGTCTGTGGATGGTGTCATCTGTTTCTAATGTTTTTGGCAAAGCGTTTCAGCTATGGTCTTTTTAAAATCTATACAGGATCATCTGTATGAAGAAACAAGGCCATAAGGCAGAATTGTAGCCATTAAAGCAGAGCTCAAAGAAACCAGCTCCTCTCACCTTAGACAAAGTGGAATCAGTGCTCCAGACTCCTGGTTGAATTTCAGGTGCACGCTCTCAAGCTGTCTTGTGCGGATTAGCTCATGAGGAATGATAGCTGCTGAGCTCTCACTCTCTAAACTATCCTTACGGCTTCTAAGAGAAAAAACAGAGTGTACCTATTTAGAACCCGAGACTCACATTCCAACGATTGTCAGCCTTTTGAAAAGGCAGCAGAAAAATTCAATGATTATTTAGATCAGTTCCGTGAAAGCTGTCTAACGGAAGGACACAACAGTTTGTCAGAAGGACATAGCTAATTTGCAAGCCACCCGTGTCTCCATTTTACAGCTGTGGCCCACAGACTACAGATCCTAGCATGCAATGCTTCATCTTGATCCAGTGAACTTAAAAGTTCTGGAAATAAAGTTTAATAAAGAATGGGAGTAAAATTATACCGTGAAGCCAGAAGCATGACAAAATGTTCTGTAAGGTACAATGCTGCATGGCCAGAGGCAAGGTCTGTGGGACCTAGCAGGTCACCCACACCCCATTTCTAGTATTCTTTAAGAAACGGGGCTGTCTGGAAAGCTCTGTGCTGTCCTGACTCACTGCTATAGAAGCTTAGCATTAGAGACCTATAGTAAAGAGACATAATCTGAATCAACCTCACCCTTTTCCTTCATCAGACCAATCAAAGGCTTTAGATGTTGCATAACCAGTTCTTAAACACTCTAACTTCTGCTAGTATTAAGTACAATATTCCAAGTACAAAAGCCACACACAATTCACAGACTATTTGTAGATTGTTTTCCCTTTGAAGCAGAGCTGCTTTAAAACAATGCAGTCTTTATACTATATTTTACAAGGGCAGTACATTACACATGGTAATGTTGTTTAACTTAGAGGGTACATTCTGCAATTATGAACCTCACAAGACAAAATCTTCAATATAATCAGGTAGATATCTCAAAACACCAGATCATGAACTAAAATACTTTATATGTTCAAAGAGTAGCATTATAATTCTTTGTGTGTTTGTGAGAACACAGGAAAAGATGATGCTTGACCCAACGATCTTACATGCAATAAGAAAACTCCACTCCCAAAAACACATCAAACAAAAAGCACTGATTGATCAGAAGGACTGGGATCAAGGACAGAAAGGAGGGAGACAGCGAAGAAGCCAACTGGCTGGAAAGTGAGGGACATATAGAGTGCCATCAACTTACATGATGTGAGAAGAGACAGGGTTTACATTTCTCTTATCTGTCAATCCTGGTTTAATAGAGGCAATACATTGCTAGGGTCTCAGAATCATTGTGTTTGGTTGGGAGAGGAGAGGAGAGGAGAGAGGAAGGAGACTGACTGACAACACTCCAAGCATTTGTCCCCTGACAGTTAAAACATGCTTGCAATTCCATCCTGCAGGGCAGACCAAATAAAATGTTACCATGTCACAGTGCAGTTCAGGAACATAATTAAAATATGGCTTGACCCTTTCTACGCTGTAAGATGGAGCCATGTCTCAGATGCAGAATGTGAGAATCATGACGTAACAGCTTGTTCACCAAGGATGTTGATTTGGGGTCTGTCTTCACTGTAGAGTTAACTCGGGCTCTCACTCCCCTCACCATCCACATCCACAACTCTCTCATCTGAGTTTGATGATGCTTTAAACCTGGGCTAGCTGGCTTTAAACCTAGGGCTATAGGCTAAAACCTAAGTGAGGCTTTCAGGAGGGCTGGTAACCTACTCTCACTATGCAGTGAGGAAACAGGCTAAACAACTTGAGTGCTGACAGTCTTCCAAAGCCTTTCCAAAATTCCACTGCCCACCGCCCTCTTGGGCCAGAAGGGCAGACATGTTCTCCCAGTTTATTGGGAAAGAAGCAGAGCAGCACAAAAGACCATGGTATGTGTCCCCTGCAGCCCTAGTGACACACATGGGCGAGTGCAGCATTGGTGAGGACACAGTAAGTGGGCTTTGCACTGTGACTACTCCTATCCGGGCTAGGCTAACCCAGGTGCTGATCACCTGAATGCCAGTCATCAGATAAATTTGTTAGTCTTTAAGGTGCCACCGGTACTCCTTTTCTTTTTGCGAATACAGACTAACACGGCTGCTACTCTGAAACCAGTCATCAGATAAACTCTGCAGCAAAGACACATCCCTTTGTAGTCTAGCTGGCATCTAAACCTGAGAGTTTAAACTGGTTCATTTTTTACAGCTCCATGTAGGTGGGGCCTTAAAACAGTGGAATGGGCCAGATACTGAAGAAAACATTTTACAGTTTGATTACCCAAGAAGTGCATGGTTGATTAATGATCAATTGACCTTAACCTAAGGTTTACCTGAACTTCCTTATCAGATCTTATATACACATTACCCTGTGGGAAAGAGGCTTTGTCTACATTGCCAATTGAACGACTGTCGTTCACAGGTGCTTAAAAAAGCCCTCCCTCCCTTCCCCCCCAAAGACAAAGGTTTTGCCGAGGCAAGTGGCAGTGTAAACAGCTCCTTGTGGGCAGCCACAACGCACACCCTGCTCCGAGGAGGTCAGAGTATTTTGTCGGTGCTGATAAACAGCGTTTATACTGCCCAACTTCTAGCAACACAGCTGTGCAGTGTAGACAAAGCCTTAGCCTGTCATCTAGAGCAGAGGTGGGCAAAATACAGCCTGCAGGCCACATCTGGCCCACGGGCCCGTCCTTCCCGGCCCTTGAGCTCCCAGCTGGGGAGGCTAGCCCCCGGCCCCTCCCCTGCTGTCCCCCCCACACACAGTTATGCCGCCAGGTGGGCAGCTCAGCTCACCCACCTCCCAGGCTTTCCAATAAGCCGGTCCTGCTGCTCTGAGTGGCAAGATAAGGGGGCAGGGAGCTGGGCAGTTGGATAAGGGGCAGGGGGTCCCCGGGGGCAGTCAGGGGACAGGGAGTGGTTGGATGGGGCAGAGGGGCAGCAAGGGGATGTGGAGCAGGTGGCAGTTTGATAGATGTGGGAGTCCCGGGGGGCAGTCAGGGGATGGGGAACAGGGGAGGTTTGGATAGGTGTGGGAGTCCCAAGGGGCCTGTCAGGGGTCGGGGTTATAGAGAGGGGTTGGAGCAGTCAGGGGGGATTGGATGGGGGGTCCCCAGAAGAGGCGGTCGGGGACAGGGAACAGGGGGGGTTGAATAGTGGGTAGGGTCCAAGGAAGGGGCAGTCAGGGGGCAGGAAGTGGGAGGGGGCAGGGGCCAGGCTGTTTGGGGAGGCACAGCCTTCCCTACCCGGCCCTCCGTACAGTTTTGCAACCCTGATGTGGCCCTCAGTCCAAAAAGTTTGCCCACCCCGATCTAGTTTTTCCAATTATTCATTACCAAGCCCCCCAACAGGATGTCGGCCACCAGAATCATGAGAGATTTTAGACCTTAAGTTTATCAACTCATGTGCAATTACAGAACTGGTGTACATATGGGCATATCCAGAGTTATTCAGCAATTTTGTTAGTGAAGATGGGAGACTGGGTATCGGCCTTTTTCTACCCAGACGGGTTAATGCTTTGAGTGGCTTCTGTCCGGGAATTTAAGTTTAGAATGGATAAGCATTTACACAATAGAATTCCATAGCGTTTGCCACAAACCTAAAGCGTGCAAGCTCTCTGGGGTTGGGGAGGTTTTTTGTTTTGTTTTTAATTCACTAGTTTGTACCATGCCTAGCACAATAGGGCTCTGATTCCTGATTAGCCCCCACAGGCGCCAATATAATAATGATAACACTGTGAAGCAAGGGCTGGGCCTTGTAGGTCATATTAAAAACTCTTGTTTTTAAATGGCGAATGCTGCCTGTGCATTCTGTACTCACAAGATGACACTGACTACTAATATATCATTTAGCTGTATTTCAAACAGGTTTTCTCAGACCCTAAATAATTAAGACTTTACATTAATCAGTAACCAGCCATTCTGTTAAAAAGGGTGAATATGTGAAGCAATATAGCGGTTAACATTTAAGTAACATCAAATAATTAAAAAGAAAAGGAGTACTTGTGGCACCTTAGAGACTAACAAATTTATTAGAGCATAAGCTTTTGTGAGCTACAGCTCACATGCATCCGATGAAGTGAGCTGTAGCTCACGAAAGCTTATGCTCTAATAAATTTGTTAGTCTCTAAGGTGCCACAAGTACTCCTTTTCTTTTTGCGAATACAGACTAACACGGCTGCTACTCTGAAACCTGTGATCAAATAATTAGCAATCCCTTCAGCTAAAAGCCTTTCTAAAATAGTTACAACTGCTGTGTTTGTTGTTTCTTTGAAATGTGGGTTGTTCCTCTGATTGTGGTCTGGGGTGGGATCTGTTTATGTTAAAAAGAGTAAAGCTGGGTAGCTGAATCGAGGTTTAGGCCCTGTCTACACTGAAACTTTCTGAACACTTTGTGACATGGATCGTTCTAGACATGTGCGTCCACACATAATGTAGTTAATAAAAGTCAGTAGCCACAGTAGCTACGTGGCCTACATCACTGTATTCCTATAATCGGGTTGTAACATGCCTTCTGCTGTATAAATGTAAACCCACAACTATGAATGTGTAGCAGAGCTGGCCTATCCCCCTCCTTGCACAATAAGACAGCCCAAGTGCATTCCTCCCCCCCCCCGTGGCTGCTGCTCTTGCTCTGTGCACACATCCCCAGGGCACATGGTCCTCTGTTGAGGTAGCGGGGGCAGTTGCCCAAATTTTCCCAAAATGCACCGATACGAACACGGGTAGGCAGCATGATGGGTGCAGACAGTGTGGGGGCTGGGTGAAAAGACAGCTGTACTGAGGACACTACTCAATCACTGGTTGTTGTAGCTGGGTCAGATGAAAGTTACTGCCTGTTTACAACACTGGGCCTCTACACCAGGAAGTCCATATGTAATGCTTCTAATGTAGACCTACCCAGTTCTCTCAATGTAAAAACCTAGTGGCTGCACAAGTAGTTTTTACCTCCATGTAGCTAGTAGATATAAAAAAACTACCCATGTCTCACCTCTGCTTGGATTTTACCTCGACATAGCTAATTCAAGGTACAAAAACAAAACACCTCAGTGTTTTGCAGTGAAAACAAAGCTCTAGATTTCTTTTTATATTGTGTCTCAGTTTTCCCATCTGTGAAGTGGAAATACTTCCCTCGATTGCAATAATTAACCGAGTGGTGTTTGTAAAGCGCTTTGAGATGCTCAGCTGGAAGGCGCTACAGAAAGGCCAAGAATTAGATCTGACTTTCAGATTATCGAGCGTGCAATGGACACAGAACTCTGCAAGAGACATTAACATTCTTTCAGCAGGAATGGAAATCTTTGTTCTGGCCCGTAGAAAGGGTGACAGTCTAGATGAAGGGTTGATGGAATTGCTGGGGCGTTATTAATAAGAAGCTCATGGCATAGCTTTCCCTGCCATGCATAACTTGGAGTTTCAAATTTTAAAGGAAAGTTGAGAAACACTTTGCTCTCTAGCACCAATATCTCCAATTTTATGATTGTTGTTTACCCATAACCTTCCACTTCCCCACCCCATCACCAAATAAATCAGGAGCAAAGGCTGGTGTAATTTTTATTGTTATGACAGAGCAAGCTTACTACTACGTACATTGTTGCAAACTTTGTCTATTCCAGATTTAATACTTCATCCAACCCACATAAATAATTTTTGTTTCTCTGTGTCCAGAAAAAACAAGTCAGTAAAAGCCAGGGCTGGAGGCAGCACATTTAAATGCAAGCAGTATACTGGAAATGCCCCAGTTTGAGGACTGCACATCTAGCATTTTATGAAACTGGAGGGGAGTTGGAGGAGATTAAAGCACATTTCCAAGTGATTGAAGACTTGTGGGAGGTGTAAGTGTGGGCAGTTGTCAGATTAATTCTTTAGATGATTAAATTCTGTTTGTTTCTTTAAAGCTGGTTGTAGCTGGGTTTGATGTCTCCTTGTTCTGGGAGAGTGTACTGCAGCAGTTACCAAGGTGACTTTAGCTGACTTTTAACTATCTGTTTTTCCCGAATCTGCCCGAATCTGCTTTTCTCTTTTTAAATCTTGTGAATGAAGATTAACAGCAATAGTTAGCCAAAGCCACATCAGATTTCTAAAACTGGCTTCTGTAGAACGGGTGGGCAAACATAGATTGCAACCTCCTTCCACTTAAGCAGGGAGAAGAGGCCTGGGGAGACTACAGGTTCCAGCATGCGATGCTCCATCTTGATCTGAGTGGCCACGCGCTGGGACCTGTAGTCGCCCTAGGCTCTCAGCCCATATTAAAAGGTGAGGGTGACTGCAATCTGCTTCAATTTATGCCAAGAAGCAGCCGCCCTTGGGGCTCCCAGAAAATTGCCAGTGTAATCATTGGTTGCACAAGTTTGGACATCCCTTCTTTATGAAGCAAGTCATGTTTATAGCAACCTCTTCTCAAGCTGTCCCAATAGCTATTTTATAGGTTTGGTTGGGGTAAGGGGACTTTCTTTGTGGAACAGCAATACCTA
Source organism: Dermochelys coriacea (assembly GCF_009764565.3). Taxonomy (NCBI): domain Eukaryota; kingdom Metazoa; phylum Chordata; order Testudines; family Dermochelyidae; genus Dermochelys; species Dermochelys coriacea. The sequence continues at coordinate 123,377,550 of NC_050074.1, forward strand.
GTGGATAGGGTGCTGACCTGGGACTCAGGATTCATTTGTGGCTCTGTCACTGACTTACACTATGACCTTGTGCATGTCCTCTCAGCTCTGGGCAACCAGTGCCCCTCCAACCCTTTGTCTGTCTTGTCTACTTAGACTAAGCTCTTCAGGGCAGGGACTGCCTTAGTAGGGCTTTGCACAGTTCCTAGCATAGTGGGGACATTAAATGAATGCAGTACAAGCAACAACAAGCCACCCCAACCCCCAAATCCATTTTGAAAGTTGTATGATAATGCTGTTAATGCACTGAGGGTAACTGATTCTCCCTGTAGCTAAAACTGGACTGGAATCAGGAGATCTGAGTTGTATTTCCAGCTCTGCCACTGACTCCCTGAGGGATCCTGAGCCAACACAACTTCTCTATGCCTCAGTTTCCCCATCTGTAAAATTGAGAGTGTGCTTCCCACATAGGGATGCCATAAGGATTAACCCCTTAATGCTTATCAAGCACTTTTTGATTCTCAGATGGAGCGAGCTATAGGAGAACGAGCTATTATATCAGTGACAGCAATATAATACAACAGACAGTGCATTTCCAGGTGCTCGCTACACGCTGTTGCTGACTAGTCACTCAATCGTCGGGCCTATGCCTAGTGATACCCCTGAAATATATTAACACCCCAAAATGCACCTGCTTCTGGTCTGTGTTGCATTTGTTACTCAGGCAAGACTCCCACTGAAATTGATAGGAGTTAGTCTAAGTAAGAGTAGTAGATTGAGAAAATAAGCTGTGTGATCATGGAGGACTTCAGGATGAAGTGGCCTCCAAACCGGGGTGCCTGCACCCCGGGGGGGTGTAGGCAGCAGGAGCATTGCAAGACGGCACTCCACCGTTTTTTTCCTTCAGTGGCAGCTCTGCACGTCCACTGCGGGTGTTCCCCTCCGACGGCACGCCTGTGGCTGGTCTTCCGGTCTTCACCCTGGGTGTGCGAGCCAAAAAGTTTGGAGACCACTGTGCTAGAGGACTCATGCTGCCAGTACTAAAACAGCCTGAGAGTGCCTAAATATCAGAGATGACAATTTCCTAACTCAAAAAGCGTTCCAGCCAACATAGGGGAATGCTGTATTAGATCTCATCTTGACAGCCAAAGAGGAACTGATCACAGCACTAAAACATTAATGGTAGCTTAGGTACAAACAATGACGATTTGATCACATTTATAATGTGCAAATAGAACAGAGGCCAGACCAGTACACACACACACACACACACACACCCTGTAAAAATTCCACAAAGCTGAAAACAATCAGCTAGAGGGACAATTTAAACCAGAAAAATGTGAATGGTAATTGGGAATTGTTCAAGAACAGTTTACTAGAAGCCCAAAAAGCCTCAATCAAGGAAAAAGGTCATGCTGGTTAAAAGAAAGTGCAGGTTACTTGCTGTAACTGGAGGTTCTGAGAGCTGTTTGGTCTCTATCTGTATTCCACACCTGGGTACGCATGCATGCCGTGTGCCCAAGTCCAGAAATTCTTCAAAGCACTGTCCGTGGACCCACACGTGCCCAATAGCTCCCCTTTCGTGCTCCCGACTGAGGCTAGAAGAGGCAGTGTGGGTCAACACCTCTCCAGTTCCTTCAATCACTGCAAATCCAACAGGATATGAAATATAGGGGATGAAGGGCAGATAGTGGAATACAGATAGGGATGACATCTTGAAGAACCTCCAGTTACAGAAAGTAATCTCCACTTCTTGGAGTGCTGGCCCCTAAGTGTATTCCACACATGGGTGATTGGATTGGCAAGTTGTGTTCAGCCTGGAAGAAGGTGCGAGGAAGATGGCAGTAAAAGATGCTTGCAATACTGCCATTCCTACCACTGCATCCACAGCCAATGCATGAACTAGTGTAGTGTGTAGCAAATGTGTGGACAGAACTCCAAGTTGCTGCCCTGAAAATGTCCTGCAGTGGGATGTCAGATAGGAATATCATGGAAGCAGTTTGTGCTCATGTGGCGTAAGCTGTAATACCTGCAGCGGGAGGGATTCTTGCTATTTTCTAGCTCTAAGATGCATCCTGAAACCCATTTAGAAATCCTCTGGGAGGATATGGCTTGCCCACCTGACCTTTCTGCTAATGCAATACAAAGTTTCAGATTTCCTAATGGGATTGGTTCTTTGCAGGTAGAATGCCAGGGTGCCAGATGTCAGGCGAGTGAAGCCTCTTATCTTTGAAGGAAGCATGGGGTTTCAGGAAAAAAAAACACAGGTAAGTATAATTTGATTGATGTGGAACTCTGACCTTCCTGGGGAGAAATTGGGGGTGTAAACGAAGAGAAAACTCTCTTTGTGGAACACTGTATGCAGTGGGTCTGTCCTGAGGGCTCCTAGCTCTCTGACCCTCTTGGATGAAGTGATGGCCACTAAGAATGCAACCTTCATGGACAGTTGGGCCATGGCACATGTCGCCATATGTTCAAAAGGTGGACCTATGAATGTTGACAGAACAAGGGTAAGGACCTATTGAGGCATAGGTACAAGGACTGGCGGGAAGGTCGCGATCAAGCCTTTCATAAACCATATAGTAGTTAGGTGGATAAAGATGGAACGCCCTTCTACCGGAGGAAGGAAGGCACTAAGTTTGCTATGGGTACACCTAGCAGTAATAAGAGCAAGACCTGAAGCCTTCAGGGACAGGATATAGTCTAGGACAACCAGAATGCCCGCAAAATCTGGAGAATGTTGGTGGAGTCGTGCCCAGACCAAAAAGCATCTCTATTTGGCAGGGTAGCAGATTCTAGTAAAATCCTTTATAATTTGGTTAAGATTTTCTGAACGGGGGTAGAACATGAGTGTTCAGGTTCTGATGCCCATCCAAACACCAGGCCCCGAGATGGAGCGAGCCTAGGCTGGGATGTTTGATTTTACTCCAATCCTGGGTTAGGAGATCCAGAAATGGACAGATCCTGATTCATGGGTGGGCAGACATGGTTAGTCATTCCATGAACCAGATCTGTCTGGGTCAATGGAATGTAAGGATACCTATACCTCTGTCTATACCTGAGACAGAGCTTGTTAATTCACTTTAACTACTGAGAACGACAATTTAATGATGAGTAAGTGAATGTACAAACAGTTTTTCAAAGTCAGATATATGAACTGAGTACTTCTCCTGCTGCAGTGAGTACTGCTGCTCTAATTCTTTATGCTATTTAAGATCTCTGGATGAAGAGAGCTAAACCCAATACAATATTGGTTGACCATACTACTCCTTAGTATTTTGCCAAAGTAATTCAGTCTCAGTAACAGGAGACTCCTTAGTATTTTGCCAAAGTAATTCAATCTCAGTAACAGTAACTCAGTTGCTCAAACCTTTGTTGAGAAATGGGTCAGATCACTGGGGAATTGGGTGAAAGGCACTGGCATAGTGAGTTGTAGCCATTAGTAATTTTAACCTTGGTTTGTACACTTCACTAACTGTAGATTTATATTCTATCCCTTAGTTGATGACTTGAACCATTTTATTGATATAGTGTTTACAAATACTGTTGCCCTCTGCGATGAGATATTCACCTCACACTAGCCCTGGAGGGATTAATACTGGCAAGAGAGGCCAATTAACTGTAGGCTGCACCTGGAGGGGAGCTAGGATGCAACGAGGCTTAATAGGGGCTGAAGCTCATCTGGGCAGAAACAGGTACAGGCTTCTACCAAGCCAAGGAGCTGGCAACATAGAGGGTTGCAGTGAGAAATCCTGCAGACACACTCCCTGATATATTGGGGGGGGGGGGGAAGAGTAGGAAGCAGTTCAGGGAAGGAGCAGAAAGGGTTAGGAGAATAGACCTGAACTGCTAGTTCAAGGGTCCCTGGACTGGAACCTGGGGTAGAGGGAGGCCTGTGGGAGTGGCGCAGTCAGCGCAGGGGACAGGGAGACTGCCTGAGACTGTATAAAGAGTCCAGTGGCACCTTAAAGACTAACTGATTTATTTGAGCGTACACTTTCATGGGTAAAAATCTCACTTCTTCAGATGCATGGAATGAAAATTACAGATTACAACATTATATATTGACACATGAAGAGAAGGGAGTTATCTAACTAGTGGAAAACCAGTGTTGAAAGGGTGGATGTAGTCCACTCCCAATAATAGATGAGGAGGTGTCAATTTCAGGAGAGGCAAAGCTGCTTTTGTAATGAGCCAGCCACTCCCAGTCCCTATTCCAGCCCAAATTAATGGTGTTAAATTTGCAAATGAATTTTAGTTCTGCTGTTTCTCTTTGAAGTCTGTTTCTGAAGTTTTTTTGTTCAAGTATAGCTACTTTTAAATCTGTTATAGAATGTCCAGGAAGATTGAAGTGTTCTCCTACTGGCCTTTGTATGTTACCATTCCTGATGTTTGATGTGTCCATTTATTCTTTTGCATAGACTGTCCGGTTTGGCCAATGTACATGGCAGAGGAGCATTGCTGGCATATGATGACATATCACATTAGTAGACTTGCAGGTGAATGAGCCTCTGATGGTGTGGCTGATGTAGTTGGGTCCTCCGACGATGTCGCTAGAGTAGATATGGGGACAGAGTAGGCAACGAGGTTTGCTACAGGGATTGGTCCCTGGGTTAGTGTTTCTGTGGTGTGGTGTGTAATTGCTGGTGAGTATTTGCTTCAGGTTGGGGGGCTGTCTGTAAGCAAGGACTGGCCTGCCTCCCAAGGTCCGGGAGAGTGAGGGATCGTTTTCCAGGATAGGTTCTAGATCATTGATGATGTGCTGGAGAGGTTTTAGCTGGGGGCTATACGTGATGGCCAGTGGTGTTGTGTTATTTTCCTTGTTGGGCCTGTCCTGTAGTAGGTGATTTCTGGGTACCCGTCTTGCTCTGTCAATCTGATTCCTCACTTCCCCAGGTGGGTATTGTAGTTTTAAGAATGCTTGATAAAGATCTTGAAGGTGTTTGTCTCTGTCCGAGGGATTGGAGCAAATTCGGTTCTATCTTAGGGCTTGGCTGTAGACAATGGATCGTGTGATGTGTCCTGGATGGAAGCTGGGGGCATGTAGGTAAGTATAGCGGTCAGTAGGTTTCCAGTATGGAATGGTGTTTGTGTGACTATCACTTATTTGCACTGTAGTGTCCAGGAAGTGGATCTCTTGTGTGGACTGGTCCAGGCTGAGGTTGATGGTGGGGTGGAAACTGTTGAAATCTAGGTGGAATTCTTCAAGGGCCTCCTTCCCATGGGTCCATATGATGAAGATGTCATCAATGTAGCGCAAGTAGAGGAGGGGCGCTAGGGGACGAGAGCTGAGGAAGCTTTGTTCTAAGTCAGCCATAAAAATGTTGGCATACTGTGGGGCCATGCGGGTACCCACAGCAGTGCCGCCGACTTGAAGGTGTAAGTTGTCCCCAAATCTGAAATGGTTGTGGGTGAGGACAAAGTCACAGAGCTCAGCCACCACGTGTGCCGTGGCTTCATCAGGGATACTGTTCTTGACAGCTTGTAGTCCATCCTCATGTGGAATACTGGACTTCTATATCCATGGTGGCCAGGATGGTGTTTTCAGAAAGATCACCAACGCATTGTGTTTCCTCAGAAACGCGATGGTGTCTTGAAGATAGCTAGGAGTGCTAGTAGCGTAGGGTCTGAGGAGAGTTCAAATAGCCTGATAATCCTGCTGTAAGAGTGCCGATGCCTGAGATGATGGGGCTTCCAAGGTTTCCTGGTTTATGGATCTTGGGTAGCAGATAGAATACCCCTGGTCGGGGCTCTGGGGGTGTGTCCATGCAGATTTGTTCCTGTGCTGTAGCAGGGTGTTTCTTGAGCAGCTGGTGTAGTTTCTTTTGGTACTCCTCAGTGGGGCAGAGGATAGTGGCCTGTAGAATGTGGTGTTGGAGAGTTGCCTGGCAGCCTCCTGTTCATAATCCGACCTGTTGATTATAGCTACAGCACCTCTTTTGTCAGCCCCTTTGATTATAGTGTCAGAGTTGTTTCTGAAGCTGTGGATGGCATTGTGTTCTGTATGGCTGAGGTTATGGGGCAAGTGATGCTGTTTGTTCACAATTTCAGCCTGTGCACGTCTGCAGAAGCACTCTATGTAGAAGTCCAAGCTGTCATTTCGACTGTCAGGAAAGTCCATGCAGAATCTTTCTTCTTGTAGTATTGGTAGGAGGGTTCCTCTGGGTCAGAGCACTGTTCACTAGTGTGCTGAAAATATTTCTTAAGTCAGAGACGACAAAAGTAGGCTTCCAGATCACCGCAGAACTGTATCATGTTCGTGGGGGTGGTGGAGTAGAAAGAGTTCCCGAGATAGGACAGACTCTTCTGCTGGGCTAAGTGTGTGGTTGGATAGATTAACAGTATTGTTAGGTGAGTTGAGGGTACCACTGTTGTAGCCCCCTGTGGCATGTAGGAGTTTAGATAGTTTACTATCCTTTTAACTCTGTAGAGAAGTGAAGTGTGCATTGTAAATGGCTTGTCTCGTTTTAGTAAAGTCCAGCCATGTGGAAGTTTGTGTGTAACGTTGGTTTTGTATGAAAGTCTCCAGTTTTGACAGCTCATTCTTGATCTTCTCCTGTCTGATGTACAGGATGCTGATCAGGTGGTGCCTCAGTTTCTTTGAGAGTGTGTGGCACAGTCTCTCACCATAGTCAGTGTAGTATGTCAATTGCAATGGATTTTTTACCTTCTTTATGCTACTCTGAAACCTGTCACTAATGAGTATATTTATGCATACAAGCCCCATTTTTCCCAAGCAGTGAAGCAGAGTATTACGTTATCTTGGTCCAAATGACAAATCATTTCCAAAGATTACTAGACATGTTTTTATTTAATTTCTATGAACTGACTAATAGGTGTTTATGAACGGAACGAACAGTCATTTTGAGAAACAATTGTCCAATGCACTTTTAAACCTCGAGTGTTTTCAGTCTTATCTTTAGGAGAAGAGGAACTGAACTGTCTACAGTAATAACTACAAAAGAAAGTCCAATCTTATGACACATGCTACAGCTGCCCTGAAGAGTTTAGACCAAAACCAAATTTTCCCTGAAGGAACTTTTCTTAGGACTTTGGGGCAAACCGAACTGATATTAAAATCAGTGGAATTACTCGTTTCATGTTCTCTGTGTGTGTGTGTGTATATATAAATCTCTCCTCTGTTTTTTCCACCAAATGCATCCGATGAAGTGAGCTGTAGCTCACGAAAGCTTATGCTCTAATAAATTTGTTAGTCTCTAAGGTGCCACCGGTACTCCTTTTCTTTTTGCGAATACAGACTAACACGGCTGCTACTCTGAAACCTGTCACATACTTACAATTAAGCACGTGCTGTGCTGGATTGGGGCCGGAGTGCTGAGCAAACTGCAGGATCGAGCCCTCTCAGCAACCAAAAAGAGAGTTACCTTTTCCATAACTGGTGTTCTTCGAGAGGTGTTGCTCATGTCCGTTCTATAGTGTGTGTGTGTGTGTGTGTGTGTTGCTCATGTCCGTTCTATAGTGTGTGTGTGTGTGTGTGTGTGTGTGTGTGTGTGTGTGTGTGTGTGTGTGTGTGTGTGTGTGTGTGTGTACGTACACATTCTAAGTAAAAAGCCAAGGCCCTCTGGATGTCCAGGGCATAAAGATGCCTCTCTTCACTGGTCTTGTGCGGTTTGGGACAGAACACCAGGAGGAAGATATCTTGGTTCATGCGGAAGGTGGAGACTACCCTGGGCTGGAAGTCTGGTTGGGACTGCAACTGAACCATATCTTTGTATACGGCGGTTCAGAGGTCAAGGCTTTGATTTCCGAGACCCGTCTCACTGACATCACTGCCACCAGGAATGCGGCCTTCCATGACAGATGGGAAAGGGAGCAGGAACCCTGCGGCTCAAAGGGTGGGCCAGTGAGCCTAGAGAGGACCAAGCTAAGATCCCACTGTGGGATGGGAGCCTGCACCTGAGGGAAGAGTCTCCTCAGCCCTCTCAAGAATCTGACCATCATGTCATGGGAGAACACCATCTGTCCTTGGATCAGCGGGTGAAAAGCAGAGATGGCCGCGAGATGCACTCTAATGGAAGAGTGTGCCAGGCCCTGGTTCCTCAAATGGAGCAGGTAGTCCAGGACAGCCTATATGGAGGAATGCGAGGGAGAGATGCCCCATTCAGACACACAGTAGGAAAACCTCATCTACTTGGCCAGGTAAGTCAGTCTAGTCGAGAGCTTCCTACTTTCCCAGAGGACCTGTTGGACTCCTTCCGAACAGGTCCGCTCCTCTGGGTTCAGCCACAAAGTATCCATGCTGAGAGGTGGAAGAACTTGAGGTTGGGGTGTAAGAGCCAACCATGGTCCTGAGAAAGCAGGTCTGGTCAGTTGGGTAGGGGCCAGGTAGGGGCTGCTGACAAGCTCATGAGCATGCTGAACCAGTGCTGGCGAGGCCATGCCAGGGTGAATATGATAACCTGTGCCGTGTCTCTCTTGATCTTTGCCAGGGCCCTGCTGATGAGTGGAATCAGAGGGAACGCATACATGGCTCCCTGACCACGATAGGAGGAAGGCATCGGAGAGGGACTCCTTGCTCAGACCCAGTTGAGAACAAAACCAGTGGCATTTCCTGTTCTGTCTGGTAGCAAAGAGGTCCTCTGCATAGACTGCTGGGCCTTGGTGGACAACCCAGACAGGAGCAGCCAGGAGGCTCGCCGCATGGAGATAGCGAAAGCCATGGTGCAGGCAGCAGCTGCCGCCGCCTGGAGGGTCACCCTGGCCGCAGTCGTGCCTTCACCAAGGATCGCCCAGAACTCCTTGGAAGTCCCAGGGAACAACTCTTTGAACTTGGCCATGGCTTGCCACATATTGAAGTCATATCAGCCAAGGAGGGCTTGGTGGTTGGCTACTCTTAGCTGAACGCTGAAAGACAAATAAACTTTACGTCCAAAAAGATCCAGCCTCCTCAAGTCTATTTTTGGGAGTGGCCCCGGGTTGTCCCTACCTCTCCGTGTGGTTAACCCCCTCGACCACAAGGGAATTGGGGGCTGGGTGGGAATATAGGTACTCATGCCCTTTGGTTGGCACGAAGTACTTTCGTTCAGCCCTTTTAGAGATGGGGCCAGGGAAGAGAGGGGTCTGCCATAGGGCATTAGAGATCTCGGAAACCCCTTCATGAAGGGGTAGGGCCACCCTGGTGGGAGTCAAGGAACAGAGAACATCAGAGTCCAAGGGCTCTTCCAATTCCTCTGCCTGAAGCCCCAGGTTAGAAGCGACCCTCTTAAAAGGTTCCTGGTGCTCCTTGGCGTCATCCTGAGGAACTGGGTGAGGGAACCCGGTGATAGCCTCGTCTGGTGATGACGAGGATGATGCCATGCCACCGGAACCTCCATGTCCATGGGTGGTCCAACAGCCTTCTCCCCTGGGTCCTCCTGGACCTGCGGGGTCTTACTCCCTGAAGCCTCAAGCACCAGAGGGTGATGGGATACCAAGGCCACTGGCCTCTCTGAGACTCCAGACACTGATCTGGTAGCCTAGGAAGGTTGGGTGAACCCCCAGAGGTTTCACGGGTACCATGGCACAAGCCCATGTGCTTGGGGTCATGGGATATGTTTTGGTGCTGATAATGTAGACGGTACTGCCGGTACCAGGGCCTGTCCTGCAGTCAGGGAACCTTGCTTTGAGCAGGAGCTACCAGCAAAGCAATCAGTACTGGGTGACCAGGATTGGGCTGAGCGGTGGCTCTTGTCCAACCAGTGCCAGTCGCTGTGACCCAAAGCTGACCTGTCCAAGCGAGACTGTCTTGGTCAGGTTCTCATGGACTGACAGTTCGGTAGATCTGCATCAGACACCCGGTGATCCACGCCTGATTCTACTCGACTGGTACCGGGATGTCGAATGGGACCAGGAGCTACTACGAGCTGGTTGTAGGGTAATCTCCTTCTTGCCCCAAGTAGGGCGATCTCCTTCTTGGAGATGGACGATGACAGCCTGGCGATCAGCGGTCTCTGGTGTCCGATTGGTCCCGAGATCGGTACCAGGCCCTTGGAGATGGTTGGGGCCGGTCCCAGAGTTCTTGCTGGATGGCGTGTGCTTCAGAGGGTCTGCGCCATTCCACCAGTGAGGTGTGCCTCAAGTCCCTCAAGCAGTGCCCACAGCGCAGGGACCAAAGAGGGCTCCACTGGGCCTGCCTCTCCAGTCCTGAGGCAGGACAGCTTCGGGCGGGCGAGTGCTGGCGGGACATCCTTCTCGATGGGGAACGGTGCCGCTGAGGCAGGGACACATGTAAAGGTCCCAACACGGGTTTTCCCCAAGACTGGGGTACCGCTGGAGCCGGCGTGAGTGGCACAGGGAGGGTCAGGATTTCCTGAGCCACTTGAAGGGCTTCAGGCATTGATGGCAACTGAAGCTGGCCTGGGCCCAAACTGCTATCTAGGGTTGCAGGCGACGTATGGGATGGGCTGCACTGCTCGACTTGAGCTGGGGCCCGAGATCCCAATGGAGGCATTGAGCTGCCCAGCATGGGTCATGGCTCGCCCTCAGCCCTCTCCTTTCCCTTACAGGAGGTAGGAGATCTTCCCTTCACAGTCTTTTTCGGCTTCTTCACCGGAGCCGTGGAGGGGGACCAGTGCCATCGGAGCACTGCTCGGTGCGGAGTCAGACCACTGCTCTGGTGCCGAAGTGAGTGCCGACTCCATCAGGAGCGCTTTCAGATGGATATCGTGCTCCTCTTCATCCTAGGTTTGAAGGACTTGTAGATACAGCACTTGTCACTTATGTGCCCTTGCCTGAGCACCTGAGGCAGGTGGTATGTGGATCATTGGTGGGCATAGGCCATTTGCAGTGATCGCAGCGCTTAAAGCCTGGGGACCAGGGCATGCCGGACTAACAAAGAGTTGGAAACTACTACTAAGGGTAACTAAGAACTACTAACTACATACAACTCTATTACAGGTTTTCAAAGTCCTCAAGAACTGAGCACGAAACAACGCTAGCTGAAGCAGCAGAAGTTCCAGCACCATCACTGGTGGCAAGAAGGGACTGAGGATGTGGGGAGCCGACGGCGCCCCTTATACTGCGCCATGTGGGCCCCAGAGCCGGTCTCCTACGGATACTGCGGAGGGAAAACTTCCGGCACCGGTGCATGTGGTGAGCACACACACCTAATGTGGAATGGACATGAGCAAGCATTTGAAGAAATATGGGTCTTAGAATACAAGTGCTTCAGTTGTACTGATGCGGGACTAGCAAATTACACTCAAGTCTGCATCCCCGCCACACAGTTTTATGAATAGAATTATTAGAAAACTAGAATGTTTTGCTGATTTAAACACGGATGCATTATTGTAAGGAGTAGGAAGGAAAGACAGTGGTCAGCAACTGCAAGTCTTTGGAACAAACAGCACACACTTTACTGAATAAAGCTATTTGAGTTTGCCTGTGTCTCAGATTTTAATATTTTACTGTCAGCTAGGTGCAAATGTTATGGCCTTAAATTCTGTGGACTTCAACATGCCAAGTGGATGAGATACCCTTTGCCCTGGCTGAGAGAATATTTCTATCACATTCCTGAAGACCCCCTAAAGCATCAGACTTATTCACATGGCTTTCAAAAAAGCCACAATTTGATGTTTTACAGTCTGGTGTAAACAGTGCAGTGTACGATCACACACTAGCCCCACCAGTGTAGTTTCTGAGGAGCCTCACAATATTCAGTGTATCTATCCTCAACACCCTTGTGAAGGAGGGCAGAGCTACTACCCCCATTCTACAGATGTGGAAACCGAGGCACAGAGAGGCTAAGGGTATGTCTACACAGCAAAGAAAAACCTGCAGCTGGCCCAGGCCAGCTGACTTGGGCTTGTGGGGCTGTTTCATTGCTGTGTAGACTTTGAGCACAGGCTCTCCCACCCTGCAGGGTCCTAGAGGCCATGCTCCAGCCCAAGCCCGGAAGTCTACACAGCAATGAAACAGCCTTGGAGCCTGAGCCCCACAAACCCAAGGCAGCTGGCACGGACACAGGTGTCTAGTTTCTGTATAGACATATCCTAAGTGACCTGCCCAAGGTCACACAGGAAGTGTGCAGAGAACCATGCACCCTGTCTTTCAACCTTACTGTCACTTAAAATACTTGCATAAAGACTGGATATTTGATTTTGTCCACACATGCAAAAAAATGGAACTGTTTTAGTATCAATGATGCTGAAGCTCTTCCCACCATCTAATCTAACACTGCTCAGAGTTCAAGGATACCCTACGATGGTCTCTTAGGGCAGGAAGTTGCCTAATCAGGTTGGTTTCTTTAGCCTTGTCTACACTGGGAAAATGTGTTAATACATTTTAACTAGCACAACAGTAAACACAACTGCCCCATGTCTTAATACATTTTAACTAGCACAATGGTAAATCTCATTTAACACATTTTTCAACACGAGTCATTTTCCCATGATAGAGAAGGCCTAGTCGAGATTTCACTATACTTTCTTCCACAAACATAGTGATGCGGTGGGAAAGCAGCATGAAGTATAAAGCTCCTCTTTATAAACCAACATCTAAGGTGACAGCAAGAATGGAAGACATGGGGGGAGCATATGGCTGTTTGATGTACGGGGGAGGGGAGGAGGGAGCTCTTTTAGCACTGAGGGTGCTAGCTATCAAAGTGACTCCAGGAAAAAGACACAGCATTCTAGAAGCATCTTCCCTTAATGAGATCCACTATTATGGAGAAATAGGATAGCTATCTGTTTCCAAAGTGGTAACTATAGACTGAGCAAAGCAACTTATTGATCTTTCAGCAAGCGAATCCTGGGAAGCAGTCATTCCCTATCTTTTTTAGCTTCAGGGAATTACTGATAAGATAAGGAAAAGAGATATGTTCATTACAGTGGGCACTGTCAAGGTCAGGAGGTTCCATATTTGATTCACCTTCCTCCTTGCCTTGAGCGGTTAAAAAAACATGTCAATATTTATGCAGGTGTTCCACCTCTCACCCTTGCTGAAGTCCCCCTCCAATGCTTCAGTGCTCTGTCTTCAGTAAAGCCCTGTTTATCTGATCCCTGAATGCCTGTCTTGTCTGAATTATAGCTGCCATCCAACATTAGTGCTTGTATGTCAGACACTTTCTCATACCGACAATGACCTCAAATGTTTTGTTGTCCCTGAAAAGTTGTCAGCATAGGAGTTGTACTGCCTATTTAATTCCATAGCAGTAGCACAGTACTCAGGAGCAAACCTATAACAGATGAGCATACAGGCATCACAGGGGAAGATTTTTGGTAAATTTCAACCTCCCAAGGAGCAGATGTGATAGCCAAATAGCATCTTATCCCACAAAGTAGTAAAAACAAAAACAACAAACACAACAACAACAAAAATTAAATTTCCATGGGACCACTCTTCATGGAGCAAGATGTTACTCAATATAAATAAAGATGTCAGAATCTGGCCCCATAGTATTGTTATACTGAATCTAAGAATGATTTTATAAATGAGGAAAAATCTCAAGTGCCTTTTTAAAAAACAGGGATGCCACATGTATTTCATGTTGGTTAATATTTATATAGCATCATGAATTAGCACAGTGCTTCACAGAGACCCTGTGACCCAAAAAGATTCGATCAGTCAAACAGGGAACAGAGAGGAAGAAACAGAAAAAAGGACGAGAGGACTAGAATGAAGTATTAAGAATGATATTACATTGGCTATGACACTTAAGAATGAAATAGCATAGGAATGGCAGCAAACAGTGGGAGGTGAAGGGAAAGGAGCAATTTGAAGGCCAGTCAGCATTTCTGACGCTATGGAAAAAGGAAGATTTCACGCTGACCTCTACTCTTTGGAGAAGGGAGGGAAAAAAGAAAGTGAGACCCTCCAGATACAATCATTCAAGGTAGGTAAACTGTGGTGCTCCTAGGCTTGACAGCATTGCTAAAAACAGTCTTCCTCCACTGCTCTCTCTCAGGGCAAACGGTACCAATGATAACTGAAAACAAGGTCTCAGGTTCAGTGAGTGGGGAAGCCCCCAAAAGGCAAAAATGCACGTGCTGCAGATGTCTGAGCAAGTAGGCCATTTGCCATGCACTGACCAACTCAGAAGTTGCATAGGAAAAAGATCTACAGTGTTATCTAGTCCAGCTAACTCTCTGGATGATACTGCAGCTTTGTTCCCTACAATACATTCTCCAGTGCTTTTTCCAGTCCAACTTCAAACAACTCAAGCTAAGGGGCTTCTTTTGGAACACTATCCCACAGTACAGGATATCTCTTTATTTACTACGGCATTAAACCACCCTGACAAATGCGTCTCCCTCTGCGTTTTTAGGCAGCAAGTACCCATTGTTACCCTTTTCCCTACTCCCGATGTAATGGTCCCACCAAGCCATAATCTTGTTTTCACTCTCAACTCTTCTACTCTCCCCTTTCCCCACATCTGAAGAGCACGGGATCCTACTTACGGTGCTCGATCATAGTTCAACCCATTCTGTCTTTGTGCGTTTATTGGAGGTAGAACAGGTTTGCTGTTAATCTCAAGCCCTCTCCGCAGAGTCTCCCTGATTTGCTCTGTATCTGCAAAGAGAGTTTGTTTGAACATGATTTAGTGCATGCGCGCACAACCTCCCCCCGCCCCCCAAAAACACCTGCTAATGAAAACCTGAGGGAGCCAGCTTCTTTTGGAGTCTGTTTCTATAAAAGGTATTTGACTGCGCTCACCCCCTTTTCCTGGGTGCAGAAAGAGGTGCTCTCCATGACACCTCAGGCTTATGAAGTGATTTCACTGCAGTCAGTTTCAATTCTTCTATTTTGGTGCCCCCAATGTATATCCAACCTTCCAGCAAGGAAGAATGGAGCCTTTGGTAAGAAGTCATCCAGAGGGGGCAATGTTAAGCAATTAGGTATCTCATCCACCCCTTTTCATAGGAAAAAGTTCTCCCAGAATCGCCTGAATTCAAGACACATCTAACTCTTTGATGCTAAGAATTTTCCAAACCAGGTGACAATGGAAGTTTCTCTCTATCAGATTAAACATGACTCCCTAAACTTCTATATTTGGCTTTGCAAGCCTGTCAGTTAATTTAAACACACTCGTGAGTGGGCTCCAAGAAAGAAATGAACTGAACTGAATTTTACACAGGCAAAAGTTCAGCCTGAAACTTAATTTTCACATTTAGCTTCAAATACACATTCAGTGCAGTCCTTAACCTTTACATTTTTTCAATAATGTCTGACAGACAAATACATTACAGGAAATTTGCATGCAAGCTTTACTAAGAAGCTCCCCCTACTTTTGTGAAAGGTTGGAGTGAAATACTCTACATAAAGCATTTCATAATCATCTGAAGGGCATAACATAAATATGACTTTGTATAGATGTCCCAGATTTCTCATTTGGGAGACTGGGGAGACAGGGGGAATTGGTGTCTTATGTACTATGACTTACATACCCCCAAATGCATCCGATGAAGTGAGCTGTAGCTCACGAAAGCTTATGCTCAAATAAATGTGTTAGTCTCTAAGGTGCCACAAGTCCTCCTTTCCTTTTTGCGAATACAGACTAACATGGCTGCTACTCTGATACTCCCAAGACTGCATTTTTCAGTTAAAAAAATGGAAGACAAGAAAAATATTAATTGATGATGGTTTCTGTAGACATAATTACTTGCTTTTAATGTCAACTCCTCCTATAACAGACTTCCACACATTTTATTGTAATAAATCTATATGTATTTGAAAGATCTCATTTAAACAGGACTTAAATTACACACATTCATGTGTGCACCACATCAACCCCATATGTAACCCAAAATACCACCTCACTATAAGGAGGAACCTCCAAATGTTCTCAGCCTATTCTCCAGAGCCCCTTATTTACAGGTACCATTTGAGTTATTGTTGCGACAAGCAACGTCAGTCCAAGTTGATAGCTAATACTTGAAAACATTATATTAGAATTAGAGCCAGGCGGGAAACATGACTATTTTGCACAGGTGTCTGATGAACCTTTTTGGTTTCATGTCACATGGCCTTGCTTCCCGAGTTTTACTCTGGAGTTTCAGATTGGAATTAACCGCAAAACAAAGCTAAACTCAGACAGACAGTCACCTGAAACAATAAATTCCCTCCTTCTCTGAAGAGGGTGACGTTGAGCAGGGTTGGGGTCTGTAATGTACCCGAAGATTGGACACAACGTTAATGTGAACTTTCAAGCTCTACAGAATAGTCCTAAGGCTATGCAAACCAAATGCTTCAAGTACATGGGGAATATCTTTTTTTTGGGGGGTGGGGGGGCAGGGCTGGGAGACACACAACTGACTCTTACCTTTCCCAGACAGCCGTCGTGGCTGCGTTCCAATGCAAATGCTTCTACTATCTTCGTCGTCCTCTGGGGGCCGGCTCAGATCATCCCAGGCACATTTGGCGCTCACTCCACTCAGGTTCGAGCCATCTGTCTCAATCCCTTTATCGACTCTCTCCTGCTTGAAAAGATCCAAAGAGCCATGACTTTTTTGGGTGTGGTTTGGATCTAAGCAGCTGTTAGCAGCACAGTCTTGCAGTTCACCTGTTACCAGCTGAGTGCAAAACAGCTTCTTTCCAAATCAGCTCCTGGGTGACTAAAGCTATGACCTCTGACAGGCTTCTAAGACCCAAAGCACAAGAGTGGATATACTATCTCTCTGCAAAATGACCAGATTACTTCCACTCTTCATTCAATTCTTAACCTTGTATCAATGTTACAAACTACAGATAAACTCAATGAATATAGAAATGAGCAATTACTTTTTGTGCAATGTTCTCTGAGATTTTGCATAACATGCCCTTTAATTACAAACACATGAATGCCCTGCACCTCTGGAGTTAGAATTTCCCAGCACACAAGAGACTACTCTGATGAGTATGTCCACATCTGACTTTTTGGATGTCAGATAATAAGTGCTGACTATCACTACTGTACGTTCTTAGATACCAAAAGTTTTCCAGGACACACACATTTGTTGCTAGCAATGTTCAGACTTTGAGCCGCAGCGAAAAATTTAAGTGTAGGCCTACCTAGTGAAGGAACTATTTTTAGTCTGGATTTCCAGCTTTCACCACTAGGGGATGCTGTTAAGCTAAACCACTTTAAGGTTGAAATACAGAGATGAACTCAGCTTCTATTCATTGGTTTCAGAGTAGCAGCCGTGTTAGTCTGTATTCTCAAAAAGAAAAGGAGTACTTGTGGCACCTTAGAGACTAACAAATTTATTAGAGCATAAGCTTTCGTGAGCTACAGCTCAAGTGAGCTGTAGCTCACGAAAGCTTATGCTCTAATAAATTTGTTAGTCTCTAAGGTGCCACAAGTACTCCTTTTCTTCTATTCATTGTATGCATTTGAATGCAAGTGTGGAGCTTTCTTCCTGGTTTCAATGCGTACATTGTAAAAGTGAGAGTTTTGTCTGCTCCAGCGATGTTTTAAATAGAGTTCTTGCTTCAGTGTACTGACTCAAGCATGCTTGGATTTTAGATGTTCTGAACTTGGTTTTTCAGTCATCAGATTTTAATGACAGGTTTCAGAACAGCAGCCGTGTTAGTCTGTATTCGAAAAAAGAAAAGGAGTACTTGTGAGCTGTAGCTCACGAAAGCGTACGCTCAAATAAATTTGTTAGTCTCTAAGGTGCCACAAGTACAAATTTTAATGGAAACTTACATGCAGTATTTGTATCCTCAGAGTTTCCAGATTCTCAGTGCAAGCCTCTTCGCCATTGCAGTGGTTTAAAAGGCTGACTCCAAGCTAAAGTAAACATCAACCACCAGCGTTTCTGTCCAGTTTTACATTGCATTACCTATGTACCCTATCCTCACCTTCAGAGGTACCTCAAGTTTAATGTCTGCAATTACCAAAATTCCTGCTTATGTTGTGAGGTCCCTGCATGCTCTGGACTGGTGACACAAGGAGCGGGGCTAGGAGCCAGCTCAAGAGGGTGAAGGTCATTCTATTTATAGGCAAAACTGATGCCATCTCCAAGGGTTCCACTAAACCAGTGCAAATTTCTCAGCACTGAATAAAGTCAGGTTCACCCTTCCCTTGCTAGCATCCTTCAGTGGTGCTACCAATGTGTCTGCTTCAATGCATACCTCAAGGACATTTCATGTGAAGCAACTTCAGACATTCAGTGAAAGAATGGTTCTCCAAGTGGTACATACACACTCTAGTATCAGCAATGACGACTCCTTATCTCTACCTTAAGAGCTCAATCCTGCTAGGTGCTTAGCGTACTCAACTCCCATTGACTTCCATGGGAGTCTTGGGAGCACTTCGCATTTGCAACTCCCATAACAAGAAGCGTCTCTGCTAATCCCTGATGTACCTCTGTCACCCACACACACCGGCATATGCTGTAACCTACAAAGCAGCGTGGACTGCTCTTGTGATTGTGAGATGGATTCAGAGCAGTTCAAGATCCACACAGCTCAGCCAGAGGCAACCAACACTGCTGAGTAAATAGCTGTCATCTTAGGGCCAAGTTCAGCCCCGGCTTAACTAGGCACAATTCTCATCGACTTCAAACAGGAAGCATGTCTGCTTATGCCCGGGCTGCATTTGGTTCCAAGGCTGGCTAACAGACAGTTGTCTAGAAGAGGTTGGGAACCACTGTGCTAAAGACAAACCTCCCCCTCCCACACAAGATAATGCAATCTAAACACACGCTAGACCCCTCACTAGTTACTGAGCAGCTGGGCATTACCAGCTCTCAGGAAAGTGGGGAGGTTTTTTCCTGAGAAACATTTCCAATCACTGTCACCACACAGTACAACTTCAGCCTCCACACCCCCATTCTGAGCATGCAGCTCTCTGAGGCCCACCACTCTCTGTATGTGTCTTCGTGCCACACATTAAGCATTAGCCTGGCATGGTACACAACACAGCAGCAGCTGCTTATACCTGTGCAGCCGTGTGCAGAACCTCTGGTCTGCAGTATAGCTGGGAACGTACATTCATCTGCTTCTGTATGCACCTGGATAGGACAGGAGCAGGAGAAGCAGAGGTTGTGGAGTGTTTATACCCAAATAGATCAATGACAAACAGATCAGGGAAAGCACAGTCAGAGCCTCAATTTGTCATGGCTGACTTGCATGTCAGGAAGTTTGGTTCCCAACCCCAACCACACACTTTTACTTAGAACCTCTATGAACAAACATGTGGGCACTAGAGGGCACCATTGTGCAAAGAATAGTCTAGCACAAATAAAATTCTTCTTTTAAGAACCTGATTGATTTTCAGTGTCCTAAAACCCCAGGGGTTTGATCTGTGCTCACTCTGTAACCAATTGGTTAGTATATTACTCTCAAGCCTCCCCAGGAAAGGGGGTGAAGGAGCTTGGGGGAATATTTTGGGGAAACAGGGACTCTAAGTGGCCTTTTTCCTGGATTTTTGTCAAAATCACTTGGTGGTGGCAGCAATACAGTCCAAGGACAAGGAAAGGAAAGGATTTGTGCCTTGGGGAAATTTTAACCTAAGCTGGTAGAAATAAGTTTAGGGGGTCTTTCATGCGGGTCCCACATCCCCAGAGTTCAGAGTGGGGAGGGAACCCTGTGGAATGCACAGAGAGGTAGAAACTAAATATACAGACAAACTTTTAAAAGTAGGGGTCAAATCTTGCTAGCTGGAGTGGAAGAACAAAAACAATACCAAGGTATAACCATATGCCCATACCTCAGGCTGTGACCTTTTCAGATCTTGTCAGCCCTGATCAGCACTTCATGGGAGGCCAGGATAAAAGGGTGCTGGAAGAAGGGGAGTTAGTGACTCAGGAAAGTGGCATTCTACCCTTCACCCTATCAAGTTAATACTGAACCAACACTCCAGTTTGGGGTTAACCGTGATGAGTGCTGTGGACTATGTAAAGTGTAAAAATGAAATCCACTTGGGCTCATTCAACATCCCATTGCATTTCCCGTAAGAGTAGGGGTGTTAATCTATGCCTTGGCCCGATTCCTGTTTGGTTCATTTCATCCTGCCTTTATTCTCTGTATATTCTAATGAAAAAGGATTCTTTACAATCTGCCATAAGCTTCTGTGTAGTGTTGTTTTCACTGTTAAACATCTATGTTTCAGCCTTGCATTTCCATGGTAGGAGATTATGCATCTTTCAAGGTTTTGTATTAGTGCCCGCCACTGTCGAATCTGAGCACCAAAAACCACAAATTTGTTGGATTTATAGAATTATGTTTCTGTCAGATTTTGATTAGTATTTTAAATGTACGTGCCCCTGGGGAGAAAAAAAATTAATAGAATTTGATTTTACTATACAAGCTTTCACATTAAAGATATTGAATAGTTACGTAGGACAATTAGACACAGATGTATGGACCATAAGACAAATGGAATAGCCAGCGTAAAACCTGTTATATTGGGCCAAATGTTGAATTCTTTTCGAAGGCAAAATTCTTACTGATGTCAAAGAAACACAGAATTGTTCATTTGAATTGGATCTATGGCCCAGCTCGTCCAGTATCACGTCTCTGACAGTGGCCAGTACCAGATGCTTCAGAGGAAGGTGCATCAGGGTCTTTTCCTGATCTCTAGTAGTTAGATTGACTTAAACCCTGAAGCCTGAGGTTTAACCCTTCCAAATTTTGTTTTATACCAACTTTCTTGAAATCCATGTATCAGAGGGGTAGCCGAGTTAATCTGTATCCACAAAAACAATGAGAAGCCTGGTGGCACCTTAAAGACTAACAGATTTATTTGGGCATAAGCTTTCGTGGGTAAAAAACCCACTTTTTCAGATGCATGGAATGAAAATTGCAGATTCAGGCATAAATATATATTGGCACATGAAGAGAAGGGAATTATCTTACAAGTAGTGGATGTGGTCCACTGCCAATAATTGATGAGGAGGTGTCAATACCAAGAGAAGGAAAATTGCTTTTGTAGTGAGCCAGCCACTCCTAGTCCCTAGTCAAGCCCAAATTAATGGTGTTAAATTTGCAAATGAATTGTAACTCCGCAGTTTCTCTTTGAAGTCTGCTTTTGAAGTTTTTTTTGGATGAAGAATGGCTACTTTTAAATCTGTTATTTAATATCCAGAGCGATTGAAGTGTTCTCCTACTAGCTTTTATATGTTACCATTCCTAATGTCTGATTTGTGTCCATTTATCCTTTTACGTAGAGACTGTCCAGTTTGGCCATTGTACATGGCAGAGGGGCATTGCTGGCATATATCACATTAGTAGATGTGCAGGTGAATGAACCAATGATGGTGTGGCTGGTGTGGTTGATCCTATGATGGTATCACTAGAGTAGATATGGGGATTGAGAAGGCAACAGGGTTTGTTTCAGGGATTGGTTCCTGGGTTAGTGTTTTTGTGGTGTGGTGTGTAGTTGCTGGTGAGTGTTTGCTTCAGGTTGGGGGGCTGTCTAAGTGAGGACTGGCCTGCCTCCCAAGGCCTGTGAGAGTGGGGGATCGTTTTCCAGGATAGGTTATAGATTGTTGATGATGCGCTGGAGAGGTTTTAGCTGGGGGCTGTACGTGATGGCCAGTGGTGTTCTGTTATTTTCCTTGTTGGGCCTGTCCTGTAGTAGGTGACTTTCTGGGTACCTCTCTTGCTTTGTCAATCTGTTTCTTCACTTCTCCAGGTGGGTATTGTAGTTTTAAGAATGCATGAAATCCATGTCCAATTTTGTTTTGTATCTTACTAAATTCCTCAATGCACCTCAATGACTTCCTGCAGCAATGAGTTCCACAACCAATCATGTGCGAGAGTTTCTTTTATTAGTTTTGAATTTCTTACACTGAAATTTAATTGAATGTCCCCTTGTTCTTGTGTTACAAAACAGAGATAAGAAGTTCCTGATCCATATTCTCTATACTATGTGGATTGTATACTTCTATCCCCTCTTATTCATCCCCTAACTAAGATAAAAATTCCCAATTTTTCAATTTCTTCACATACGAGTTTCTCCACACCCTTGATCAGTCTTATTTCACTTGGGGGGTAGGAGGGATAGCTCAGTAGGTTGAGCACTGGCCTGCTAAACCCAGGGTTGTGAGTTCAATCTTGAGAGGGCCATTTAGGGATCTGGGGCAAAAATTGGGGATTGGTCCTGCTTTGAGAAGGGGGTTGGACTAGATGACCTCCTGAGGTCCCTTCCAACCCTGATATTCTATGATTACCTTTTTTTGACTCTTTCTGGTTCTGCAATACCCTTTTTGAGATGGGATGACAGTACTGTCCACACCACTGATTCACATCAAGGCATTGTAATATTTTCCACTCTTCCTTAGGTATCCTAACATCTTGTTTGCTTCCCCCCTCCCAAAAAAGCTGCATATTGAGTAGAGGACTTCAATGAGCTGTCTACAATAACATCCTCTCTCTTTCCTGAGCTGACAACTTAATTAGAATCCTGTAAGGTGGGAGAATTTTTTTACCAAGACAGTACTCTGACAAACTGAGTAAGGACTTCAGGATTTGGCCCTTCATCAACAACTGTAGCACCTTTTATCTTGAAGGATCCTAAAGCAGTGTTTCTCAACAACCGGCCTGTGGACCAGCACTGGTCCCCAAGATCTCCCTGATACACTTTAGGAAGGTAGCAAGCCGGTCCCTGGTATCAAAAAGCTTGAGAAACACTGTCCTAGAGCATTTTACAGCAGTGCTTAAAGGAATCAATTCATTCAAGGCTGAAATGCAGCCATCTCTCAGGTGGAATGCAGCAGTTCAATAATGCACAGCAACACTAAACAGATATATTCGATTTTGTGCCTGGCAACAATTGATCGTAAGAACTACTTTTCCTGAGAGGGAACGTTAATGAGAACACAGGAATTATCCCTAACTAAGAAGTGCTGTGGGAAGATCCACTTGAACAAGTAGTTCAACTTCACAGAAAATCAAAGGGACTACCAACAAAAGGGCGGACACATTTACTAACTAAAGACATACTTGCAGATGTGGATCAATCTCAAATATGGTCTCTCCTCTTCGCATATCTGTTATCAGCCACGGGCCTCCAGCTCTACAAAGAAAGAAAAGCAGTGAACCAAAGTTACTCACCCTCATCAGGAGTTCCCCCCCGTTATGGTGCTTAATCGGGACAGGTGCCTGGACGAAACAGGTAATGGAGGGTTTGTCTTTTAAAAACCAGCTAGAAGCCCCACCTCCATACGGGCTGCTTGTAAGACCCAGAGTGCCAAGTGATCCTTTAAATCCACGATTACATAATGAAAGTTCATTACACTGCATGACCTGGTTACTGCATGGTTGTGCTCAACACTGCTCAGCCTTGAATTGGAGACTCTCTTCTATTCCTGAATTCTGCTGAAGTTTTCCAAAGTTCACAGCTGCTGCACAGTTCAGGAAGACAGTTAATATGGTTTGAGCCCATTTACATTGCAAGACTGAATTAAGTTTTAGCCTTGCTAAGCCCTGTAACCAAATAAAATTTCAGTGTTTACACAGAGGCTAAATTTAACAAGATCAGTGCCCAGATTGACAAAAATATTTAGGTGCCTATTTGAATCCTTAGATGACTAAATACCTTTGTCAATCCAGTCCTAGATCAGTAGAGTCACATTCAGTATCGTAACTAGCTTTCTACCATGGCTAATGTTCCTACATTTTGCCTGGTTAGTATCCACTGTGCACATAAATGGTTCAGAGCAGCCTTAGCGTTTGTTAGCAATGAGAGTCGAAAGGCTCAACACCTCTCCTAGCAGAGGTGATGGGAGACAGTTTATTGCAAAAAGAGGCATCCTGAATTTTCACATTGGGTCACAAGCAGCATAGATGGTCTACATCAGTTTAGAGCTGTATTTTTTAACTGATTTACTCAAATTGATGCAAAAGCTCATTAGCTCATTGAATAAGTTATCGCAATCAAACATTTCTTCTTGCCTTAGATGTTCACCTTACACTTTCCTTATACACTAGATGTTAAAATGGCAACAATTAGTATTTCATATTTCCTGATATGTATTCGTGATCACTGGTTTATCTGATCACTTTGGGATTGACAGTTAACTGCAAAGATGCTATTCGCTGCAATCCCTGCAAATTGGGATAATCAGGAATTGCATCTGCAGTAACTAAAATCAAGGCAGCTTTTGGCTTCAAAACATTTGTATTTCTTGGTTTTTGCTCTACCCTTGGAGATGTATTTGAAAGAAATGCCCATTCTAGTAGAGCTGGTCAAAGAATTGCACTCTTTGTTTTGTCTTTTTGAGTATTTAAAAAGGAGAATGAAACAGCTCCACTCAGACTTTGAGCAGTCAGGGTCAGACACTGTTTCAGTGGAAAAAGGCTTGCATCCATGCTAAAGTTTTCCTCCCTAGGGCATCCTCAAGGACTGTCTGCACCTGTGCTGAGAGGAAGGGTTCAGAATGAAAGAGATATCCGCCTAATTCTGGACTGTCCCAGAAATCTAGGCTGGATTTTAGAAAATAAAGCATGTTGCTGGGGCTTTGTCGAGGAGTTTAATGGAGCTCTGGTGTGTGCATGCAAAAACATTTAATATTACACCTTTTGAACTATTACTGCACCGCAACACCCTCCTCGCCTTTAAAGATACAAGAAAAACATTTGAATAAAACATCTCGTGATGTGTATCCTAGCAAGCAAATAGTTTAACCGTGATCTGTTGCTAATTCTCATATCAGACAACTTTTAAAACCACATCTTTCTTTGCCCAACACTGACTTTGTTTTTTGCAAGAGGGAAATTCTACAAAACCAGTCTTACTAGGAAAATAAGTACCATTCCTCGTGTGAATAGCCCAGCTGATCGGACTCAATAGGTCAATTCTAGAGATGCTGTCCAAACTTTGCTAGTACTCTAGCAAACTAGGCTCCTTCCCTCGCTTATTTTGAGCTGTATTAAAAGGTCACTTCAGTAAATTATTCTGGCTTAGCACCTGGCTCTTTTAGGAAGAGCTAATGAGAAAATGCCACAGGCATAAGAGGAAGGAAATTAAAAGTTGAATATCTCATTCTACTCTATTCTGAACGAGAGTATTCTCACATGCATTAATAGCCATCTCAGTCTCTGCACATAAGGAAAGAGTTGCACTGAGCTCCCGCCTCCCACCAAGTACGTTTAAACAAACAAACAAACAAAATCTACAAGTTACAAATAAAAAAACAAGGGACAGCACTGCCTCCTGTTAGGCACCATTTCTGCCAAGCTGCTTGGGCTGATAAGCATTTATGAGCTCTTGCTTCAGAAGTCAGGGTGGGGGTGCTGTACTTACACAGGCACAGTCCGAAGCAGCTCCAAGATCCCCTGTCCATTCCACTGCTGTGCTGCATGCAGCTCCTCAGTGCAAACCCCAACGATCTAGAGCAAGAACAAATGGACTAAGCACAATGCAACAGGTGCAAACGTACCAAGTGCCAATGGAATGAGT
Source organism: Dermochelys coriacea (assembly GCF_009764565.3). Taxonomy (NCBI): domain Eukaryota; kingdom Metazoa; phylum Chordata; order Testudines; family Dermochelyidae; genus Dermochelys; species Dermochelys coriacea. The sequence continues at coordinate 123,402,853 of NC_050074.1, forward strand.
GTTGGCTGGGTAAGATACGGGGCCACGAGGCTGTTCCTTTAAGTTAGCTGGAGCTATAAAACAAGCCTGGGCTTGTACAGAAGAACTACTGTGCAGCCCTTTAAGCTGTTGTCTACATGAGCCCTGCTGGTCCCATCTATCTATTCCTTTCTCTGTGCTGTGCACTGAGCACATTACTACATACTTGGATCTTGCCAGTGTAGAGGGGACCAAACTGTGCACGAGCCCAGCAAAGACAAAGGTTTAGTAAAGTTCACAATATGGTTATAACAATTTGGTCTATGCACTACGGCCCCAACACGGTAAGCGGATGGACAGGAGCAATGGTTCAGGTGCACAAGACACCCTCCTCCCTCATTTGCTTTAGCAGCTTCAACTAGGTTCAAGGAACAATGCCATGAAGGAAAGTTCAGGCACTCGCGGACTCAAGGCAGATTCAGTTTGCTGACTGGCTAAATCTCAATTGGCATCATAAAATGTAGCTAATTATCCACTGCATGATGTACTCCTCACTGCAGGGGAAGTGGAAAACTCTCCCCGCCCCCCGATTAAAGTGTTTGCCTTCCAACACGGGAATTGCCACACTGGATCAGACCATAGGTCCATCTCACAGTGGCTGTATCCGTCGCCTCAGATGAAAAAACGGGAAACCTTTTAGTGGAGATCAGAGTAGCAGCCGTGTTGGTCTGTATTCGCAAAAAAGAAAAGGAGTACTTGTGGCACCTTAGAGACTAACAAATTTATTTGAGCGAAAGCTTTCGTGAGCTACGGCTCACTTCATCGGATGCATTCAGTGGAAAATACAGTGGAGCCCCACTGTATTTTCCACCTAATGCATCCGATGAAGTGAGCCGTAGCTCACGAAAGCTTACGCTCAAATAAATTTGTTAGTCTCTAAGGTGCCACAAGTACTCCTTTTCTTTTTAGTGGAGAGTTATGGAACAGCCATCTGTGATGGGGTTTACAGACCCCACACAAAGACTAAGGGAGTGATGGAGCAGTACTGGGCCAAGATGGCCCCGTCCAAATGGAGGACTTGCTTAAAAGGGGACGCTGACAGTCAAGCGGGGGTGAGTGAAAGGGACACTGTCTGCAGGGAGGAAGCCAGTTCACAGCTTCTGGGACAAAGCAATGCACAGGAAAGGGTCTGGTCTATGGGTAAGGCCCAACCAGGAAGATACAGGCCTGCCCCTCTTCTCCCCTTCCACCCTGCTCCCTGCTGAGGGAGAATAACTGGACACTAACAAGAGAGCTGGGGAATACTCAGTTGACTGGCTGAGCTGCTGGGACGTACTGGGAGCTCTTGCAGCAGGGCGGGGAGGAAGGAGGGAAGAGGGCTGTGACCACAACCCGAACCAAAGAGAGAGCAGGAAAGTAGAAACAGCTCAGGGAGGCTAGTCAGGTGCACCAGGAAGGGGTGATGGACAATCCACACCTCCCCGCTCCGGGCCCTGGGGTGAGACCTGGAGGAGTGGGGTGAGGGAGGCTTGGGTCCCTCTATCTTTCCCCTCCCTGAGTCTGGCTGGGAGAAACCAGGGAGCACCAGTGAATTACAGACTAACTCAGCTGCCAAGCCTGCAGTCTGCCCAGCAAAGCCATCCAAGGGCTTTGGGGACAGCTGAGCCACAGCCTGCTGGCCCCCGACTGAGGCTGCTATACCACCCCATAGGAGCAGTTTTCTCCTGACCCCTGTCATGTAGTGGTTGGCTTATGCCTTCAAAAAGAAAGTTATTTTAAGGCTGCAAGCCTTCACCTTCTCTGCAAGCATACAATTTATGTTTTTTATGCTATTAAGCTCTTGGCTAAAATCTCTTGTGGTGTGGGGTTCCATGGGCTAATTGATAAAAGGAAACATGGGGCACAATTTTAAATTTGGTGCCTTTCAAACTTCTCCTTGCTCTTATATAATGAAAATATGACAAATGGGGTGCTTAATTTGCCTTCCGTATAAGTAAATATCAATACCGATAGAGATCCATGTGAATAACTACCAGTGCCGGTACGTATCATCGTAGAGCTCCGTCTTCTGTGACTGGCCCATACAGAGTTGCACTCCCTCCGTGTTCCCCTAGAGCCCCATTTCCCCTCTCCATGCGCAACCTGAATTACCCCCATGGCCCCCGCCCCTCCGTTTCAACATGCCCCTCCTACATGCCCTACGACAATCAAGCTTTAAAATAGAAAAATATCTGATTAATTTCTTCATTTTCATGATCATTTTTTTTTCCTCATGGATCAAAATAAAACAACAATAAACCATCATACAAATGAAGGGGGGGGGGGAATAAATGTTTTAATTGGGAATAGGATTGGAGAGCTAGGATCCATGAATGTAGGGAACCGGGCTGTGTACTACAGAAGGGATAGGGACTGCAGAGCAGTGAAGAGCAAGGAGTCAGCTAGGAGCTCCATTGCTTCGCCTTGCTCCCCTGCCTCCATCTCACCCATGACCTTCTTATTGATTCCCCCATTATCTATCCCTTCCCCAGCCATTCTTCCTCTTATATAGTAAAGCCCCAAAGTCAAGTCTTAATCTGACAGACTTCCTCAGGCCCATCACATGGGAACTCCCTGCTGATGAACTTAAGAGAGAGTCAGTGCCTTTGCAGCAGAGTTGCAAGGTGTGGGTCTCTGATTTCATAGGCTTCAACTCTAGGCTTCTCTTGGTCTCATCCTTGACCCCCTCCCCCTGTTACTAGTAGGGGATATGACAGGAAGGAAGAGAGCTCTTCCTACAGGAGAAGCTGCTCCCTGTGGCATGGGAACAATTAAAGCAGCTGGTGGATCTGAGCAGCAGCTAGTTTTACTGGCATAGCTCAGTTAGGATCTCCTGAATAAGGGTAATAACCCTTTCAATTAAAAAAAATTCATAAGTGATCTAAGATGTGAGCGAGATACACGTTTGGGAAAGGGGAAGATTGTCATTAGCTAGACCCCACAGAAATGAGATTCAGGGCTATGTTTCAAGGAGTCTTTTTTAAAAAAAAAGTTTCTTCTGCACATCAATACTTTTCTTAAACGTTAGTTTGTTAGATGGAAACTTTCACTGGCCTCCGAAGAGTGTTTTGTATCAGATTTGCAGACTAGAATTCAACCATTAAGTATGCAATTAAAATTCAACCAACAAGCATCTCCTGCTCTAAGTGCAAATCTCAATGCAACCTTAACTATGGTGCCACCTACTGACACTCCCATAATATTTTAGATATAATTTAGGTCACCAGCATAAGCAAAGCATATTTTGTGGAAGTATTTTTGCTCACTAGGTTTTATTTTCCCATTCATTTTCCAAGTTTAATTGGACCAAATACATATTATAGTTCATTCAGCACCTGGCTGCATTTCAGTGGGTCGAACTACTTTTCTATCTGCCACAGAAAGGACACAGCTCCACTCCTGATCTGAGAACTAGAGTGCAGGGGATGATACCTCCTGGTTATAAGCAAAAGAAGAGTGAAAACCCAGGTAAATCCCTATCTTAAAGCCTGCTGTGACTCCTCAGTGACAAAACCTCTGGATCATTAATGCTGCAAGAAGAAAGGTGGAAATCAGACAAATAATCATTAAGCAGAAAATGCTGCAGAATAGTGCTATTTATCATCAGGGACGAGCGTGAGGTCAGCTCTGTACGGTAAGTATTAGTTCCCAGAAAACAATAACCGGAACAGCCATTACTTTTCTATACCTGTAGGAAATTAACAACCCCAAAAGGGGTCTGTACTGGTTGCATTTGAGGATCTTCAGTCAGCAACATATGCTGGATTCTTGATTCACTGTTGTCCAAAGGACTGTGCCATGACACATGGTCGCCACTACAGAAGGTATTTTCTGTGGAGGGAGAAAAAAAAAACAGATATTTAGTAATAAAACAGCTGCCAGTATCCACCCATGCTGGGTCTTTGAATTGTCTGCAGGCACTTATCCTTAGAGAAGGAAGGTTATCTAGCTAACATTAAGACATTTGAATTTACAACTTAAAATTGATCTGTTTTTGATCACAGACCTGCAAGCACAGTGCTCCGGACTGACTACCACCACCACTAAGAGCATTTCTCTTGCTTCCACCTATTATTATAATCCATTTAAAATTTCTCTTGGAAGGACATAGTAATGAGAATATAATACATAAAGGCATCATCTAGCTATATTTTATGATTACTGAATGGCAAATCATGGCCATAATGAAGAAAAGATGCTAAATGACAGATGAAGTTTATCATCTGCAGAAGTTCATAAATAGGCTGTTACAAGTCTGGCAGGAAAGCTAAAATTATTTTCTCCCGCAACTACGTTTTAACTACTCTGGTGCTACAATTTGAATAGCAGAGTGCTCTCTGACCTCACTCCACAATGGTGGAAAAGCCTCTAGATGGCTATAAACATCACTCTATGCTGGGATAACTGCAACAGATTAGGATCCAGAAATTCCTCCTTACCCTTCCCTGCTATGAGTGTGTGACAATTTCTCTCCTCTCCTGCTCAAACAGAAGAGGAGAAAGAGAGAAGATTAGCTCCATGCACTGTATCTGGCAGCTGTTAGGCAAGGTATTCCAGGGGAGTGGCACAATGGAACCTGTTTATATTGGAGAGAAACTTCACTGTAAAGGTGTGATGCTTGCGACAACCAGAGTGAAGTACCCTGAAATGCAATGACACAACTCAGACATTTTCACTTCAATATAAGCAGGTTCCCCTGTGAATGCCACCAGAGATAATTCTGTAAATTTTGTAAACTGAGAACCCTGTGTTTGGTTCTCTTCTTCATCGCATGCTTGTTGTTCTTGGTAGGTACTAATTAACATTCCAGAGACCAAATTCTGTCCTCTAACGCAAATATGGGGTTTCCAATCTAGTCAGTGGATATGGGCACTGTGTGCATGCCTCTGAAATCACAGTTTATCACACTGCCTTTCCTTTCTGTAGGAATGTTTTATAAAGCCAGCTGTCTCAAAAGGTGGGGAGTCTGTTGTCCTCACAAGGGAATGGTCTCATGTCACAGTTGTACCAGAGGTGAGAGGAAGCATTTTCCTTTAAAATTCACACAGAACACTAATCCTGCAGAAAGGAAAATGTGAATGGGTTGTGTAAAGTACTGTTCCATCTGGGATACTGCCTATGGCATCAGAGCGTGATCCCATTTAGAATAGGCGTGTTGTCTGTTCTGAAGTTCTCACCCCCACTATTAACACGCACACTTTTCTGTACTATTTGTGGTATCCCCTCCATACTGCACCCTCCAGCTGCATGACCACCAGTCTGGAACATTTCCTTTTAAATAAATATCTATGTGACTGACTTCTCAATTCTTATTCACTAAGCAGTTCTGCTTACTTCTATGGCACTCTTTGGGTGGGTATGAATTAATCCTGTTGAGTAAAGGATGTTTGCCTGTAACTGTGTCATCAACTAACATTAGACAATGAGAGATTGAAGAGCTCTGGACTAATTTACTGTGGCAATGCTTAGTTTCTCCACCAGAAAGAAAAGGAGTACTTGTGGCACCTTAGAGACTAACACATTTATTAGAGCATAAGCAAAATTTCCACCAAATGCATCCGATGAAGTGAGCTGTAGCTCACGAAAGCTTATGCTCTAATAAATGTGTTAGTCTCTAAGGTGCCACAAGTACTCCTTTTCTTTTTGCGAATACAGACTAACACGGCTGCTACTCTGAAACCTTTCTCCACCAGATGTCCCCACTGTTTATTCGAAAGTTAGAAGTCATCTTTTACAGCTGCATTTCTTGGAGAGCGCTGATTTGATTAAAAAAATCAAAATAAACTCCAAGTGCCAAGGGCAACTTGGCCAGAGAGGTTGGGTGTGGAACAAATGTGCTGTAATAAGCAAGGGAAAAGATTTCATATGTTAAAACTAGAGAAGAAAAAATGCATCGGATAAGAGCTGCTTAAAAATCGTTGAACACTGCACACGATAAATTAAACGCCTTGAGCTCTTCAACTGAAGGGAATGAGGGACACACATTTTAGTGCACGGCTCTGATACCCCTTTCTTTTAGGGTTACTGAGACAACAAGAAGATTGTAAAATAAAAAGCAAGAAAGATTTCCAAGCATCAAAATTCAGTATGTTTATTTTTAAACTATAACTTGAAACAGTGTTTACAATTTCATGAAAGATCCTTCCAATATTTTCCAGTGAGCCAGCCTATTAACTGAGATCCGGCCGATTAACAAATTTTTTTAATGATAAAAGCCTTTTGGTCACAGTTTTCAGGCATTAAACAAAGCCACAAAAGAGCTCATTCTTGGGCCCTGTCTTTATGCCACAAGATTTTGCACATCAAATGCTCACTCAATTCTATGCTGATCGATCGCTAAGTTTCACTGCTGGTGTTGCTTCTCCTGGGAAATCCCAGTCCATTTAGAGCAGGTTTTCAAATGCAAATGTCTCTGCTGGAAACCCACCTGTTTATGTCTATTCGAATGCTGAACACTTAGAAAATGTTTCTCTCACACACACACACCCCACAAAATTCACATTGACTGCTCAATTAAACCACAAAAAACCTAATGTGCAAATAACATGATCCCCAGTTTAAACCCACAAGAGCCAGGAAATTCAGAGTTTAGCCGTAAAACTCTGCTTTTAATTTACTGCACTGTAAATGTAGCCCATGAGAGATGAGCTCTTGTACAGAAACTACTGCTATACCTAGGCAAGTTTGAATTAGAGAAGTTTCAACAGCATGAGCCAAGAAATTATAGGAGCAAAATAGGGCCAGATACACTATCTAGGTCCACTTCCTCGTGTAGAGGTAACAGCTGACACGACTGACCTTCTCCCCGGGCCCCCTTCAAATTTACCACACTTCTGAAAGAGTGAAAGAACAATGGAAGTCTTTATTTGTGCGAGTTTAAGATGGACAAAAAACCCTAGGAACCCCAAAGCTTGTTTATAAAAGATTCTCCAATTAAAAATTAAATTAGATTAAACAAACTAAGTTTTGGCACAACCACGGTTGCATCGGAGCACTCCCTACCACCCAAAACCTTAAAAGCATGGAAATAAGACGTTAAAGGAAAAGTCCCCTGCATTGTTTGCCCCCCTTCAAATGGCCTATAATCCCATTGATGAGACACTCCAACACTTCATAAGGCTTCTCTCCCCTCTCCCAAGGCATGCCAAAAATGTGATGTGTACGCCAGCTTCATGAAGTGTGCATACTCACGCAAAACCAAGTGGGAACAGGCCACGGGCACTAGTCCAGGTAAATGGGAAGCACACCTGGTGCCGTGGGAGAAACATCTTTCCTGCCCAAATGTGAAGTGAACAATGCATCCGATGAAGTGAGCTGTAGCTCACGAAAGCTTATGCTCTAATAAATTTGTTAGTCTCTAAGGGGCCACAAGTACTCCTTTTCTTTTTGCGAATACAGACTAACACGGCTGCTACTCTGAAACAAATGTGAAGTGTTTGTGAATTGTGGCATGCTCGAGGGGGCTGCCTCAGAGAATCAGAAACCTTCGGGAAGGGACCTTGGAAAGGTCATCTACTCCAGCCTCCCACCCTGAGGCAGGACCAAGTAGAAGAGTAAGGGAGCTGACCGTATACCTGCTCCTTTGGAGTGAACAGCATCTTCCGGCTACAGTGCACGTCCATTGTTCCCACACTATGGGAATCAGTGTACAGACGCAGAAATTTATAGTCTCCAAACTCATTTTTAGGATCTTTAGTTTGTACTCAACTACATCTCTAAGAACGTTTTCTCAAGCTGGCTCTCACTAGACTCCCTCTCTCTGCCAATTTTTGTGATTCTGCAGCCACCACTTCCTATTCTTTACACATTTCTCTCCATACTAGTGCGTGACAGACTTACACAGCGGGACAACATCTATATAGGAAGTGCTGGCAAATGCATAGAATACTGCAAAAAAAAGATTTTCATAGGTGTTATAAGCTACAGTAGGCAAATTTTCAGAAATAAGTGAATTGTTTGGTAAATCATTGATACCTCTTAGGCAGGGGTTGTCATGTCCTTGTAGCTTTTCTAGAAGCTTCCTATGGTCATAACGGTCATTATACTGCACCCATTGGCATGATATCTAGCCCCTCTGATGTGCTCTGTCATGGTTCCCTCTTAACCATTGACAGGCTATGCAGATTAGCATTATTTAGATATACTTTTTCCTGTTAGGATTTTTTGTAGTCAGCAGTTGCAAAAAAAAAACGAACAAACCACACATTTGAAATCACCCTAAGGGGTTCTTTCTTACATCAGTTTTGTTTACACACACATCCTAACAATGCAAAATGTAAGAAATATTTATTTGGCGCTGGAACCTAAACCTGAATGATAGATGGAGGGGTTTATAACAAAAGTGGGGAGAAGTTACCACAAAGCAAACATCTCCTTAACTACCACCACAAGTGAGGAAGCCATCAATCACAGGACAGTAATACTAGCACCGAAAGCTAGGATCATGGTGGGATTGTGGTTTCTTCTTTGACCTTACACTTTAACTCTGCCCTTACAGGAAGCTAGCAAGAGCCCTGTTGTGCCGAGAGGAAATAATTTTATATAGCAGGTGAGGAATTTGATCTGCACTTGCAGCAAGAATATTTTACTTAACAGATTGTCCTGTCAGTTGGGAAGAAGCCAGCTGGAATGTTCACGCCCCAGGAGATTTTCTGGAGGCATTTTTTTTTTTGAGGGGGGGGTTAAATGGAGGAAAGCATCATTGGTTGGCACAACAGTGTAAGGTATGCCAATTGTGTGGAGCAGGGGTTCAGTGAGCTATGAAACCATAAGACACAGATGGGAAGGAGGGCGGGGGGATAGGACTCATAAGACCAAACTTTAAAGCAAGACTGTTTTTTCTCCCAGTAATTCTAATTGTACATGCAACACACTAGAGATTACCTTAGGTACAAGTAAAGACGGATGGGGATGGAGGAGTGTTCCAAATGCTCTGTTCTCTGCCAGCACTATATGTTTTAAGCATGTTATTCAACTCCTCTGACACACCAAAAACAGCTAATTTACAAAAGAAATGTATTTAACTTTTTTTTTTTTTTAAAAAAAAAAAAGCAAAACTAAAGTAACCAGAAAACTTCAAAAAAAAGTCTCTTTAAGGATGTATCAATCAAATCTGCGCACTTAGAACAAAGCACAGAAAGGGTGCTGGGAGTTAGCTAAATGGAAAGCTATGGCACAGGCCCGAAATACTTTGCACTGGCAGGTGGATTTGAATAATGAATGGGAACTGGAAAGAAAACATTTATTTAAAACTGGAACCAACATTAAAATGTTCATGTTTTGTGGATCTCGGAAATTCCTGAGAAAGCATTTAACAGAATAATTTAAGCCAGGCTGGAATGTGCTCAATTTCTATTAGGTATTTGTATGGACTAGAGCTGATTGAAAGTGTTTGATACAATGTTTATTCTGACAGAAATCATCAATTCTATGAAATCAAACACTATCAATTAAAATTTTTGATAGGAAATTAATCAAAACATTTTATTTCAGTAAAGTCAAAAATCTCATTTCAACTTTATAATACAATATAAAAATCAAAATGTTTTGATTATATAATAGTTTGAATGTTTCAATTTTTGTATCATCAATATTGATACATTTCAATACGGTACAAACAACATATATTTCACAAAAAATTCAGAGAGTTCTACTTTTCATCCCAATTGGGACAAAGCAAAAGTTTTGAAATCTCTATTACCTTTTTTGACCAGCTCAGTGTTTATGTTTTGTAATGTCTTTAAGACAATAATGCCAGATCTACCCCATCTTTCCCTAAATCCACGGCTTTAAAAGATCAGTACCAACTGGCTTTTACAGCCCACATTAAGCAATTGAACCCCCTTCTTGGAATAGGTTTCAGAGTAGCAGCCGTGTTTGTATTCTGTATTCGCAAAAAGAAAAGGAGTACTTGTGGCACCTTAGAGACTAACAAATTATGCTCTAATAAATTTGTTAGTCTCTAAGGTGCCACAAGTACTCCTTTTCTTCTTGGAATAGTGGTCATAATTCAGGGGTTTGGTTGTCCTACAGACACTGTCTAGCAGCTCCACAGCTAGAGCTGGGAACATAATTCACAGGGAACTGTTCCACACCTTTGTTTTTTTGCCCTTGTTCATTAATTGTCCTTGAAGAAAATTGTGATTTTTCTCCAATATATGTTATTTGAAATTAGCCACAATTTTACAGGCTATTTTAATGCCAATAGAAACAATTCAAAGTCACAACTGTGGCCTGGTGATATTTTGCGAACAGTTTGTTGAACATATTCAACATTTAAGAGGTGCAGTTCTAAGAAAGAAACAGATCAGGTCGTTTCAAGTTTGCTTTTCCACACCCATTCTTCAGGATCTCCTTAAAAGTCTGCCATTTCCACAAACCTTCCGGTTAGTAAACCTTTTCACTAGAATATTCACATAAAAGTACAAAAGGAGAGCAAATTCAGCTGGTGCAAAACAAGTGAATCGAAAACTTGTCAGCATAATCTAACAAAAAGCTTTAGAAAAATTTAAAAAAAAAAGTGTGGTCAGGTGCTTTACACAGAGAAAGTTTCAATCCAGGGAAATAGATTTCTACCCTGCCCTCTCTCCCCCGCAATCTCTTCTCAGCCACCTTCTCTTAGGAGTTTTAGATTGAGAGCTGCAACATGATTAGCAGCTAGGCACTAAGGATACACAAAATCTCTCATTGCAATTAGTTGAGCTGTCCATTGCATTCAAATCAGTAACTGCCTCCTGCCAAGTCAATTTAATAATGCCAGCCTTGTAGTACTGCTTGTCATCAGGTGATACTGTTGCAAGGAGACTGAAAAGTGTAATTGGCAGCTAGATCTTGGGAAAGCTGCTGGGATAGTTTATAATGTAGTTCTTTTAAGAAGTTGGTGCTTCGAAGCAAGTCAAATGTTTGTCCGCGACCTGAACATTACTCACGGCAATAACTTTTATGGTCAAAGCTACTGCTTAATCAGATACAAAACAGAAATGTCACATTCTGCATTTTATTGTTCCTCAATGACAGCCCCCTGTTGAGGGGCTGATACACCCTGTCACTCTCTGGGGGCGGGGGAGAGGTGCATTACAGCCCGATGGTTGAGTCTGTAGGGCTGCCCCCAGTCCTTGGCTGTGTGGCCCTGGGGCCTTAGCTCGTAGTCCAGCCCTTGTGCTCAGGGCTGTGTGGTATAGCAGCCAGAGACAGCAATACGGCTCTTGCGTTCAGGGCAGTGCAGCCCAGCGGCCAGAGTCAATAGTGTAGGGGAGCTGAGGCATCACCCTGGGGTGGGCGGTGGCCAGGATAGTGGGACCTGGGCCAGCCCTCTCCACCAGGTCCCAACCCATGGCCCTGTTGGTGGTGGGGATGCCCACCACCAGCTCGGTGGGGACCCTACTGAAACATGCCGAGCCTGTCTCTGGTTCTACAATCACTTCCTCACAAAGTTTCCCTGGGTCGCTTCCTACCCGATTCTCTCTTATTCGCCATCTCTGCAGTCTCTCCCCTCTCTGTGGTGTCCGAAGTCTATAGTTGGGGTCTATCTCTGGCTGGCCGGCCTCCGCGTCCTGGAGTGCAGACGTTTCTCCCCCTGGAGTCAGCAGCGCATCTCCTTCCTCGCCAGTGGTCAGCCCAGACAGAGCTGCTCTGCTGCCTTTTATATCCCGTCTCCATCTGGAGCATGCCCAGCAGAGTCGAGGGTGCATGGCCTCCTTGGCCAAGAGAGAAGGGTTAACCCCTGCTGCACCAGTGGGGGCTGATGCACCCCATCATACCCCCACATCTGCGATCCCCCTCAGTATCACCACTGCCTAATCCCTTCTAATCTCCTGGCTCATATCCTTCATTCACCATGGGCGTGTTTCACAAAGACGTGAAAGAAATAGAGGAAGTTCAAGCTAAATTTAACTTTAAAACTACAAACAAAATTTTTTCAAAACCAAAGACTCAAGATGCAAACCAGTCACCCAACTGCACAATCTTACACAGTCCTTTAGCCTCCTTTCCCCTGTTCTATCTCATCATGCTTATTCTAAATTTAGACTAAATTCTGCAGGACAGTATCTTTCGTTAGTCTAGAAAGTCCTGTGCAGTTTTGGTGCCGAATAAGTGTTCAATTCGTCACTCTTTGCTTTTATTCAAAATTGATGGAAGTTGGTTAAAGGGCAAAAACATTCCTACCCCTTTTCTACAAGCAGCGGGTCATTTCTCCATGTACTTAACAAGGTCAGGGATTATCTATTCTCCTTCTACTTCCAATGTTCAAACTCTGTTTAGGATTCTGGTCATAGTTGTGATGGATGGAATTTTTTGAAAATAATTAAACCGCACTTAGAGTCTGATGGGGACTGCTGCTGAGTTGCATAGAACATGCTCTCTCTTCAGGTCCTGAAAATCTTTGAATTTTCAGCAACACAGGCCAATGATAAAGTTGGCTATTATATTTTGATCACTAGATCTAATATTCTTAGTTAAAAGTTTAGCATCTTCCATTTCTTTGTTGTCTTAGTCTGGGTACAAGACATTAATAATAAATAGATGTGATGGAGTGTGGTAGCGATGGTTACAAGATTACCACATTCCTCCCAGGGGCCAGATAAACACTGTCTGTGTCACAGGAAAGTCTGGAATCTCATTTCATCTCTCCAAAGTGAAAACAAACCAAAACAAAAACAAAAAACCCATGTTTCTAGTTCTGAGTTGGGACATTTCACTGGGGACTAGTCAGGCACCTCAGGCCAATGTAACTTTGGGAGAAAGTCCATCTGTATAGGGAGTGTGGAGGAGGAAGTATTGTGGCAAGATTTTAAATAGTCTGAGGCTAAGACATTGTGGAATGTTAGAAGGATCCCTGATGCATTAGAGAGCAGAATGGAGGTGACGCAGCCAAAACTTTAAATTAAATGCAGTTTATCATATAGTTGCAGAAATACAGGAATTTTTTACATTGATCTCACCATTACCAGCCAGTATGTGTAATTTATCTCCATATAAATTGCTTTTCTTCAGCATGGTTTTAAAATTCAGGGGTTTGTTTTTTGTTTTTTAAAGTGGCAGTTCTTCATCTATAAATTAGATCTACTGTAGATTTTCAGAAGCGATTTACCATTTTGAACAGCTACCATCATTTGGGAAGCATTAAGTGCAGATGAAGGGCACAATTCTAATATATTAGCCATCACTTAAAAAAACCCTCACTGTATTTCCAAGTATGCTCACTAATAGATTAAAGATAATCTTATGACCACACCTGATATATGAATTAGACACCTAAAATTAAGTCTAAAACACTTCAGCAAACACGGTCATAGCAAGTTGTTTTTCAAAAAGGTAAATAAAACTGTAGTATAAAGAAGAAAATATCTTTCCAGTCCATCTGATGGCCACACTACATTAAAATAACCTAGGGATGATTAAATTATCCCTAATGATGGTGCAATGTATACGACGCTGTCTAATCTACATAGCATTTAACAGATGGGCTGGTAAAAGGGAAAGCAACAATGTAATCTGCAGGGTGTGTTGGCAGCACTGGTCTATAACTACATTTTCAGTTTGAGTTGAACGTATTTTGGGAAAAGCTCCCACAAGGAATTAACAGAATTTAAAAACCATGATGTATGTGCATTACGTAAAAAAATAATTAGAGCTCTCCCTCCAGTGTTTCTCTTCTGCAGTTTGGTTTTGCACTCACTTACCTTCTGTCTGGAAAATGGAAACAGTAGGGAACTGCCATAGCCTAGGGAATATAAAGTGGTACAAAATTGCAGAATACGTCACATTGTGCTGCCTGCCAAAGACATGCACCGTAGACAAGATGCCTAAGGAAGAATTAAATCCCAGGAGCACAATTAAACAATGCCTAAGCTGCAGGGATTCAAATTGGGCTTTTAAAAACAAGGGAGCGAAGACAGAAGGTTCTCTAAGAAAAACGTGTGAAAAAACAGATCAGCAGTACCACAAGTACTGCTGGGCCTTTGTGGTTTAAAAACTTAGTTCCTAAGGACAGAACAGTGACTGATCTTGTATTTTCAACCTGATGGTCAACTTAAAAAAAAAAAAAAGTTCTTTATTGCACAGCTCAAGCTTAATGACTTCAAAAGTCCAGTCTGGATGTAAAAACAGACTATGTTTAATGAGCTTTTCAACAGAGTCCAACCAATTCATACAAGTTAAAGATTATAAAGACCTCCCTGATCATCCAATTTGCCCTGACAGCAGGCTCAGGGGGCAAAGGGTGGGGCCTGTAATGCTCTACCAGCAGAAAGAGGATTCAGGCTTTCCCTCAGCATTAAAAATTGTCATTCAATCCTACTCAGAGTAGGGTTAGGCAACATGGGAAAGCGACTGAGGCCAATTTATATTATAGCTTCCACTGGTAGACAATTAAAGATACTAGTTTTTCTAGTGCAGAGTAAGCCCTAGATAATACGACAACTTGCACATACCTGGAGTAATAGCGATAAGAGTGCAGCTATATATTCTAGCATTCACATCTATTTTATTGTAGAATTTTAACCATTTTCTAAATATATTAAAACTAATTCTTTTTGTCTCTGTGCTTCCTTTACCCCTTCTCCTGCCTGTCAGATCATTTATTTCTTTGTTATGCATCTTGGTCTCTTTGCTGGTTTGTTCATTTTTCCTTCTTCCTCCAACTCTATTAGTCTTTCCCTGGTTTTCCTCCTCCTTTCCATGCATCGTCTATCTAGGTGCCTTTACAACCTACATCACTGTAGCAACTGAGCACCTCTCATTTCTGGATTTATCCTCACAACACCCATGTAATGGAAGAAAGCATTATCCAGTTTTACAGATGAGGAAACTGAGGCACTGAGAAGGGTAATGGCTTGCCTAAGGTCTCAGAGCAAGTGTGACAGAGCCAGAAACTGAAAGACTGATACAGGAATACCAAACGTCTGCTGACTGGAACACTGCAACATCCCTACTAGAGCCACTGAATTTAGCGTGCCTTCAAAGATGGATTGACGCAGTGGAAGCTGTGGACTTCACTCACTCACGTACATGTTGGCTATTATTATGACAGCTTGGTGCTGCAAACCCAGTGAAACACTGAAACCCTCAAGTGCCAGCTGATACGACTGCAAAAGCACTTTATATGAACTCAACAGCACCACCCCACTAACCTTCCTTCACCTCCTGCCCTGTTACCAACCACCACTTCCTTTCTCCATGCTCTGAGTCTTCTACCCCCAGCCCCAAAAACCACTCAGCCGTACTCCTACAGGCACCTCTGAGTTGGTCTGCTCGTGTGTCCTTTGCTTCCTACCATCTAGGCATGGGGATATTCTCTCATCACCTCTCCCTAAAATAATCAGTTGGAAGGGGTTGGCAGGAGCACCATCCCCTCTCTGTGGACAGATAATGAGGAGTCTGGCATGGCAGCAGTTAATAGGAGTCCTAATAAAGTCTCAGACTGCATGAGGCTCCCCACGCTCAGGCAGTGCTAGTCACGCTTGTTTAGCTAGGTGTCCTGCAGTGCACCAGCATTACAGCAGATCCATAGGATTTCCCATAGGTGAGCCTACAGAAAACAGCTGTGCATTGTACATTTAACAAGGCAATACACTGTGGCAATGTTGTCACTTTTTATATACCACTTTACCGAACACTGGACCTAGCGCCCACTGGTCAGCTGTGTAGCTGCAAGTCTGCATCTGCACTGTTTGGAGAAAGAATGGAACAAGTTGTAGAGAGTTAGCCCTAAAAGGACAGTATTTTAAATATACTGATTAAGAAGCAATGACTACGCTGCCTCAGCTGGGGTGGGAGAAAAAAAAACAAAAAAGGTAATCCCACATGAATCCCCCTTTAAAAAAAAAGACTGTTTGATTTTACTGCCCCCCCCCCGTTTAAATAGGTTTCTTTGGATCACATGGATCAGTCTCTCTCATGTCTGCAGCTTAGGTTTGAAGGAACATTCACCTTTTTTCTGGTCTAGGATATCCAATGTTTAAAGTTATAAAGCGATGTTATTCTGCTCCCTTATTGACATTAAGGTCTGAGAGCCCCCAGGAGTAGCGCCAAATGCATTCAGCCCACTTCTGTTCCCTTTGCATACTCCTGCCTCTTCAGTTTCAGCTTTGCTGCTACAGGTCCAGGGAAGCACACACACAAACTGAGCACGAGACAGAAAGTGTAAGTGACTCAACTAGGGCTGGCTAACAAAATTAGGTTTTCAATTAAAATAAACTATTTTGACCCAAAATCCAAAGTATTTTTGTTTGGAAATGCTTCCCTGATATATCATAGATGCTGTAGTTTGGTTACCAAATGTCCTTCCTCTCCACCGTGTGTCAGTCTCCCCAAATCAAGAACATCTTCCTTGATGCACCATGGCAAGACACTCCCATTATACATCAACTCCCCTTTTTAAGATGGGAAACCATGGTGCATCAAGGGAGCTATAGTGCAACCAGGAACTGCAGGGGAACATGATTATGACACCCAAACTACAACTCTTCCTAGGTATCACAGCAGCCTTTCCGAAACAATAAATATTTTTGGTTTTGGCCAAAATGTTTGATTTCAAGTTTTCACAGAAAAATTGAAGTCTTCCAAGGGGAAAAAAACAAACGAACATTTTTTAACCAGCTCTATCATCAAACCAGGGTGCAACTGTCTTCACACCAAATTCTGTCAAAAAAAATTCCTAAATCTTTGGAATTATAAAAATTTTCTAACTGTTGGTAAGAAATGTTTTTTAAAATTGCACACAGTGAAGGTTCATTACTGTGGAAATCAAAAAAAATAATTCTTGAGCCTCCCTTGAAGAGTAATCAAGCAGATTTAGGATTTTGCTCATTGAAGTCAATAAAGATGTTTCCATGCAATTATAATTGTTAAATGAAAACAGATTGAAACAATTCTGTGCATCAATGTTCCACCATTAGGCTTGTGCATAAGAACCTGAAGTTACCAGGAATGAGAAACTGTAGACAAAGGTGCAAGCGTAAGAGGAAATGGAAGAAGTTAGCAGATGCGTCAGTGAGATCTAATTTTTTCTTGTTAATCTAGTTGATATGTAAAAATGATTAACCTGACCACAAAGTGTCCCTTGAGAGTCTGTCCCAAATGTCCTAACATTATGTTCACAAGCCACCACCATTAAAAAAGAAAGCAGAAAAGTCCTGTTTTCATTAACTCTGTGGTTACAACCTCAGAATACAAACTATTGCCATTTCTCTCTGGATGAGGGGTGTCAATGCAGACAAGCAGTTTTTCCAGAGCTGCTGCTGCCACCATTTGCTCAGTCCCTCAGGTTCCTGACTTCTTGCTTCCTGATGGAAGGAAAATTCTTCCTTGGATAAAGGCTCTGTCCTTCCTTGCTTTGAAGAGGGACATGGGTTGCAGGAAACAGGCCTCTGCAATGTCCCCTGGCATTATCTGCAGCTCAGGCTGTCTGGGCCTTAGCTATTAAAGATGGCTGCTCCTGCTTCTTGGACGGGATAGCTGGGCAAGAGACAGAGGCCCCAGTCAGCCTGAGCTGCAGATAATGCCAGAGCACATTGCAGAGGCCGGTTTCCTGTAACCCATGTCCCTCTTCAAATCAAGGAACAGTCTTTATCCAAGGCAGAGTGAGCTTCTGCAAAGTTTTCTTCCCCTTCCTTATCCTAATAGAAGGGCTACAGGGGCTCCGAGGTACTCACCCAGCTCAGGGGAGGGCAGGGAGGGGGACATGACTCCTGAAGCCCCTTCTGCCCTAAAGGGGCAGAGACCCCAGGACATTCCTTGAAGTATCACAGCGCCAAGGAGCCCTAGTCACGGACCAGGACTCCATCATGCTAGGCGCTGTAGAGACAGAACAAAACGACAGCATGTGAGAAAGCACAAAGATACCTGTTTGAAAAGTTAACAAGGGAATGATGGAGGCTGGCATCCAGGGCTGATCAGCGGCAGGAGCTGATCTTAATGAGTGATGAAAGGTAGGGTGAGGATAGGCCAGCAAGGGCCTGGAAAGTGAAGACAAATAGCTTATATGTGATGCCATAGAGAAGGGGGAATTAGTAGAAGGATGCAAAGAGGGGTGATGTGGGGCTTCCCCCCTTGTCAGGATTCCCCAACGAGAGACCCTTCTGAGTCACCCCTGCACTTTGGGCAGAAGGGGTTGGCATTGCTCCATTGAGCTGGAGCCTGGCACTGAACTGGGGCCTGATTCCCCCTGCTGGGTTAGTCATGTTGGACACCTGCTAAGGGGTGGTGCTCAGCTGCACCCAAGAATGAGGGCCTGCAGATTGTCAGTATATCATGTATGCTGCTACAATTGTGTCATGGGGGTTCCTTTAGGCCTGCTTCTTTCTTCTCTCCTTTAGCAGAAGTCTGCTAGGGGCAATGTTCTCCACTTGCTGGAGACAAACTGTAGGAGACTAAGATGACTACATCTTTATACATGTGGCAGTGCATCATCAAAAGTCTTACGACGGTCTTCACGTGGTGGCTCAGAAGAACTGTACCTCAAGCACCTGGACTGATCAGAAGAGCAAAAGGAAGATACTTTTAAGACACCATTTTAATGCACTGCACAGACAGTTGAAAAGCAGTCCGTCAAGCTCAGCTCCCAGAAAGCGATAAACTGCTGGAAGGCAAACGTTAGTTAAAAATTTACATCCTTTGTGGTCCTATGACTGCAAGTCCCACTGCCAGTTTCTGTGGCTTTACAGCCACCTTCCCCCGTTTTAACAAGTGCATGGATTTCTCACCTACTCACCATGGGATTACTGGGGGTGCAAATGCATGGGGAACGGAGTCCTTACATACCTCCCCTTGGGGCACAGATGGCCTGCAGCGGTCCTTATGCTTCAGCGTGGAGCTAGACTACAGAAATGGGGAAGGTCGGAGAGAGACTCCTTCCCCTGGAGCCCTGTTCTGGCAAGTGACGACCCCTGGGGCTGAAAACCAAACAGGCCCTGCCAAGACAGGGCTCTACAGAAGTAACAGGCTTTTCTGCAGAGTGGGGGAAGGAGCAGAGGATTGAGAGTGCACCCCTGTATTGCAGAAAAGCCCCAAACATTCCCCTAGGGAGTGGAGGAAAGGAGAAAGGGTTTAAACTAGGGCTGTCGATTAATCGCAGTTAATCATGTCAGTTAACTAAAAAAAATTAATCACAATTAAGAGCAGTTTTAATCGCACTGTTAAACATAAATTACCAATTGACATTTAACAACTATTTTTGGATGTTTTTCTACATTTTCAAATATATTGATTTAAATTACAACACAATATAAAAAGTGTACAGTGCTCACTTTATATTATTTTTATTACAAATAATTGAACTGTAAAAGATAGTATTTTTCAATTCACCTCATACAAGAGCCATGATGCAATCCCTTGATCATGAAAGCGAAACTTACAAATGAAGATTTTTTGTTGTTACATAACTGCACTCAAAAAGAAAATAATGTAAAACTTCAGAGCCTACAAGTCCACTCAGTCCTACTTCTTATTCAGCCAATCGCAAAGACAAACAGGTTTGTTTACAATTTATAGGAGATAATGCTGCTGGTTTCTTATTTACAATGTCACCTGAAAGTTAGAACAGACATTCTCATGACACTTGTGTAGCCACCACTGCAAGGTATTTATGTGCCAGATATGCTAAACATTCATATGCCCCTTCGTGCTTTGGCTTCCATTCCAGAGGACATGCTTCCATGCGGAGGACGCTTGTTAAAAAAATAATGCATTAATTACATTCTGACTTAACTCCTAACTCCTTCGAAGAGAATGGTATGTCTCCTGTTCTGTTCTACCCACATTCTGCCATGTATCTCATGTTATAGCAGTCTCGGATGATGACCCAGCAGATGATGTTTGTTTTAAGAACACTTTCACAGCAGATTTGACAAAAAAAACGCAAAGAAGGTACCACTGTGAGATTTCTAAAGATAGCTACAGCACTAAACCCAAGGTTTAAGAATCTGAAGTACCTTCCAAAACCTGAGAGGGATGAGGTGTGGAGCATGCTTTCAGAAGTCTTAAAAGAGCAACTCTTCGATGCGGAAACTACAGAACCCAAACCATCAAAAAAGAAAATCAACCTTCTGCTGGTGGCATCTGACTCAGATGATGAAAGTGAACATGCATCGGTCCACACTGCTTTGGATTGTTATCCAGCAGAACTATCATCAGCATGGACGCATGTCCTCTGGAATGGTGGTTGAACATGAAGGGACACATGAATCTTCAGCACATCTGGCATTTAAATATCTTGCAACGCCAGCTACAACAGTGCCATGTGAATGCCTGTTCTCACTTTCAGGTGACACTGTAAACAAGATGCGGGCAGCATCATCTCCTGCAAAAGTAAACAAACTTGTTTGTCTGAGTGACTGGCTGAACAAGTAGAACTGTTTCAGAGTAGCAACGGTATTAGCCTGTATCCACAACAAGAAAAGGAGTACTTGTGGCACCTTAGAGACTAAAATTTATTTGAGCATAAGCTTTCATGAGCTACAGCTCACCTTCACTGGATGCATTTAGTGGAAAATACAGTGGGGAGAGAACTGAGTGGACTTGTAGGCTCTAAAGTTTTACATTGTTTTATTTTTGAATGCAGGGGTTTTTTGTACATAATTCTACATTTGTAAATTCAACTTTCGTGATAAAGAGCTTGCATTACAGTACTTGTACGAGGTGAATTGAAAAACTTTTACAGCACAAATATTTGTCATCAATAAAGTGAGCACTGCACACTTTGTATTCTGTGTGGTAATTGAAATCAACACATTTGAAAATGTAGAAGACCCAAAAATATTTAAATAAATGGTATTCTATTTATTTTTTTAATCACGCAATTAATTGCAATTAATTTTTTTTAATCACTTTAGAGCCCTAGTTTAAACCCTGTTTTTACACTGCTCACTCATTAACAACATGATCTACACCCTTAAGAAGGGTGCGAAGTACTTTCTTTTTTTGACCTGCGGCTTCTGGAGTTTGCTACATTTACCCCAAGCAGGCTTTGAACGGTTCTCATCTGCTTGGGAACCATTATGCTCCTAGTCAATCCTTCCCACAGCCGAGTTGTGGATTTGAGTGGTGGGTGAAGCCTCGACACACCAGTTCAACTCAAAGCCCCATGTACTGGCAGAGCAAAGGTCACTAGCTTGTGGCAACAATGCACAACTCACTCAACACCACTTCAAGAGGCAGTAGGAACAGCTTTTCAGGATGTTTGCAGAGCTTCTCTACTGCTGGGGCAGAGGGAACCCCCTAGAGAGGTGTGGTACTGGAGGACCAGTGGGTCAGAGCTTCAATGCTCAGCTGATTCCTGAGCTGAGAATAGGAGGTGCAGAGCCAGAAGATGAAATGACAAAAACAAGTTAAAGCTATAAAACCAAGTGGTCGGGAGAAGCTGAACTGCCAACTTGTTCCACCAATGGAGGCAGAACTTCTGGTGGGCTGAGCTGAAGGGTGGGTTTAGAGTCCTGGAGCTTCCAGCACAACACGGGTGCTTCTGAACTCCCCAGGTGACAAGCATTGCCCACTTACTATGAATGAGGGAAGCTGTGCAGCAGAAAGTGAACTTACCAATCCAAAATCCTTGAGAGTTTAATTCAGAGGTCCCCAAACTGTGGGGCGCACCCCTCTAAGGGAGCATGGAGGAGTACTGGGGGGGCACGCACATCAGGGCCTAGGCCAGCTCCCATGAGGAGTGGGGAGGGAGCATCACCCAGCCCCGCTCTGAGCTCTGCTCCGGCCCCGCCCCCAACCACAGCCTCACTTCCATCCCCAGCCTCAGCCCCAGATCGTGGCCCAGCCGCGACTCCGCACCTGTCCCTGGCCTGGTTCCAGTCCCTCCTCCAGCCTAGGCCATGGCTCTGTTCCCGGCCCAGACCCACCCCCAGCTGTGGCCCCAGCCTTGTTCCCCTTATTCCTGTCTGTGTTCCACCCCCGCGAGCCGTGGCCTCACTCCTGGTGGGGCGTGGACAGGGGTAAGGGAGCATGTGAGCCTGAAAAGTTCAGGGACCACTGATTTAATTGCATTTATGCTCTCAGGAATAGCAGAAGTGGCAATACTGCATGAATTGCAAAATTCTGTGAAGCAACATTCTCCATAATCTTGCACAGTATTTAAATCTATACTTGTTTGTGATTTCCTCATTAGCTTCTGATTAAAGTCTTTGAGATGTATCATCAAAATCAATATGCTGTTGCAAACTAGTCCTGCTAAATGAAATGAGGATGGTCCAGAGGCCAGGCCCCAACCTAGGACTTGTGGGGCCGTGGTTCTAGTCTCAGCTCCAGTCGGAGACCCCTTTGACAAATTGCTTAGTCTCACTCTGCCTCAGTATCCTATCTGCAAAATTGGGGATCAGCACTTTTTTTTTTTTTTTTTAAACACACACACCTCCCAGGCGCATTCAGACAATAATTAAAGATTGTGAGGTGTTCAGAAAGTGAATTGCTTCATATATCATACCTAGAGATAACTCAGAAGCAGTCCCCAGTATTGTATTTGCTGTTCCATTCATGACTGTTAATATTACCTGTATTATGGTAGTGCCCAGAATGTGCTATGTGCTGGCTGCACAAAGAAACAGTCCTTGCCCTAAAGAGTTCACAAACTAGGAAGAAAATCTGACAGTTGTTACTGCCATTGCAACTTCTTTTCTGCCTCCTCTTCATAGACAGTGAAACCATTTTCATGCCAAAAGAAGCCAGAAGACCACAATTGCATGGGGGGGGGGGGGGGAGGGAAGAGAACAGAACTGTAATAAAACCCCCTTCAGTGAGCTCTGCCCAGAAAATTCACAATGTCAAAACAGCAGAGAAAAATGATATCAAAGACTAAACGCAACAGTAATAAGACTTCATGAGAGCCCTACAGTAATTATATCAGGGAAGCAGATAGGTGTTTAGCCCCCCTCCCCAACTCAGATCTACGTTTAATAAAAAACAAGTATGCAGAACTGAATCCTGGGACCCAAACAGACATCCAAAGGCTTTACCTACTCTCAACTTTCTTAATTTCCCCACTGCTACTGCCAGGCCAGCTCTGCTGGTGGGAATATGAACATAGCTAAGCCTATGGTGTTTTGACCAAAATCTCATCTAGACCTACTTCGAACAGGGTTAGATGATTACTTAAAATGCCAACAGGCAATCTACAGTAATGTTTTCATCCCTGGAGCTTTATGGGTAGTTGAACCAGTGGGAAATTAAGAGAAAAAGCTTAGCACAGACATAGCTTAAATGTATTGCTTGTGTAACTCTTGGAAACGTTTATTTCAAGAGAGTGCACATATCCATCCCTACAAAATTATGATTCAGAATCATTCTAGATATAGCCAAATAATTTTTCTTTAGTCTTTAACGTTGGTCGTCCAATTTCTGCCTCCAGAGTTGTCAATTCTCTTTTCTAGATCACTGGCACCATTAGCACAAGCTTATCCATATACTACCACATAAACCTTTACTCGTATATGCAGGGAGTGCGAGGGTAGTTCCATCTGCACACAAATCAGTGTTTGACCATCTCTCCTGTGAGTGTCAAAAATGTCTTCAATACAGGGCTCTCCCCCCCTCCCCCTTGGGTGGGGGTGTGTAGGAATGATCCCTCTAACAGGAATTGGGCTTGGACCCAAATGATTTCACATGGACCACTACACAGCTATCAGATAGTGACCATGGGTACACTCTCCCCAAGCAGCCAAGTACTTGTGGATACATTTATTCAGATGGTTCCACGGCACATCGATTTTCATTGAAATGGTGAGTGTACTGCTGTTTACTTCTATGCATATACACTATGATGTATGCGTGTGTGTTGATATGGTTTAATGTGTATAATGTGTGTGTGTGTGTGTGTGTGTAACATGCCCCTCCAAAAGCAGTCAAATTTAAATTCCTGTGCACACTTCTGGATAGTGATAGGTTTTGGCCATGTCCAACTCGGGCTAAATTGGAAACAGGGACTTTAACTTACGTTTTCACAGAACTGAACCATGCAGTCTACTTACACAGCTGAGCTCTACTCACCTAAGGCAAACAACTGGCCCACAGTATATTTTATAAGAACTTCACTGTGCAGAAGAAGTTCCAATGTTTATGTGCAGCAAAGTTAACTGCATACCTGGTTTGTTAAAACAAATGTATAATTTGACTTATTCTTTTGTGGAGTTGAAACACAGGTAATCCCCTCCATTTCTAATCTAAAGTTCTGAAATACTGCAGGGAAGGCAGGGCCAGTTCTATACTGGAAACTATACGTTTCAGAACCATAGCAACCAGTAAAAAATGATAAAATGAGTCTGGGGTTAAAAAAAAGCATAGAGCCAGAAAAATAATATGAATAACTAGGCAAATATCTTTGGCTTTATTCATCCTACTAGGAGGAAATAAGCAATATTTTATAAAAGCTAGACAAATCTCATTTGTATTCAGGGAAGCACCCTTTTACAGAAGAATGTGCCTGCATAAAAGAGCATTTAAAACCATGTATGTAAAAACAGTCATTTGGATAGAGCATAGACTTGTAGATATTAATGACTTTGAGGGGAAGAGATTAGTGATTAGTGCAGGACTCTAGGAGCCAAGATCTTATGAAGTCTGACTGCTTTGGGTTGTATGACCTTAGTCAAATTACTTAATCCAAATGAGTGTCTCTTTCAACAGAGAAAATTAACATGCCTGCCACCTTCACGGTGCTCTTGTGACTAAGACTTAATTAGTTAACATTCATAAAGCAGATTGAGATAGTCAGATGATGTTACTTCTCATTGGAATTGGGATTAAGATGCTTTGGGCAATCCTCATTTTAGTTGCGTTTGTTGTTTTTAAAGAGATGCTGAGACAGCTCCCATTGACTTTAACACGGTTGTAGGAGCTCTGCACCTTTGGGGGGGTGGAAGAGAAAGAGCACCTTACATTATGCCTAAATAGTCACTATATTCAGATCCATATAAAAAAGTGATAACTTCTTAAATCAGTTACATGAACAGAAGCAAAATTCTCCACCTTGCTAGTAAGAAGCAAGTTTTGCCAGGCAGGTAACTGCCATGGAAGCTCTGTCAGTTCCTAACATCGCAACATTTGTTACCCACAGCTCAGAGCCACTCAAAGCTGTGAATTTTTTTCCTACAGTAACTTTGGAAAAGGAGAACCCAATAAGTTACATTTTTTTTTTGAAACACTAAAGATGAAATTCTCACTGATCACTAGAAACAAAGGCCCAGACATATCAATAGGGCTTTCTGAAGCCTAAATTCCTTTGTTCTAATTTTTATGGTAGTCCAGATGACATTGTTATTGACATGTGATTGGAATTGGTAGAATCAATTCTATGTAATAAATTTTAAGAAATTTAACAGTTTAATACGGGTTTCAGAGTAGCAGCCGTGTTAGTCTGTAGTCGCAAAAGAAAAGGAGTACTTGTGGCACCTTAGAGACTAACAAATCAATAAAGAATAATTCAGTGACAATCTAAGAGACTTGAGATTTGAGCTCTACTTATAAAAGCAACTTCCCTCCATGTGGTAAAGTAACAACCAAAATCCACGTTAACTTTTGCACAGGAGCAAAGGCTGCCCTGCTTAATCAAAGTCTTCCTTTTTATCATCACTTGTATTACCCAGAGTACCTAGAAGCCCCATGCATGGACCAGGACTGCACATTGTACAAACACAGAAAAGACTGTCCTTGTCCCAAGGAGTTTACAACTTAGTGTTTATTGCAACAAAGAGCTTGTACAAAGAGGCATACTTTGTCAGTCATATGAATAACTAGACACAAGTCTTAAATACTAGTTTTCAGTATTTAAAATAATTATTTTAAAGCAGTCATTTACAGATTTTAGAACAATTTGCAACCAGGAAAACCACAGAAAGTTTAAGTGTGCTTAATTTGTAGAGGTCTCCATTTTAAAAACCTGATTTGCTGCTAATATTTTTAAGTCAATTTGATTTAAGAAACTTACAAACTTTTATTGCAAAAAGCTTCACAGACAACTAATATGATGCATACTCTGCCTTGGTGTTTTTATGATGTACCATTTACTGGCAGATCTTTCCTACAGCATGCAAGCAGTTGGATTTTGAAATATAACTAGTTTGTCTCAGGCCAAGAAACATGGAAACTGTACAAGTTCTCAGATACCAATAACCTTTGTGTGACATGAATACAGTACTACTTTCATGTGGCAATTAGGTAGATTATTGGAAACAATCAGACTTGACTTGAGAATGAAGGTATTGCATAGTTTAATTTACAAAAAAAAAAAAAAAAAAAAAAAAAAAAAAAAAAAAAAAAACCACACACACACCACACACTTTCAAAACTGGTAAAACTATTTCATTACTGCAGCATAGAGTTAACCACAAACCTAAAAAGCCTTGAACAGATTTTCCACTGGAGCAGTGTTCCCTCCCCTACCCCCCTCAGTTTGGACTGAGGCATAAATCTGTTCTACCATGAGATATTCCCAATGTAACCATGAACCATGACGAGTTAAGGTCACTAAATCGTGAACAGTTTCATTTTCAAAGTTTCTAGGATTTTATTTATTTATTTTTTTAAAACTAAAAACAACAGAGTTGGAATTTGTGGTCATGGTCAAACAGTGATAAAAATCAAAAACAGATAAAGCCACAAATAGAACTAAGATTTGCAAACTTGGTTTTGTTGAAGCAGGGGAGCCAGTGCAATTTAATCAAAAGCACAAAGCATCAAGTGTTTGTTACAATGAACAGCAAAGTCAAAGCTTGAAGAATTCTAAAAATCGGTGCAGAAGACAGATTGCCTAAAGTAAAGAAGCAATGCAGAAAAAGTAAAAGAAACAGGAGTGAGACACTTGTGCGCTTAAAAGTGTACATCACAAAATATAATGAGACTTGGGTGAAGGCACAGGTGCCATCTGTGAGAAGTGTTCTAGAATCATGGGTAATGTTATTTTAAACAGTAGTTGGTTGAATTTTGCCCTTTATCTCCTTCATATGAAACTACTCAGTAACAGTGAGGTTATAACATCATCCCATGCCCCCATATCCTATAGGATATGGTAAAGCATACCTATGACAACAAACTGGCTTTTATTCACAGGTACAATCTTACCTCTAATACGGTGCATAGTGCACACTAGAGGGGTGTAAATTCTAGACCGTGCTAGCGTGTTGTGCACTAACCAGCCCCTACGGACCCTATTGGGGTCCACAAAGTTCCCTAGTATGCGTTTGAAACATAACTACATCCACAAGGGCCAGTTAGTGTGCACTAAAATTTATACCCATCTAGTGCAGACTATAATACTTAGTCCTGCCTTGAGTGCAAGGGACTGAACTAGATGACCTCTCAAGGTCCCTTCCAGTTCTATGATTCTAGTGCACTGTAGACGAGCCCTAATTCATTAACTGGCCCTACAGCTTTGGAGCCCATTACCAGATGTGGCTTTGAGACCACCATCCATACACTGAGCCAGTTTTATCTTTTCTACTTGTGCAGAGTGAAGTGCGGAGAATTACTCAAGTTGTTTTGATTCAGCAGATGCTTTAAAGGTCATTTGTAAATATTAAAACCTCCACAGGTTTAAAAAGTACTATTGATTTGATATCCAGGTCCTTATCCAGCCTGATCGCGGTGGCATTTGACAGCCACACCACACAACGGGATGGGCACAGAGTTCCGAGTAGGAAACATTTGAGCATAAGAAAATGCTGTTAGTGCCATAACATGCCTTGGGCAGATAGTGTTTCAAGGAGAAAGAACCTACTCTGAAACATGTGTTTTAATATTCAATGTATAGCATTAAAGTTTTGCCCAAGCCCAAGAAAGGGAGAAAAGCAGGACAAAGCAGAATTATCCATTTCAGCTTTACAAAAAGTGATCAAGACAAGATGAAAATATTCATTACCCAGAAGAAAAAAAAAAAAAAAAAAACTATTAGTGTCAGTTTCCGCCTCCCCCACGAGCACAACAGAGGAGGCTAGAGGTAGGCTACATGACACAAGATACAGCTGCTCTGAGCTGTCAGTCATCATTATTTGTATTATCATAGCGCCTTGGAGTCCCACAGCCGAGGTGGCTGGTGGGACTGAGTGGGAGCGGAGAAAAGTACTGAGTTGTATCAGATGAGGGGGCAAGAGATTGAGCTGTGAGGGGAAGGGGCGGGTGCATTTAGATTCCGCAGGCATTACTTGTGGTGACTGGTGGGAATAAGAAGAAATCCACCACTGAGCATGCCCTATGCCAAATCCATTTCAAATGTGTACGTCAGTGCTCTGATCCGATGTCAATGATTGAGAGAGATAGGGCTGAGCTTTTCAGCTACAATAAGGTAAATTCAGAGACAGTTATTCACGCCAGAAAAGCAAGCGATAGAGTTTGCCAAACAAGCTTTGTAGCAAAATAAACTGTAGTTTGATTACTCATTGAGCAACACACAATTTCCTTCTATTTTGGGAAAGAGATGGCCTCTCTAATGCTTAGTTATAGCCTCACAATTGCAAGCTTAGCTGCTACCACGAGGGACAGACAGTTTACTTTGCAAGTTAATCCTCGATTTACATACTTTTTTTTTTTTTAAATTGTGTAAGAACCACAAACAGTCTATTAAAAATATTTGAAGCGTGTCTGGAACACAAGTCATGAGGGCTATAAAGACAGCATCAATCTGAATCAACAGAGGATAATACTGAATGTCATGGACCAATTAAAAGTGAAGTACATAGCAAAGATGAAAAACAGAAATTTATGAAGACATAAATGCTCTTTCCAGAGAATATCTGAAAGCTGTTTTTATGGTTTCAGGTCTGAAAGATGGAGTTATGTATTTTGAAGAAAGCATGAAAAGTCCTCTTGTAGGGAATCTGTTCTAAATGGCTTAACACCAATTACACGTCTGCTGCTCACTCGAAATGCACAGAAACAAAAAAATGTCACTTTGTCCACACGAAATTCCTATTACTGGATTGCTCCAAGAAATGCAACATGGAGATTCAAAAGTTTGTCTCTTCGATTAACATGGTTTAAATGGCCACTAAGTATTTTTTTTAAATCCTGTCAAAACACTATTGTGTACACACCTCCTCCTGGGGAGAGAATGAGGACAAACAAGTGATGGATATTAGTCACATAGCTTAATGTACAAGTGGAAGGCGCTCAGACACTATGCTGATAAGCCTGGTATGAGAACTTATACAGAATTTTAGGGATTTGAAATGCTACAAAAAAGGCCTTAAATCTTGATTAAATAATATTAACATCGATAAGTGAGACATTAGAGGCAATTGCAAAGAAAGAAGCAAACATCTCAGAAGTGCATGAAAAAAAGCTAGTCTTATTAATGCATCCACTGACAGGGACGTGAGAAGAATAGCTCAGTGGTTTGAGCATTGGCCTGCTAAACCTGGGGTTGTGAGTTCAATCCTTGAGGGTGCCATTTAGGGATCTGGGGCAAAAGCTGATAATTCCCTAATAATTGATCCTGCTTTGAGCAGGGGGTTGGACTAGATGACCTCCTGAGGTCCCTTCCAGCCCTGATAGTCAATGACAGCAAATGCTTTAGAAAGCTAAGTAAGAGTTGCATATATCAGATTTAGGTGGGAAATCTTGTACTCTGAACCAGACTCTCAATCTGGGACAGCTGATGGGAATCACATAGAATACAACTGCTTTAGGAGTTGTGAGGAACCAAGGCAAAAAATCTCAAAGAACAACTGAACCTGAATTTCAATGATGCAACAGTAAAAATGGGCCTGCACACCACTTCAATAGCCAAATTTAGACAATATGTCTTCATTCCACCCGGCATCAAGTGACATTCTTAAGATCAAGACAAGTGATTTGTGGGTAGATTGTTCTGTTGAGTCAGCATTTGAAAGAAAGCAACCATGTGAGTACTGCTACTGAGCACAGGGGGGTTGCATTCATGATCAGCAGTAAGGGAGCTGACTGTGATCATATTTTTTCTGGGCCCCTCCAATTTAAAAGTCACTCATCTGACTGAAGAAACAGCACAGAATCAGAGAAGTTACTGAGCAATTTATTAACTGGCAAAGAAACAGTTACAAATCTGTGTGTGCTTAGTAATTACTGATTTAGGAAGCTATTTTAACAGTTAAGAACCCCAGAACTGGATCAAAAAGGCATTCACTATATGCACAATCACTCCACAGAATCCCATGTATAAACACAATGTGAATTGATACTCTACCCAACGGGCCATTTTCTGAACCACAGAATCGTAAAACTGGAAGGGACCCCAAGAGGTTATCTAGTCCAGTCCCCAGCACTCACAGCAGAAACAAGTTATCTACATCGGGGTTCTCAACCTTTTTCTTTCCGAGTCTCCCCACAACATGCTATAAAAACTCCATGACCCACCTGTGCCACAATTGTTTCTCTCATATCCAGTAGATTAAAAGCCAGGACTGGCATTAGGGGGCAGCAAGCAGGGAATCGCTGGGGGGCCCCACGCCACAGGGGGGCCCCACAAAGCTAAGTTGCTTGGGCTTTTGCTGGTGCCCAGAGCACCAGCAAGTCTGATACCAGGCCTGCTCTCTTGTTTATTTTGGTGGACCTCCTGAAACCTGTTTGCAGCTCCACAGGGGCCATGGACCCCCAGTTGAGAACCTCTAATCTAGACCATCCCTGACAGGTGTTTGTCCATCCTACTCTTAAAAATCTCCAATGATGGAGATTCCACAACCTCCCAAGGCAATTTATTCCAGTGCTTCACCACCCTGACAGTTAAGAAGTTTTTCCTAATGTCCAACCTAAACTGCCCTTGCTGCAATTTAAGCCCATTGCTTCTTGTCCTATCCTCAGAGGTTAAGGAGAACAATTTTTCTCCCTCCTCCTTGTAACCACTTTTTATGTTAAGTTCAGTTATATTGTACAACATGGGAAAGATGACATTTCCTAGGAGATCTTCTATATCACTGACACAGCCCTGAGGATTTCCATTTGTCTCAGCTTTAACCCCTGCCTCCCTAAGACCTCATATCTCAGCCATCTTCTTCCACCATTGAGCAGCTCCTCATTTGTCTAGAGGAATCACTAACAGGTAATCCCAAAGACTCCCTTTCCTATTAAGGCCTAAACATTCTGTACCTTCAAGTAGCTCACGGTAGGGGGACCTAGATCACCTATACAGTAGCACAGAGATCTACCAATAGGCTGCTGAAAGCAACATTTATTTTGACCAAACATTTTCACAAGACAGATCAAGACTAAAATGGCAGAGATTTAACTGAATAAATACAAGATTCAAATCCAGCACTTTGATGTTCACGAAACCCATCAGAGTTAGAGTGATAGAAAACAAGGCAGCAATTGTTTAATGTTACAGTACCTGACTGGAAGACGTATCTGGCTAAGCCTTGCATTAACTCTGCCGGCCATGTAGGTGGTGCTGACTCCCCTGTTTCTCTCTTTAGTCGAAACGTCAACTCGAAACCAAAACCACTTGGCCCATCCGTTCCTGTAAATCTGGAGGGAAGGAAAAGCAAATGGGTCACATATTTCTCCTCACCAAGGGTGAGCCTAAGGATTAGGTAGATGTGAGCAGCAGCAATGCTGGGCAATGGTTTTCAAGAGGCTGTGCCTTTTCTTTTCCTCCTAGGACGAATGAGGAGTTCAGAGCTTCTCTAGTTGTGTTTAAATCTACATGCATCCAAATGGCACAGAATCATTAGGTTAGCCAGCTCGCTTCTGCATAAAACTAATACAGTAATTCAGACATTAAATAAAAAATCTAAACTCTACTCTGGGATATGGCATGGAATATTCTGTACTGGGGAAGGTCAACAGAAAAAGGTGAAAAAGTCTTACTAGAAGCACTGATTTAAACCCTTCAAATACTTCAGTCTCTGTTGTGGATGTCAGCAGTCCACTGGAACTAGCACTAGAAGTGCATTTTGTCCAGAGTATGCAGATAAGGCAGGCAGCACTGAAAATGTTAAACAGGAAACTGACTGCAGAAGAAACCGGGTGAATGCTTGGCCAATTACTTTTGTAGGAGTTAGGTGGCAGGTTTATTTGATTGTATCTAGCAAGTGCTACTCAGGAGAGTAAGGTCACATTGGCAGAGGTAGGGAGATCAAGTCTGAAAAGTAAGCAAGACTGTCCAGTGGAAAAGTAGTATGGCTTTTGATATTGTCTCCCATGACCTTTTCATAAACAACCTAGGGAAATACAACCTAGATGGAGCTACTATAAGGTGGGTCCAGAACTGGTTGGAAAACTGTTCCATGAGAGTAATCATCAGTGGTTCTCAGTCAAGCTGGAAGGGCATAACAAGTGGGGCCCCACAGGGTTCAGTTCTGGGTGCAATTCTGTTCAATATCTTCATCAATTATTTAGATAATGGCATAGAGAGTACACTTACAAGTTTGTGGACGATGCCAAGCTGGAGGGGGTTGCAAGTGCTTTGGAGGATGGGATTAAAATTCAGAATGATCTGGACAAACTGGAGAAACACTGACGTAAACAGGATCAAATTCAATACAGGACAAATACAAAGTACTTTACTTAGGAAGGAACAATCAGTTGCACATGTACAAAATGGGAAATGACTGCCTAGGAAGGAGTACTCTGGAAAGGATTCTGGGGGTCATAGTGAACCACAAGCTAAATATGAGTCAACAGTGTAACACTGTTGGACAAAATCAAAAAAACCAAACAATGTAATGATGCATTAGGAGTGTTGTAAGCAAGACAAGAACTAATTATTCTTCTCTACTCTGCGCTGATTAGGCCTTAGCTGGAGTATTGTGTCCAGTTCTCGGCACCACATTTCAGGAAGGACGTGGACAATTGGAGAAAGTCCAGAGAAGAGCAACAAAAATGACTAAAGGTCTAAAAATCATGACCTATGAGGAAAGACTGAAAAAGCTGGGTTTGTTTAGTCTGGAGAAGAGAAGACAGAGGGGACACGGTAACAGTTTTCAAGTATGTAAAAGGTGTTACAAGGAGGAAGGAGAAGAACTGTTCTCCTTAACCTCTGAGGATAGGACAAGCAATGGGCTTAACTTGCAGCATGTGCGGTTTAGTTTGTAGAATCTCCGTCACTGGCGATTTTAAAGAGTGGCTATACAAAACCCTGTTAGGGATGCTCTAGATAATACTTAGTCCTGCCTTGAGTGCAGGGGACTGTACTAGAAGACCTCTCCAGGTCCCTTTCAGTCCTATGATTTCTGGCTTTACTATCATTAGTCCATCACTTCGAGTTCTACATTTTACACTCACACAGAAGGGAAAATGTCTGCCCTCCCAGACGCCGAAGACTGACAAAACATCAGACTTGCTGTGAAATTTCTAAGCCACATGGACAAATATTTAAAGTCCACAAAATTTGAGACCAGTTAGTGACGCTAGCCTCCTTCATATTAATGCCATCACATCCCTTACTTGCTTGTTATGGCTGTGCCATGAAGTTTAAAGCAGGCATAAGAAAGACAGATTTACAGACAGCATAGAGGCATCACACAGAAACAGGCCTTCATAAGCCAGTACCATTCTGTAAGTTGCATAAATTTGCAAGAAACTTTATGGTAACTGGCAAAGTTCACGGAAAAAGTGAATTTCTTGGATCCAGATCCCTTGCTAACATCTATGAAAGATATAATGCAGGAGGTGTTAACATTTTATTTATATTAAAAACACCCAAAACATGGCGATCAAAAAGCTCACTAAAGTATTTCCCAGTTGTGGTGCAGGGACCACCAGTGATGCTCAGAGCACTTCCAGGTGCCATAATGGCAAAGAATTTGTCTCCTCGCACAGAGAAATTCTGGGTTGGACAACAGCTCTCAGGGTTTTGAGACTAACAAGAAAACCCAAACCCAAGTACTACTGTGTACTTACTCTCCAGAGCTGCATCATCATTAGGATTGTCAGAATTTTTTTTTTTTTTTTTTTTTTGGTAACTGCAACAGATTTTTTTTTGGTTTTTATCAATTTAAATTTACAGTTGTAGGAAATTACAGGGGAGTCAAACAGAGTATCAGACAATTATTTAATAACAGTAGATATTTAGATTCAAAAAGTTAAAGCTTTATAACAATTAAAAACACAAACTGTCAACATCACATCAAAATATACAACGTAAATATCCTTAAATCACACTAAGTTCTTAAGCAGCCTTAAGTTTCTTTCTTTGCCTATCTGTAAATTTTGATTATTAAGGGAAATATTTTTCATGGGTTTGCTGCACAGTGAAATTGACATTTACAGATAAAAGTCAAATCATGCCAAGCCTAATCATAACTTTCTTTGTTGGGTTTCTTTGATGCAAGTTTGATCCAATTTGCAGATGATGGAACTGGAGAGGCAGCAAATATACCAAAGGACAGGGCCAAGCTATGAAATAACCTGAAAAGGTTAGAGCCGCTGTAATTGCGGGCAATGAGAGAAGTTACTGAAAGACTAAGCACAGGGGAGAAAAGAAACAGAGAAGAAAAATTAGATATCTAACTAAGGAGCTCTACCCTACACACTCAAGCATGTTCATTTTCATCTTGACTACTTAATACACTCCATCATATGAAGAATTGACAATCACTGGCATAAAGAAAAAGCATATCTGCTGCAAATAGGACAGACCTGGTATTCAAGAATGGCTAGTCAAGGCTTGTAAATACATAATTCCAAGAAACTAACATAGCTTGCAGTAACAAGCCACAATAAATGCATAATTACAAACTGTACATAAACCATGGAAATGCTTATTGGTTATACAGAAAGTTTGGGATCATGGAATTGAATTTTGATTAGTGGAGCCTGTCTTAAGTGACCAGTTATGAGGACCAACCAAAAAGGCTGCTTTAGGGAAGGAAGGTGGGCAAGGTAATATCTTCTATTGGACCTACTTTTGTTGATGAGAGGAACTTTGGAGCCAAAGAAAGCTCTTCTTTGGGTCTGGGAAAGGAACTCACAGGTCACACCAAAATGCAAAGTATATAGAAATGCTCACTTAAACTGTTTTTTTTTTTTAACCTTGCATATTTGACAACACTTTTGTATAAAAAATTCAGTGCTTCCATGTATCAGTTAGTAAGGGGGAAATTTACAGAAGAAACCCTTATAATAGGGAAGAGTAGGAAAACTACTACAATTTTTTTTTTTTAATTCCAGGATATATTACTTTTAAAAAGGTGCTGTATCAGCAACTTGGAATTTGCTTTAAAAAAAATTAAAAAAATAATAAAGTTGACATTGAAATTTCAAACTGATCTTACACAGTTAAAATTCTTGTAAAGCAAGATAGAACTCTGCAGGATTATGTCCCCAATACGTGAATTCTAAATATATACTTCAAAGTGTGTTATTCAGTTGCTCAGCTTGAAAAAGCTGCTATAAAGCAAAATGCATGATTCTAGCTACAAATAATTGTTTATCAAAAGTCCACACACATGCCATAAATTAATGTGTGAACAAGTTATGCAGTAATGAAAAAAAGTGTTCACGTATGTGGCTATGAAGTCTACACAAAAGGGACTGTTTAGACCACCAGTGTAGGCTAGCAACCCAACTTTTACCTTCCAATGGTAGATTACTGGCAGTCAATTTTACTACCAGCTAATTTTACAGGATAATTATCAACCTTACCAAAAGTTATTTGAGGCTTGTTACTAGGAAACGAAGAAAGAATCAACACCATTCGCTTGACCAGGATAGCAAACCCTCTTTTCTCCCCAAGTTTTTATTCTGTGCTATGGATTACCCATTTTAGGGTTTTTTAAAAAGTTAAAACTTTAGATGAAACTTCAGTTATACACACTGAACAGTTACGAGTTATCTACTTTAGGAAACATGCTCTCTTTTTGCAAAAATGTGACAGCTCATAATACTTAACATGGATGGTTCTTAAGTTCTCATTTCTTAACTCAGCATTCAATTCTTTAAATAAAGCATGCAATTACTAAGAAAGATGACTATTTGCATAGTTCTTTATTCCACTAAATAAACTGAGTCAGCGATAACAGAGCTTATATTTGAAGGCCTGATTCAAATTTTTATATTCTTGACAAGTGGTCGCTGAAAAAAGACACTGTACTGAGAGGGAACAGATGTGATTCACCAGTGTTCTATTAACATCCAATGCAATAATAATTTATGAAGTGTAAATCGTTAATCTGAAGTTTTACTTTTAGTTTTGTAATTTGTTAAAAAATTAATCCTGATCAGTGTGTAATTTCAGAAGCCAATCTATGATTGTGATAAAATCCATACATATTTACTGAAGGCCTATTAAGAATTTTGTACAAGTGAAATATTGGGTTAAATTTTTTTTTAATTTCCAAAAATAAGCAAGTCTTGTTTAACTTCCAAAATATAAATTATTAAAAATACCCCAGGTATTTTGAACTGAAAACCACTTGAAAAAATGACAAACAATCTCGAATAAAGTCAAAGCTGCTGCTTCTCCTCTCCCATGATCAACATTCCCAAATAAAATTCTAAATAAATCTGGTATAGTCACAGTAGTTGCTATAAAAGTCCATAATAAGCGAAAGTGCTTAAATCCTGTAGACACTGAGATCCAGCTACCCTATTTAAGAAGTGAATTTTCTCCTCAACCAATGACCGTACCATTGTCATGTCTAATAAGAGTCCAATTCAACCAGAAAGTAACCAGATAAATCCTTAAGTCAGTGAGAATCGGAGACAACATAAGACCAGGAGTTCAGCAGCCTTTAATTTGTTCTCTATTGGTTTATTTTCTCCAACTCCTCAATAGTTTCATATCCTATTCCTCCCCGCAAAGTCTCTCCATGGGTATGTCTTGACAGGCAAACACTATGTTTCTCAACTGAGACAGATTAACATAATAGTACCCCTAGGTTGCAATACAACCAGCTATCATGGCTTCAAACATGTCAGTCTGAGTCTTTCCAGGGCTTTTCAATAACATTAAGCTAACTTGAGTGAGCTAACACGTTTGATGAATACACCATTTTTGCCCCTCAAGACAAAGTTCATGTGTGTGACAGCAACGTGAAACTGACAGGACGTTATTCCTTCACTACAGAAGATTTGAAACTCACCTCACTGTACCAACACCGTAGTTCTATTAATTTCTTTATACTCCATCAGTAGGAGAATCGCTATACCTTAGTTTGAAGGTGTGTTTCAGATTTACAGTAACATTAAAGTTCCAGTCTGACCAACATTTAGAAATTAACACTGCAGATGGGGGAGGGAGGAAACGGGGTGGGAACACAGAACTAACATTTTGTATCTATCCATAGACATCAACTGAGAGCTCCAATACAGCATTAAGTTTCTATACTAACAGAACTGAATACCTCACATAGTTTGGTTTATGCCTTGTTACGGCTGAACTATGAACTACTGAGTGAAAGAGATTTGACCAGAAAATAAAAATGCTAGGAAGGAGGAATATTTATACTTGTCCCAAATTCCAGAGATACTAGATAAGAGAAAACAAAACCAAAAAAACTCAACCCTCTAGGTACATCCCATTATTTCTGCCTCTTCCAATAAAGGAAGTATCCTGATTCCTAAGCATTCAGCTAGCCATATTTTCACAAAACCAGACATTGATGGGGGAATTCTTGGCTTGCTACATGTCCACTGGCTAGCATCAGTGACATGCATCAAGCAGTTTCATATTTTAACTACAGCAGTAATAGAAGGCTCTTGTATATGCCAAGTCAAATCCAACCCCATATTTAATAGTAAAACCTTATTTTGTCATATGAATAAAAATAAACCTTTTGAAAGCCAGAATCATATACTACAGGCCATTCTTTGGTTAAGAAATCTTTCTGTTCAGCAAATAAGACCAATGGAACTGTCCACATTTTGCACATTCGCTGCAGAAGTCTGGCTTGCTCTTTTAATGGGGTAAGAGTTTCACTGATCATGACATTTAGTTCTAGCAAAGGAATCCAAAGAAATAGAGGCCCCTTTATTTATAGATCAGCATAGCCAGCTTCCCCAAGCCCCCTGCCACTCAGAGCTCTGCCAAGACCTCTCCAGAAGCCACACACAGAGAACTGAAAAGCTGCTCCCCTCCTCAGCGGAGTATCCAGGGTGTTTTTCACATCAAATAACCCAGCTTTAAGAGGATCAAAAGCCAAACTAGCACTCTGCATTAAATCAGTGCTAAAAACTGGAGCCTTTTAGTTTAAATCAAAGCTGCTTGCCAAAGCGTGTATGTTCTCACTGTAGCAAGAAACAAGAAAAGCTTCTTTTCATTCCAGTGCAAAGATGGCAGTATTTCAGTCTACTTTTAAAAGCTATGGGAAAAAGAGAGACTCCTGGACAAGTAGAAGAGTGTACTGGGTATTTACTTTTGAGAGTGAGTGTATAAACATATCAGAGTTATGAACGCCTGAAAATGGGGCATTCACAACTGGAAACACTGACCCTTAGCTGTAGCCACGCCAGTTAGCAAATGAGAAGCACTTCAGAATAATTTTTAGTATAATTATAGCTTCACTTTGGTAAGTTACAGAACAGTTCTAAACAACCATTTCTGGCCCCAATAATAGGATCAATCTTTCCCCAAAAAAACTGGGCTAGCAGATAGGGCTTCTGAATCAATGGGCTGTGCCCTGGGTTCAATTTTCAGCTTGGCCATGTACTTCCTGTC
The DNA here is from genome assembly GCF_009764565.3 of Dermochelys coriacea. Lineage (NCBI taxonomy): Eukaryota > Metazoa > Chordata > Testudines > Dermochelyidae > Dermochelys > Dermochelys coriacea. Next base: position 123,441,410 of record NC_050074.1, read on the forward strand.
TGACCTTGGGCAAGTCATTTCAGCTATCCTGTGCCTCTGTTTCCCTCTGTAAAATGGTGATAGCACTTCCCTACCTCACAGGGATGTTGCGAGGATTAAATCTTATTAATTGTGAAGCACTTAGATACTATGGCACTGAGGACTATATAAATTACCTAGACAGAGCTCCCATGACTCTGATGTCAGCAACAGCTACTATTTCTTTCTGTGCAAAGTCAAGTGTGTTCCAAACTCTGCCCCACAAGTGAACAGTAATTGCCTATCTACCCTGTTGCCTTTGTAAGTATTAATTACCGTTAGTCTGTAATTTTCAAAGGATTTTAGTTATTCATTCAAGAAGTTAGCTATGGTACAAGGCCATTGACAGGGAGTTCAGTGCACCTCCCACTTAAGTCAATAAAAGCAGAACTGGGCCAAAGAATTTTAAACTCCAAATTCTGGTTACATGAATAAGTTTTACAAAAAGATAAATGACATTAAAATGGAGATTTTTCTGATGTGCCAGTGTATGTCTTACTTTTGTTAAAACACTACCAAAAAAAATCGAAAGTGTTGTGCTAGTGCACAGGAATCAGAAAGGGACACTAACCTGTCTTGATTCACAGTCCCAAACTGTGTGAAATCCAAAGTTTTAGAGATCTCATTTATATTGCACCATTTCTGCCAAGTTAATAGTAATAATAAAAAGGCTATTTTAAAAAAATATTTAAGGGACCCCCGTAGGCTATGTACCAGTATCTCAGTTAACAGACCATCCTAGTCTTCATTCTCAGCAAAATATTGGGCAAGAGCTGATTTGCTAACACAACTGCTCGGATTCAAAGGGTCACCCTCTTAAAATAAAACCACAGAGGCACTCTATATGCTTTTCCACAGGAAGTGATATACACTAAAATCAATACACATTCCAAAGATAAAAAGCTACCCCATCTTGCTTAAATCAGGAAGTGACTTGAGATGACACGTTAAGTTAGATCCTACAAGCCAATGCTGCATCAGACCATGAGCAAAGGGGAAGGAGGGTGAATATTGCAGACAGCCTGGGGAAGGAATGAGTGGGCAGAAGAAAAACCCAGGAGTCCCAGCAAGACAAGCAGAGGGAAATGCACCAGGACACAATAGGGCTTCTCCGCCAGCAAATACAGATGCTGCAGATTCTTGGGACTTCCATATTCAACAATCCTGGGCTCGACTTCCATTGCAGTCCCTATGCCTCTCCCCTCAGCATTTCATACGGCCTCAGGGTTCCCACACCTACCCCTACCATCCCACACAAGAAGAAAGCATGGACAGCCACAGCTTCATATACAGCAACTGTGGCTGTCACAGGTCAGTGTAAGTTTAGGCTAAATGGATGTAAATGTTCCTTCCCCTTGTTAACTTCGCTTGTAAATTGCGAAGATTTTTCTTTGCGCTGGTTTTGTTACCCAAAATTCTATTGTTTGGAAAATAATTCATCTTTATTCGTTCCCAACGTATGCTGCAAAGAGCAATGAAAGCACCCATTTCAGTACTTGTTACTGTAGAGCGTGACAACTCATCATAAATGTACAGCAAGTACAACAAAATTATTAGGTGCATCGACAGTGCTATATTCACACATGTACACCAAGCACCACACAATTCTTAACAGGCCCAAAACAGCAGCGCCAGGTAGAGGTAGAGCAGTAATGCATACATCACAATGCATTACTGTGGCTCACTGTTAAAGTGCTCTTGCAAAGCCACTCCACCTCTGCCCTACTCCCCAGTGGCAAGTTTTCCCCCTTTGCTTCACAGAGATTATGTGGATCACAGCAAGCAGCTATAACCATTGGGATTTTTCTTCCCCTACTGAGATCCAGTCTTGTGAGAATGGCCAGAGTCCCTTCGATCTACCAAAAGCACATTCAGCAGTCATTCCGCACCTGCTGAGCTGGTAGCTGTTGAGGTAGCCAGTATGCGGTTCCATGAGCCGGGGAGAAAGGGGTTGTCTGGGTCCCCCAGGACCATTATTGGCATTTCAACATTGCCAATGGTATTCCGCTAGTTGGGAAAGAAGGCCCCCGTAGCATTCTGAACAATCCTGCATTCTTAAAGAGGCGAGCGTCATGCACCTTTCCTGACCAGCCAATGTTCATGTCAGTGAAGCATCCCTGGTGATCCCCCAGCACTTGCAAACCATGGAAAAAGTAGCCCTTTCTGTCAACGTACTCTGTGCAAGGTGGGCTGGCGCTAAAAGAGGCATAGGAATGCCATCTAATGCTCCACACCAGTTCAGGAATCCCATTGCGGCAAATCCATCCACTATGTCCGACACATTGCTGAGACTCTCAGTCTGGCATAGCAGGAGGTGATTAATGGCCCCATGTGCTTGCATGACAAGACACCCCACAGTGGATTTTCCAACTCCAAAAGGATACCACTGACCAGTAGCAATCCAACGTTGCAAGTTTCCACAGTACGAGTGCCCCGGGCTTCTCCACTGTCAGTACAGCTCTCATTCCGGTGTCCCTGTGCTGGAAGGCTGAAGTGAACTTGGGAACAGATCCAGAATCCACATCCAAAAGTTCTGCAGCCACCACCATTTGTCATTCCAAGCCTACATTACAATGCAATCCCAGTCAGTGCTCATTTCTCAGGCCTAGAAGTGGTGGTCCACCATGTGCTGCTGATCTGTGAATGCCATCAACAACCTTGAATTGGTTCTCCATCTGTCCCACAGCAATCTGTCCTCCAAGCAATCATGTTCCCTGCTGATTTCATTCTTCTTGTGGCTCTGTAAATACCGGAGGATTGTGTAGGAAGGACGACAGACAAATAATCCAAAATGAATAGCTGATCTAATAATTAGTTTATTACAATAATGCCTAGAGGTCTCAGCCAGTGATCCGGACTCTATCACACCATGTACTGTACAAACATTGGTGTCTGCTATTAGTTTCCCCCCCACCCCCCCCTCAGCTACATTATGTAGGTAAAATAAATCATATAGGAAGCATCTTTAGTGTACCACTTGGATTCAACCTAAATCCTTAATCATCACAAAGAAAAATTACTCCAAAGCAAGGAAAGAGTCTTGTTAAGGCACTGATTGGAACTCAGATTTAGGCTTTAGTCCCAGCCACACCATATACTTCCTGAATCCCGAGTGATTATGGTCAAGTCACTTAATTTGAGAGCTATTTCCCCATCTGTAAAAGGTTGGGATAATACTCCTTTACCGCCCAGGATGATGGCAAGCTTGGTTCAGAAAATGTAGCAATAAGCACCAGAGAAGAATCTATACATTAAATAAGGAAAGAAACCCCAGCCTTAGCCTTGATCTCATTAGAGCAGGGAAAGGCAAAGAATTAGACCAATAGCAACAGAAGAATACCAGAAGGGAAATTCAGATAGCTGAGACCGATGAACTACATTTTACTCTTAAATTTTAGGCTTCTCCTGAAAGTTTATCCTTCTCGTAACCCTTAAGCTTTCAGGGGCATGGATTCTGCAGCGTACTTACTGCTGTCAAAAAGCTGTCCTTAGTGCATTATTTGTGCTGCAACCTTAATAGACAGTTTTTACACAAAGGGTAAAATCCTGGCCCCTCGAAATCAGAGAATTTTCAATGGAGTCAGGATTTCCTCCAAAAATTTTAGTCAAGAGTAAATAGCCTTGTCTCTTTGCCAAGCAGTATTAGTTTTGGAGAGAGTCAGTTACTTGCTGAAACAGAAATAGAGAAGTTTCATGGAGATGCACATCAAACAGCTATGTAGATTTATAGCACATTTCAGTATCACCATCATCATAATATTATAATCGTAACTGCACTAATCCAGAGTGTTTACACCTCAGGGAGGCATAAACTATATTGCAAAATGCGGAAGCCTAGCATACAGCTCTTCACACCCATTTTGCTAAACAGAACTCCCCATCCATCTTTCAACAGTAAATTCTCCATTACCCATAAAAAAGATTTTAGAGAAGAGAAGCATAACTGTACATACAGATTTCAGAGTATCAGCCGTGTTAGTCTGTATTCGCAAAAAGAAAAGGAGTACTTGTGGCACCTTAGAGACCAACAAATTTATTTCAGCATAAGCTTTTGTGAGCTTATACAGATATAAGTAACATAGGAAACATCAATTTAGGGTTGATCCACTTGAGGCAATTTAATGGCATTAGTATCATTATGTCAACATAAGCTAAACCGAAGAAAGCACTGCGATTCCAAATAAAAGTAGCTACACAGGGAGTAACATCAAGATAGCTAATGACAGGATAGTTATACTGGTATAGTAGCACTGGTAAGTTTTCCTGTGTAGACAAGCCTTTAGTCACTGCTTAAAAAAAAAAAAAAAAAAAAAATGAAGAGTAACTGGAGAATTAACCCGAAGTTCAATACAGACCTCTTTCAAAGCAAGTTATAAACCAGGTTTATGCCACAGAATAAGCAGTAGCAGTAACATCTATTATGGCATAGGATTTAGATGGAAAATTGTTTCTACCATACCACTGTGTCAGGTGAAAAAAACAAAAAACAAAACCACCACACACAGAGGTGTGAATCAAAACATGCATATCTTGCATTATTTACTTTGTTAGCATCATTATTTAGGTACTAAAGAAAGAAAAATATATTCCCCCTTCTATATTGGAGCAGGAGCGTCCACACAACTAGAAAAGCTGAACTAACAGCAAGGTCTGGGGGTGGTTTAATTATGCCAACAGGTGAGCTCTCTCCCATCAGCTCAGAGCAGCTACATGAGCGCTTACAGAGGCACATCATCAGTGCAGGTGCACCACTATAAACCCTCTAGTGTAGATATAGCCTAAAATGGGGCCTTGCATCACATGGACAGTGCCTGCATTCTATTCACCACAATTTATCCTTTTGAGAGGGTTTCTAGAGTGCCTGTGATCAGACACATCCATAGTCTGATTCTCTGTTACTACACAAAGGATAGGTTCATTTTCACCAGAGCAAAGTGAGTGTAACATAACTAGTCAGAGATGATAGACTGTGCATTCACTTTACACAGGTATAAATTACTTAAGGCGAAGGGTAACAGAAAATCAGGCCTTCAATGTCTAATACAGTGTGATCTACCTGCAACAGAGTAAATGCAAAATTTGATGACGGGGGTTCTGTAATTCTTATGGTAATGTCCAGCAATATACTGTTGGGAGCAGCAAGTTTTCAAGCCACCAAGCCATCCCAGACTTATTTGGGATGGGATTACAAAGAAAGCATTTGAATAGTGAAACTGCTGACATAAGAATAGTCATACTTTGGGGAGCTAGACGAGAAATTACTCCACCTACAACTAATGCCCTTTCCTTATGAGCAATGGGTGGATATTTTCACAAGACCTCTGTTTTTAAAATGTGAACTACAAAGAAAAACTAAGCAGCAGCAATAACCTCAGAAGTTTATGCAAGTTATTGCCACAAACCAGAGAGAGGCATTTAGAAGAGATTTGAGGTTAAGACAGTTGATTTTCCCTTTGCACTTTAATGAAAATTTCTTACTTCCTCCTCTATAAGTAAGGAGACTTTCCTTCCTGTCTGGCATTTGTATATATCAGATCAAGCCCATCCACACAACTGGAGAGTTTAATATGAGCCATTGTCCAGCAATGGAAGTGGAGCATCTTGTTAGGTCCACTTTACCTTTTAAACGCCTATAAACTTTCTTATTTAGTTAGTGTTATTCTTGTTCCCCCATCAATATCCAAAAGTATCCAGGCTTAAAAAGTCATGGGTATGACTGGTTCTCATCTTCAGAGATCACTCATTAATGCGTTCCACCTATTAATGCTATTTGTCTACTACTAGTATACCTAGTTCTCCCTCCATCTCCACTCTTCTCCTCCAAAAATTTTCCTTCACATCTTTTTATGGAAATCAAGCCATCCTCGAAGTATTCTTTTCTTGAACATGCTCCAAATCCACTAAACTTTTTCTAGTTGACATGGACCTGGGTCCTAATGCTCCAAGCTGTCATTTGAAGAAGCTGGATTCCCAATCTCTTCCCCTGGGCTGACAGACAGAGCATGTTGAATGAGGTGGGACAGCTCTGGCTCTCTGCACCAGTGACCTATCAGATAGGTTCGGAAGGAAGCCCTGCCTCTCTCAAAGAGAAAGCATTTTGGATGAACACACACAGGCAGAGGATGTGCTGACAAACATTCAAATCTAATTTTGAGAGGAAAAAAATTTGGAAATGTGCTGTCTTTCTTCAGCCACCTTCGTTGTGTGTCAGGAAAATGGTTTTGCATCAGAGAGAAGATGTTTATCCTACCAGGATGCACATGCAGATGTGCTGCTGATTGGAAAGCTGGCTTTGCCTCCAGCAATGCAGCGCTATAAACCTAGTTACATTCATTTTATTGAAAACAGACCACCTTATAAATTCAACGACTGGGCTGTAAATGTTATAATTCCCCTCAACACTTCAAAAAAAAGTCTAATTTCCAAATCCAACACAATAAGAATGTGCTTTGGTTCCAGCCTCTGCACGCACACATACAACAGCACAAGGCAGACTTCTCTGTAGGTGGCCCAAGATGTCTGCATTATTAATGGAGCTAGCTACCTCGAACAAATGACATTTCGAAACCAAATACGCTTGGGGGGGGAAGGGGGATGTTTCCACATGGTGACCATAGCTTCAAGGGAGGTCTACCTCCAACACAGAATCAGAAGTTTTAAAACAGCCCTAGTGCATTATCTCAGTGAGGTGAGGTATCTATAGTGTGTTGAATGGTAGGTGTGATGCTTGTTTTAAATTATTTTTTCAGTTGTATCAGATTTGCTTAACTATGCCAACGTACAAAGAAAAAAAAAACGACAATTAGGTATATGGATTCCGCCCTTCCTCGCCCCATCCCTCAGGCAAAAGCCTGAATGAAAAGAGGAGCATTACTTATATTACAACACAATATATTTCATCTCTGATCAACAAGCAGGGGAGGAAGGCAGAGAGGGGGAGTTCCAGAATAAAATGCCCTCCTCCATAAACTCAAGACTCCTTGCTTTCAGTCCAATTAACTTAGATGTAGGACAGTTGACTCAAGCTCCTCCCCCTCAGTTGACCTTAATACTCAGCTCTACATTTCCCCCTCCCCTGTAGCAGATGTTGTCCCAGGTGACGATTTTTGGATGCACTGGCTAAAGCTCAATTTGTGATATTATGGGAAAGAGCAGAGAATTTGGTTCCACAATGGATACGAAAGCTACTATTCTTTTAATTGGTGCCCAGAAATTCCAGCAGTGAGCACATTATGAAGCCATAGATCAGGAGCATCAAATCCGTTAACTGGAGACTACAGAATTTAAGGTTTTCATTATGGGGTGACCTGGAACAGAAGCTCAGGTCTCCATGCCACCTTCAATCCCTAATGGATTTCCCACTGGATGTCAACAGCACATTTGCACAAAGACCAAGCATAAAGATATGGCAAGGACTTCATTTTGTAACTACAATTTTTTATTTGTCCAGTAATTTATGCTTTACAGGTCTGGGCAACCGCACTTATATTGCCCTCCATAGTCTCTCCTACCCATTCTAGGCTCCCAGCTCCTCAGATGTCACCTCCCTTGGGCAGGGACCTGCTGCACAGCTCCCCACCTACACTGCGATATCTCCAGCAAGCCAGACTGCCTAAAAGACCAGCCAGTATCTGTGCTTTGCTCTCTCTCCAGAGGTTATAAACAGTATAATGCCCACAGTTGCAAGTTACCACAGCTCTTCATCAGCAAGCACATTTATCCTTAAGGTGAAAGCATGTGAGAAAAAACACACTAAAAACAATACAAGAATCTACACACATGCTGAAAAGCTTGCCTTAGATCACACAAACTCAGACTTCAGGCTCTGATAGGTGTCAACCCCCTGGGGAGGGTTTCAACTTCCGCTGTGGAATGGAACACGGGTCACTTGCAGGTTTAAACCAGGGCTATCAAGCTATTAAATTAATTGTGATTAATCACATTTAAATATTTTTGGAAGTTTTCTACATTTTCAAATATTTTGATTTCAATTACAACACAATATGAAGCGTACAGTGCTCACTTCATATTTATTACAAATACTTGCATTGTAAAAAAGAAATAGTATTTTTCAATTCACCTAATCCAAGTATTGTAGTGAAATTTCTATCATGAAAGTGGAACATAAATGTAGAATTATGTACAAAAAAAACTGCATTCAAAAATAAAAAACAATGTAAAAACTTTAGAGCCTAGAAAGTCCACTCAGTCCTACTTCTTGTACAGCCAATTGCTCAGACAAACAATTTGCATTTGCAGCAGATAATGCTGCCCACTTCTTGTTTACAATGTTACCTGTATGGCACTGTTATAGCCAGTGTCAAGATATTTACGTGCCAGGTATGCTAAAGATTCATATGTCGCTTCATGCTTCAACCACCATTCCAGAGGACAGGCATCCATACTGATGAAGGGTTCTGCTAGATAACAATCCAAAGCAATGCGGACCGACACATGTTCATTTTCATCATCTGAATCAGACGCCACCAGCAGAAGGTTGATTTTCCTTTTTGGTGGTTTGGATTCTGTAGTTACTGAATCAGAGTGTTGCGCTTAAGACTTTTGAAAGCATGCTCCACACTTCGTCCCTCTCAGATTTTGGAAGGCACTTCAGATTCTTAAACCTTGGGTTGAGTGCTGTAGCTGTCTTTAGAAATTTCACATTGGTACTTTCTTTGCATTGCATCAAATCTGCAGTGAAAAAGTGTTCTTAAAATGAACAACATGTGCTGGTTCACCAGCTGAGACTACTATAACTATGAAATATATGGCAGAATGTGGGTAAAACAGCAGGAAACATACAATTATCCCCCAAGGAGTTCAGTCATAAATTTAATTAAGGCTTTTTAAAAAACAACCAAGCATTGTCAGCTTGGAAGCATGTCCTCTGGAATGGTGGCCAAAGAATGAAGAGGCATACGAATGTTTAGCATAGCTGGCATGTAAATACTTTTGTAGCCGGCACCGCAAGGTGCCATGAAAATGCCTGTTCTCACTTTCAAGTGACGTTGTAAATAAGAAGCAGTCAGCATTATCTCTCGTAAATGTAAACAAACTTGTTTCTCTTAGCCATTAGCTGAACAAGACATAGGACTGAGTGGACTTCTAGGCACTAAAGTTTTGCATTGTTTTATTTTTGAGTGCAGTTATGTAACAAAAAAATCTACATTTGTACGCTGCACTTTCACAATAAAGAGACTGCACTACAGTACTTGTATGAGGTGAATTGAAAACTACTATATCATTTTTACAGTGCAAATATTTGTAATCAAAAATATAAAGTGAGCACTGTACACTTTGTATTCTGTGTTGTAACTGAAATATATATTTGAAAATGTAGAAAAACATCCAAAAATATTTAATACATTTCAATTGGTATTCTATTGTTTAACAGTGCAATTAAAATGGCAATTAATCATGATTTCAAGTTCATAACCGTTTCTTATTCAGAACCAGAACAACTGAGAATAATTCAGGTTTCAGAGTAGCAGCCGTGTTAGTCTGTATTCGCAAAAAGAAAAGGAGTACTTGTGGCACCTTAGAGACTAACATTTATTTGAGCATAAGCTTTCGTGAGCTACAGCTCACTTCATCAGATGCAGTGAGCTGTAGCTCACGAAAGCTTACGCTCAAATAAATTTGTTAGTCTCTAAGGTGCCACAAGTCCTCCTTTCTTTTTGAGAAAATTCAGTCTTTCCTTCATACAACTTGGGCCTTTGATCTTGGCCTCAGGCAGCAGATGATCAGCAGACAATGGCGCAAGCCTCAGGGCATAGCTTCAAAAGGTTGGGGTTTTACATAACCAGAGGTGGCACATTTGCATTCACCTGCCCGTAGATTTCCCCTAGGAAAACCACTCAACACTCAAAGTCCATTCTTGGCTGGCACGTTGTTCAATATAGCCCTTGGAACCTCCAGGTCTCATGTGCCATATCTTCCCCCTCAAAAGGTTGCATACAAGCCCAGCCCACAATAATACACAAACCATTCACTTAATACAATGGACTCTAAAGATATTTAAAATTCAATAAGGTCCCAAAGATATTGCTGGCAATTGCCTTATCTGTCACACTTTATTGTTGCATTCAGCAAGGGACGTGCACCAAACTGTAGAACCACCAACATTTCTATCCTTCCACCCACCCCATCCTCCTTTCTGATTCTCTCTTCCCCCCACATCTCTCTCCTCTGTCTGACAAGCTGTATTTCCTTCCCTAGCAACACCTGGCTCTTCACTCAAACCACCTTCCCTATTCAATCCACTAAAATGGTTACCAAAGAGTCTAATGCTTAAGTGTCAGTTGACTTGAGATCTAATACCCTAGTGAAATGAGTCAAAGGCAGAAGGAAGGTTGCATCTCTGGATTATTGTTTTAAGGCAAACTGAGGCACACGTCTGCAGTAGTTATGCTCAGTTCACACATTTGCACATCTTCGCAGCCATGGAAGCTAGAAATTTACTGTTTATATAAATTTTCCTGGAATCCCAGGCTTGAATCCAAACCAGATTGACTTCATTTTTCATGATTTAAAGGCAAATACAATGAATTTCATGAAGTTTGTGGGCAGATCTTTCAAATGTCAAACTCAAAAACCAAAAATTCTAGTGTCTTATCAGCTCTAAATGGACATTTCTCTAACACCACTTTTCATAGAATAAAGAGGCTTAACCCAGAATCCCTATCTCCACTACCTTTCAGTGTGCTAGCTGTCAGATTCCGAATGGCACAGTGTAGCCAGAACACAATGGAACAGTATTCTGGTTCCACTACATCACTATGCCCCACCCCCCCGAAGCATGGGGGTGGGGTAGGAATGCCAGGCTAGTGGGTTGACACTGCAGTTTAGGACTACACCACTGCACATTCTCACTTCACAGTTATAGTTCAGTGGTGCTTTATGTAGTTTGTAAAGCACTTGGGGACTCTCTAGGATCTAAATTTGACTCTGGGCTGCCAAATTGAGGGAAAAGAAGTTATATGAGGGGTTACAGAACTAAGAGGCCCACTAAAGTGACACCTGTGTCAGTACTATCAATCTACATTCAGGCAAACTCATAAGGGGAAGACCGTTCTCACTGAGGGGAGAGAGAGTATACTGATTGCAACTTTCAAAATATCAAAATTCCAACTTTAAGATACAAAAATCCCACCAAATTCAATAAGAGCTTTAAAGAAAAAATTATTCTCCTCCTCAATCCCATATTTGTTACAGCTTCCAGTTTTTGCACTTTTAATAGCCATAACAAATACCCTATCAATTCACCTGGTCTGTATGAGCAACTAGTGCATACCATGAAATTCTTAGAAGATTTGCACATACCCTTACCTTTAGTAGGGAGGTGCCACCCACAGAGACAACATGTTGTCCCAGCATGCAATGCTCCTTCTTGATAAGAGTGGAGAGCACCTCAAATCAAAAGCAGCATTGCAAACTGGGACCTGTTGTCTCAGCAGGTGGTGCTGTGCAGCTGTATTAGAGCTGATTGCAGCTGCCTTCATCTCTGTTTTACGCAAATTTGCTGAAGCAACTAGGCTTCTGCCAAGCTGCCAGAACAGTCCCCCATTTGTATGTAGATCAGGACACAAACTTCAGTTTTAGGAACTTGTATTAAAAAACACCTGAACATGAGAGCAGTATTTGAGTTTTCTCCTCTGGAGACAGCAAACGTTAAATTAAAAAAAAAAAAAAACCACACCCCCACAATTCAGTCCCGATATAAATTGTGTTTTCTGCTGTGACTCTATACTATTTCTTCGCAGATTTCATACCACTGAAGTTGTTCAACCCCTTCACAGTTTTTACAGCATGCAGGGAATAGCAACGTACCCTCTTTTCCAGTGCTTGTTAAACTACTGGGGGTGAGGGGAATCTTGTGCTGAACTGCAGGCCTGGGAAATGGGAGATATGGCTCCGCAACAGACTCACTGTGTGACCCTGGGCACATCACCTCCCCCTTTGTAAAATGGGGCTCATTTTTCCCCCCCACCCTTTGTCTATTTAGATTATAAACTTTTTGAGGGCAGGCCTCTCTCTTACTGTGTATATACAGCACGTAGCACCAACAGGGCCCTAAACTCAGCTAGGCCTTTAGGTGCTACTATAATAAAACAAAAATAACCCAGGTGGAAAGATGGCAGTGTATTACAAAAAGGTGGATGAATTCTTGGAATAGAGGTTATTCCTCTGAGCAGGATGTAGAGGTGTGTGACCTTGCAGTAGACGTAGCAGAATACGATTAAAAAAAAAAATTACAGAAAATACCACTGCCTATTTTTAAGCATTTTTTTGTTTTATTGATTTAAATTTTCACAGTTGCAGAAAATTATGGAAGGAATCAGACAATGGGTGACAGTCAGACAATTTAATGATAGTAGATACTGAGATTCAGAAAGTTAAAGCTTTATAACTGTTAAAACACAAGTGTCAGCATCACATCAATATACAAAATAAATATCCTTAAATCAAAAATCTCAGAAGTCCTCCAGCAGCATTTTTCTTTCTTTGCCTTTGTAAATTTCAATTATTATTGATGAGGAAATGTCCACTGCACCATATACACACACAAACCAATGAAAAAACATTTACCAGCATTTTCCAATACAAATCTAATCCTTCCAAGGCTATCTTTAAGAGAGTGTTTCAGATACCTTTGACAGGCTGAATCTTATATATTTATAAATACACTATCACTATGCCATATATAGACTTCAAAAAGTAACATTCAAAAGGATTATACTCTATGGATTCGCTGCTTTCTAGAGCAGTGGGGTCCTCCCCTGAATCAAGCTACAAACAAGTCTGAATTTTAAAGGCAGAGAAGTTAAAGAAGGTGGAGAAACCTTTTCAAAAGGTTAGGAAGGGGATCTCTGCTACCACTCAGGTAGTGCTGCCCAGCTATTTAGAAATACCTATTTCCATAAATATAGTTTTGTGTGAAGTCCCAATCAAAGACCTCTGTTTCCGTAACACTGTCATGATGCAATGATTTAGGATGCAGAGGGCAATCAAGCCAACACAGCTGGTGTCATGGTTGCCATTATACTATGAAACACTGAGTGCTTTTTAAATAAAAAAAAGTTCTCCCACTTGAAATTCTTAAATTTCTTCCACGTTATTCTATGGCTCCTAAAAACAGACCTGTTTTCTAAGCAGAGCATAACTGATATTTAAGCAGTGCAGGAAATAGTGCTATTTTAACTGAAAATAAATCTGTCAGCAAGGAGTCACAGGGAGAGCTACACTTCAGACTTTTCAGGTTCTTATTAAAAAATATAAATTAAAGTCAACATGTTCACTTCATTTGCAACATCTGTTTGCTATTTCATTATTAATATACATACAGGGGGCCCCCCAATTCAGGCTGGGTTCACTCCTAAAAAACCTTTCAGCTATATTGTATTATAATTGGTCTAAATTGTACAGAATAACAGAAGTATTACCAAAAAAGTCTGTTTGAGAGAGAGATTGTGTGCTACACTAGGTCACAAGGAGAGAGATTTAAAGGCTTGCACAGCTTTTGGATCAGGGCAGGTTTCATTTAGGAAGATGACAGTGTATTTTGTAACAGATTAAGCAGGGAGGAGTTATGAAAATGCACACTTCTTAAAAATCTTACAGTCTGCTGTGATCTGGTCAGGTCCAGTAATCTCTGCAACCTATGGAAAAATTCCATTTGATTTCAGTGGGCTTTGGATTTGATCTATAGTGTATTACTGCAGGCTCCACCTTAAAAAAGGTCTAAGGTTGTATGGCAACAGTGAAAGTCATCCAAACAACATTAGTTCTACTTTATACCACTGCCAACCTCTCCCACATGACCATTTTACCCTCCTGAAGGACTCTGAACGGAATTCTGTTAAAGATATTTTCATAAGGACTTTAATAAGTTTACTTCCAAAGAATGAGAGGCTCTTTAAGGCGGGGAAATCACTATATTTGTTCAGATTGCACATAGAATGAACTACAGCACACCAGGTTTATATGTTCGTCGAGACACTAAAAAGATTTTCAACACATAGCAGCAGCCACTGAAAGCTACTTGATGCTGAACTCTTTAAAATCTGGCCATACACGCAGTCTTTTGCTCTTAACTCTACTGTGCTCTTACCATGTAAATCTCATAATTTAAGGACCATAAAGTATCTGGCTGTGGATCCCTAGTCACTTTGCCTGCTGCCTTGTGGATGTGGGAGAAGTTAAAGGAACTGGCTGTGTGCCTGCTTTGGTGAGACAAAGCAAAAGACATGAGTGAAAAACAGCTGGCTGAAGCTTAACTCAGGCCAGAAAGAGGAGGTAAAGTTTAGATGAGCTAGTTTAGACCCCCACAACCATACCAACAATCAAGGGTACTTGCCCTTCAACTGTAAAAACACTACATTCAGAGGTTCACTAGATCAATTCTCTCTGCTTCATAAAAGCCAGGTAACAACCACCACCGGAAGGTCTCTCCTCCCCTGGCTAGAAGACTAGATACACTACTCTGAGAAGACTTAGAAACCACAGCCCATACGTTTATCAGCTACTGTTGCTTGCTCTACCTATAACTAATGGTCAAGACCAGTAGGAAAAGACCAGAATGAGATCCAGTATGACTTTTCTTAGCCTGATGCAACATACCTGACAAAAGCCACCATATTGGAAGCTAAAAAAAGAGAAGGAAGTAGCAGGGAGAGAGGAACCATCTCCATGTGCGAGCAGCCCAACAGTAGGGGAGTGAGAACAGAGACCAAGTGATTATTTTCTTATGCTTCTATTACTGTATCTTTGCACCTTTATATTGATTGGGATGGGGGCCCAGCATCTACAAATGCCTCCCTATGCCCACACACCGATATTAACATTGCCTTCCCAGCTCAAGGAAAGATGCTCCAACAGCATTTTAAAGAGGAGGTTCATAACAGGTGATTGGTGAGGGTTTAAGACGACCACAGTGGAACAGTTTAAATACCAAAGTATCAAGCAGAAGAAAAATAAGAATTTTATCAAAAGTTAAAATCATTAAACAAATAAGTTAACCAATCACATTCTAAAGTAGGCCCTGGTCCTGCAAGGAGAACTGTATGGTAGACTTCTGCACCCATGAGGAGCTGCAGTTCCCTTTGAATGGTCTTAGTCTACAATGCAAAAAATATGCATGTTTGACCCACAAAGATGATGCTGTTTTACTGTCCCTTGCTCCTCCTCATCCACAACATATACAAAGCACAACATGCAGCAATAGAATCCATAAGGCACTCACTCGTGAACTCTGTTGTCTCCATACAAGTCACTTAACCCAAAGCTGACATAATGCCAGTGCTCAGGAACATTCAACGCTGGGTTTCCCAAGTTCCTGTACATGCTAACGTAGTCCAGAGGATCTGGTCCCCCCAACCTGTAAAAAACAAAAGGAAGTTCTAGTACAATACTGGAGAAAGATGGTTTTAACTGTTTTACATGCTGAGATAAAGAGAATAATCTCAGTATCATTAGTCCCTTAAAAAAAAAAAGCTATGAAGACAAAGGTGAACTTTTCTATGTATTATCTCAACTGTCTTGTTAATGACAGGTTTCAGAGTAGCAGCCATGTTAGTCTGTATTCGCAAAAAGAAAAGATGCCACAAGTACTCCTTTTCTTTTTGTCTTGTTAATGACACTTTCAGCTGTGCTTTTTATTTTCATGGGAGTCTTGAAAGACTGTGTCTTACGCTAAATTAATACGAAGTCTGCACAGATGCTGGTATGGGCCTTTTAGACAAAGGCTTGCTTCAAATCACTGCAAGTGACAAATTAAATTAGCATACCTGAATTCCCTCTAGAAAAGCTAATAAGGCCAAGTTAAATCCAGAGTTTTAAACATAGGAAGACAGGTTGCATGTGTCTCATATGTTGAGTGTTTTCAAAGTTAAAGAATGAAACTATCTGGAGGACTATTTCCACAAAAGTTTCCACAAAACACCCAAAGACGACTGAAAAATTATACTAGAAAAACAGCGATATCAATACTCACACTGCAAACCTTTAACTCAGTTCAGAAATGTATACTCCTACTTTTTCTAAATCATTCTATTTCTTAAAGTAGAATTAGAAAAGATTGAGTTTTAAGAGAATACTGTATATTTTTGAAAGCAAACAAAATGTGAATACTGGAGACAAAAGTCGTTCTCTCTGCAAAGTTATATTATTAATGTCTTCTTAGTACACTAAGAATGTCAATTTAGAATGACTTAAAAACATATCCCACAGCATCAAGTTAAATATTGGTTTCAGAGTAGCAGCCGTGTTAGTCTGTATTCGCAAAAAGAAAAGGAGTACTTGTGGCACCTTAGAGACTAACAAATTTATTAGAGCATAAGCTTTCGTGAGCTACAGCTCACTTCATCGGATGAAGTGAGCTGTAGCTCACGAAAGCTTATGCTCTAATAAATTTGTTAGTCTCTAAGGTGCCACAAGTACTCCTTTTCTTTTTAAGTTAAATATTAGAATTGGTTGCATAGTGGAACACTATTTACAGTCAGGATATAGCAACTACCAGACTACTTAATGGAATAATCCATTTTATATAAAAATGGAATTTGCAGAATGTTTTACTGCTGTAAGACAAAAAGAAATTTGGTTGACACTCTAACAAGGTTAGTGAACTCCTTAGCAATTTGTAGTCACATCTGGTTGTACAGAGAGAAAGGTAACTCCCCGTCAATATGAGAAAATGTGCCAAACCGTTTTCCTTGCTATTTGTACTATCATAAAACAGAAAGGACAGATGAAAAAGGACAGACAAGATGTCAGCCACATTTATGGAACACAAAAAGTAGCTGTTTAACCGTTTCCTGTCTGACCTGCTTTCTGGTCAAAACAAAAATACTCTTATCCAAAACAAATGTAACAAGAGCCAAACAAAAAAGCCATGGAACTAAAATGGCTGCATACAATCAAACCTCTTATAACAAGCTAGCCCCCATCCCTTTGTATGTTGTCTGGTCAGGCCCCAATCCTATAATTTGTTGCTCACAGGCATATCAGGGCCCTAGATTGTAATTTCATCAGGGCAGAGACTCGTCTGTAAGACACTTAAGTACACTCTTCATGATATACAAACAATCCACCAGAACAATCCATATATTGCACAAATATCTGAATTGTCATTACTTTTGGCCTTCCAAATACCTCTTCATATACTGTCCTCTGCAAGAGTTTGCTATAATGCACACTTTGCAATTGTACCGAAATCTTCATTTTTCTGTGTAAAGGTTCAGACACGAAGTTGTGATAAATGGAAGTGTTTAGAATTTTTTTGGAAAATTAGAACTGCATAAAGTTAAAGTGCTAGCATGGGAAATAAATGTGTTACACCACGTTCAGTTGGATAGTGGATGTGAGCAGCAAGGTTAGCCTCAGGGAGAAACTGTACTTCCATGAAGAATTCCCTGTTGACCAATGTTAAAACTTCCTGGGCTTCTGTCATGGAGAAAGACCTGACCAAGTATTCAGCTAGTGCATTGTTCTCAACCTATTTACCATTGTAGGCCCCAACGCGTTATGTGGGCCACTTCCAATACTACTTATATGGCCCAGAGGACGTCAAGCAGGCCGCAGCTCTGTGATGATTGGGCTGCAAGTAGCCATTGAGAACCACTGAGCTAGAGCCTCCTAAGGGATGATTAGTGAAAGGAGGTAACATGATACAGTCATTAGAAAAGGAACTACTGGGTAATATAGCACTACTAGAAAAATGCCTTGAAATATAAAATATGGCAGGAAACAGACTAGTGAAAGAGTAAAAATGAAACAGTCACCTTCGATTCTACAAACTTTGAACAACTTTCTATTAAAGCAAGGAACACAACTAACAATGCTGCTCTATTGCTTTCAATTTTATGTCCTGGAGGCATTTTACTTCAGAAGTATTTAACCACTTCTCTTAATAAGAGTATTCATCTGAAGATTACAGAGAAGAAATTTCCACTCACATAGGCACAGGAGTGCTTCCAAAAGCTATCTGAATTAATTCCCAAAAATACACAAATGAAACAAATTAAAAGGACACACCTGTTGCATGAAGTATTTTTCATCCCTCAGTTTTTTTCCCCTCAAGGAGGTATGCATGTCACTTGGTTTTGCTCCATGTTTACATAGATACTTCCCTTGCAAGCCAGAAAACTCTTTAGACACTGCAATACTGTTTAAAAATCATAACTTTTTTTTTTAAAGAGACTGATTACATATAATTAAAAACTGATTAGCCTTGCAATATTATTCCTGAGGCACTGAGCTATTTCCTCTTAACCGAAAACAGTGATACTCAGACCTCAGTGGTTCAGGAGCTAAATTAAATTAGTGATCAACATTATCCAAAAGAACCATAGTACTGTGAATTCATTGTTCCATTTACTATTAAATTTTATTTTTATACAGTAAATGAAACAATTCTCACAGAAAAACTGACCAAATAATATTTTATCAACTACAATTGGTTAATAACATAGCAAAAGCATTCTTATTTATTAATATTTTAGGTTGGTTAATAATTAAATCACAGTGTTTTAGTATCATGTGCACATTAAAAAGCCACTTGCAGTTATGAGCCTCAGTCTGACTATCACTGATCTACCTTACAGTCCAGAGGGATGAGAGTGAAGACAACATAGGCATGAGCGAACAACAGAAGTGAATTCAGCAAAGTTTTCACAAATGTTTAAAGACTCCGACAGACAGGTCACATCTCCCCTTCATTACATTACGTCTTCACTAGCCCTTGTGCTAAAATCTCCTCTTGGAGACAACTCTGGTGTGTATACATTGCACCACTGGTGCTCTGTTGGTGCTAGAGGAACTCCCACTGTTATGATGACCACCGATTACACTGCACTGGTAAAAAGAAAAGGAGCACTTGTGGCACCTTACAGACTAACAATGGTGATAAACATTAGAGCCAAGGCCTCAGATCTGACAACAGAAAAGTAACAGAATCATCCCTGCCACTAGCTCCTTTCCCAGGATCTAGGAGGTGAGTGCACACAGATCTCAACCAATCAGCACCTTGTGAAACATTCAATGCTATTTATTCCTAAAAACCAAAGAGGGCTTCATCATCATCGTCACCACAAACCAAAATCTACCTTTGTCTCACACAAATCTTGTGTCATTCTAGTTGACATTGGCATAACAGAAGAGAAACGCTGACTCCTAAACAGAAATGACTGGAAATTCTTGTCACACTTGAACACTTAAAGGAAGGCATCTAACTCTATACTGCTGTAACTGTAGTGACCGGATCTGCCCACTTAGTTAGGTACCAAACTTGGAAAGTGTTAGCCTGCACTCAGACTGAAAAGAACAAAACAAAACAAAACCAACAACCATTTTTATTCCAAGCTTCCTCAGATATTCAGCAACAATTTATTTTATCTCTACATCCCAGATTTGGATTAGCAGCCAATAAACCTAAGAGAATCAGACTCTCTCCTCCAAAAAGCACTAGTCTGGATTCTAACAAGAGCAATGCATCTTTGCAAGGATACCAGTTACTTCCTGGTTCGATCAGAGATGGGTACAGGAAGAACCGCTTTTCTATTTCTGCCTAACCAGAAGCAGACCTGACAAAATTAAAGGGAAAAATGCCAGAATGAAAAAGTTTAGTTAAGGGTCGCTGCAAAGCACCAGAAAAAATTCTGTAGGGAAAAATCCTAATCCTGCACAGGCCAGGATGATCCACTACAGAGCTCCAAAATAGAGTCTGTGGCCCCCCAGCTATCCACAGAGAGGGGACAGGTTTCAGAGTAGCAGCCGTGTTAGTCTGTATTTGCAAAAAGAAAAAGGAGGACTTGTGGCACCTTAGAGACTAACAAATTTATTTGAGCATAAGCTTTCATGAGCTACAGCTCACTTCATCGGATGCATTCAGTGGGGGAGATTTATATACATAGAGAACATGAAACAATGGGTGTTACCATACACACTGGGGCTGGCTCTCCTTGATGCCAAGTAAGAGCAGAGTAAAACGAAGAGCAAGAGTGGATCACAAAATTAACTCCCCTCAAAACAATGCACCACCCCACGACCCACCCCCGCATCCTCTCCCACAGACCCAGCCAACTCTCCCACTCAGGGAGCCTCCCCTGGCCAAACATCTCCCTTTCCCACTCAGGGAGCCCCCCATTCAAGGCCCCTTGATGGCCCAGACCCCCACTCATCCAGGCCTCCGTCCCAGCCATCCCCACAGGATCTCCCTCATTCCAGCCCCCCAACCAGGATCTCCCCTTGAGGGAGCCCAGCCCCCTCGCGCTCAGGGAGCCCCCCCGTCCACGCAGGATCCCCCCGCGCCCTCAGGGAGCCCCCCCCGTCCACGCAGGATCCCCCCCGCGCTCAGGGAGCCCCCCCCCGCGCTCAGGGAGCCCCTCCGTCCACGCAGGATCCCCCCCCTCGCGCTCAGGGAGCCCCCCCGTCCACGCAGGATCCCCCCCCGCGCGCTCAGGGAGCCCCCCCCGTCCACGCAGGATCCCCCCCCGCGCGCTCAGGGAGCCCCCCCCATCCACGCAAGATCCCCCCCGCGCGCTCAGGGAGCCCCCCCCGCGCTCAGGGAGCCCCTTCGTCCACACAGGATCCCCCCCCGCGCTCAGGGAGCCCCCCCCGTCCACGCAAGATCCCCCCCCGCACGCTCAGGGAGCCCCCCCCCGCGCTCAGGGAGCCCCCCCCGTCCACGCAGGATCCCCCCCCGCGCTCAGGGAGCCCCCCCCGTCCACGCAGGATCCCCCCCGCGCTCAGGGAGCCCCCCGTCCACGCAGGATCCCCCCGTCCACGCAGGATCCCCCCCCGTGCTCAGGGAGCCCCCCGTCCACGCAGGATCCCCCCGTCCACGCAGGATCCCCCCCCGTGCTCAGGGAGCCCCCCGTCCACGCAGGATCCCCCCCCGCGCTCAGGGAGCCCCCCCCGTCCACGCAGGGAGCCCCCCCCCGTCCACGCAGGGAGCCCCCCTGCGCTCAGGGAGCCCCCCCCGTCCACGCAGGATCCCCCCTGAGCTCAGGGAGCCCCCCCCCGTCCACGCAGGATCCCCCCTGAGCTCAGGGAGCCCCCCCCCGTCCACGCAGGATCCCCCCGCGCTCAGGGAGCCCCCCCCGTCCACGCAGGATCCCTCCCCGCGCTCAGGGAGCCCCCCCCGTCCACGCAGGATCCCTCCCCGCGCTCAGGGAGCCCCCCCCGTCCACGCAGGGAGCCCCCCCCGTCCACGCAGGGAGCCCCCCGCAGGACCCCCCGGCTCTCACCAGTACTTGAGGATGGCGGTGACCTGCAGCGGGTTGGGCTGCTCGGGGTAGAGGCGGCGGCACTCGCCGTAGATGCCGTGCAGCCCCGGGGGGAAGAGCGGGGGGAAGGAGCCGGGCCCGGCCCCCGGGGGGGCCCCACCAGGCCGCGCGCCCTCCATGGGGCCGCCGCTGCGAGCGGGACGGGCTCGGGGGGTCCCTGCGCCGCGCTCGGGGATACGGGGCTGGGGACCGGCCCAGGCGGCTGCTCCCGGCTCCGGCTCCGGCTCGCCACACGCCCGGCCCAGGCGGCTCCGTCCGCCGGCGACTCCCGAGGAGGAGGCGCCAGGCGGGCCCCGTCGTCCGCACTTTGAGTGGCGGGCGGCTCCGCCAATCGCAGCGCCGGAGGCCCGGCCTCCTGGCCCGGCCCGGCCCCACCCCCTGCTGAGGCGGAGGGCGGCGCGTGCGCGACCCCTAGCGGCGGCGGCCTGCGGCTGCAGCAGCGGGCGGGGGAGAGTGAGGCCCCCTAGGGGAGGCGGGGCTATGGGGCAAACAAGGGGAGATGGGGAACTCTGGGGCCTTGTTGGGAGGGGGGAGCTATAGGGGCCGCTCTAGGGGCCTTATTGCTGAGGAGGGGAGTGATGGGGGTCCTGTGGAGACGAATAGTGAAGGAGAGAAGTTATGAAGGCCCTATGGGGGGAGGAGGATGGGGGCCCTATAGGGCAGAATAGGAGTCCTGGGGGCCCTGTGGAGGGGACACGGGGGCCCTATAGAGGAGGAGGAGGAGGAGGAGAGGTGTGAGTGCCCTATGGGGGTGATTAGGAAGGAGGGGAAGAATGCACCCTATAGGGAAGAATAGGGCAGGAGTGGGAATTATAGGGGCCACATGGTGGCAGAATGGGGCCCTATAGGGTGTGAGTAGAGGAGGGGGGAAGCTATAGGGACCATTTGGGAAGAGGAATGGACCCTAAGATTGGAAAACGCCCTAAGGCTGGTAATAGGGCCCCTGAGAGGCTAGTGAGGTTCTAGGCAATACTGGTGCCTCCTAGACTCTGAGCACAGCTAAGAGGCTGTATTAAGGCTATGGGAGACCAACTCATGGTTTTCTGTGGTGGCCCGTTCTTCCCCCTAATCCCACATGGTGGCCTACACTAGCTACAGCTGGGCAGTTTGTGACACACACCTTGTTCTTTTGCCATGGACATTCAGAGTGGGAGGAGGATACCCTCTGATCACTGATCAGGTGTTAATCTCGGTGTCTGCTACAGAGTAGCATAGGCAAAAGCTTCATCTCTGCTACCCATAGCCCAGGTGTCCTAAGTGAAGCTACATGGCATCCTACACATCCTCCTCCTCCCCTATTCTCCCTCATAGAACCCCATTCTTTCCCCAAAGGGTCCAGATAGCTCCCCTCCTCCCCTCTTAGGGCCCCATTACATTCTGAGATCAGAGGCTGCATGTCTGTATTAAAGTTGAGGGCAGTTACAGACTGTTCCTGGAACACTGCCCAGTGTGTAACAAGTTGGTAACTCTTGCCATAAATGACCTGAGGCAGGGTCTCTCTGAGAACCTCCCTCCCTGCCATCAGAACTCACTTGCTAATTGACACATCCATAGAGATTATTGCCCCTCAGAGAAGTTGAAGACTCCCAGACTGCTGCATTAGGCAGCACAGTTTGGGGAGGAGGTGAGCGGCCCTCAGTGGTGAAAGAACAGGTTAAGGTCTATTTAGAAAAGCTGGACATGCACAAGTCCATGGGTCCAGATCTAATGCATCCAAGGGTGCTGAGGGAGTTAGCTGATGTGATTGCAGAGGCATTGGCCATTATCTTTAAAAATTCGTGGCGATTGGGGGAGATCCTGGATTAATAGAAAAAGGCAAATATAGTGCCCATATTTTGAAAAGGGAAGAAAGAGAACCCAGGGAACTACAGACCGGTCAGCCTCACTTCAGTCTCTGACAAAATCATGGAGCAGGTCCTCAAGGAATTTGAAGCACTTGGAGGAGAGGAAGGTGATCAGGAACAGTCAACATGGATTCACCAAGGGAAAGTAATGCCTGACCAACCTATCTATGATGAGATAACTGGCTGTGTGAATATGGGGAAAGCAATGGATGTGATATATCTTGATTTTTACAAAGCTTTTGATACGGTCCCCCACAGTACTCTTGCCAGCAAGTTAAAGAAGTATGGATTGGATGAATGGACTATAAAGTGGATAGAAAGCTGGCTAGACTGTCGGGCTCAACAGGTAGTGATCAACGGCTTGATGTCTAGTTGACTGCCGGTATCAAGCAGAGTGCCCCACGGGTCGGTCCTGGGGCCAATTTTGTTCAACATCTTTATTAATGATCTGGATGATGGGATGAATTGCACCCTCAGCAAGTTCGCAGATGACACTAAGTTTTGTCAGCAAAACTTTTGTCATCAGGGTGTGAAGAAAACACATCCCGATTGGCAAAAGTTTCATCGCCAAAAGCACCGGTGTGGACAGCACTGTCGGCGGGAGAAGCTCTTAGTTTTGCCTACATAAGGGGTAGTGTAGACGTGGCCTAAGTCTCTCTGGTCACTTTATCTGGGTGAACATAAGGCTATGTCTACACTACAGCCTATGTCCGGCAAAACAGACCCCGCCCCCCCCACGCCAGAACCCACCCACAGACTACAATTCCCAAGAAGCCCCGGGCCTCCCCTCCCGTACAGACTACAGTTCCCAGCATGCAGCGCTCATAAAGCGCACAGCGCCCAAGCTGCCCTGCGCTCCCTCTCCGCGCATGCGCCCCGCAGCCCGGGCTGTCCGCTCTCTGGCTGGCGGCTGCGGCGAGTCCCCGCCATGGAGTCCTACGATGTGATCGCGAACCAGCCCGTGGTGATAGATAACGTGAGTCCGGGCCCGGACCCCTCAGGCCGGCACCAGGGAAGGGGGGGCGGGAAAGACACCGCCAGCACGATCCCTTTGTCACCGGGGCCCCGCCCTGCCGCTCCCCCTCCCCGGGCGAGTCCCCTCAGCCCCGCCCCGTCCTGATTTCGGGCTCTCCCAGACTCAGCGACGGGTCAACCCAACTCAGTACGCGCCCTCCTTCCCGCTTTTTAATTGGCTCTCTCGCCTGTCCGTCACCGAGGACGGATCATCCTAACCTGCTGGTTCGACCGGTCTTACCTCGGCGGTGGTGCCCGGGCACGGGAGTGTTTTGATGGCCTGATTGGCTCTCTCGGCTGTCACTCGCATGGGATGCCCTGTCCCTTTGCTACACCTCACGAGCCCCGCCCCTGAGGAATATACCTGCGGTGATTGGCTACCGTGGCTGTCTGTCATAGGTAGAGGCTGGGATCCCAGGACATCTGTGGCTAGTCTGGGCAGGTTTGGGGTGAAGGCTCTGCCCTGACCAGGCACCCCGCATGCACTGCTGAAGTGCCCAGCAGGAGGTGGAGCCTCTCAGAGACACTGCTCCATCCTGAGCTCAGAGGGTATGCCCTGTTCCTGGGGCTAAGAGCTCCCAGCGTGCACTGCTCCATCTCCAGACCAGTGAGAAGTGAGGCTCATGGGGATGACATGACTGTTCCCATAATACACTGCACTGCCTTGAATTTAAGAGTCGGGGCATGGCCTGCAGAGATGACAGGTTCTAGCACATGGCCCTTCTCCTTGATTCAAGCCAGAACTTTAATCTCTGTGGGAGACACCTCCGTATTCTAGATGAGGTTGGCTACATGCCTTAGTGAAGTACTTCAGAGCCCCATGCAGACAGCAGTTTCGTTAGCTCTGATCTGCGGGGCCTCCCAACAACAGGGACTATCCAGTAAAGTTTCAGAGTAGCAGCCGTGTTAGTCTGTCTTCGCAAAAAGAAAAGGAGGACTTGTGGCACCTTAGAGACTAACAAATTTAACAGAGCATACAGTAAAGGATGAGAGAAGGAGGGGGATGGTTTAGAGGCAACCTGATTTGTTACAATGGATCACACACTCGGTCTCCTCCCTTCAGCCCCTTGATGCCAATATTCCAAACAAATTTTACTGTTCGCTTGTCAAATGAGGGGATCCTGCCTGGGCTTCCATTGTTCTCCATCACTTTTGACAAAAGGATTCAGGAATGATAAATGGGCTTGCTTGCCTTGCAGTTCTGAACACACTCCCTGTTTTCTTGTACCTTGCAACTTTAGCCCTTTTAGGATCACGCTTGGACATCCTACCTTGTCTGCCCTTATATTGGGTGATTCCTAATTCCCTCTTGCATTTTCACTGTCCATCCCAATTGGAACCTGGAAATCCACCCATCTCTTGAACTCTTTCGTACCAATGTGCCTTTCCCAGTAACTAATTCCAAATATATTTCAGTGTTGTGACTTGTATGTGTCTGAATGGAAGGCATGACTCTTGTTTTGCTCTTAGGGAAACATCTCAAATTTCCTGTGGCTCCTGCCATAGTTTGTATTGCTGGCTTTTACACCCACAGTTGATGGTTCCCTTTAGGATCGAGGAGAAATGCTGTCTAGAAGTTAGACCAAGGGTTTGACTTGGTAGGCCTGGCTTCTTTTCCTTGTAAAGAGATTTTCCTGAACTGGAATACCATATCTTAACACTTCAAACTTTGAAACCTGGTCCAGACAGTTTGTTCCCCTCTCCCTATTCTCCCACTAACTCTGTGTGACCTTGGGCAGGCTGCTTAACCTCTCAGTGCTTTAGTTGCTTGTGATCTCCTAGGATGAAAACCATGGGAGAAATGCAAAGGAAATGTTATTAGAACTTAACGCTAATAATCTGCAGACACTGCTTGGAGTCGAGCAAGGTATAAAGAGCCATATTAGCATATCTGGTTTCACTTTGTCCCTTACTAGTTAAATTGAGATTTTTCCCAGTATATGTGAGAGAAATAATGGAGCAATTTATGTTGTGAGAGCAGCATTTTTCACTGGCAAGGCTCCCATATCAGGATCTTACAGTGACATTGCAATTTTGGAGCTGTCCGTGAGTGATTAGAGGAAAATGCTAGGAGAGAGAAAGTGGAAACAGTGCATACAATATACTACTGTTCTGCACTTCTTTGTAGTGCCTTTCATCAGAGAGTCTCAAAGGGCTTTACAAAGTTGGCTATTATCTCTGTTTTAGGCATGTAAAATGAGGCAGTGAGACTCGAGAACAGATCCAGAGAGTCCCGATTCCAGTCCTGCTGTTACCACTAGTAATACCTACTCTTACCTATTACTGTTATTTATTGCCAGCTGAAGACTCACGTTTACAGCACTGGTCTTTTGTTGTACAAAGCTGGAGGTTGGGGTTGCTGCATAATACTGGCTTAACACCCCCGCCCCCTTTTTCCATAAGTAATTTGTAAATGACTTGAGTCTCCATTCTATGATGAGTGCCTTGTGGGCAGATTGCCGCACCCCTATGGAGCCTCACCAAAATCAATGGATGGGTGGCCTTGGTGAACATAAGTGTAACCAGTCGAGGTGAAGGGCCAGATTCAGCACTGGCCTCAGCAAGGGCAACTCCACTGACCTCTGTGTAGTCGTCCCTACTTACATGAGGCCTGATCTGAGAGAGGAGAATCAAGTGTGTCTTTGTAATCTGAATGTTGTTGTTTTCCACAGCTGATACAGCACTACTGGATATTGTTTCTTTGACTGAATTTCTTTTTTATAGTCTTGATGTTAGCAAAATAATATCTACCAAAATGGAAGTGAAAGAGGATGGAATATATAATTTCCATAGAGAGTGAGAACAGAGCAGATTTGATCTGTCAGTGAATTCCATGTTTATTCAGATCGTAAACCCATTCAGGGTTAGTGAATCAGTTTTGTAGTCCACTACAAAGCTGGTGAAAGGGGTGTGCTTGTGCTCCCAAAGTTTAGGTATTGTAAACAAAATATATTTTCACTGACTTTTAAAACAATCTTTAGGGTTTCTTTCCCGTATGTAAAATGCAAAACCAATCAGGATAACTGATAAAGGAAGCTTGATAGAGTTTTAAATCTGTTTTAATAAATTTTAATATGCTTTTGGTGTGCAGTGTTGTTGTAGCCAGGGGGGAGATCATATGTTTTTGCTGTACTTAAAATTGCTTCCACCACATTCCTTGAAATGAACTTCATTCCAGGGCAACATAACTCCCCAAAATATTTATTTTAAAACCATGATTCTTGACCTGGCAGTGTCCCTTTAACCACTTAAATTCTTTTCTGTGTGGATCTGTCAGGACAGTGAGCAAAGATTAAATTGATCCATCTATCTAGTGCACACAAGTGTACCTTTTCTTTAGGAAGATTAAAGCGTTTTACAGGGAAACTAAATAGACTGGAAAGCATTGTCAACTCTCATAATAGAGAGATGGCTAACAATTGCGATTGGATTAGTGCCTGGTACTACTGCATTTGGGCCAAGTCCTGCAGGCTCGTGTGTTCCACTGAAGTCCAATTTATGTTTTTGAGGGACAAATAATCTCAACTGATTTTGAACTTTAATAAGTAAGTTTAAAAATGCATCCCTTGCTGGGAACCTCTCAGTGTTAAATAGGAGCATCATTGTTCTCCTGCAGCTGCTTCCCTGGAGCCAGGCATGCTGGCAGTGTACTGAATTATTATCTAGACTAAAATATTAAATAAGAACTGCCTTTGGAGGAGGATGCCTTACTGTATTTATTTATTTTGCTCTTTCCTTCGGTGAATATCAAAGAATGAAATTGTGTATTGCCAAGTATATATTAAAGCTATTGCCTAGGAAACTCAAGACTGTGTTTTGTAGACTAGAATAATGGCTTTGCTCTAAAACTGGTGTCAGAAAAGAGTCCACGTCAAGCTGACCCCATCTCTTATTTCACAGATCATTTCCATCTGTGAGTAGGTTAGTGCAGCCATCCGAGAAAGTTATGGGCCACCAAGCAGGAGTCTACTCTGGGTCGCACAGAACGTCTTAACTGTGCTCTGATGGCAGGATGGGGATGACTCACAGTGCTCCAGCATGGGCGGGGGGTAGGGCACTGGCCTAGGAGGCAAGACCCGGGTATTATTCCTAGTCTGCCACTGATTGGCTGAGTGTTTTGGGGCGAGTCAGTTTGTCGGCCTTCCTATCTGTAACATGACGACAGAGACACTAACCCACCTTTTGGGGGTGCTGTGAGATCTGTGGGTGAAGAGCACTTTTGGTTGTCTGGGATCCTGTGTGGCAGGTAGAACAATCCTCTTGACCTGTAAACCAAGAAACCATGCTGTGGAGTCACTGAAGGTGAATAGAGAACCCCATTATTAGAATCGATTGGCTTCAGCTTGCATCACATGCCTCACTCCACTCTCATGTGTTAATTGCATGCCTTTCCATGAAGGCGCTCGTTTTCAGTGTCCTGAGTGAGTAAACCATGATTATCTCCAGAGAGAGCATGTGAGATTCTGTTGTTTATACTAAAAACCAGGGAGTTTCCCTGAGATCACTCTTTGTTTCAAGATGGTGCTCCTATAGAAAGGGGAAGAGGAAGTGGAGGAGGGGAGAGGATCTGCAGTGATTGTGGTAGCAGCCACATTCCCAGGATGTATCCTGAAAATATCCATGAGGATTTGCTGTTTGGTCTGAGAGGTTTCTGCAGCTCCAGGAGGTCAGCTGCCCAGGCCAATTGTTACCAAAGATTCAAAGTGCTCAATTTTTAACTACTCTACATGCTGCTCCTGTGGGGTTTTTCTGCTTTGAATAGTGCCTCCCTGCCTCTCAAAAAAATAAAATAAAATAAATCTACCGTCCTTGCTGTATCCAGCCTCTTCTCACTGGCTTCCTCTTGAATCCAATCCAAGCTCCTTTTTGCGTCCGAAGCCCTGTGCAATTTAGCTCCCACACTGCTCTCTGCTCTTGTTTCCTTTTGCTCTCTACTTGTCCCCATAGCTCTGCCGAGGCTGCGCACCTATTATTGTTGGCCCCAGTCATGGCCCAGGACTCCATTGTGCTAAATGCTGTATAGCCACAGAACTAAAAGTCTGTCCCTGCCCCAAAGGGCACACCCCCTTAGCTTCTTCTCCCGGCCTCAACTCCAGTCTGTTTTCCATGTGGTTCTCCCCTTAATACTCCTCCCTGGCTCAGTCATCCACGCCTCCATCCTTTCCTCCAGAGCCCATCTTCAGGCATGCTTCTTCTGAAAGGCCTGTGAACCCTCCTCCTGCCCTTCTAAGACACGAAACTGGCATGGTTTTGCTAAACTCTGCCATATAATTATTTGCTTTGTGTTGCCCTCTCCGCCACCTGTATATTGTTCAGATTAGACCAGCGGCCTGTTGGGGTGGAGGCCTCTTTTCCTGTGTCTGTTGAGCCCGTAGCATACTTCTGATGTTAAACAGGTGACAATGTTCGGGTCTAAAATAATTTGCTGTATGACGCAGACTCCGCTTTCTGGGATTGCTCTGTGCACCCGTGTGACGGCTGAGAGGAGCTGATACTTTTTGCTGACGTTCCTAGGCCTTCACACTCGAGGCCTGCACAGCAAGGTGTTGTCAGTGGAAGGTGGAAATTACTCCCTCCTGAGCACACACTGTAAAGCACATCTTCTTGAGGAAGAACTTGTCTGGATTTCGATCGTCCGTGCGGGGGGCTTTCTTCATGCGGGGTTGACATGATATAGGGGAGGACTGTTCGTGCTCCATTTAACATGCTACTTGTTTTTAAATTGTTGTGAGCACAAGTGCCATGTGACTGACATGCAGAATTATTCAATATTATTTATTTGTTTTTCACACGCTTCTCTGTTCCTCCCACAGGGCTCGGGTGTGATCAAGGCAGGTTTTGCAGGTGACCAGATACCGAAGTACTGTTTTCCAAACTAGTAAGTACTCTAGTAACTCTGGTGGGGTTTTGTAGTTGCTCTGAGTATCCCAGACCATTTGCAGTCTACATAGAAGGGAGGAATGGTCTTGTGGTTTAAGCAAGTGTTGGGAATCTGAAGAAGTAGGTTTTATCTCTGGCTCTGTCACTGGGATAATACTCACCTTCCAGAGGTGTCCTGGAGCTGAGTTCAGTAATGTTAAATGCTCTGAGATTGCCTGAAGTTGCTAAAAACGTGCAAAGGATAATTATGTATCGCTTTAGTCAAGTCCCGTGGGCTCCCAGTAACTGGTTGTAGTTGTAGAACTATAGAGAGACCAAAGGTGGAATTAATTTAACCCCAGTACAATGGTCACCCTGCTCTTAGACAACTGAGGTACTCTGGAAAACTGAGAAAACAAAAGCAGGATGGGTAAAAAATACCTTTTATATATTTATTCTGAGTCCAGTTCTATCATCTTTACTCCTTTAAAATGGCTGTGGAAGTCAATGGGAGCTGTAGCTGAGAAAAGACTCCAGGATCCGGATGCCTGGGCACCACTGACAGCTGTTAGTTCACCAGACTCACTCTCTTTCCCAGGGGTGTATGTGTGCTCACCCAGGAGAAGGGGTCCCTTGCACCATTGCTAGCAATAGCTTCTCAGAAAACAGAGAAGCACTGACCAGTTAATGCTCAGGTACGTATCCTGTCTTGCATGAGACTCACTAATACTTGTAACCTCCATTGTAGTGTGGGCAGACCAAAGCACGTTCGTGTCATGGCTGGTGCTTTAGAAGGGGACATTTTCATTGGGCCAAAAGCAGAGGTAAGAGTGCCTGTTTATCAGGGATCCCCATGTGTCTGGGTATCGGCTCCGTGGGGATGTCATAGTTCCCAGCTGAGAAGAGTTGCAGCACTAGTGGAGGGCAATGTTACCACTGAAAGTGGAAGAGCTGTGAAGGGGAGTAGTCTAGACTTTCCAGTCCAGGTGCGCCTGCAGCAAGCTGATGTTCGTGCCCTTCCCCTGGGTGGTAGTGTTAGTTGTTTCAGCTAAACATGTTTTATATTAGCTCAGAAACTGCGGAGTCTTTCTCTGCTGTCCCTGTTCTCTGCGCCTGTAGAAGGGTAGTATTTCTTTTAGACAACATCCCTGTCAAAAGGGACATAAAACTAATGTTCCTGATCAGATATGATTGTTACGGGAGTCCATAGCCCTTTCCTAGAGGGGATTTCCACCCCCCAGTGTCCTGGCTTGATTCCAATTGGACAATTACATCCTCCCTCCCTAATCTCCCCTACAGTTTTGAATTGGATACAACATACATTGACTGCTACGTGATGGTGCTGTGGGGTGTTAAACAACTGCCGTCCTTCTCCCCAGAGGTGGCTGCATTTTAGTGGGGCGTGATGGGATTCGGTAACAGGTTCCTATCTCTCTGTCACTGGGTACAGTTGTGCCTCAGTTTCCGCTCCAGATCTGTGTTTCAGCCTCCTCCTCTGATCTGCAGTCTCTCTCTTGTCGTAGGCCAGTTGATTTTTTTTTTATAAGTTCTTTGACCCTCTGGCCACAGCAAGAGAGTCTTCCTTGGGCTAAACGCTTCCATCCTTCACGCATCCAACTTCACCCCCTGTTGATGCAGGGCTGATCAGTGCCAATAGCAGTCCTTCCTCCAGCAACTGCCCCTGTTTGATGCACAGGGTGGAGGTGGATTTCATTCTACCCTGCCTGGACACCCCTGTTGCAGGCCCCAGAAACAGGAAGCTAGCCCATAGCCTCCTCCATCACTCACTTCACTCCTCTCTGGGTCCTCCTATTTCTGGCCTTTCTCTAGCCAGCTCACAGTTCCTTCTTGCGCTGCAAGAATCCCCATCTCTAATGGTCGAGAACCTTAAATACCAGATCTTGCTTTGCTTCTGGTTCCATAGCCTGAGCAAGGAAGATTGCCCTATATAGTCCTGTCTTGCCCAGCACATAGTCCCATGAATCCCTCCAGACTACAAACCCCCCATTAACAATCCTGTCTGTGGCTGAACTTGGCCTATAGACTCTCCTAAAGGTCAGTGCACACCCCCATTAGAGCTTCCCATCATGCAATAAACTAGAGCAGCCAATGTACCAGTTTATGGATATTGTATATCAGTTTCTGAGACTGTAGGGATGAAGGTGCTGTATAATACAAGATCTGAATGTGCTGTCAGTATAAAAAGACCTTACTTATAACCTGGGAATACTGGGGGAAAGGAGTTTGTGGTTAATTTACAGTCCTGGCCTCTTAAAAATTCCTCCTATCCTTTTTAATTAATACAAACATTCAGTGTTTTTCTTGGACTTACAGCAAGCAGATGCATCTGTAAGAGGAGCAGTGTCACTAGAAATGGGCGGTGAGGAATATGTTTGGAAATCTCACTGAAAGTCGTGTTACGTTGTCTTTTCTATGTGGCTAGGAGCACAGAGGTCTGCTCTCGATCAGATATCCCATGGAAACATGCATAGGTGAAGGACTGGAATGACATGGAGCGCATCTGGCAGTATGTGTATTCGAAAGACCAGCTTCAGACTTTCTCAGAGGAGGTGAGATTCCATGCAGGCCCAGGCTTTGTTGCTAAGTGTGTCAGCTATGGGGTACATCTGGCACCTTTCTTTGCTTTTCCCTGCAGAAGCTCTAAATGTACCTGTTCGTTAATCAAAAATTATTGCTTCCATTAGACCTCAGCCAAGAAGTATGCAAGCAGAATGACCTTGTGGCTAATCTGATACTGTTGCTTTACCGATGATCCAGCATTCATGCCCCGCACTCACATTCTCCCCAATGCAGCATCCCATTATTTCTGAGCTAGGCCGGGTGCTCCTAATCGTTCCTGTTCTGCTTTATCCGCTCACCAAATGTTTACTAATGAGATTGTTTGAAAGGAAGGAGGAGTAAACCCTGTGCACTCAACCTGGAGAGAGAGAGAGAGAAAGAAATAAAATAGGGCAGCCTCTGCGAGATGTACTGCGAAATGGCTCTGGAAGTGGCTTAGAAGCGTTTCTGCAGCATGGTGATGAACTGAAGCCTGCAGCCCCTAGTCAGGGCCTGTGTTTTAAAGGCAGCCCTGCTGGAAAACTTAATGATGGACTTCTGAGTGGACAGATAGAAAAAAGATCCATTCGGTCACGGAAAGGGATAGTCCCCTATAGTCTGTTCCACAGGGCTCTGTCTAACTGGCCCAAGTCCTGAGGATTCTCCAACCCTTCCAGTGGGAGATTATTCCACAGCCTCTGAGATCTCACTGATTGGCAGTGTTCCCTCATTCCTTAACTTCATCCCACATTGCTATTTATATCCCTGCGGTGCCTAAAGTGCACGAATAAACAGAGTTTATTAATTTTTTAAATAATTAATATTTAATAACAGAGTTATTCTGGAACGCATTTCCAATCATGCCCCCAATCCGTATGGACACTCGCAACTGTGGGGAGGGAGAGAGCCCCACTCCTACCTCTAGCTGGGATAGAGCGTTCCAGCTGCAGTGTTCAGAGCCCCAGAATGAACCCCTCTGCTGAGTTCTGTTTGTCCTCTATTAAACTAGCATCCTGTGCTCCTGACGGAGGCTCCCCTGAACCACGTAAGAACCGAGAGCGATGCTGCTGAGGTTTTCTTTGAGACCTTCAACGTGCCAGCGCTTTTTATCTCCATGCAAGCGGTGCTCAGCCTGTAAGTATCTTCCCCTTTCTCTGCACGGCCTGAGCAGAAGGGCAGAAATAAAATTCAAGTGAGGTTGTCCTGAAAGCCAGCCGTTCCTTTGGAGGATGACTATTTAAATGGGGACTACTTGGCCCTTCCCAAAACCACAGGGGCGTTTGGGTCAAGCTCTGATGTTTGCAGCTTTGTCCCATGTGTAATTCTGTTGTTAACCTCCTGGAAAGAAGTAGAAATATACCAGCTATTAGGCTCTTTTTGAAAAATCTCTCCAGTCATTGCTAGTGTAACAAGGTCCACCACACGCAAATCCCTGTAAAAGCCACAGTCTGCAACTTTGCACCCTAGATCACCCAAGCATCTTGGGCATCTTAAAGCAGGAGCCAATACTGCCTGACCTAGAAGACCCAGCTTTGTTAACCAAGGCTGCAGCAGGCTCAACCTCTGTTTGGTCCAGCCATGGCTAAAGGGGGCAGAACGCCACACTGAAAAGGTTTGAGTAGCAGCAATGTTAGTCTGTATCCGCAAAAAGAACAGGAGTACTTTTGGCACCGTAGAGACCAACAAATTATTAGAGCATAATTTTTCGTGGGCTACAGCCCACTTCATCGGATGCATAGAATGGAACATATAGTAAGCGCACAAACGCACGCACACACACAGAGAGAGAAGGTGGAAGTTGCCATACAAACTGTAAGAGGCTAATTAATTAAGATGAGCTATTATCAGCAGGAGAGAAAAACTTTTGTAGTGATTATCAAGATGGCCCATTTAGACAGTTGACAAGAAGGTGTGAGGATACTTAACATGGGGAAATAGATTCAATATGTGTAATGACTCAGCCACTCCCAGTAGGGGTCAGTTCAGCTCCACTTGTGGGAGTGCTGGTATAAACAAGGGCAAGGATCTCGTTGGCATTTGTAATAATACCACCATGTCATCTAGGTCTGCCTGCAGTAGTGGTTTGTGGTCGTTACAATGCTGGTGGCTGCTGGTGCCTTGAGTAAATTAGTGACCCATGGTTGTTACCATTGCGGGAGGTAAACGGTTGGTGGCAATGGTGGAGGAAAGGCTAGTGTATCCAAAGCAGTATCTCTCGCCCGCTGGCCTGGCATTGCAGCCATATTGTGCCCGCTGTGGAAAGCTCTGGGCTCATGCTGCATACCAGCAGTACTCTCTAGGCAATGTGAGGCACCTGAGCTGGCCGACATAGTGATTCCTGCCCCTCCAGTGGCATTAGAGTATGGCATTTTGGGAGATGGGGTGAGCAGGGAACTGTGTGTGACTGGCTGGCTAAAAGAAGGATTTGCAGAGTTCATCTGCAAGGACTTCTGTCCTGGTCTTTACCAAGCCATATTAAACCAATGGAGGCTTTATAAAATGGCTGTATTTTGTGCGCTGTCCAGTTTCAAATGGATCAGCTAGTGAACCTGGGATTAGTCCTATTTCTTTTCAAATCCTTCTCTTTTTTTATTAGTAACCCACTAAATTGTTAAATGCATTTTTTAACTCTTAATATAGTATTCTTCATTCCGGTCATTTTTCTTTCTGCATTTCGCTTATGAAATTGGACTGATCAATTTTACTTTCTCACTTTACCAACGTTTACATATATTGATTATAACTACTTATTTCGATCCATGGTGCATTTTGTAAAATGTTATTTAAAAACAATCACCCCAAATCCTGCATCAAGGTCAAAATTAAACAGAGTTCCTCAGAATTGAAAAAACTACTTTTAAAAAAAAAAAAAGTAGAAATGCCCATTTCAGAAGTAAGCTGAATTATTCTGCAGTTATTTGATTCTCTCCATTGCTTTATGATTTGTCTGTAGTGTAAACATGGTGTCCGTTGGGCCAGGTACAAGTTCAGGTGACACTTATGAAATTTTCTGCCTGTCACTCAGATACGATCTTTCCCTCCTTTGTTGCAGTTACGCTACAGGGAGAACCACAGGGGTGGTGCTGGACTCCGGGGATGGCGTTACCCATGCGGTTCCTATTTACGAAGGGTTTGCCATGCCTCACTCCATTATGCGGATCGATATTGCTGGCCGCGATGTATCCCGCTTCCTTCGCCTTTATCTCCGGAAAGAAGGCTACGACTTCCACACGTCATCAGAGTTTGAGATCGTCAAAACAATCAAAGAGGTGCCCTGCTGTCTGTGATTGGTCTAGGGGTGATTTCTGCAGTGATGAGCCAAGGAGTCTATGCAGTGGGGGATGCAGATCCTTAATGGCCAGCTCCTTGATGGCAGTCTTGGCAGTGGGGCCCCTAAAAACTGAATAGGCCATTGAGCCAGAACTCCCCTCTGATTCCGACAGAGGCTCTCTTCATGTCAGGGCTGAGACACGTAGGCCGGTCAGCTTGGGGGAGGCTTGCATTGCCAATGCCTGTGCTGTACCGGTTGTGCAGATAAATGCAGAACTCCAGTCCCAGGGCTGGCAGGGTGGCACCTTCCATTAGCACTAAAGTCCTCTTCTGAGGAAAAAGGACTAGTTAAATCTGTGCCGGATGTAAATGAGAAGTGTGAAATCTTCCATAATCCACTATTTACAACGATAACATTTAAAATGCAGTGCCCAGATTAGAGACACTCTTCTTAGGAGCCCCGACCTAAACAATATTTTGTGATCATTTGCGGCAAAGTCTCTCACAAATATGCACACTCCAGGAAGTAAACAAACCTGAGCCATCTTGGCTACTGTTGTGTTAGAAACACAGAGGAAGGCAGCTCATCTCTGCCAAAGAAGAGGACAAAACTGAGGTGGGGGGGGAGGAAGATGAATATTTTAATTACAAGAGTGACTGATTCTTAGGAGTAGCTTTGCTTCTCTCTTTGGATCTCGTCCAGCAGTTTCGAACACACACAGGGCTCCCACTGATTGATTGCAAAGGAGGCTTTGCCTCTCTAGGTGCTGAGCTACTGGAGTGATAGCATAGAAATCAGAGTGCAGGATCAGTCCGGTAGTGATTAGAGCCCTTGAATTTCTGACTCTCGTTGCTGTGTAGTGACATCTGGTGGATAACTGCCACGCTGCATAATCCCGTCACATAATTGCTGTCTGTACAGTTGGTTTAAGACTGATGATGCATGTGCCTGGTCACAGTCTCTGATCTCCTGCCAGCAAGAGAGTGAGAGAAGATAGAAAATGTGCTCGTGGCTTGGGAGTCAAATTCAAGTGCAGCTGCTTAGATTGCTAAGTGAGAGGCACCCACACTTGCTCACTGCAGCAGCTGAGTGACTTCAGTCAAATGCACAAAGCTCTGGAGGTGTGAGGCTTGTGGGTGGTTGTTCTGTTACCTGTGGCGGTGTTGTTTCTGTTTTGTGAGTGCTGATTACAAGAGAGGATGGGCTGACATTTCAGTGGCTGGAGAGAAATATAGAAGATTCTCTTCAGCTCTTCAAAAGTGACTAGGAAACATCCTGTAGCTCCCATGCCTTGCAAGATGCCGGGCTTGATAGGATGGGGAAAAGTGAGAAACATGCATGCTTCCAAATCGGTGGTATATTGCACCTTGGAAACGCTCGTACAAATGGCCAGAGTCCTTGGTGCGTTTTGCCTCTTAGAAAATAAACAACGAAACCGCCTTTATTGTAATCTCTGCTCTAGCTCTTGGGCTCACCATCTCCCAGGAAGGTGTTGACTTCTTGAACCTTACCGTTATGAAAGCTGAGCTCCAGAACAAAAATGGAGATGAGCCCAGACTTGCATGCTGAACCTCCTCACTAGCGAAGCTGGGGGAGTGGAGAGTTAGCACATACAAGAGCTTTAAATTTGCTTTTCCTTCCCACACTGCCCCCCCCCCCCCCCCCCCCAGTATTTCCTGGTTCACCGCAGAGATGCCAGAATTCATCATTCTCCAACAAATACCAAGGGTTGCAGTGAGATTTCTGCTATTGGTTTTTACCAAGGCAGCAGGCAGTGCTGCCAGCTCATGATTTTATCACAAGCTTTATTGTTTGATTTCCTTAAAGACCCAGGTTGTGGAGACAAGGGATAAATATGAGAATCTCTACTTACTTTTTTTTTTTTTTTTTTTTTTTTTAATGAAAGTTTGTAGCCCTCCTGGTTGTGGAGAAAACCTGAGTGTGACCTAAAGGCTTAAAACCAGGAGGAAAAATAAAAAAGAAACCCTAATTTATTATTTGTCATATGATATTTAAACCAATAATGATTTTTTTTGGTGCCTGACATGATTTTTGAAGGACTGGAGTTGGTGGTGCTAAGGATTTCAGAGAGAATAATTTTTAAAAGGATTTTTAACTTGCTTCAGCCTGGTCAGCAAGGACAGTAGCAGTGGATTTCTGGGCTTAACCCTTTCTTTTTTTATTCTTTGCATTTTGACTTTCACACTGTTTCCTTTCTAACTAGCTTGTGGAGTTGCCTGGCAAGCATTTCCATCTCTCTGATACGTGCGTCCCAAAAAGGGACCAAGTCAAAATAGCAAAGCTTCTTGCAGAACAAAAAGGTCACAAAATTTCTATTTGAAAATATCAGAATGTTTTTGTTTCCCCATGAAGCCTTATAGGGGCTAAGCTGCCAGGAGTCTTTGGTGCATCATGGGAGATGTAGCGCAGCTAGAGAGTGGGGACCAGAATGAGGTACCTCAGTGGCTCAGGGTAGAATAACAAACGTTTCAGTTCAGATTGATCTGAAATATTTGTTTGTCCCGACAGAAGGTTCTGCTAAAATTTGCTCTCTTCCCAGAGGAAAACATTTGGTTAGGAGCCCTGCTCATCTGCCTGCATTCCCTTTGCAGCGTGCCTGTTACCTGTCAATAAACCCACAGAAGGACGAGACGTTAGAGACCGAGAAAGCCCAGTACTACCTGCCAGATGGAAGCACTATTGAGGTGCGTAAGGACAAATACTAAGTTATTCTTCATAAGAAGCTCAATGTTAGTAGAACGTCCTGGCCCTCTCACTGCAGGGTCTGGGATGTCTTGACAGAAATCTCTTGCTAAAATGTGGCTGCTGTGGGGACAGGATTTCTCTTGTAAATGGTTAGAATAGTTCCTTATTGATTTCTTTCTAAAGACCTACAGTGATTGAACCAATTGATAAATGGTTTCTGATAAATACAGCTTCCCCCCTGAGGATCGCTGCGCACCCGTAACTCATTGAAATCCCAGTGATCCAGAAACATGTGCTGTTCCTGGCTAATGGCACACGGCTTGCTGTTAAATCAGTGACACGGAGACCTCAAGTGCAAGGGGTCTGCACTAGGAGGTTCTGATGCAGGATCAGGACAGGATGAATGGGTCTCAGCGTACTGCAAATCCAGCAGCAACCTGTAGATGGGGTTTATCTCCTCTAGCAGCACAGAAAGAAAACCTAAAGGTGAAACCTTCCGGATGAGGACGGGAAGGAGTATGGGGTTTTTTTTCCTCTAGCCCACCAGACTTGGAATTAGGAGGTCTGGGTTCTGCTCC
The DNA here is from genome assembly GCF_009764565.3 of Dermochelys coriacea. NCBI lineage: Eukaryota > Metazoa > Chordata > Testudines > Dermochelyidae > Dermochelys > Dermochelys coriacea. The sequence continues at coordinate 123,480,540 of NC_050074.1, forward strand.
AAGCTCTGCTGCTCATTTACTGTGGGGCTAGGAGCAAGTTGCTTCCTCAGTTTCCCCTCTTCCCCCCCTCTATAAAGTGGGAGTAATAATTTACTTAGTACTTTAGTGGCATGTTGGAGCTTGCTTCATGTTCATGAAATTTTTGGATCTATGAAGCTACATGGGTTATTGTGTGTTAAAGGGAGCAGCCCATCAGCCTTGTGTTCCTCATCAGGATGTTAATGATGTCACACAAACATCTGGTAAGTCAGAGAGACTCTTTGTAACTCGCTGATGTTTTGGTCATTGAAGGGTTAAGCGGCTCTGCTATACACGCATAGGCCACGCTACTGCTTGTGCCGCACTGGAAGCTAACCTGTTCCCTTGTGTTGTTTGCAGATCGGCCCTGCCCGTTTCCGAGCCCCCGAGTTACTGTTCCGGCCTGACCTGATTGGAGAAGAGTGCGAGGGGCTGCACGAGGTGTTGGTGTTTGCTGTTCAGAAATCTGACATGGACCTGAGGCGAACGCTCTTCTCCAACATTGTGCTCTCTGGGGGCTCCACGCTCTTCAAAGGTCTCTTTGCCTTCCGACTGGGCACGACGCCTTGAGCCGAATTCCCCTGGACACCACTGGGGGTGGGGGGTGAGGTCATGGAATCCTAGGAAAGCCCCGTTAGATCCTGCAGCTGCTCTCAAAGGGTCAGGGAAGGAGTGAGGCTTTGTCTAGCTTAGCAATGGAGACGCCAACACTTCCCTGGGAAGACGATGCCACAGCCTGAGACTTCATTCTTTTCTCCAAAACCTCTACCAACATCCAGTCTCATCCCGTTACTCCTAGTCATACCCCTAGATAATCCCTTCCCTGCTTGGAATTGCCTCTCAAGCTTCTGTAGACCAAAGTAGAGACCCTTGGCATCCGGCTCCCACACGTGTCGTTGATGCTCTCCCCTTGCTATCGTGTCCTTCCCCTTCTCCCATCATCATTTTGCCTAAGAAAGCACTGAACAGCCAGGCTCTTTCTGCTCTTCCATTGTGCCGTTTTAGGGCAGTTTCTTTATTAAATCCCTAGAAAGCTGGTGCACCTCCTGAAGGTCTTTGCTTTGGTGGCAGGGCTATTGAAATCCCCCCAGGCGTGAACTGAGCAGGTGCAATGATTGTAGCCACATCCACGTCTGGATGTCCCTGCCCACCTTAGAATGGGGGCGATAAGAGAAGGATGTAGAGGGAGAGATTGCTCTTATAGCCAAGGCGTGTGTTACACTCTGAGATGATGCTAATGGAACAACTAGCTCCTAGTTGTAATAGAAATCCCAAGAACTCTGACACTCCAGCAGGAGTCAAGGTGCAAACACTACTCATATAGATGAGTCTCTCCTGGGCCCTCCCGATCTGTGCTTTTCAGGAGTCACCCAAGACCACTTCCTCAGTGCAAGCCTCCCTGAAAGTCCCTCAGAAGCAGAGTCTGTGTTAAAGGCCACAGACTCCTCCCACTTCCCAGCATGCTTTGCAATGAAATGAGTGACGCCAGGCTCGCCTTTCCCCCACTCTCTGCTCTGAGGGAATCGGACATGCTCATGGGGCTTACTCCTTCCACTTTGTGGCAGGGCTGCTCTGCACCATGGCATGAGTCCACCCCTCTGGTAAGAGGATGAAACTCTCCAGGACCTGCTTCCTGGTCCTCTGGTAGCCCTGGAGGGACAGGAATTGAGGGGGGAAGGGTGCGCCTACCCAACCTTCTCTGAGCTTTGTGGTTGGGAGACTGACTCAACCAGATAGAAACAGGAGGCCAAGCCTACCTAGCTCTTCTGAGACTTCTCCTTTCTCCCCAGGGACAGCTTGTCTTCTCGCTTGTCCAGATAAAGCCATTCCGCTGATCCCGGCCGAGAATGGTGACCTTTGGAGGGAGTAGGTTGCCTAGGAGGATGAATCCAGTTATTACTAGCACTAATCTTGGTTAGTGTGTAGGGACCAACCAAGGTCAGGGCCCAGTGGGCTAAATGCTGTAAAAATACAGAGTGGGACAGCTCTAAATTATACAAAGCTCCTACATCCGCTGTATCAGGATCTTCTTTCTGGTTATGCTCTGTGGGCTCCCTGAGCCTACCAAGGACTCTGGCTTGGGCTCAAGGGCCATTCCCCGCAGTATTTTGTGCGGAGCATTGTTGCATCTGCAATAACTGATTGGGGGCCGTGATCAGAGGCCCAAACTAAAGGCAACTTTCCTTTTCTGTGCAGGCTTTGGAGACAGGCTCTTGAGTGAAGTGAAGAAACTAGCACCCAAGGACGTCAAAATAAGGGTAGGGGTGCTCTTTCTCGAGGTTTCCTGGCCTGCCTTTCCCCTACCATGCACCGGCGAGGTTCAGCAGCCTTGAGTCCCTTGGAGACACCAGGCTGAGGTGTCCGCTGGCCTGCACTTCCAACCAACTCCAGCTCTTCCAGAATAGCCCGGGCACCCTGGCGGTGGCTGCTCTTAGCGCTGAAACCCATTTGGGCTCTGGAGAGAGGGGTCCTGCTGGCAATGCAGCCCACCTCCAGAATCTCTGGCCATGGTCATCCGCTGGCAGTGCAGCTTGATGGCAAAAGCAGTCCCGATGCAGGTGTCTGATGGGTGGGACTGACTGGGGGGGAAGGTAACTGGAGAGCAGCTTGTATCCTGGGGACAATATTAATCTGCATTCCCTGCCTCTCCTTTCAGATATCTGCTCCTCAGGAGAGATTATATTCCACGTGGATCGGGTACGTACTGCAGAGCGACACCATAAAGTACTTTGGCCTCCAAGCCTGGCTTTAACTGTGTAGCTCAAACCTGGGCCCTGCTCGCACTACAGTTAGAGCCAGGGTAGCCCCGACCATACTGGGTCATGTTTGTTGTGAGCAGGGTTGTGGTCTTGTGTCTCATCTTGGGCGTGGTCTGTTCATCATAAAGCCATGCTGGACTCAGCACAGTCATAGGTGCAGCCTCTGCCAAGGAAACACTGCTATCCTGTTGTGGTCTCCCCAATCCTCCCAGGCTCATCTCATCCTGCACCATCCCAGTCAGTGGGAGCAGGCCCTTGGATGGTAGAGTCTGGAGCTGGATTCCCCTCTCATTGATACCAGTTACTTCAGTGGAGTTACTGCTGATTTAGACCAATAAGCGAGAGGGGAATTGGGACCATAGGCTCCTATCTGACCGTGCCCATTTAAGGTGCTGTTGAAATAAGAAAACCCACTTTGCTGGCAACGCCTGTGTTTTGCGACTTGCTGGCTGTTGGTGCAGTTTCAGCTCCCCCATGGACAAAGCATGGATGATGGTGGCTGAAAGCTCAGCATAACCAGTGTGGGCCTAAAGCAAACTGGGATTCGGTTTGTAAGCTCTTTGGGGCAGGAGCTCTCTCTCTGTGTTTGCACAGCCGTTAGCACCTGGGGTTTTGGCCCCTGACAGCAGCCTGGAGGTGCTGCTGCAGTCCAGATAACACACGAGGGAACAAGACCCACACTAGGAGCCCTTGGCTTGTCCCACTGTGCTAACACACTCACTTGTTCCCCCCAGGGGCTCTATTCTGGCCTCGTTGGACACTTTTAAGAAAATGTGGGTTTCAAAGAAGGAATACGAAGAAGATGGAGCCCGTGCCATCCACCGAAAAACCTTCTAGCCTGGGACCCGTCCTAAACTTGCTTTTCTGAGTCCGAGTGTCTGTGAGGAGCTCTGTGTGTGTGTGTGCGCACGCGTGCAAACATGGCCCTGGAATGTCACGGAGGAAAGAGGAGGAGAAGGATTAGATAACTTTTTTTTTTTTTTTTTTAAACTGTAGGAGGAAAAATAACCAGGCCCCATTTCTCTGGTATGACCCATTCCCCTTTGATCTTCACTCCTCTTGTAGCCACCTCTCACTCTAGAGAAAGGGAATGGCTTAGAAATGGAACAGCTGGACAGAAGGGATCTGACCACTGCAAGTCAACTAGTCAGGTTGTAGTCACGTAGCCTAAGACTCCAAACCCTGGTGTGTCCTTACCCTACGGCACTCCACAGCACTGGCTGCTTAGCTCTTTGTGGGTGCTCAGCAGCGAGTGTCTCACAGGCCAGTTCTTTTTATTTTATTTTTATTTTATACAGAAAAAACACATTGGGAGCAGTTACAACCCCCTCCACTTTTGTGTGTGTGTGTGTGTGTGTGTGTGTGTGTAAACTCTTAGCCTGCTCCATGGGTATGGACCACAACCGCACAGCTGGAGCAACTGCTGATAGGACTTAGTTTGTATTGCATGGTGTAGGTCACAATCACCCCTCCTCTGCTCTGATTGATTGTACTAGCCGGTTATGATCGTAGTCTCTTGTTCACTGACGTTCCTTCTTGTGAAGCAGGTGCCCAGGGTGGGTACAAAGGCACTAGTGTGTTTGCTTTGATTTTGTTTTGAGAGGTTTACAGTGCTGTGTCCTCTCTCTGTAAGAGAGGAAACGGCATTTTCCCCCTTTCTCCCACAGCAGGGTCAAGAAACCATCCATTTTCAGCCAGACAAAACCTCTTCCATTTGATCCGTCCTTGGGCGAAAAAGCACATTGTAACTTTTGAATTATTTTATTTATTGAAATGTTTAATATCTACATTACTAACAGGGCTGCTGTTTCCAGGGGCAGCGGCTACCCCTCTGGGTGAGACTGCTGCTCTCCTTCCAATACCCTTCTACTGAATTTTCCATTGTTTAATGCTAACACTAATGTTTACAGCACACATGCATAGCATAGTAGCCAGCTAGTCAACCCCGCAATGCTCCTTGGTTACTGTTAGAGAGTCAGAGTTCTCTAGGAATGCACCACCTGAGAGGACAATAAACTGTGTTAGTACGTTGGCATTATCATCAGGTTCCTGAGCATTAGCTCTTCATGCCACTGTAGGGTTAACGCTCGGCTAACCCTTCTGGCCCTTCTGTAATGACACCACTACAGCGTATGGAAGGCCACGTACCTGCTCTGGGTGGGTGTGTTCTGTTCTGAGGGAGCAGCTGGTGCTTTTTACTTCTCAGTGTTTTGTTTTTTAAATGAGGTTGCTGCTGAGAACCAAATATTTTGCCTGGTTTAGCCACTTAAGTATTAGAGGAGAACTCAAGGGAGTTGTGGAGTCAGGGTAGTAGCCTTATCTCTACATAGAGCCAAGTCTGGATCTTTGAAAAGAACAAGCTTGGGGTAGGAGGAGGGGAAGGTATTTTAAGTAGGAAAGAAGCATCTTGGGAAAACCCAGAGCTTTTCCTACCTCCTAACGGATTTGCACCTCTAGGGGCATGGAGGGGGAGAGGAGCCTTCCAAAACTTTTTTTTTTTAAACCACCTGTTTTTATTTTAGATACTACATGGCTAGTTGGAGATTCAATCTCTGGATTTAGAATATGCAGTTAGCTTTATTTCTATTATAAAAGCCAGCTGCCTCCATCAGACATGCAATGATGCAAATGCAGACTTTGTGCTTATCATTAAAGGGAAAAAAGTGTTAAAGCCTGCTCATTTAGAAGACAGTCTGGATAGTGTGTTTTGTTTTTTAAGTAATGTGCCTGTGGTAAATCCCTGCTTTGTGTCTTGAAACAGAAGGTGTAAACACCAGTAATTCCCACATGTGCAATTGCATCCTTTGCTTCACAAGCCACCCTTCCCCTCTTAACATCATGCCTGCAGCTGTGGTACTGACAGGCTCCAGGACAACTTCTGGCTGGTAGTGCCCGTGCAGAACAGAATCTGGTCACCCCAGCTCTGCAATGGAGTGATACTGTGTGGTGGGAGGGATAGAATTTTCTTCTTAGCCTGCCTCGGAATAAATTCCAGGAGGAGGCTGCTCCCGGCTCAATCCCCGTGCCTCTCCTACTGCTTTTATCAGGGCAGTGTCTGTTTACACTAGCGAGAACGTGAGTGGGAGTCAGAGTCTCACCTTACACCCCCACGAAGAAGAGCGAGGCTGGCAGTACCATGCTGTTGAAAGCTGCTGCAGTCTCACCAAGTTGTATTTGTATATTCAAGTGTCTTAAAATCCAGTCAGGGCAAAACATGAGCAGATTTGACACCCCTTTAAGAACAAAGAAGATAGAAAGGGAGGGGTGGAAGATAGGACCTTTCCAGGGCAGTAGCTCCTGCTACACCAATTTCATTTGTTATACTGCTCCAAAAACAGTGCTGTCTCCATCCAGAGTGGGGCTAGTGCCATTTGTATAGAGGGGCAGCTGCCACCTTTTTAAAATGCACAGAGGCCCAGTATGCCTGAGCCAGACCTTAATGCAACTGGGGTGTTGAATAAGGTAAGATCAGGGCCCTCCTATCTGAACACTGGTGTAAACTGATAAAGGCTTACTAGACAGCCTGACGCTGCCTCATTAACACCATTTAGCGTTTTGGAGTGAGACTTTGGTGACATTAAGGGCTAGTCTACACTGGCAAGGCTAAAGTGCTGCTGTGGCAGCATTTTAACGTGCCTTGTCGAATCGCCACAGAGCTTTGGGAGAGGCCCTAAAAAAACCCACCTCCACGAGAGGTGTTGCTCCCAGCGCTGGGGCATAGTCTGCGCTGGGGCATGGTCTGCCCTTGTGCTTTACAGCAATGCAACTTGCTGTGCTCGGGGGGTGCTTTTTCCCAGCGGAAAGTTGCAGCGCTGTTAATGGCCAGTGTAGACAAGCCCTAAGACTTCTAGGCTGGCAGTAGTTAGACTACAGAGAATTTTCTATGGAAAGTCTCCCTCGAGGTCAGGTGCTTTAGGAGTAGCAGGGGGACAGTGGGCAGTAGTCTATAAAATGTTAGCAGCAGCCAGGTAGGCTGCAGCTACGATGTAGTTTGTTATAAAAGCAACGAAGCCTAAAGCAAACAGCATGAGAGAGAGCTCTGCAAGGAGGGCCTATTCTCCTAGGCCAGCTGATAAAGTCCATCCCCTGCACCAAGGTAAAAGTGACATAGGATATGATTGCAGTAGCCGCTAGCTCCAAGTCTCTTTTCACAGCCTTGTAAGTCAGTTGCTTATTGATTCCCTTTCTGTATCCCATCTGTGCACTCCACACTGTACCTGCCTGCACCAGCTAGATAAAAGTTTGTTCTTAAGTTACCCCTGAGCTGTAACAGTCTCCTTTCCTTGCAAGTCTGGCTAACTAGCCTGCTGTGAGGCCAGCGGCTGTTGAAGGTCTGTGCACTCCTTAAATCTGATTTAACATCCTGATTTAGAGAGTTGCTTTGGAATAGGCCAAGGAGCTGGAGGAGGGCTCCCCTTGGCTGAAACCAGCTAGTGCCACCCATGGAGCCCCCACACTCCTTGCCAATCTGCTGCCTCCCTAGAGAGCTAAACTTGAGTTTAAAATCTTTGCTATATCATCAGACATGAGCCTAAGAAATTACTGTCTCTTCCAGACACACAAGGAAGAAATAGGCTTATATAATTCCCACAGGTCTTAGTTGCTCATGTTTGGATCACCACTTCTAGAAAATGCTACACGTTTATTACAGCTTCAGTGGTTTGCAGATGCTGGTGCAGAGAAAAGGGAAATGAGAAGATTAGACATCAGACTTTAATTTGCATGTAGGCAAATTCTATGTGCCCCCCCCCCATCCATTTGTTTGCATGACTTGTAGCAGATTCGCTTTCTAAAGTGGGAGCAGGTTCAGCCATGCAGGCTGCACCCTGGCCTAGAACTAACCTACTCAAGCTGCAAAGCACCAGCAGGGACCTCTGGCCTCAGCCAAAGCTGCCAGATGTAGGTGTAGAAAGCAATGAGATGCAACAGTCCACTTTGGGATAGGGCAGTTTAGGAACATACTTCCGTGCAGTACCAGGTCTTCTGTAGTGCCAGCTTCCCACCTGGACAAGGCAGAGAAGCCAGCTACACTGTTGCATCGTCTGTTTTGCAGTGCACTTTTGGTACCCAGAGCACTACTCAAGCAGTAGCATGTATTATAAAGGCTTAGCCACTACAGCTGGTGTTGCAAAGGCTCCCCCATTTTCCCTCCCCTCCCCACTACTGAACTCATTTCCCTTGCAAATAACTAGTGGGAAGTTGGGCTGATGTTTAGCTTCCTCCTAATCCCAGTCTTTCTAAGAACAAAATAATGGTGGGTTGAAGTAAAAGCCCATTGCTGAGGAATAGCTGCTAACCCAAAGAGCCTGTTCTGTTGGAAAATAAGCTGTACTTGTATTCACATTGTTGGACAGCATCTGATAGCAGGTGATGCGTGGAAGGGAATGACTCTGTGTTTACAGCACAGGACAGCTCACAAGATTGCTGCCTCTTCCCTTGCCTGACCCCATATTCCTTATCCGGACTTGGAGCTAGCAGGAGCAGCAGCTCTGGGCAGGGTTCTGTTTGTAAGCCCCACTCGCCAGCCAAAGGCGCTGTCTGCAATCTAGCGTTTGTTCTATCAGCCTGATGCTGTTCCTCGCACACCTCTCCCAACTGCGGTGCCTGCCCGTGCCCAACATACCTAAATAAAGCTGTTCATATACAAAAACCTGCATCTCTCTGTCTGCAGAGGGGGGCTGGATGGGCTCTTACAGCAATTGCTCTGGAGACAATTTCTTCCCCTGGAACACTGGTGGTCATTTCAGAAGTTACTGTTGGGGGCTGTACACTTACACTCCACAGCATCCGAAGTGGGTAGGACAAAGGGACCAAACAGACAAGTTGCGGGGGGGAAGGAGGGTGACTGACAGACTTTTTTTTTTTAAAAAAAATCTCCCTCTGCCCTCACCCCAGGCAGCTGGGTAATTTAGAAGAAGTGGGGCATATAGGAGGAATCCAACTCTGGAGAAGGTAACAGCCTGGTGGAACAGTTCACAACAGACTACTCCACATGCAAGAATAGGCTGAAAGGATGGGGGCAGACTCTGGTCAGAGCCAACAAATGGGTCCGCAGTTGAGACTTCATTTCACAGTATGATAGTTAGCAAGGATTATTGAACAACTTAACGGACCCCTGCTGAAAGGAAAGATGTGAGCTATGGTTTGAAAGTAGTAAAGGTGAAGTCCCAGTAATCACAGCTGGAAGCCAGGCCAGAACAAGTACAAGACAGTGTTTTTAAAAGGGTCCTATAAACTGGACTTAGTTTCCACCTGGCGCCTGCTCCTATTCTGTGGAGCTGAAGACGAGCCCCCATGAGGCTGAAGGCCAGTGGTTCTAGAACAGAACACACAGGAGCCAGACCAGAAATTATTTCAGAGGATCCCAGCACAGCTTCCCCAGCCCTTGCTTTGCATTTTAAGTTCCTGTTTTGTCTGAAGCATCAATGGTGAGGTAGTAGCAGGTGGAGCATGCACTGAAAGTGCCAGCCCTGAACTGTATTTAATTCAGTCAGCTTCCTGCCTTGGAGCTGGGTGTGAATCATGAGCCCAGGCTGCCCCTCAGTCACCTGTGGCTAGTTTTATCTCAGCTTACTCATGCACTGACTTAATTAGAAAGGGTCACTACTCAGCTACAGCTGTTCCATAGGGGGCTGCCCCCTTCCTACCCTGTCACAAGGTGGCTTTGAGAGGAAGGTGTAGAGCATGGAGACAGCAGGGTGCCAAACAGAGGAAAGCTATAGCCAAGGGAGATTAGGCAGCTGAGGGTAGAACAGCTGGGCTTAGGGGTTATCCTTTGCCACAGGGAGCCCACTGGTGTTCACACCAGATTTGCTCGAATAATTCAGCTGGTGCTACCCTGAAGGCACTTGTACCCCAAGCTTTAAGACGGTGTCCGGGTGCCACTAAGTGTTTATTCGCCAGGAAGGGGAATCCGAGCAGATGGAAAAGCCATATTAACACAGATGGGGAAGGAGCAGGTAAAGCTTTTGTCAGGAGAACTTTACCTCAAAATGTATTTGTGGGAAGGAGAATTGTGCACGGATGGGGCTGCGAGGCCACTTGCACTCAGAGCCAACAGCCGAATGTAAAATGGGGGGAGCCAGACACCCAGATTCAACACCATTGAATTCCCTCCCTTCCCCCGTGGCCCTCCCCCCACATAAAATTGATAGCCACTGCAAAGAACAGAAGAACCACCAGAGGGATGCAAAGCAAGATATTAGAGAAAGGGGAGCGTGAACCTCAAACAGATACACACCAAGGCAAACGTTTTCCACGCAGAGAGTGAACTATCAGAGACAGACATTCACACACTCTGGTTTCTCTGGAGATGAATGCCAATAACAGAACCCTACGGAGAGGGAAAGCCTAGGTTCCCCTATTCCAGCAAAAGGTTTTTCAGGCCAGAGAATCAAGTGGGATTTGCCATACTGGGCTGAATTGAAGCAACAGTACTGTAAGCATTTGGAGCAGGGACCACATGGCTGCCTTGCATATGTCCAAGACTGGAAAGTGCGGTTTACAGTTCAGAGCAGCACCTGAGGGGTGATGTTGCCCAAGGAAATGGGCTTGGAAAGAGACTGATGCTCCAAGCCCGGCAGAACCTGGAACAGGTCAGATACCAAGGATACAAAAGCCCAGTCACAAACCAAACCAAAACTGGCATGGTCTGCCACAAGGGCTGCAGTTTGGATAGGGAGCACCTGCCTAGGCTGCAGTCAAAAGAACTTGAGGGGAGCATTTGGGAGGACACTGGTATTTGGTTTGTGTGCAACAGCTACTGGCACTGAAAGGCCAAAACCTCAGGAACTACACATCCCACTTGGTTCATGCTGGGAGCTTGAGATCCAAGAGGAGCAAGCTAGTCCAGAACTCTTCAGACCAAGCTTAGCAAGTTGAAAAGTGATTCTCCAGCGTTAGCTGGTTTGTAAAGCACTCCGGAAACTGACAATATTAACACGCCCAGCCCACACTGAACCACCGAACAGCAATACAGAAAAGGTAATTTTTAATCAGCTCATTAGGAAATGAAGAATCTGTCAAAGTTTGTTAAAAATTACATAAATAAGTTATGATTTAACCATCAAAAGATATAGACGCCTCCAGGCAGTAACTATTACAGCTTCGTTACATCTTGGTCCGAGAGCCGAGGCGGCTGTGTCCTGAGGTGACATGGCAGTAGTTTGGCTGGCTCCACCCTTAACAGCAGAACAAGAGGAAGCCCCAACGGGGGCACCTAGCTGGTGTCTAACTGAATACACAGCACATACATGATGGGGGAGTTTGGCCTTCACATGCTCCCTATGCTTTCCTTGTTCTCCTACAGCTGAGAGAGTAGGCGGGTGCTTGTCCTCCTCCAGCCAAAACTGAAACCAAATCCCAAAATGTTTTGCATGATGCATCTTGGTCATGATCCAGTTTTGTTGACTCAAGCAGAAATAGATTCAGCATAAACCGTTCCGAGACAAACCAGTTAGGGGATTTCACAGATCAACAGCCCCTGCATGCAACCCGGATCAGAACTGTGCTAGCTACAAATGTGTGCTTGTTCCGACCCCAGCGTGATCAAGGCCTTTTATAGATTTCAACCTCTCTTGCTATCTCGCTCCAGAACTTCTGTTTGGCTGCTGAGCTAGTCAACTACTAGGACATGGTTTAAAACAAGACAAAAAAGTCTAAGCAATTTATCATCAGAGCTGCCATTCTCACTAGTTTAGATACTGCTCTAAATTCGCAGCACGTATACTCTGATGACATAAAATAAAAATCTATTTACACAGATGGGGTGAAATCCTGCCCCCACTGCAGTCAGTGGAAGTTTTACCATCAACTTCAATGGGGCCTGAATTTCACCAATGGTAGAAGAGAAGAACCACGAGTACAAGAACCACCTGGTAGCAGGGCAGGGTTGAGCTTCCCCTCCCCAGCAGTAGAGAGGCTCAGTCTTAGGCTCATAATAAGATTTGTCAAGATGATTTAAAATAGAGTCTCCACTCCCCCCAGACTGGGGGGGGACACAGAACTATTCCCCTTATCAGGTAGTTTGGTTCCATGGAGCTCAATCCTACAGCTCCAGGCTGAGGCAGTTCTGTTGATTGCAGGGGGATTACTTGTACTGCAGGGATGAATGCTTTTGTGAGCAAGGGCTTGTGTGGTAAGGCCCTGTGCCGCCTTACTTACGGGCTGCAAAGAGGGGGGGTTACAGTGCTCAGCACTCTCACTGGGTATGGGTCTTGCTGGTGTACAGGTCCCCAACAAAGCTGGTGTTGCTGTACCAATTCCCTTTGGCTCTAGAGCAACCCCTCCCCGCGTCAGGAGGTCCTACATTCTGTTTAAAAATGGGCTTCAAGAACCATGAGCCATTTAGCAGAGAAAGAAGCAGATAATCAACCCCCGAGAAAGGCAGTAACACAGGGAAGGTGCCCGTTCACTACAGAGAGTCCGGCATCCCGTTCACACAAGCCTCTGCAGGTTGCATGAAAGCGATTAACACTGGGACTCTGAGCAAAGAGTTCCCCTCATTTGGGCTCCCAGCTCAATGGGCAAGTCCCCCCAGCTTCTTCTGGACTGTTGAATGACTTCAAGAAGTGTCACATTTAGTAACATCCCAGGAGAGACTTCTGCAGCTGCAATACTAGTGTTGATCTTGCTAAAGAGATTCTGCTTCACATTAAATGATTCCAGGGAACAGGCCTGTCCTGAACCCAACAGAATGGGCTTGATCTAAGAACCGTCACTGCTCTGCAGTGAATTAGGTGTAAGACATTACGTCAGCAGGGAGTAGCTACACTGAAGAGTCTCAAATCCCAATTCCCAAAAGAGTCCCCTGTCCCAATTTTTCATCCTGTAAACCCCTTTCTAACTCGAGGGCCCTGCCTCAGAGTCACCACTTCTTCCAGCCCTCCCCTGCCAGAGAATGTCACACCTGCCCCCTAACTGGCTGCAGGGCCTGGTGAGGAACAGCATCCATTCCCTGAAGGAGATGACCACAGTGCCTCTGCAACCCTGCCTGCTCCTGGTGAGCGAGGGCGCGAGAGCAGGGCAGGAGACATAGGCCTAGTTCACACTAGAAAGGGCTGCAGGTAGGGCTAGGTGGAGAGGCAGCCTGTAGCCACACAAGAGTGCTTTGCCTGTGTGCCCGATACCAGTTCCCTGAATCAAATAAGCTTTATCCACAAAAGCTTTATTTTGCCTGTGTAACTGCATCTACACTGGGACTTTTGCCAGTAAAAAATAAAAACAAGTCACTCCCTTAACTAGCAGCACACTGGTAACGTTTCCAATGCAGAGCTACCCTGAGCCCAGGTTTCCTGGATGGAACTGCACAAAACCACCACTGGGCTGGCCCAACAGCATCTGCTTTCCCACCGATGGGAGTGAGATATTGCACTAGAGACTGTGTTAGAATGTGTCTCCTTTACTCTATGTCACTGTCACCCACCCTCCCTTGAGATCAGCAACACCTCAGTGGGCCCTGGGTGAAAGTGCACGAGCTAAGACTCCATCTGATAGCCTGAGCAAACACCCCCAATCTGAGCACGCACCAGTCACCCCTGTCTCTGGAGTACCTGCCTGCCAAACCGACTGTCCCCTGGAGCGAGGAAACATCTGCATTGTGAGTATTTCACAGTTGAATTGTAAACACTTTCAGTTCTTAACCAGCAAGTCCCTTTGCCTCAGTCTGCATCCCCTGGACTGTACAGAGGCGTAACCACACCCACAGCACAGAGCCAGTGAGAGCTGAAGGGCTCAGGCACATCTAGATCATTTTGATCTCTTGTGATCGACTCTGAGTCAGGCTCTGGCGCTGGGACTTGACCGTCTGGAGGCGCCTTCCATGCAGGCTGAACTGCGACCAGCTGAGGAGCTGCAATAATGCACATGTGATGGGGATGAAGACGAGGAGGTAAAAGCAGCCCTGGCGCAGAGTTGGTTCCCAGGCTGTGTTGGATGCCAGCTTTGGTTGGGCACTCACCACGTTGCTCAGAGGGGCCCGCTGGAAAATGTCATAACCTGAGGCCAAAACAGTTTGTAAGACTCAGCTAGAAATTGTAAAAATGCCACGCACCTTCAAACCACCATTGTAACCTCGAGCTAACCACATCTCCCCCAGGGATCTGGGCTTCACAGCCACCGAACAAGGTCCCGTAGCCCAAGCAACTCTCAGTGCAATTCAGATACAGTGTCCCTGGGATAACAATGCACAGGTGTAGGGAGGAGTTCAGCACAGGTGTGGGGAGATGGATTCGTATCAGATCTCTATCTCACAGGCCTGGGTTCAAATCTGATGTCTCTCAACATGAGAGGTAGGTGGTGGTGTCGTCAAGCTAATCCTTCACTGAAATGCAGCACATGGATCCTCACTGGGCCATGGGTCCAGTACAAAAACCCACAGTGAATCACTACAACCACTTCCCACCCAGCTGGTCTCCCATACAAATACTGTCCAGGCCTTCCCCTGGTCAGGTTATTAGCTCTGACAGTACCACCCCAGGGGCATGGGTGCAAAGGTACATGGAGTGTTAACTTAGACAACCTGTTAAGTAATAAAACATCCTGCAAACTATGTTGCCAGTGGATCTTGTCCAAGTATTTCACATCATAAAAGCCAGCAGAGACACTCATCTCAGCCCCACCCTACTGCTGTCTCCAGACAACACTTCTTACGTCACTTACCAGTATAAGTACAGAGCAACCAGGTGCCAATCAGGGGGGCAAAGGTCTGGCCTGGCTTGGTTACCAAGGCAACCATCCCAAACAACAGTGCTGAGGCGGCCTGCTTCCTGCGGTTCAAGACAAAATCCTCATCCACCAGGTCAGTGACAACCAGGTTCAGCAGCTTGCACGTTCCTTCTGTGAACACCCGGTTACTGCGGAGCACAGCAGATCGTGGAAACAGGGTGCACTTAAATACAGAGAGGGCTGACACAGAACAATGCTGCTTTGCCTCTCCCTAGCACCTGCCAGCCACTTTACCTGAAGTTTAACATCAAAACACGCCTGAGGCAGGTACTAGCCCCATTCTACAGCTGGGGAAACAAAGGACTTGCCCAAGGTCACATCATCACAGAGCTGGGAACTGAAACCAGTGCTCCCGAGTATCAGGCTAGCACCTTAGCCACAAGCCCAGCCTTCCTCCCACCAATCCAGAACTACCAAGATGCAGTTGATCCAGAGAACAAGTCTGCCTCATCTTGAACACTTGAGTCCATTGTACAGCCTGGTGACCTGTGGTGGTTCACCTGGTCCAGGGACAGTCCTGTCAGGAACAGGTCACGTGGCAATGCCCACGAGTTGAGTTCACACACTAGATGACAGTATGTTTGAAAACAGCTGCCCTTAGTCATCCCTGCTTACGTGAGGACAGTCCCACACGCCAGAGCCAAGCCAGCATTTGCAGACACAGCCCGATTTTTGAGAAGAGCATGTTATTTCCTCATTTGTTCTTAAACAAGGTTTTTATGAAGTGTGGTGTAATCATGGATTGTTCAGTTCATCTTGCTCAGTCCATCGGAGGTGAGGGAGTTCTTCATTAGAAGGGACAACATGATCTAGTGGTTGGAGCACTTGGTCAAGAGTCAGGATTCCTGGGTTCTACTCTCAGCTCTGACAGTGAGTTGCTGCAAGACCATGGCTCACCTGTATGCCCGAGATTCACCAGCTGTAAAATGGAGATGGCTCATAGCCTCCCTGGGGTGGCTAACCACCTGGACAGCTTCCACCAGCTCACCTATAGGCACAGAGGTCAATGAAACCCTAGATAAGCAACTTACCTGGCTATGAAGATGCAGAGCAGATACACCTGGTCGGGTCCAGCTAGAAGCATGATGATGCTGAGAGCCAGTTTCAGGAAGAAAAGCCCTTGCACCACCACGTAAACCCCATATCTTTGACAGAGAGACAGAAAATAGAGGTTGTTGAGATGAGGGGCGATGTAGGAAATACCTGCAGAGAGAGGCACAAACAGTTCAAGGGAGTTTCAGCATCTAGCAGTGCCTTGAGACCGAGTAGATACAAGACAAGGCACAATTCATCCAGCAGGGCAATAGAAAGAAAACCACAGAACAGCTAGACATTTAAACTGAGTGAGTTTGGGGATAATGGAAATACTCAGCCCTTACATGGTACTTTCTAGTCCCAAGCATTGCACAAAGATCTTCACAACCCTCCCCTGAAGGAGGCAAGTGTTATCCCTATTTCACAGATGGGAGCATTGGCAGGTAAGTGACTTGTCCAGTGACACACAGGCAGTTAGCATTAGAACCAGGATTGAAGCTGCGAATTCCCAATTCTGTGCTTACCCAACCAGATTCTACACAGAAGCTGCTTGAGTTGGTAGAAGTCAGATGACATGGCAGTGCCAATGCATCTCAGCCCTGACCCAGAGACAACCCTAGTATTCCAGAGTTGAACTGCCATTGAACCTTGCAGTGCCAATCAGGCAGATCTGGGTGGCAGCTTGGGCATGTTCCAACAGCAACTAAGAGAAAGTGACTGAGCTCATGGTCTTGTTCCCCAGGTCTGGAGTTGAACCCAGGTTTGCAGAGATGACCAAGTCTAGGTCTAGGTCTCTCTCTCTCTCTCTCTCTCTCACACACACACACACACCCCCACACACCCCCCTCTGTGAAACCCAGGTCAGAGATCCAATGCCTGCCTCTCCCCATCCTGCCCCTGAAAAGTGTTAGAGAGATTATTTCCTGTGTGTCTGTGAAGGGAGGGGAAAGTCTAAGATCCAAGATGGTTGCAGCAATGGCTCCATCTGGGGATAGCTAGGCCAAGTGTCACTCCTGGAGCCCTGAGAAAAGAGTGCACCTTTCTCCCGAGTCTCAGTGCTTTCGAACTAAAACCCAGGGCTGAGCCAAGTACCAACCCAGCAGCTCTAGGGTGCTGCTTACTCCATTTCCCCATGCAGGCTCACCTAGTAGGAAGGATCCTGTAGAGAGAGAGATCCGATCTGACAGCAAGTGTTCCAAGAAGAGAGGGAAGAAGTTGCTGTTAAAGTGGCAGTGAAAAACCTGCGACAAAACAGCACAAAGATTAACTGACCAGCAATACTCGGAGCAAGAAGAGGAAGCCTAAGCCAATAGTGTGCTAGGCTCCATTCCACTAGGAGTCTAGTGCCAGGGTAACATGCAATTCTTACAGGTAAGATCTGTAAAGCAGAGAAGTTGGCATCAGAGCATTTGTATAAATAAAGCATGCTGTCTTCAGAGCCATCTGCACTCGCCTCTGAGAGCCATCAGTTACACCCTTGTACCCCATGAAACAAATGGCCACCATGAATGGCCCACAGCCAGGCCAGGCCAGGCCAGGCCAGCTCAGCAGCTACTCTGTGCATTACTATGTGGGAGAACCAAACACTCAGAGACAACTGAGGCTGCAAGTGCTGCAGCGATGCTGTGGAGTTTTCTGTTGTTTGGCAGTCATCTCTATGGGCACTTAGCTGAGGAACCAAGAACTAGCTCTGAGTAGAGCCCAGTGGCTGTGACATGAACCTCAGGAATGTGGGGGGGGGAGGGGAGGTTCAGTGCTCTCACAGGAAGGCTGGGAAAAAAAATGCGTTTCCAAACTGTTCTCAAAGGCATTCGATGACAGGAACTAGGATTTCTCTGGCCATTGCTTTTGCACTAGTAATTCTCCTCAACAGCCATGATAAGGCATTAAAATGCAGCATCCTTGTTAAACTGCACATGATGGTCTCTGAAGGGCTGAGAGTTTCCACTCCTTAGTGAAGCAGGAGCTCAGCCTTATCACCCCTCTTGGCTGCAGATGGAAGAGTAAGACCCACACATTCCGCAAGGAATCCTCCTGTAACAGAACAGCTGGCTGATGCGAAGCCACACAAGCATGTGCAGAAAACACCAAGAGGAGTTATGGCATTACTCAGACACCTCTACTTTCCTCATAAGGAACCAATATCCTGTTGAGTCAATTTCAGACTGGCTTGGCTAACAGCTCTCATCTGAATCACTAGGGTACAGCGTCCGAGCTAGACCTACCTGTACTAGGTTCATACAGACGAACCAGAGGAAGTTGTGGTGCCGGGACAGCTGTTTGAGATATTCTCCCAACGTAATCCTCTTCTCCAGCGGGGCAGATGGTTGCTCAATGTACAATCTACAGGGACAATGAAACCACTCTAATTGTTTCTGCACGTGAGAATTTCTGTTATCCCCCTTCCTCTGCACTCCCAAGGGGCTTGTAAACTCAGTGCTCCCTGCTTTGCTCACAAGTGCATGCACTGATGCAATGCTGGCTACTTTCCTCATCCTACCATTCATCTTCTCTGTTCACGGAGCAAGTCAGAAACTGGCAGGATATTTGCTCCTTGATGGAAGCCACAACCAGAACCACGGTCATCAAAAACTTGGAATATTTGCCTAGTGAGTCAGCAACTCAAATCTGCACCAGTAAGAGCATCCCTCCCCTGGGTAGCTATTACAGTCCAATGCAGATTCCTACTACTCTAGTCTCAATCTTTATTGTCCATTTTATTGTGGGACCACCTACAGGATGTGAGGCACTGCACAAACAAAGACAGTCCCTGCCCTAAAGAGCACTTACAATCTAAGTTTAAGAGATGAGACAAGTGGATACAACAGAGGGGGCAGCGCGAGGGCACAGTGAGTTATGAACACTGGAATGAGCAGCACGCAGACGCCAGCTGCTTAGCGAGTGTCAGGCAGTAAGAGGCAAGAAAGGTATTTACTTTTTCCATCCTCATGGTAAAGGGAGAGCAAGTACATTTCTATGACAATGCTGTGTTGACATTTTAACAGGCACAGACCTTTTACTATTAGTGTATCCTCTAGAAATTAAGGGATGGACAAAAAGTTACCTGTAGCTTCCATCTGCCACCAAGAACAGGACTACTGTCAGCAATGCATTCACTAGTGCTATGCCCCAGCCTAGTTTCAGATGTCTAGTGAGATGGTGATTGCGCAACCCTTCCCTTAGGAGCCTATTCACAGTCTAGGAGATCTCAGCATTAGGATACCTTTCTTGGTCATCAGCCTAAATCTTCCTTCTCTTAAATTCATCCCATAATTCCCAATTATAGCTCCAAACACAATTTGAGTAATTCCCCTTTTCCTCACTGGTATTTACACTTAGATACTCGTAGGGAGACATGAAAACCACCTACTAGTCGTCAGCTAGCCAAGCTAGACGTAAAGAGCCCATTTTTTTGTGAGCCAGTCACACAATTGTGTGCAGAACTACACATGCAACTACTGAAGTGCAATGCAGATGGGCTCTCGGGCATTTGCAAGCAGGATACTCCCAACACCACACCTATTCAGGATAACTGCACTCAGACTAAATATGCTTCCTGGCATGTGCAATGGCACATCTGACTTTAAAAGACTAGTTAGCGTGGGCCAGTTTTCTGAGTCTTTCCTCAGGACTCTGTCCCTCTATCGCCTTAGGTTTTTGGGGGTTTTTTTGTTTGTTTTTGGTTTCTCTGAATTTTGAAGGGAGGAAGCTACAGCTGTCGGGTAAAATTTTCAAAAATGCCTAAGCGACTTGAGCTTCTTCGGTTCCCATTTTGAAAAGTGCTATAGGAGACTAAGGGTATATCTACACTTGGAGCTGCAGGTACGGGTCCCAGAAAACTGGAGCTGCACGCTAAAAAGAGCGTAGTCACAGCAGCAACAGGGACTAGCTACCCCAAGAATGAACCCGAGACTCGGAGCCACAACATCAAAGGGGCATTTATCTGATGCTATGTAGTTTGGTGCCACTTACTCTTTTAAAGTTGATTCTTGGTCCCATTTCACTTTCACTTCAGTCTCAAATCGTTGTCTGAGCAGCCCCGTTGCCAGAGCAAATCCAGCAACAGAGCAGAGAGCCAGCGCCACACAAAATATCCGGAAAGAAAAGAAGTCGTCTTTGTTCCACACTGCATAGGACATGAAGACAGAGAAGGAACCGATGGCACTAAAAAGCGAGCAGTAGAAATTTAGGCTAGTTCTGTCTCTTGCAGAAACAGCAAGGTCTGCGAGCAAGGCGCTGTGGTTGAGATCCACCATGGTAAGAAAGCTGTCATAGAGACAGAGGCAGAGGAGGAACTGCAGACCTGGGTGGGCCCACGAAACCCAGAAAGCCAGGAAAGAGATGGCAAAAAGGGGCCCGTTGCGGCTCAGTGCCTTAAGTCTCTTCAGAATGACTTCTGGTGAGGAGATCTCCACCCCTGACCTGCAAGAGAAGAGAGAAACTTTGGTCACAACCCCTGGGAAGTGTCCCTGCCACACCCTCTATTCCCTTATAGGAAAGGCTCAGAGGAAGTAGAAGGGATCTCAACACTGCATTTGTCAGGGTAGTAAGTGTCTTTGTTCAGCTCCCATCTGGCTCTGCTAATGTGAGGAGATAACAGGCCCCAACACCAGGAACATAAGCCAACACACAGGAGCGAACGGAGCCCTTCTTGGCAGGCCAGCACTGCCTTCTTCACAATCCCACAGTAAATCTGCGGCAATGCAGATGGTTCAACGGGTTGTAACAGAATAGCTCTGTCTCACTCTAGTGGACGGACCATGTACAGAGGTCTGTACGTCAGCTATTGACCCCAAGTTTAATGGGACTTAACTCAAGCAGCAGAGGCTCGTGCTTTTAGATCCAGAGTTCCAGACTCAGTCCCGCAAGGTGACTTGACTGGGGGCATTAGTATAACTATTCTTGTGGATGACCACCTCCTCCTCCACACACTGAAGTGATGGACAAGCAGCACCCAACCCTGAAGCCACAACAGCAACATCCAACTTTTCAGGATACCATGAGCAGGGGAGTTTAAGATTTTCATACCCAAGTAATATTCCTCTTCTAACAATCAGTCTTTTTAAGATCTTTTCCAGCCTACTCTGAAGATATTAGCTTTCCAGCATTTAACGGAGGATATGAATGGCAAAAACTTACTGTTGTGTGCTAAGAAATACCCGGTCACTCAACCAGCCAAAGAAAGGGTCATTGAGGCTGTTCCAAATTAGAAATACTGTCTAGAAAAGAGAGATACAATAGTGAGACAAGCCACAATGAATCACATCAGCAGTCGAGTCTTGTTCCTGAGGTAACGAGCATCCAGATGGGGACCCATTACAGTTCCTTGGGATAATAACCAATTGGTACTGATAATGTGATAATGTACCACCCAACATATGCCTTGTCACTATACTGCAAACCGCCTTTCTGTGCCCATTCTGTGCCAATACTGTGCCTTTCCAGGCTGAGAGTCATACTGTTTAATGGCTTAATGTTGTATAAAAAATATGTACTGGCAAATAGGGTTATACCACCCATTTTCATACATGACTCAGTCAAGTTTGAACTCATGCTTTGGGAGATGATGGAATAATGCACAAAGGCCAACATTTTCAAACCTGGGTGCCTAATGTCAGGAACCTAAATCTAGACACAGGCACTCAGGAAGTCTCATTCAGACTCATTCAATGCTGTGTTTCATCGCCGCTGTGTGTAGTCTGAAATGCGCTGGGATTCTCCAAGAGGAAAGGCACTCTTTAAAATGTAAGTTGCTGGTGTTTATACCCCAACTGACTATCTTTCTATATTTGTATGAGTGAGAAGTGCTAGGTCACCCAATTTAGCCCTAATACTACTAGCTCCTTTATCACTTCCTGCCAAAAAAGAAATTAAGCTACCAAAATGTTCTCCCATATTCTAACCTGATGCTTTGGTTTCAGATCCTACTGCATGTCTTGAGAATGGTAGGAAAACATACATCTCAGAAACTTACCTCCCCAATCCAAAAGGACAGTTTATCAATCTTGTAAACAGAAACAAAGGTGTCCACATAATATAGGAGGAATACATTGTGCAAAATGGAAACAAAGAGGGACAGGGACCCATAGATCACAGCAGTGGGTAAATTAAAGAGACAACCCAACAGTCGCAAACCCATGTTGGTTCATTCAGAGTGCTTCAGCTTTCCAGATCATCTCCATTTCAGGTGGGACACCTTCCCCCAGCATCTGTTGACTTTTGTTGGGGGGCCAGTCCATTGTTCCTCCTGTTGGGAAAAAAAAAAAAAAAAAAAGATTATAGAATTAAGTCAATCCATTTATTTAACAAAGACCACAAAATCTACCCACCCAAATGTAAGCTTTACCAGCCAATACATATCAAGTTAGAATTAGATTGCTTTGCTCAGTTGTTCAAAGTGGATTTAAATGGGATTTAAAAGGCTAAAGGCCATCTGCTGTGGTAAAGCCATTCCCTTAAACTGAGTTATCATTTGGCCCAAACTATCAGATTAGATCAAGGGCTCTCCTCGGTTCAGCTGTTTACCAGTAGGAATACTGACAGTTTTTATATACTGTACTTTAATGCTCTTTGTTGTCTGGCATAGAGTAGTTTAGCTATTTCCATACTTTAAGGCAAGAACACGAGCAGAAATAGGATTTATGATTGCATACAGAAACAGTCTTCAGAAGTCTTCAAACTAATCGCAGATATTTTTAGATAGTCAAATTGAAGAAGAAAGAGTTAGTTACCAGGGTGAACTTTAGACTCAAAAACAAATGCCAGGAAACCGGCTGGAATAAGCCCTAGTTCAAGCAGGTGTGATACAGTTGGACACATGCACACTTCTTTCACAAAACACCTCAATCGTAACTTGCTACAGCTAGTCTCGCTCAGACAGAAGTTACTTAATTTTGAGTTATATTGCAGTTTTGTGATGTGGAAAGTCAATACCAGACTGTTGTAATACCTAGTTGACACCACGATATTACAGGACAGAAACCACTTTGGAATCCAGGTCCCCAGAAAGAGGAAACAGAGGTTTCAGTTTCTCACACAATGGGGCCTTGAATCTTGATTAGGACCTCTAGTCACTACTGCAATACAACTAAACCCACTGGCACGTCCTCATTCTCTTACAGAAGGAAGTTAAATATATTCACAGTTAAGAAAACTGCATCTTCAGCACAAAAAGCTGAATCCCAAGGATTGCCTGATGGCAATTATGGAAAGAACTCACATTTTATTAAGCTAACTTGCAGATGAACACAAGCACTGTCATTTCTGTAGTATTAGCAGTGTAAGAAGTCCCCTAACAGTGACAGTAACTCATTTAAAGGCTAGGCCAGCTCCCAATGGAGTCTGGTATCTTCCTGTTGAGTTCACTAGGAGTTGCATCAAGGGCTGGGATGAAACTTGAGGGCAAAATTCCAGACCCATTCAACGTTTACCAGAAGTCAGGAGCGTCAGCACTTTATGGCAAAGGCAAGAATGGCTATCTGCCCAGCCCAAGGAATGCTCAGTCACCTCCTTCGAACTCATTCATTATACGCAGCATTTATTCCAGTTACACAGAGGTTTAATATCCCACTTGGAGTCAAATACTCTGTTTTGCAACTAGATCTAACTTCAACATAGTCCATATCATGTGTTAGGAGTTAAAGCTGTAATTCTGCATGGATACCATATTTAAAAAAAAAAAAACAACAACGCACCTCCAGAGCGGAAAACAGATCTTGGAAGGGAATTCTACTAGATAATAAGCATTTATTTATAGACAGACATGCTGACAAGCCTCAAATGGGGATTTTTTTTTAATTTGGGGGGGATTAACAAGGGATCAAAGATTGTATGACATCTCAAATTATACCCAGATAAAACACACATTGCCTCATTTAATCTAGCACTGTTTTTCCCAAAAATGTAATCTGAAAGAAAGGGATACGTTGATATCCTAAAAAGAGGTGTTCAATAGCACAAGGTGCTTTACCCGTGTAATCAAGGAAGTGTTTTTTAAAACAGGGTTAAAAGCCATAATTTAGCTGTCCTTTGATTGGCATACCTTTATTTTAGGATGCTTATGGAATGGCATAGAAAACACTGAACATGTATAATGCCAAAGTCAAAGGTTTGACTGTCATCTGAAATATGGATTCACTTCTAGTCACCCTATATCAATATAAATTAGCAGAAACAGAAGGGGTCCAGCGAATGGTGACAAAAGCAACTGACGATCTGGAGTGACTTCTGAAGATGGACTAGAGATCAAGACCGTTTAATCTAGAGGAGAGATGATTAATAGGGACGCGGTTAACATATATAAAATAAGGAATGGAACAGAGAAGGTAAAATTGGATGTTTCATTTTATCCTCAACACAAAAACATGCAAGAAAAACATTCAAACTAAGCAAAAAACCCTCTCTCCCCCCTCCCCAACCCACACATACGGAACCTATTAACTGGAGGAACTCAAGAAAGTAGAGGCCACAAGAACAGTAGGAGTTCGCCCTTATACATAGAGGGAGAACTTCTGCAGTTACATTAGATGAACTAAAGCAGGACATCTTTTTATCCCATCAGTTCCTCTTTCTAACAGAGGTTTGGAAGACATGCTCTCTGTGGATGGGTTATTCCATTATTCCCCCTACTGCAGAGGTTTCTTTTGCACCTTCTGCTGAGACATTTAGAGTGAAATGCTGGCCCATGAGTGTCAATGGGGCCACGATTTCACCCCTGGCATTGGGAACTGGATTTACGGGACCATTAGTCTGGTAATTCCTATGTCCTTCACTGAGAGCATCCTGAATATTCTTGATTACGTTTAATCAAGTTACTGCAGTTTTGCTAAGAAATCAAAGAGGAAGTCATTCAGGGTCCGTGCTGGCTCTGCAGTTAAAGATCACACAGTACTCCCCAATCTGTAATATCAGCCTGTCTGCTGCTGTACAATAGAAGTAAGCAGAAGACAGCCATGTAAGTTACAACTCCCTCATGAAAGTACTTCTGGGGAAATTCTGTGCCACTGCATGTGTGCAGAATTCACATCCCCTGCAGATTTCTTTGCTTCCCCACAGAAAAATGACCCTCTGATGGGGAAACAAAGGGAAGCCACAAAAGCGGTCACGTGCCGCTCCCCAGCAGCGTGGGTGCATCCGTGCAGCAAACAAAGAGGTCGATCACTGGGCGGGGGGGAGAAGACACGCCACAGCCAGTGGTTCCTATCCTGTGCCAGGCTCAGCTGCTAGTCCCAGCAGGACTGGGAAAGATGGGACTTCCTCTTCCCCTGCAAGGAGCGACCAGGGTCAGACCACCCCGCTGAAACCTCTTCAGCTGCAGGAAGCTTCACACCCCCCTCCTTCCTGCCCCCATTGCTCCTCAGCCATGGGGGGGGAGGGGTCACTGTATGGGGAGCTGCTCTCCCGTCCACCCAACCCCTGTGCATCCGGACCCACTTCATACCCAGATTGCCCCGCCAAGCCTCACTCCCTGCACCTCCCACTTAGCCCCTGAACCGAAAGCCACACCCCAACAAGCCTCACCCTCTGCATCTGGAGCCCCCCTGCACCCACACTCCCCTGCCAAGCCCCACCTCCCTACATCTGGACCCTACCCCTGCATCCAGACTGCCCCACAGCACTTGAACTCCTACTCCCATCCCATCTGCACCTGGACCACCCTGACTAGCCCTCTGCACCCAGACCCCCACCCCACCGAGCCCCACCAAGCCAGCACCTGGACCTGCACCCCATCTAGCCAGCACCCAGACTCCCCACTGCTGAGCCTTCACCTGGACCCCCCTGCAGTCCCATTGCCTCTGTACCCAGAACCCCCCTACCAATGAGCCCTTGTTCATCCAGATCCCCCCCCCCCCATACACGGGCCCTCCCCTCCCCCAAGCTGCCCACAACCAGATTGCTCCACACAAACCCTATCATCCCATACCAAGCCCCTCCACACTTGGATCCTGCTGGGCTGAGCCTGCCTGCCTACATCAAGCGTGCATGGCATGGACAGGCAGGCCTGGCCCTTGCAGTGCATGCAGCCTCACTGCTGAGTCTATGTCATGGGGTGGGGGCTACAGGGTGATCTCCCACCTCTGTGCAGTCAGGGGCCTGTGTGCCCCACTGCCATGCTGGAGCCTTCAAATTTTGTCAGTAAATAAATGTGCAGAATTTTAGAATATCGTGTGCAGATTTTTTACATTTTGGCGCAGAATTCCCTTGGGGTAATGAAAGGGAAACGGTTTATCAAATGGAAGAGGAGAGAATCTGGAGGAAAAACATGTGCTGCTCCAGTGTGCAGAGAAAAGCCAAAACCAACCCCCACTGTGCTTGATTCTGATTTCATGCACACCAGTTTTATACTGGGGTAATGCCACTGAAGTCACTCAAGTTATTCCTGATTTACCAGTGCCAGCATAGCATCAGAGCTATTTTCTCTGGCCATGCAGGATATCCCCATTGAGCCCAAAATGATGCTGTCCACCATACTAAGTTTTATTCTCATGTATTCTCAGACTAGAAAATCTCCCTACTACTTTGCCTCAGTGTGAGGCAGTACTAAATCAAACATTTAGTGAGAAAACAGGGGGCTTAAAAAGTCTCCAGTGCTGTCAGCATCTGTCACAAGCACTAACAGAATTCCATATCTTGAGAAGTGGAGCCCTGTATCAGAGCAAAGTCACTCCAACACTGTACATCGCCCTGAATTTGTAAAGGCAACAGAGCTATTGGAGCTTCTACAGACATTCCATTTTGCCATTTACATACCATACTGTTGATTTAAGTAAGCAAAGCTTCTTTTACTCATTCTCCCCGTGACTCCATCACAGATGTATCATCTCTCACAGAAGGTTAAAGCATTGACATCTGTAAGCAATAAAAGTTTGTTTGGGTAGTCGTGAGGTCATTCATTTTTTCTATTTGTAAATGTGTGGACGAAAAGAATAAAATGATAAAGAACTTGCACGTAAAGAACTTAATTGTGCTCTGAGAGCCATAAAAGCACTACATTTAAATTTGCCACACTGCTATTTTTAGAGTCTTTTCCCTTGGGTAAAGTTACTTGTGACATATTTCAGAACTTTTCAATATTCAGCATCAAGAAATAAAGGGCCAGAAGAGTTTCAAGAGAGGTATATCTGTCAGTTAGTTATTCTGAATCTCATAAGCACAACTACCAAGCTGGAATTTTAAGTTAAAAAGCAATATATACACACATCAGTTTTGGAAACTTCAGCTTTTGCAAAGTTTGCATTTAGTACATATGCTTCACTCCTGCCAATTACGGTCTATTCTCTAAGAAGGCAATGTTCATATATAAAACACCTGGAAGGCACTGCCTTTCTTACAAAGGATGTTAGCAGATTGTAGCTGGCATTGCATTTTAGGATTCTTGCAACATCTGGCCTAGTTTTCTAGCCAGTCACAGATAGAGCGCAAACAGGTAACCACCATTCCATACACCCCCCTTCCTACTCCACACATTGTTACCTTGGGACTCTCCAGAGCACAGAAGGCCTCATACAAGCTCTCCATAAAGGACAACTTTCACCTTTTACAATAAATTTACCTTTATTGTATTAAATGACTTGTTCATCACTGAGCAGCAGTTTATAACTTTTTTTTCCTAAAAATCTATGGAGATTTCTAGGCAAAAAAAAAAAAAAACAAAAAAAACAAAAAACCACCTTTAAACTCTGATGTGATTGATTCCTTCAATCTTAATTCAGTCAAAAAAGCCTTGAATTTGTTCTCCCTTCTTGTGAGAAAGATACAAGGTTAAAATCCCCTGAGAAGTCCACTGCAAAGTTCCTTCTTTACAAAAAAACCCACATTTAATAGTTAAGTTCACCCAAACAACCTTAGCTCTTTCCCTCAAGCACCACCCCAGAGCAAAACGAAACTCTAAGACAGTCTGGTCCATCTTCCATAAAACCATTAATACTTTATTCTTAACTTCATGAGCCCGTGGGATGGATGGATAAAGCTGTTGCAGACTTTCTAACTGTTCTCAAGGGGGCACTAGGGTAGGGGTCAAGTGCTAGGACTGTGGATTCAGTTGCAAGTCACCTGTGAAATCTTAACTCCTCTATGTTTCTTCAAGAGTCCATTGGGTAGTCATTGCTAATGCAGGTAGATTTTACGGAAAAGTACTGATGGGACACCAACTTACAATACTAACAAACGCTCAGTAAATAGGTTCCTACTATAATTGTATTTTTATAAAGCAATGGAATGTGTGTGCAATAATGCGATACCAACTGGCTCAGACAAGGAAGAACACAAATAAGGAAACATATCACATGCACTTTAATTGCTATGCACAACAGTGAGGCACCCAGCTGGTTTACTTAACCAGCCATATGACATCCCCATAATGGAGGAAATTGAACATCTCCTTTCTTTTATAACTATGCAATCGTGCTTCTGTCAAACTGGTTCACACCCTTAATGATGTTCACTGGTGCATCTATAACTTTGTGCTACACAGATTATATAATTCACACGATTTGTATTAGTTGATGTTCTGCATTAACATGGTTTTATGGAAAACCAGTCTTGTCAAACAAACCCATGTCATTATTTGAAAAGATCACAAGCTTAGTTGATAAAGGTAACTGCATAGATGCAAAATACTTAGATCTTTATTAGGCACTTGACTTCACACTACACGACAGCTTGATTAAAATTAGTACTACATAACAAAAAGCACATGTTAAATGGATTAAGAACTGGCTAACTGACAGATCTCAAAAAGTAGTTGTCAATATAGAATCACCACTGAATGGGAGGGTTTCTAGTGATGTTGCACAAGAATCAGTACTTGGCTCAATGCTATTCAACATTTTCATCAATGATCTGAAAGTATACAGAAAATCACAGCTGGTATCATTTGTGAAGGACCGAGACAGGCAGAGTGGTAAATAATGAGGAGGAGAAAGCAGTCATACAGATCAATCTGGATTGCTTAATAAGCAGGGTTGATTCAAACAAAGTGTATTTTAATACAGCCAAATGCAAAGTTATACATCTAATAAGGCATGCAACCCATCCCTACAGAATGGAGGACTGTATCCTGGAAAGCAGAGATTCAAAAAAGGATTTGGGGGGAGTACTGAACAGGAATAGGAAGGCAATTTTACCTTTGTACAGCATTGTGGTGAGACAAATACTGGAATACTGCATATAGTGTGTGTGTCCATGTTTTAAAAAGGATGTTGAAAAACTGGACAAGATGCAGAAGAGTCAAAAATGATTCAAGGGCTAGAGAAAATGTCTTGTTGTGAGCAATTTAAAGATCTTGAGCTGTTTAGGTTATCAAAAAGATTGAGCACTGCCTTGATTATAGTATATTGGTAGCTTCATGGGGAGGAAAAAAAAAAAAACACAAAAAAACACCAGGTGCTGCTAACGCAGAGAAATCTTGCAGAGAAAGGCACAACAAGAACAAGTGGTTGGAAGCTGGCACCAGAAATGTTCAAATTAGAAACAAGGCACAAGTTTTTAAACAGTGAAAGTGATTAAGCTTTGGAACAAAACTACCAAGGGAAGTGGTGAATTCTCAACTCTTGATGTCTTCATAGCAAGACGGAGTCTTTCTGAAAGATTCGCTTTAGTCAGACAAATTATTGGGCTCAATAAAGGATAACTGGGTGAAATGTAATGACCTGTGATATACAGGTCAGACTGGATAATCTAAGAGTCCCTTCTGGCTCTAAACTCTGTAAATGTAGGAATCTTCTATCAGAAACAGGTTTCAGAGTAGCAGCCGTGTTAGTCTGTATTCGCAAAAAGAAAAGGAGGACTTGTGGCACCTTAGAGACTAGCAAATTTATTTGAGCATAAGCTTTCGTGAGCTACAGCTCACTTCATCAGATGCATTTGGTGGAAAATACAGTGGGGAGATTTATACACACACACACACACACACACACACACACACACACACCCACCCACCATGAAACAATGGGTTTTATCATACACACTGTAAGGAGAGTGATCACTTAAGATGAGCCATCACCAGCAGGGGCATTGCTGGCACATGATGGCATATATCACATTGGTATCATGCATTCCTACAACTACAATACCCACCTGCTGAAGTGAAGAAACAGATTGACAGAGCCAGAAGAGTACCCAGAAGTCACCTACTACAGGACAGGCCCAACAAAGAAAACAACAGAACGTCACTAGCCATCACCTTCAGCCCCCAACTAAAACCTCTCCAACGCATCATCAAGGATCTACAACCTCTCCTGAAGGACGACCCATCACTCTCACAGATCTTGGGAGACAGGCCAGTCCTTGCTTACAGACAGCCCCCCAACCCGAAGCAAATACTCACCAGTAACCACACACCACACAACAGAACCACTAACCCAGGAACCTATCCTTGCAACAAAGCCCGTTGCCAACTCTGTCCACATATCTATTCAGGGGATACCATCATAGGGCCTAATCACATCAGCCAAACTATCAGAGGCTTGTTCACCTGCACATCTAGCTAATATATATATGCCATCATGTGCCAGCAATGCCCCTCTGCCATGTACATTGGTCAAACTGGACAGACTTTACGTAGAAGAATATATGGACACAAATCAGACATCAAGAATTATAACATTCAAAAACCAGTTGGAGAACACTTCAATCTCTCTGGTCACTCGATTACAGACCTAAGAGAGGCTATCCTTCAACAAAAAAGCTTCAAAAACAGACTCCAACGAGAGACTGCTGAATTGGAATTAATTTGCAAACTGGATACAATTAACTTAGGCTTGAAGAGAGACTGGGAATGGATGAGTCATTACACAAAGTAAAACTATTTCCCCATGTTTCAGAGTAGCAGCCGTGTTAGTCTGTATTCGCAAAAAGAAAAGGAGTACTTGTGGCACCTTAGTAAAGGTGCCACAAGTACTCCTTTTCTATTTCCCCATGGTATTTCTCCCTCCCACCCCACCCCCCACAGTTCCTCTGATATTCTTGTTAACTGCTGGAATTAGCCTACCTGCTTATCACCATGAAAGGTTTTCCTCCTTTCCCCCCCCTGCTGCTGGTGATGGCTTATCTTAAGTGA
Organism: Dermochelys coriacea; assembly: GCF_009764565.3. Lineage (NCBI taxonomy): Eukaryota > Metazoa > Chordata > Testudines > Dermochelyidae > Dermochelys > Dermochelys coriacea. Next base: position 123,511,134 of record NC_050074.1, read on the forward strand.
TCACTCTCCTTACAGTGTGTATGATAAACCCATTGTTTCATGTTCTCCGTGTGTGTGTGTGTGTGTGTGTGTGTGTGTGTGTAAATCTCTCCTCTGTTTTTTCCACCAAATGCATCCGATGAAGTGAGCTGTAGCTCACGAAAGCTTATGCTCTAATAAATTTGTTAGTCTCTAAGGTGCCACAAGTACTCCTTTTCTTTTATCTTTTACTGGACCAACTTCTGTGGTGAAAGGGACAAGATTTTGAGATCCCCAGAGCTCTTCTTTAGGTCTGAAGAAGCTGACAGACATTCAGGCCCTAAGAAGAGTTCTGTGGAGCTCAAAAGCTTATTCCTTTCACCAGCAGAAGTTGGTCCACTAAAAGATGTTCCCTCACCCACCTTGTCTCTCTTGTATCCCGGAGACAACATGGCTACAACATTGCAAACAGTGAAGCTTATTTTGACAGCCACAACCAAGGGTTTGAGAATGTCCAGGTGTGCCTATGTAACACAAAATTAACTCACTATTTGAGGAACACATGAGCTACTGCAATACTGGGAATGTTAAAGGGACACAGTCATCTTGAAAGCCATTTCTGTTTGACTTTTATACCTTGTTATTACAACAAGTAGACTTTCTAAAATAAAGCAGCAAGAGCCTCCCTGATCAAGTTTGTTTACTTTGTGCATTTGCCATCAGTTGGTACTTAGTTTCACTGTTTCCCTGTGTAGTCAATTAGCAAAGGAGAAATGACTGCAACTTGTCAGTGAGAGAACAGAGAAAAAAAACCACATTTTAAAAGAGTAATTGGAACCAAAAGATTGACACTGACAGCGTGCCTTTAAAGATGAGTTTATGGCATAGCATCACATATCTCCATCTATCTTCAAGTCACTCAGTGGCTTGGGCCCAGCATACCTAAAAGACTGCTTCATGCTCCGGGATGAAGATCCTTCTAGACAGCTTTGCTCCTCAGGCAGAATGGAACTTTTTACCAAAAGGGTAAAGCTCATCTGTGCGAAAGTCTGAGATTTCTTGGGGGCCTGTCACAGACAGCAGGACAAACCCCGCAGGAACTAATGACCATCAAAAGCACCACCTTCTGCTCCAAATGCAAGGTTCTTGTCTTCCAACTGCCTTCTCTAGCAAACACACAGCAATGTGTACATGTTAAAAAAATATTAAAACAATCCCCTACTGAGACACAGCTGCACACAAAATTCTTCCTTACAAAGAGGACGAGAAAGAGAATGAACCATACCTCACAGATGTTAGTCTCCTGGCTTAGTGAATTGCTGGAAGGTGCTCAGATACTAGTGATAAGGGTGGTATAAGAATCTTAATAAAACATCAAGTTGATAGGTTCACTCACAAGCCAGATATTTAACATTACTCTAATTTTGTTTTTTTTGCGTTTTTTGCATTTAAAAACAATCCACAACCAACTACTCCACTGCATGCATCCGATGAAGTGAGCTGTAGCTCATGAAAGCTTATACTGAAATAAATTCGTTAGTCTCTAAGGTGCCACAAGTTCTCCTTTTCTTACTCCTGTGCTGAAACCCTGGAGGTATAGCACTTCAGTACCTGCCCATTATTGTCATTAGCATTAGTAGGAAGTGTACAACAAGCTGAGAAGTGTTGGTGCCACTTTTCATGCTGTTAAAGAAAACATCTCTGTCTAGGTATTTCTTCTCCACCCATCATCATGGTATCTGAGCAGGATTTCTCCACAGAACTCATTTCAGTATGGACTGGTCAGTGAGGGTTTTTTTTGTTTTTGCTTACAATCTTTTGAAAACTCAGTCATTCCCTCTCTCCAGCCTGGGGTTTCAATCACCAGATCATAAGGTGTTTCCTGAAAGGCTTATTGAAGCCTGTCACAGGGCCCAAAATTGAGGCAGTCAGGAACCTTTGTAATGTTTCAGTCCTGAAAGATGTCACTGGACCAGTTTAAGCAGATTTACCTACACTGTTATGAGCATTTCCCCATGCAAGAACGAACTTCAAAATACTGAACAATACAAGTTCTCCTTTACCCACTCACACTATTTGTGCAGTGCTGGATACAGGAATTGTTTGCTTTGTCGCAAAGGAGGATGGTTCAAGAAGTGGTGACAATATCATCTCCACCTGAAGTCCTAGTTCAGATCAAGTTTTCACCTGGTTATTCAGACACCCTTGAAACTGAATTTTGAGAAGAGATTAGTGACTAGAGTAGGGAATGGAGAAGCAGGACTCCTGGGTTCTAGTCGCAAGCTCCACCACTGATTTCTTGTGTCATCTTTGTCAAGTCTCTACTCCATGCCTCCATCTCCTGAACTGTGAAATGAGGATAACACACACCTACAGCCAGTGATGAGCTGCCAGAAGCTGAAGAAACCTGTTCCTTCGTGCGCTCCGGGTCTTTGGCAGCACTGAAGGACCCCGCCGCCGGAAGCTTCGGAGTGCCGCCGGGTGAAAATTCACAGGGGAGCCTCCCCATCTGAGAGCTCAGGCGGGACGGACAGGATGGTCCCGCAGGCGGCCCGCGAGCTGGAGTTTGCCCACCCCTCTAACAACCAGTTCACCCCCACACCTCTACCCAGGTCAGCCCCCTATAGAGAAGAATGGAGATAGAACCCTTACCCCCCCAGCACTTTACCTAGGGCAGGACCCCCCCACCCAGGACAGACCCCTACATTGGGGGGAGGGGACAGAACCCCACCCCCACCACGCTTTGCCCAGGACAGACCCCTACATTGGGGGGAGGGGACAGAACCCCACCCCCACTGCGCTTTGCCCAGGACAGACCCCAGTGACGGGGGGGGGGGGCAGAACCCCACCCCCACCGCGCTTTGCCCAGGACAGACCCCAGTGACGGGGGGGGGCAGAACCCCACCCCCACCGCGCGTTGCCCAGGACAGACCCCAGTGACGGGGGGGGGCAGAACCCCACCCCCACCGCGCGTTGCCCAGGACAGACCCCAGTGACCGGGGGGGGGCAGAACCCCACCCCCACTGCGCTTTGCCCAGGACAGACCCCAGTGACGGGGGGGGCAGAACCCCACCCCCACCGCGCTTTGCCCAGGACAGACCCCAGTGACCGGGGGGGGGGGCAGAACCCCACCCCCACTGCGCTTTGCCCAGGACAGACCCCAGTGACGGGGGGGGGGCAGAACCCCACCCCCACCGCGCTTTGCCCAGGACATGGCAGAGAGGCAGCTCCCGCCAGGAGCGAGCGTTACAAGCGGGCACCCATCCCCCGCACTTCCCCGGCAGGGGGGGGGGGGGAAGCGCGTGCAGGCCCCACCCCCGCATCCCCCAAGAGCGCGCGGCGCCTCCTACCTGCCTCGAATCTCAGCCCAGCTCCCCCGTGTCAGCACCAGGCGCGCGTGCGCACTCAACTGCCGCCACAGCGGGCGTTCGGCCCCGCCCACGCTGCCCGAAGGGGGCGGGGAGGCCCCCCGGACCTGAGGCGGAGCCCGCGGCGGCCATCTTTACTCCGGGCAGGCGAAGCCAGCCAGCCCCACCCTTCCGGCTATCTTGGGTGAGCGCAGATTTTGAAGGTGGGGCAGGTGAGGGGGGGCGTCGCTCAGTTGAGTGACATAGCGACGAGCCAGTCAGAAAGCCCTAGGGCACCTAATTTACATAATCACGCCCCTAAAGCCGCAAACCGCAGAGATCCGGATTCGGAATGTGGAGGGGACTGGACAGGGGCCCTTCTAGCCGGGCCGCTCTCCCTCTCTATGGGCCGCGGGCCTGACCTGGCCCTGCTGCCATTGGCGCCGCCACACAGGCCGCGGCCTCGAGACTGCGAGGCCTGGCCCGGGCCCCCCCCCCCCCCCATAGCCCTCAGCCTGGGAGGCCTGGCCCTGCCCCCCAACCCCTCCCCCATAGCCCTCAGCCTGCGAGGCCTGGCCCTGCCCCCCACCCCTCCCCCCATAGCCCTCAGCCTGGGAGGCCTGGCCCTGCCCCCCACCCCTCCCCCATAGCCCTCAGCCTGGGAGGCCTGGCCCTGCCCCCCCACCCCTCCCCCCATAGCCCTCAGCCTGGGAGGCCTGGCCCTGCCCCCCCACCCCTCCCCCCATAGCCCTCAGCCTGGGAGGCCTGGCCCTGCCCCCCACCCCTCCCCCATAGCCCTCAGCCTGCGAGGCCTGGCCCTGCCCCCCACCCCTCCCCCCATAGCCCTCAGCCTGGGAGGCCTGGCCCTGCCCCCCAACCCCTCCCCCCATAGCCCTCAGCCTGCGAGGCCTGGCCCTGCCCCCCAACCCCTCCCCCCATAGCCCTCAGCCTGGGAGGCCTGGCCCTGCCCCCCAACCCCTCCCCCCATAGCCCTCAGCCTGCGAGGCCTGGCCCTGCCCCCCAACCCCTCCCCCCATAGCCCTCAGCCTGGAGGCCTGGCCCTGCCCCCCAACCCCTCCCCCCATAGCCCTCAGCCTGGGAGGCCTGGCCCTGCCCCCACCCCTCCCCCCATAGCCCTCAGCCTGGGAGGCCTGGCCCTGCCCCCCACCCCTCCCCCCATAGCCCTCAGCCTGCGAGGCCTGGCCCTGCCCCCCAACTCCTCCCCCCATAGCCCTCAGCCTGCGAGGCCTGGCCCTGCCCCCCAACCCCTCCCCCCCATAGCCCTCAGCCTGCGAGGCCTGGCCCTGCCCCCCAACCCCTCCCCCCATAGCCCTCAGCCTGCGAGGCCTGGCCCATCCCCCACCCCTCCCCCCATAGCCCTCAGCCTGCCCGCCCCCCCCCCCCCCACCCCTCCCGCCCCAATACCCCCCCTAGCCCTCAGCCTGGGAGGCCTGGCCCATCCCCCACCCCTCCCCCCATAGCCCTCAGCCTGCGAGGCCTGGCCCATCCCCCACCCCTCCCCCCATAGCCCTCAGCCTGGGAGGCCTGGCCCTGCCCCCACCCCTCCCCCCATAGCCCTCAGCCTGCGAGGCCTGGCCCTGCCCCCCCCCTCCCCCCATAGCCCTCAGCCTGCGAGGCCTGGCCCTGCCCCCCACCCCTCCCCCCATAGCCCTCAGCCTGCGAGGCCTGGCCCTGCCCCCCAACCCCTCCCCCCATAGCCCTCAGCCTGGGAGGCCTGGCCCTGCCCCCAACCCCCCCCCCATAGCCCTCAGCCTGGGAGGCCTGGCCCTGCCCCCAACCCCTCCCCCCATAGTCCTCAGACTCTCTGGGCCCATGACCAGGAGACTGTGTGATCCCCAGCCCCCTACCTGTGTCGGGCCCCCTGCCCCACAGATTGGGTATGATCCCCACCCCAAACCTAGTATTTAGCAGTAACACTTTCCCAGCCCTAGAGAAGAGCTTGGTGAAAGCTCGTCCCTCTCCCCTACAGAAGCTGGGCCAATAAGAGATATTACCTCACCCACCCTGTCTCGTATCTCGAGTTATTATAGAGGGGAAAGAAATGGGAGTTATTTACAAGGCTAAAGCAGGTAACCCTGTATCTGCACACACCTCCCAAGGAGCTCCTAGCTTCAGTTTCACACAGTAATAGAAGGTTTCAGAGTAGCAGCCGTGTTAGTCTGTATCCGCAAAAAGAAAAGGAGGACTTGTGGCACCTTAGAGACTAACACATTTATTTGAGCATAAGCTTTCGTGAGCTACAGCTCACTGCATCGGATGCATCCAATGAAGTGAGCTATAGCTCATGAAAGCTTATGCTCAAATAAATTTGTTAGTCTCTAAGGTACAGTAATAGAAGTTTCTCTAATAAGCAAACTCAATACGTCCTTTAGGGCTAACCCAGGCTCAACCCTGAGGATCTTTTGCTTATGATTAATAAATCTTGCCACAGTGATTCCAAGCAGCATAAAGATCCTCCTTGCTAGGGCCTTTCCCCCCTCTTGAGCTGCAAACTCAGCTGATGGAAGGAATCCATTTGGGGAGGGGAGGGAAGAGCAATCAGCAAATACTTCATCTGTTGCAAGGGACCTTCCTTGGGGGGTAGGAAATAACACCTTTGGTTGGAGATCAGCACTTTACACCAATTAATGTCTCTCTCCTCTCTGATGGTTTACACAGTCATAGAGGCTCATTACACAAATGCTTAAACATTACCTTACAATATGGGATACGGATGTTATAAGTGAGATTAATGCATGCAGCAATTTATAAGCATTCAATAAAGTCTAAATATTAAGCACATTTTTATAATTCTAATACTTATTGTAACAATACAGACACACTGGTCAGATTGGTTCCAGCTATGTATTTGTCATGCCCCTAAAGCCACAAACCAAAGAGATCCAAATTCGGAATCCCCAAAGGCCTGGGCTCCTTAGCATGAGCTAGCACCCGGTCTGTCAGCATCACATCTTCTACTGTGGGGAGCCCTGCTGGGGACCTTGTTCCCCTGAGACTCTATGCGAGATCCCTCGACCCCAATGCCTGTCCCTTCCACCCCTGGGGAGCCCCACTGGGGCCCATGTCCCCTTAAGACTGTGTGAATCCTAGCCCTCACCCCTTTTATCCCCAGGGAAACCGATTATAGCCAAGTACCCATGAGATTCTATGCAGGATCCACAGCCCCTGCCTTCTCTTTTCAAAGATTTTCCTAACACTTTTTGGATTTATATCTCCAGAACAAGATCAGCGAGCAGACAGATAGCCCAGCTTTGGACTGCAGGCCATTGGTGGCCTATGGAACACATGCCAGTGGTCAGCAGAGATCTGGCTGTTCACATTGTGCTGAGTCCTGCTCCTTGTGTCTAGCTGAGAAAGACAGAATAGATGGGAGACAGGTTGAAATGAAGAGCAAACACCGCCACCATGAATAGTTTTTCTGAGAGGTCAAAACACTTAGAGCATTAAAAACATCTAAATACATTACCATTCTTACGAACATCACTTATTTTCCCATGCTCGATCAGGGGCGTCTCATGGGATCACGGTCTTGAAATGCATCCGATGAAGTGAGCTGTAGCTCACGAAAGCTTATGCTCTAATAAATTTGTTAGTCTCTAAGGTGCCACAAGTACTCCTTTTCTTTTAGTCTTGAGATGAATCAAGACTGGACACCTTTCTGAAAGAGGTGCTTGAACCACATAGGAATTATGCATTAGTAAGTTATTACTGGTTTCAGAGTAGCAGCCGTGTTAGTCTGTGTTCGCAAAAAGAAAAGGAGTACCGGTGGCACCTTAGAGACTAACAAATTTATTAGAGCATAAGCTTTTGTGAGCTACAGCTCACTTCATCGGCTGCATTTGGTGGAAAAAACAGAGGAGAGATTTATATACACACACACAGAGAACATGAAACAATGGGTTTATCATACACACTGTAAGGAGAGTGATCACTTAAGATGAGCCATCACCAGCAGCGGGGGCCGGGGGGGGGGAGGAAAACCTTTCATGGTGACAAGCAAGGTAGGCTAATTCCAGCAGTTAACAAGAATATCTGAGGAACAGTGGGGGGTGGGGTGGGGGGGGAGAAATAACATGGGGAAATAGTTTTACTTTGTGTAATGACTCATCCATTCCCAGTCTCTATTCAAGCCTAAGTTAATTGTATCCAGTTTGCAAATTAATTCCAATTCAGCAGTCTCTCGTTGGAGTCTGTTTTTGAAGCTTTTTTGTTGAAGGATAGCCACTCTTAGGTCTGTGATCGAGTGACCAGAGAGATTGAAGTGTTCTCCAACTGGTTTTTGAATGTTATAATTCTTGACGTCTGATTTGTGTCCATTCATTCTTTTACGTAGAGACTGTCCAGTTTGGCCAATGTACATGGCAGAGGGGCATTGCTGGCACATGATGGCATATATCACATTGGTAGATGCGCAGGTGAACGAGCCTCTGATATTGTGGCTGATGTGATTAGGCCCTATGATGGTGTCCCCTGAATAGATATGTGGACAGAGTTGGCAACGGGCTTTGTTGCAAGGATAAGTTCCTGGGTTAGTGGTTCTGTTGTGTGGTGTGTGGTTGCTGGTGAGTATTTGCTTCAGATTGGGGGGCTGTCTGTAAGCAAGGACTGGCCTGTCTCCCAAGATCTGTGAGAGTGATGGGTCATCCTTCAGGATAGGTTGTAGATCCTTGATGATGCGTTGGAGAGGTTTTAGTTGGGAGCTGAAGGTGATGGCTAGTGGCGTTCTGTTATTTTCTTTGTTGGGCCTGTCCTGTAGTAGGTGACTTCTGGGTACTCTTCTGGCTCTGTCAATCTGTTTCTTCACTTCAGCAGGTGGGTATTGTAGTTGTAGGAATGCATGATACCAATGTGATATATGCCATCATGTGCCAGCAATGCCCCTCTGCCATGTACATTGGCCAAACTGGACAGTCTCTACGTAAAAGAATGAATGGACACAAATCAGACGTCAAGAATTATAACATTCAAAAACCAGTTGGAGAACACTTCAATCTCTCTGGTCACTCGATCACAGACCTAAGAGTGGCTATACTTCAACAAAAAAGCTTCAAAAACAGACTCCAACGAGAGACTGCTGAATTGGAATTAATTTGCAAACTGGATACAATTAACTTAGGCTTGAATAGAGACTGGGAATGGATGAGTCATTACACAAAGTAAAACTATTTCCCCATGTTATTTCTCCCCCTCACCCCACCCCCCACTGTTCCTCTGATATTCTTGTTAACTGCTGGAATTAGCCTACCTGCTTGTCACCATGAAAGGTTTTCCTCCTTTCCCCCCCCCTGCTGTTGGTGATGGCTTATCTTAAGTGATCACTCTCCTTACAGTGTGTATGATAAACCCATTGTTTCATGTTCTCTGTGTGTGTGTATATAAATCTCTCCTCTGTTTTTTCCACCAAATGCATCCGATGAAGTGAGCTGTAGCTCACGAAAGCTTATGTTCTAATAAATTTGTTAGTCTCTAAGGTGCCACAAGTACTCCTTTTCTTTTTGAAAAAATGGGTGTTACCATACACACTGTAAGGAGAGTAATCAGGTAAGGTGAGCTATTACCAGCAGGAGAGTGGGGGGCGGGGGGACGGACCTTTTCTTGTGATAATCAAGGTGGGCCATTTCCAGCAGTTGACAGTTCCAGAAGAATGTCTGAGGAACAGCGGCGGGGGGGGGGAATAAACATGGGGAAATAGTTTTACTTTGTGTAATGACCCATCCGCTCTCAGTCTTTATTCAAGCCTAAGTTAAAAACTTCAAAAACAGACTCCAACGAGAGACTGCTGAATTGGAATTAATTTGCAAACTGGATACAATTAACTTAGAATTGAATAAACTGGGAGCGGATGGGTCATTACACATAGTAAAACTATTTCCCCATGTTTATTCCCCCCCCCTTCTTGTCAACTGCTGGAAATGTCCCACCTTGATTATCACTACAAAAGGTGATAATCCCCCCCACACACTACCATGTTTGGTAATTTACCATGTATAACATAAATTATTCACAAAAAGAAAAGGAGTACCCGTGGCACCTTGGAGACTAACAAATTTAATAAATTTATTTATTAAATATAAATTTATTTAATAAATTAATTATTTAATAAATTATTCAATTAGAACTAAAAAAGCAATGTTGACTCACAGCAAGACACAAGCTATCATTGAAAAGTTGTTTCTATAGTATCAGTCAGGCCTGGTAATAGAACCATCGCCTTTTGGGTTATAGCTCAATTTATACATTTTAAACTAATACTAATATCCAGTTTGTTGTAAGATTTATTTATGGACAACTGGGATAGCAACATAATACTACAGGTGCCAACAATAGTAGCTAATATGGGTCATTCCAACTGTAACAACTGGAATTATCACAGTGATTACAAATAGAAGTTGTGCTGCCAAGCTCACTGAAAAGCTGGGGAGCAGGTGTGTTCTTCAAAGCAGTAAATGGTAATTTTTTTAAAAATTTGTTCTTAATGCTGTTCAAAATTATGATCTTCTGAGGAGTGATGCTAACTGTTTGTCTGTTGCCTTGGGAAGGGGTCTGAAGTTTTAAGGTGTACTTTCATAAATTCTTATTTTGAAGAGTTTGACTGTATATTGATGGAGGTGGTGATCTCACCCCCCCTCCACTTCATTATTAACTTCTATTTTCATGTATTGTGACTCTCTTAAAGGACAAAGTGCTCTTCTTGCTTTATCAGTTATATTATATTATTAACAGCTAGCTAGCTTCTATTGTATTCTATCACTTAAATGCTCTTTTGTAACTTTAAAAAGACCCTTTTAGATTTTTTTTTTTTTTTTTAAAGCTCTACTTGCAGGCAAAGAATGTCTAAGTATAGAGTAATTGTAGTATTTTTAGTTCATCTAATGGTATTTTAAATTAGTAAGCAATTTAAGGGGGGGTCCTACTCTAAAACTGGAATTTGTCCAGCTGCTATTCAGTTTAAATAAGTGTTTAGAGTATTTAACTCACTACTTCAGTCTGAGAGTAGCTAAGGTACTATATAAATACCTGCTTCCACTTGCTGGGAGGACAGAAAAAAGTAAGGATGTTGAAAGTTAAAAGCAGTTTAATGCTGTGGCTTATTTAATGAACTGTACATTAACATACACACATGCATGAGTGTGCGTCTTCAATTGTATTACTGTCCTTGACAAACAGCCTCCCATTTACACTTCTGTGAACTTACTGTCACTTCTTGGTAGATGTTTTTAAGCCGGTCCTGTCCGGTGTACCAGCAAGAGCTGGTACACAGCTGACCATACAGCCACCAGAGTTCTGGGGCTCCCAGCTGCTGCTGCAGCTACCACTACCATAGGGCTCTCATCCACCATTGCCAGAGCCCAGGGCCCTTTAAATCGCTGCCGGAGCCCCAGGGTAGCAGTGGCGATTTAAAGGCCCTGCCCCTTCTGCCTGAGGGGGGCTCATTGCTCAGGACTCTAGCCCTGCATGTATGGGTAAGTCCCTTTAAGTTACTTTCACCCCTGCGTCTACCTAATAATGTATTGGATTTGCTTAGCACAATCAGTATTTTCATGTACATAAGTGACCCAAAGTTTGGGTAAAAATTGGCAAATATTAACTGATAGCTCTGTAACTCTCATCCCACAATAAGAGTGGCTTTTTTCAGTTTAGTTAAACTCCGTTCAAAATCACACTAACTATTCTTATTCCAAACAAGTGTGTCCACATGGTGAATTATATCAGTATAATGACACTAGTCTAAATTCACACTTTCACTTATCCCAGTACAACTTTCCTGTGTAAACAGTCCCTAATTCTAAAGATCACCTGAACATAAAATGTGCTAATCTTCTGTTTAAAATGCCACTGTCATTGTCACATTGGTCTCCAGCAGAGAATTTTGTAAAATCTAATATCTAGAGCAATGATTCTCAAACTGTGGGTTGGGACGCCAAAGTGGGTCTCAACCCCATTTTAATGGGGTTGCCAGGGCTGGCTTAGACTTGCTGGAGCCTAAGCCCCACAGCCTTGGGCTGAAGCCTGAGGACTTTAGCCCTGGGCAGCAGGGCTCAGGTTTTAGGACCCTGCCTGGGGCTGATGCCCTTGGGCTTTGGCTTTGACCCCCACCCCAGCCTGGGCGACGGACCTCTGGTAGGTTCAGGCTTTATTCCCTATCCTGGGGGTCATGTAGTAGTTTTTTGTTGTCAGAAGGGGATCATGGTGCAATGACGTTTGAGAACATTTTTGTTAACATTTACATGAGTAGTTCCATTAAAGTCAATCAGGTGATGTATGTGCAGAAGTGTTTACGGGATGATAGAATCATAGAGTTAGAAGGGACCACAAGGGTCATCTAGTCTAGCCCCCTGCCAAGATACAGGATTTGTTGTGGCTAAACCATCCAAGACGGATTACTTTCCACTGGAGAAAAAAGAAAAGGAGTACTTGTGGCACCTTAGAGACTAACAAATTTATTAGAGCATAAGCTTTCGTGAGCTACAGCTCACTTCATCGGATGCATTTGGTGGAAAAAACAGAGGAGAGATTTATATACACACACACAGAGAACATGAAACAATGGGTTTATCATACACACTGTAAGGAGAGTGATCACTTAAGATAAGCCATCACCACAGCAGGGGGGGGAAGGAGGAAAACCTCATGGTGACAAGCAGGTAGGCTAATTCCAGCAGTTAACAAGAATATCAGAGGAACAGTGGGGGGTGGGGTGGGGGGGGAAATACCATGGGGAAATAGTTTTACTTTGTGTAATGACTCATCCATTCCCAGTCTCTATTCAAGCCTAAGTTAATTGTATCCAGTTTGCAAATTAATTCCAATTCAGCAGTCTCTCGTTGGAGTCTGTTTTTGAAGCTTTTTTGTTGAAGTATAGCCACTCTTAGGTCTGTGATCGAGTGACCAGAGAGATTGAAGTGTTCTCCAACTGTTTTTTGAATGTTATAATTCTTGTTATAATTCTTTCCACTGGAGCATTCTGATCTGGATGGCAATGGGATTATTTTAAGATAATCAAGTAATCATGTCTCAGCAATATTTGTAACACACAAAAAGAAAAAGGAGGTCTTGTGGCACCTTAGACTAACAAATGTGCTTGAGCATAAGCTTTCGTGAGCTACAGCTCACTTCATCAGATGCATTCAGCGGAAAATGAATGCATCCGATGAAGTGAGCTGTAGCTCACGAAAGCTTGTGCTCAAATACATTTGTTGGTCTTGTGGCACCTTAGAGACTTCCTTTTCTTTTTGTGGATACAGACTAACACGGCTGCTACTCTGAAACCTGTAACACACAGGTTGTTAGTGCAGGGGTTCCCAAACTGGGGGTTGGGACCCCACAGGGGGTCATGAGGTTATTACGTGGGGGGATTGTGAGCTGTCAGCCTCCACCCCAAACCCTGCTTTGCCTCCAGCATTTATAATGGTGTTAAATATATAAACAAGTGCCTTTCATTTATAAGGGGGGGTTGCACTCAGGCTTGCTATGTGAGAGGGGTCAACAGTACAAAAGTTTTGAGAACCACTGTGTTAGTGCATGAGACAGTAAGTCACCTGAAATTGACTAGTCAGTTTTACTGTTCTAATTAACTAAGATCAGCAAAATGCAAGAAGCAGTCAAATGTATAGAATGCATTCTAAAATTATTTAGACTTAAATAGTTGAAGATGTTAATCCAATAGATTTTTGTTAAATATTAAAAGGACCCCATCTTAAATTAATCTGTATTTTATATAGCATACTTCAATTGTGTGTGTGAGACAGGTTATGAAATAACAGTAAACATACCAACTGCTTCTCATTATAAAATATCCTCTGTAAAGATTAAACTTGCCACCAGCTATTCATAGGTGCAAAGTGGAGCATAAATATATTTCTCCATATCATCAGGGCTACAGTATGCACAGGAGAAAGTCACTGCTGCTAATTGTGGTCTTTCCCAGAAGCCTCTGCTAGGTATTGGGGCTGGAATTTTCAAAGACTTTTAAGGGAAGTAATTACTGAACTCTCACTGGATTTCAATGGGAAGTGGGCACTAACTTCACTAAGTCTGTGTCTGTGAAGTAAATCTGCTGCTTTAGTTCAAAAAAACCCAAACCTGTCTAAAGCATGATCTTCTGTAACAAGTCTTAACCACTAATTGTACTGTACCAGATCTGCACCTACTTAAGTCCACCCTGAAGTCCAGAGGGAGCAGGGCTAGGACTCAGATCATCCTGCTTCAGAAAAGCAGGCCCTCCTCCCATCACCTGAGCTCAATAAATTGTTAGCTGTGCAAGGCCCATGACCACAGCTGAGCAAATCCAATTCCATCTACGAGAAGGAAGTGAAGATATGTTGGCTAGTCTGCTACCAGGTCAAAGGCTTGAAAGGGGTAGGAGTTTTTTTTGCTTGACTAATGGGGGGTGTAATGAGAGCCAGCTGCCTAATTAATTCCTGCAGGAAACACCTGGGGGCCTAAGCAGCCTCTCTTCAGGTTGGCAGGGTTCCTATTCATGGATTGCAAAGTAAAGGAAGGTGCCTGGACTTGGATAACCGCAATGAGCGTGACAGGATTTAGGATCAACTCCTGTTATCAGCATCACCCTTGGCTTAGCTACGTTAGGCAGCTCCCAGACTGGCATGCTGGCTTTTGGAAATCTCCTTCTTGGGGCGGGGGGGGCCTCCCCTCCCCATTCACAGTATAGGAAGCCTAGATCAATGCTGTTCCTGTGATTTCTCCCTTCCTCCCCTCAGGTGCTGTGAAGCTGAACGTTGCAACGCCTAAGACCCTTTGTGGATTCCACCCTTTGTTCCTTGTTTCTGCTTCTCTTTCTGGTGCAATGGAGCTGAGGTGGTGGTCTGTAGATGAGAATCCTTTGACTTGTAGCTTTGGCCTATCAACCAAACTCCAGCAGGTCTGCACAGTAGAGCTTCAATGCTGTGCTGAAATGTTAAAGGACAAAGCCTGCTGGGAGAAATGTTGTACATTTTATCTATGATCGACAGCACCTTTCTAACCCAAATGGTTTGAACCATGTCTTTCTGTTTGGATAATTTTCTTAAACTGTACCCGGAAGCTAGTAAAAATACCCTAGACCCTGTGCTGCTATCTAGACAAACGTAATCTGTTTAAAACCCATACTGGAAACTATTCAACTGTATAGCCTATATTTAGAGTATTTGCTCATTTGTATGCTAAGTCATATTCTCTTGTATGCTGCTATCATGCTGTCAGAGAGACCCTTTTCTTTTTCAGATCTTAATCCTTTGAGGCTACAAGGGAGTATATCCAATATCCTTGCAACTTTTCTGAAAAGTAAAGAATAAGCATTCTCTAGGGCAACCCAAAATTTTAATCGAAACCTGTCTAATGAAAAACATTGTGTCTAAGCCTTTGAGTATAAAACAGTTGCTATTTTTGTAAACTGTCACCTCACTCCCAGTATCTAATGCACTTGAAAGCATTTTGGTTAAGATTGTGTATAAAAGGCACTGTACCTAAAATCAAACTTCATGCTATCCTAAATGAGGAGAAGGGGGAAAAATCAGTGCAATGTAAAATTTGTAAATTTAAGTCAAATTAAAATGTTAAGATACTTTACTGCAGTAATAAGTGGAATTCACTGCACCTACTACTTTATAAAGGACACTTCCTTTTCTCCTCTCTGCCCTCTAGATTTAGCTTTGTAAAAGCAAAAACCTATCCTAGGCTCTTGAAATCCTTAAGACCTTAAAAATATAAATCCAGCAGCCAAACCTCCCCATGAAGCAGAAACAACCAACAAACCCATTTAAAAAATGCAATGGGTTGTGCACTCTCACTCGCACTCAGTGAGAACACTGATAAAAAGATGAGAATGCACTGAAGGATGATGGGTTTTGCCTATGTTGGACTAAAGTTTGGGGACTGAGTTCAAAGGATGAGAACGTCCTGCCAGCAATGTCTTGAATATTTTGGGGAGTATTTTGTGGATTTGATACACTTCATTCTTAGGAATGGTGGGAGTGGGAAAGGATAGCGTGCAAGATCTCGTTCAGGGTGGGAACTTAAAAACACATGGGCATTCTAGTTTAGAAACCTTCCCTTCTTTTGGTTCTCCTTTATTCTATCACTTCTAGGGTGGGTAGGGGCACCTGCCTCACTCCTTTGGCAGCATTGCATCTCTCTGGGTGGAGTGGGTTGCTGGTGTTTTGCAATAGCCTCTCAGGTTATCCAGGAACAGCTTTGATATTCTGAAATTAGTCTCCATCTAGCTTTCAGTCCCACTGGTAGCGGCTATGACATAGCAACAACAGTTATACTTGCTAGTCTGTTTGCTTGGATACCCTGTCTCCAACAAGTTTGAGTCGCAGCTGTGTTGGTCTGTATCCGCAAAAAGAAAAGGAGTACTTGTGGCACCTTAGAGACTAACAAATGTATTTGAGCATAAGCTTTCGATGAAGTGAGCTGTAGCTCATGAAAGCTTATGCTCAAATAAATTTGTTGGTCTCTAAGGTGCCACAAGTACTCCTTTTCTTTTTGCTGTCTCCGACAGTGCCTGGTAGCTGTACCTTCCTCTGAAGGATCAACCTCCCCATCCCACAATATACTTAACTATGCCATGCTGTGCCAAGTGGAAACTTCTTCCTGACTCAATCTATTGATAGTCTTGGGCCCTGAAGAAGTGTTAGCCCTCAATTCTTATCCTGCAGCAATAAGTTGCACTTGTTAATCATATTGTGCATAGTGATTTACTAGTTTTTCTCTCTTAAATCCATTGCCTCTTCTTAGTGGCCTTAGTTCCTCCTTCTATTGTGGGACAGGGCCAAAAGAATCAAGGGTTATACCAAATAGGGAAGATTTGGTAGGTTCTTTTGGGTGTCCTCTATAGGTTGTCATTCTGGGATCAAGGGGTGAAAATTATAATGTGTAACATTAGGCTCTGTCTTAACTTGTGTGTTGATAGCCTACCTCAAGTGAGAGCAGCCACACTGCAAAATGACGAGCTGCCCAGTGTGTGTGTGTGTGTGTGTGTGTGTGTGTGTGTGTGTGTTAGCGGCTGGTGAATTGCATGAACTGGGGCAATAGCATACACCCCTGATGAGTCAATTAACTTGAGTTAAAGGTAGTGCTTAACTTTGCAGTTCATAGCCCTGGCACCTCTGGACTTTCTCTTTCAGTTGTGAAAGTAAAAAATATTGGCTGAACCCTGGCACCTCTTTCATTACAATTAAGCACTGGTTAAAAGTACCACCACAGTCCCGTTAAAGCTTTTGTGTGTGGATGGGATTCAAGTTATGGGCAACATGAATTAATGCTGTGGTGAAGACAAGCCCCCAGAAAGAACTTATAAATCTTGGGGCTGGTGTATGCTGAAAACTTGCACTGAAATGGCTACATTTCTTGGTGTGGATTTTTTTTACACCCTGAGAGATCTAGCTGACCCAACCCTGAAGTAGACAGTGCTAGGTGAACAGAAGATTTCTTCTGACCTAGCTACTGCCTCTTGCAGAGGTGGATTCAGTACAGCAATGGGAGAACCCCTCCCATCACCATACTGAGTAGCTGCATTGCAGTTGTTCCGCTGTAGTGTTTGAAGTGTAAATGTACCCTTGTATATGGGGGTGGAAGGGAACCATTCACTCATGTAGTCTAAGCCATTGGCCTTCACCTCAGTCAGTGCAAGGGTTATTCCCTGACAGACCATGCCCTGGGCTCTCCTCCAACAGGTTGCTAGTGAACAGAGACTGGGGTCTCTTCCCTTTATGGAACATTCTCTTCTGGAACTGATGAGGAAACTTCAAAATCTCCAGAGTGCTATATATTAAGATGCCAATGGTGCACTAACAGTGACTTAGCAGTTTTCTCACCGGAGAACATACTTGTATCTCCCCCTAGATTAGTTGGTCATCGAAGTGCTTCATCTAAGAGCACAAGTTTGTTCTTAGATCAAAGATGATGGGTACATCTACACTACGGAGACTAGTGTACTAGATTGGTGTACTTATGCCACCGCAGCCCCATGGTGTAGGCCCAGCCTACGCTGACAGAAAATGTGTTTCTGTTGGTGTAGGAACATCACTTCCACAAATGACATGAGCTATGTCAATGGAAGCCCTCTTCCATCATTATAGCTGCATCTATGCTGGGGTTATGTCAGTATAACTACATCAGTCAGTGGTGTTGGTGGGTTTTTTCTTCAGACCCCAACTGACATTAGCTATGCTGATAAACTTTTAAGCGTAGACCAAGGCTATATAGCAAATCATTTAGCCCTTCATTGCCCTTTCCTGGGGGGGGGGGGCAAAAGCGGTAGAAACTGAATGTTGACATGACCAGGTGCTGATGCTTGTTACTGCCTCATCTGCTCTTTTTGCCGTATGCGGTGCCATTGTAGCCCTGATGGTCCCAGGATATTAAAGAGACAAGGTGGGTGGGGTAATAGTTTGGCAATAGGAGTTCATAGAATCATAGAATCATAGAATATCAGGGTTGGAAGGGACCCCAGAAGGTCATCTAGTCCAACCCCCTGCTCAAAGCAGGACCAAGTCCCAGTTAAATCATCCCAGCCAGGGCTTTGTCAAGCCTGACCTTAAAAACCTCTAAGGAAGGAGATTCTACCACCTCCCTAGGTAACGCATTCCAGTGTTTCACCACCCTCTTAGTGAAAAAGTTTTTCCTAATATCCAATCTAAACCTCCCCCATTGCAACTTGAGACCATTACTCCTCGTTCTGTCATCTGCTACCATTGAGAACAGTCTAGAGCCATCCTCTTTGAAACCCCCTTTCAGGTAGTTGAAAGCAGCTATCAAATCCCCCCTCATTCTTCTCTTCTGCAGACTAAACAATCCCAGCTCCCTCAGCCTCTCCTCATAAGTCATGTGCTCTAGACCCCTAATCATTTTTGTTGCCCTTCGTTGTACTCTTTCCAATTTATCCACATCCTTCCTGTAGTGTGGGGCCCAAAACTGGACACAGTACTCCAGATGAGGCCTCACCAGTGTCGAATAGAGGGGAACGATCACGTCCCTCGATCTGCTCGCTATGCCCCTACTTATACAACCCAAAATGCCATTGGCCTTCTTGGCAACAAGGGCACACTGCTGACTCATATCCAGCTTCTCGTCCACTGTCACCCCTAGGTCCTTTTCCGCAGAACTGCTGCCGAGCCATTCGGTCCCTAGTCTGTAGCGGTGCATTGGATTCTTCCATCCTAAGTGCAGGACCCTGCATTTATCCTTATTGAACCTCATTAGATTTCTTTTGGCCCAATCCTCCAATTTGTCTAGGTCCTTCTGTATCCTATCCCTCCCCTCCAGCGTATCTACCACTCCTCCCAGTTTAGTATCATCCGCAAATTTGCTGAGAGTGCAATCCACACCATCCTCCAGATCATTTATGAAGATATTGAACAAAACGGGCCCCAGGACCGACCCCTGGGGCACTCCACTTGACACCGGCTGCCAACTAGACATGGAGCCATTGATCACTACCCGTTGAGCCCGACAATCTAGCCAGCTTTCTACCCACCTTATAGTGCATTCATCCAGCCCATACTTCCTTAACTTGCTGACAAGAATGCTGTGGGAGACCGTGTCAAAAGCTTTGCTAAAGTCAAGAAACAATACATCCACTGCTTTCCCTTCATCCACAGAACCAGTAATCTCATCATAAAAGGCGATTAGATTAGTCAGGCATGACCTTCCCTTGGTGAATCCATGCTGACTGTTCCTGATCACTTTCCTCTCCTCTAAGTGCTTCAGGTCCAATAAAAGCTATTACCTCACCCACCTTGTCTCTTTGTTGTAGACCTTTTTCAGGCTGGAAGGAAGGAACCATTCTGATCTAGTCTGACTTCCCGCATAACCTAATAAGCCATGGAATCTTTCACCAATTCAGTTCCTACACTGAGCCCATAGCTTCCTGCCTGAGCTAGAGCATCTTTTTTTAGAAAGAGAGAGAGTGTCCATCACATCTGCTTAGCTAACTGATGCTAGCTGTGGAGGAACAAAACAACACTGCTCTTTCCTGCTTCCCCAACAAACATGTTGGCTAAACTCAGAGGTCAGATTCCTGAGTATTGCTGAAACTAGACAGTTCTATAGAACATTTGAGTTGTTGTGTCCCTCCCCTCCCCCCTCATCTTGTATTGGCCAGAGGAAGTGAAGAGTGGGTGAAGAGACAAGGGAAGAAAGCTTCCCTGCTCCATCTCTGATTTCTCTGATGCTATGTCATCTTGTGCTTGGTAATGAGGTATAAAGGACTCTGCTTGACGCCAGCAACAGTTGAAGGAAAAATCCTGTCTTAACTTGTTAATGCAATGCACTTGAGCAGAAGCATCACTGAGGGAGAACATATTTGGAAATCCACACTCTAACATGATTGTTTCACTTTCCACTTGTGTTTAAGTGACTCTGTATGTCAGTGGGACTTATGCTCCTCAGCAACAGTGTTTTGGAAACATCCCCTCTTAGTGCATTGGTCAGAAAATTAAAGATTTTATTTGAAAACTCTCTTAAGTAAGGCCTCTAACAAAAGTCCTGTCGTGGTGAACCACCTCCAGAGCCTCCTTGAAATGGTGTAGCTTAATTGAAATGCTGCAAGATTTGCTCATCCTATGGGACGGGGGGAGGGGAGGGTATGTATGCAACTTCTGCAGTGCTCTCAGATCCTGCTTGCTTGGGGAGCTCCAAAAGAGCTATGGCCCTGGGATGGGTAAAACGGAAGATGATTAAGAACCAAACACTGACCCTTTTGAGTCTCTCTTGTAGGATTTCCAGTCAGATGCAAGTCCTGGCTGTCTCAGATTTCCTTTTTCCACAAGATTGACAAGCAGCATGATGCTATTGAAGGAAAAAGTTTATTTACATCTTGTAGAACCAATAAATCATGTGTTTACTCTCCAGGAAGGTGGGGTGGGGGAATGGAGAGGCAAGTATTTAACTGATGTAAGTTAACTGATAATATTAAACTCTGGAAGATGCTCAGGTAGTATGTTGAACATTCTTGGGGCACTTTATTATTGTACCCTTGTTATCTCTGCTCTCTTCTCCTCCCCCTCCCCCCCACACCTTTTTTTTGCATTCCTGAGTACTCTGCAGGGTAACACTCTAGAGCAGGAACCCTGGGTTCAGAATACATCCAGCCCAGATCTGATGACATGATAAAATATCTGGCTGCTTCTCCACACTAAATCTGATTATATCGGAGCTGCTTTGCTGCTGGACAACTTGATCAACAAAACCTCTCCCTTGTGAAAATTGCTGGCATTAAAGAGGGAACTGGCAATGTCATCATTTGGGGATGGAGTCCCTGTTTCAAAAGGCACCCTGAAGAACTGTCTCTTTTGAGTGCCTGAATTGGATTAGGGTACTAAAGTAAATATTCTGCATATTTGAATTAACACTCTGGTTGTATGCTGCAAATGTTTTTGGTTTCTACTTGATTGTTTGTTCCCTAGTAATTCTATATGGCACAAGTCAGCTCTGAAGCATGCTCCTCTGTGTATATCTAGTTCTTTCTCAGAGCTGCAGTGGAAAAGGCTCTTCCGTTTATAAGCACCTAGGGGTAACAGGGTTAAAAGTAATAGCCAGCATGGATTTGTCAGGAACAAATGCCAAAGCAACCTGATTTCCTTCTTTGACAGGGTTACTGGCCTAATGGAGAGTGGGGGAAAGTAGCAGGTGTGGATGGGGGTGTCTTTTTTTTTTTGGGGGGGGGGTGAGTCTTTTGATAGTCCCACATGGCCTTATCATAAGCAAACTAGTGAAGTGTCATCTGAATGAAACTACTATAAGGTGGGTGTACAACTGGTTGAAAGACCATACTCAAAGTAACTATCAGTGGTGGTCTCTCAAACTGGCAGGATGTTTCTGGTGGGGTCCCATGGGGTCATTTCTGGATCTGATACTATACAATATTTTCACTGACTTGCTGAGGAATGGAGAATGTGCTTATGAAACTTGCAGGTGACACCGAGCTGGGAGGAGTTGCAAGCACCTTGGAGGGCAGGATTAGAATTCAAAACTACCTTGATGACTTGGTCTGAAATCAAGATGAAATTCAGTAAAGATACTTGCAAGGTACTTCACTAAGCAAGGAAAAATCAAATGCACAACTACAAAAGGGGGAATAACTGGCTAGGTGGCAGTACTGCTGAAAAGGACTGGGGGTTAGTCAATCCCATACTGAATGAGTCAACAATGTGATGCAATTATGGAACTGGATAATATCCGTCTAGGACATATTAACAAGAGTGTCATATGTCCAACACAGGAGTTAATGGTCCTGCTCTACCTGGCACTGGGGAGGCCTCGGCTGAAGTATTGTCTGATTCTGGGTGCCCCACTTTAGGCAAGATCTTAACAAATTAGGAGTCTAGAAAAGAGCCACCATGATAAAGGGTTTAGAAAACCTGATGATGAGGAAAGATTTAAAAATACTGGGGGTGTTTAGTCTTGAAAGAAGACGACTGAGGTGGGGTGGTGGGGAGGAATCTAACAGCCTTCAGATATGGTAAGGGCGGTTTATAGAGGACTGTGATTGATTGTTCATGTCCACTGCAGGTTGTACAAGGACTGTAATGGGCTTAATCTGCAGCAAGGGAGACTTCGATTAGATATTGAGGAGGAGGGGAGGGAAGCTTTCTAACTATGAGCATAGTTAAGCTCTGGAATACGCTTCCAAGGGAGGCGCTGGGAATCCCCATCACTGGTGGGTAAGAACAAGTTGAACAAGCAACCTAGACCACCCATGACCAACTACTTGGTCCTGCTTTGGCGTGGGGGGCTGGACTTAATGACTTCTCAAGGGCCTTTCCAGATCTGTATATTAGACTCTGACCTGATTCCATCAGCAGTAGCCAGATGTTGTGAAAGGTTTAGAGGAGGCCTATGCAAGATGAATGGATGCAGAGGGAGAGGAGCAGACACAATCCATGAGGTAGACTTGGGCAAGACAATGGAGTGTATGAACTATCCGAATTTTTTTCCAAGCAGAGATGGTGAAGATCACGTGTCAACTAGTAGTGTTTTTGTTTGTTTTTTTTAAGGCAATATCTCCATTTTGTGGGTGGCCTTGACTGCAGCACTAGCTGAGTTGGGGTGGACACCCTTCTAACTGGGGTATGGGGGGAATTGGGAAGGGTACGCTCACAAAATTGGGAAGAAGACCAATTAGCTGGGGGAAACTGACTAACCTCTCAACGTGTCCTTCTTTGCCAGGTTAGTACTTGTTAGTCATTGTCTAGTAACCATAGCTGCCTGGAATGTGCCCAGGCTTGGGAGGTGCTTGGAGTGGTTACTAAACACAATAGTTGGCTAGTCCAAGAATTCCTCTGGAGATAACTAGAGCATTTAAAATTAAAGAATCAGGGAGGCAAGGAGTAGAGCTCGGTGTGAATCTCTAACCTCAAGGATTATGCTCTGCTCCAGTGTGTTGTCTCATTAAGAGAACAGCCTGGTTGACTCCACTCTGGGTGTGCCTGATTTTTCCAAAGAGGGAAGCACAGCAGAGCTTCAAGTCTTTGCTAAGGAAACAAAACGCACACTGCTGCCTACAGAGACAGGTAATGACCTCTTTCCTAGCTGCTTGAGGTGCTAAGCTACACTACCACCCTTCTCTGGCTAGTTGTGCTTGCTGTCTAGAAATGGCCATGTCCTAAAGTGTCTGTTTTGCACTCTTGTTTATAGTGACTCTGACCTGAGGGCACCAGGGTTCTTTTTCCCACTGTCCCCTAAGATACAGGAGGTCAAGGTGTGATTCTGTGCTGAGTACCTGGGTAACTATTGTGCATTGTTCAGACTGCCATCTTCCATCCCAGAGATGGCTGCATTTCAGCACTGATGTGTACCTACTGGGCGTTGGGAATGAAAGCGGCTTTATCAATGCTGGGGCCTTGTGCACTTACAACCACTTGCTTGCTGTTATCCAGCAAAGCAGCTGCTGGCCATAGCCAACTCTAGGCTCTGTCCCCACTTACATTGTTACTCTTCTTCCCCCCCCCCCCCTTGCCATGGTACCCCTACCATCACCTCAGCAGCTTCCTGCCTGCACCCCTAACACCCAGCCTGTACTGATCCCTGGCACGTCTGCCATACTCTGCTGCTTCAAGTGACCACCCTGACATGGACCAAGGGTCAGAGTCAAAGCCCTGCTTTCCAAGCAGGGAGCCATGCAGTGCAATGGAAGAGATTCGTGTGGGGTGTGACTGAGAGTGACTGTCGACAGCTATTGCTCCTGCTCAAGGTTCTGCATGTACAGCAGGGTCCTATGTGGGCAAATAGGTTGCAATGGCTTGATCTATTAATTTACATGGAATAAATGGGCCCAAAGCGGTAAAGGTGTCACAAGATCCTGTCACTGCTCAACATTGCTAAACAAGATTTGGGGCTTGGTATTCTGAGGCTTCGGCCTGCTTAGTACCATGGCAAACACTCCCTTAAACCCCTTTCTCTCTTTACTAAAGATACAGAAAAGAAAAATGGAGCCTTTGAAATGTAGAGTATTAAATAAGGCTCTTATTTGAACAACATCCCTCCTTGCCTTTCCCTTTAGCTGGAGAGCTGTTTTAAAAGGGACAAAAACACCCTTGTCTGACCATCTTTTAGTGGGAACCTAAGATGGTAATAACTGTTTATTTGGTTTTGGGGGGCAGGGGGGAGAAGTTAGCTGAGATGGGCTGGACCTTCTTAGTTGAATCCCATTTCCTAAGAAGACAAACCCACACAGAAGGGGAGAGAGAAAAAAACATTTCCTATCCTTGCTAGCTTTTTTTCTCTTGCAGGGGAGGGGTGTGTGTGTGTGTGTGTGTGTGTGACAGCCATGAGGACAAAGCTGGCTGCCATGATGGTTTGTCAAAAGCTGCTTCTATTGCTTCCCCCGTCCTCTTTTTAAAGACCCCCCCCCAAAAGGGAGCATTGTGGGGTGGATGGACTATTCTTCCCATCTTGTTCCCCAATTAGACCAAATTTCTAACACTAATTTTGGCTCACTGATTTTTAGTGTGTACCAGTCATGACCTTAACACAGTTCTTGAGTTCTAACAAGAGGCCTTTTTGTTTGGACTAATTGAGTCTATCCCTTTCCTATTAACATTTGTTGCTATCTGTTATGACATCTTATGAACTTCCAGCTACTTCTTACAGCTGAGCTTACAATTAAGGTAAATTTGTCGGTCCAATTATGCCAACAGGCTTAAGTCCACAACTGCTATAAATACAGACTCTGACAGCTGGGATGGGTGTTGAAGCTTCTGAGAAATATAGCCTCGTGGAAGCAATCTTTCTCAGTGCATTGCAAACCCCACCTTTTGCAAGACCCCAAAAAAAGGAATGTGGAAGAAAGAACTGAAGGGTCTATAACATCAATTTATCCTGTGCCCAGCAATGTAGAGATGGGACAAAAGTGTGTCTATTGTCCATGATTTAAGCTCTTGAGTCGGGAGCAGTCTTACTTTCTGTAGACCAGCTAGCACAACAGGGGCTTGATTCTCATTGGGAGTGCCCTCTCGGTGTTGCTTGTATTGCAATAGCACTACTAGATAAATACTGAACATGTAACGTCAAAAGACCCCAGTTGTCAGTGGGCAGGATCAAACCAGGGACCTTTGGAGCTTAGTGCATAAGCCTCTACCACGTGAACTAAAAGCCAACTGGCTCGTAGCTAAGGCTGTAGAGCAGATTCATTTTATCTCTAAGTGGTCTTGGTGCCACTAGATGGGAAGGAACACACCCAGGAAGGGTGTGGGTTACTTACACACACACACACACACACACTTGGCAAACTGGGATTAAGACCTCCAGATATCGGTGTGTAAAAAGAAAGTCTCTGTTATGGCTAAGAGATTTCTTCTGTCTCAGGGTAGAGCCCTAGTTGAGGAGATGAAGGAGCAGGGCAGCACTAGACAGTTGAAGAATGTGGGCTTGTGAAAGCAAAACAAGTGGGGGGTATGTATTATTCTAGCTGGCAAACACGGGCTGGCCCTAGCAGGCTTCCAAACACCCACGGTGCTGTACTGTATTGTCTGCATTGTGGTAACGCCCTATTGCTGAGTGACCTGTCTGCATGGGAAATGGTGCCTGAACTTTCTGTGGTTTGGCATGTGATATGCTGCTGTGCATCCCTCTTGACTCCTTGGGAGTCTCCAACTTGTATGACAGCAGGCTTGGCCCAGTTCCAGAAGTTAAGCCAAAGTTATTCTGGCTGGCTGTAGAACAAGGAGGTCCTCGTATCTAAGGAAAAGCAATTTAGTCTCATTTTACCAGCCATCTTGGCAACTTTCCATCTAGTGCTTCACAGCCAGGGTTGCCCAAACAAAGGTTGTGATGGCAACTTGCTAGGAACCCAACGGGGGCATTACCCTTGCATAAAACAGAGGAGAGTGCAGTCATACTGGTGTCTCCGCTAGTAGAGGTCCCAACATGGAACGCTCCCTCCTGATCCAAGCATCTTTCCTTGACTCCGTCCCCATTGAGACGCTTATCTAGCCTTTCAGCTTGTTGTTGACAGTTCTATAACTTGCTTCTCTGTGGCCATTCCAGACTGGCATGACCACGTCACAAGCTATTGTCAGACACCTCCACCAGCTCCCAAGTCACTTCACTTCAGATCCACTTGGGAAGGGGGAATAAAAATCTCCCTTCCTTGTGTCTAACTCACTGATTTATTGTACTCACTGCATGGGCCTGGTTTCTCTCTGCCCTGCTCTCAGAGAACCAGCCTCCTAGATGAGATTGTGCCAACAGTGTCCTTCCACCCACACACTTCTTTTTCTTAGAGGAAACGCTCCTCTTAGAGTAGGACCTAACCAACAAGGGCATGGAAAGATCCATTCCAGGCTGACCAATACAGCTTCATTCTGTGTACTCCATCTAAAGACTAGGAAACATGCAGAACTTTAACTAAATGCTGATCGTGGGGTTAGGGGGAAGTTTGTCAGTGGAGGTGACAATTGTTGAATGAATATGTGGCATGCCTAATCTGTTCAGCTCCGTCAGCATTGCAGCTAGCACCCAGGGATGCGCTAGTATAGGGGATCTATATGCACTGTGTCTGTTCCTAAATGGGAATTGATGCATTGCAGCATGAATAAAGCCTGGTTAGTGTGCAACCAGATGACTCGCTGCAGGAAGTGAGCCTGTGACCCTCTACTTCATCACACCTGGGGTTGTTAATCAATTTTTCAATTCACCATTCCTCTCCTGATTCTTTTTACATTCTTTCTGATGGGTGCATTGGAAATAGGTTTCTTGGTCAATCTTGTTGATGGCCTCAGATCAGTTACGAGCGTGCACTTGTGGTACCAAATAAACCACCAGTCAGCCACTTTAAGTCTGGATGGAATGCTTGCTGATGTTTGATCCCTGCAGCAGTTATAATCATCTACTTAGGTTTATGCCTATCACTTCAGTATCTGCATTGATGGAAGGCAGGCAATGGGGTAAGTCTGGTCTAAACTGGGGATAGCGGCACTTGTGTATTTACAGTGCAAACCCCTTGTTCAGAAACCCTGCACCAGTGTAAAACGACCATGCAACTTATTCTGGTAAACTAGAAGAGCAATCTGTGCTGGTACACTGCTCCCCAGTGACCTGCTTCCTTTCCTCTGTTCTCCATCTTAGCTTCCCATGGAACACAGTCCAGTTCAAGGTTCTTTTCCTCAAGGTCTGAGTGCCTTGAAGAAAAGGACAATGCCCTGGATGCAGGATACCTAAAGCTCTGGGCTGATGACCATACTTAGCCCCATTCTGCTTGAGTAGCAGAATGGTCACCCAACACTTAGGCAAAGTATGTCTGTGCAGGAGAAGGAAGCTTTTCTCACACTGGGGTATGATCTTCATCAGGCCCCACAAACACGAGAAGCCTCACCATCTTCTGCTATTCCATTCCAGTTGCACTTCCATTCGTGCTGAAACTAGTGGAGCTATGGGTGCTACCACACTCCTGGCTTCAAGTGGTTTCCATCATATGCAGTGTCCGGGGTTCCTTCCCCACTCTGAACTCTAGGGTACAGATGTGGGGACCCACATGAAAGACCCCCTAAGCTTATTCTTAGCAGCTTAGGTTACAAACTTTGCCTTGTCCTTGAACAGTATGCTGCCACCACCAAGCGTTTTAAACAAAGAACAGGGAAAGAGACCACTTGGAGACGTCTTCCCCCCCAAGCCCTACACCCCCTTTCCTGGGGAAGGCTTGATGATGATCCTCACCAATTTGTACAGGTGAACACAGACCCCAACCCTTGGATCTTAAGGACAATGAAAAATCAATCCGGTTCTTAAAAAAAGAACTTTAAGTAAAGAAAAGGTAAAGAATCACCTCTAAAATCAGGATGGAATACTTTACAGGGTATTCAGATTCAAAACACAGAGGATCCACCTCTGGGCAAAACCTTAAAGTTACAGAAAACTGGAATAAACCTCTCTCTTAACACAGGGAAAATTCATAAAACAAAAGATAATCTGCCTTGCCTGGCTTACCTATACTGGTTGCAATATTGGAGACTTGGATTAGGATGGGCTGGAGAAGATGGATTTCTGTCTGGCCTCTCTCAGTCCCAAGAGAGAACAAACACATAAACAAAGAGCACAAACAAAAGCCTCCCCCTGCCCAAGATTTGAAAGTATCTTGTTCCCTTATTGGTCCTTTGGGTCAGGTGCCCGCCAAGTTAGTTGAGCTTCTTAACCCTTTACAGGTAACAGGATGTTGCCTCTGGCCAGGAGGGATTTTATAGCACTATATACAGAAAGGTGGTTACCCTTCCCTTTATATTTGACATGCAGGGTTAACAGTTTGGTTCAATGGCTCTCAGCACCCGCACTATACAAATTGTTCCAGCCCCCCCCCGTGCCCTTCTTTGTCTTGCCTTCACTAATATAAACATACAGCAGTGTATACATAGTGCATAACTTTTCCCCCCGGGGAGAGGATGAGAGAATGAATAACATGTAACCGATGTTAATCGTGTTGCTTAATACACTGCTGGTACTAGTGATGAGGCTGGTTGAGGAATTGCAATGGAATTTCACTGGTGATGTCCTAACCTAGACAGGCATGTTCAGACATAACTAGTAACTCAAGAAAGGTGAATGAGTTTTTTAGAAAAACCCAAACCCTTTAATCCTAACCTCTACATGTTACTTAGGTTAACTCTTCAATTCTTGGCTTCTTCCAGAAGCAGGAGTGTCAAATAGCTAATTGGTGAGTCATGTGAAAAATCAATTGCAAGATGGCTGATTTTTTGCAACACTTACTCCTAGTCCTGCAGCTCCAAGAGATCTGGGTAAATGTTGCATGCGAATGGGTGGCATCTGACCGTACATTGGAAACGCTGGAACTGCTGTGGTGTTACATTTTGTTGTTCCTCTAGGCTAGTTAATTGCTCAGTACACCTTAGTTCTAGGAAACTCATTTGTTATCCAGCATGAACAATGCTGGGACCAAAGCATTTTTTTTAACTTATCCTCTCCTCCTGCATCTTCTGTTTATTTCCACAGCTCAGGACACAAGCTGCTCTGAAGCAATGACCCCTGTTTAACACAAGGATCGGGACCATGTACCATTATGGT
Source organism: Dermochelys coriacea (assembly GCF_009764565.3). NCBI lineage: Eukaryota > Metazoa > Chordata > Testudines > Dermochelyidae > Dermochelys > Dermochelys coriacea. The sequence continues at coordinate 123,539,975 of NC_050074.1, forward strand.
TTTGTGCCTCCAGAGCATTATCCAAGCATGAACCAGCCCTCCCCATACACCTACCTGCCTCTTGGTCCTGGCAGACTCGTTGAATCTCCAAACTCCACAATGTTCCCTCCTATCCAGATGCACAACCTCTATAGCCGGCCTGTCACCACCATCATGGATTGGAACGGCCACCATGACTATGCAGGAAACCAACTAGAGTATCATCATTTCTATGGCACCAACCCATACTTCCATCCTTACCCCTTCTGGCACTTCTCTCCGGTGACTCCCATGTCTCTGTACAACCCCTATGCAAACTATAATCCATATGCAGCATACCAAAGGCCAAGCCAGGGTCAGGACATATGGCCACAGGGCTTCACCATGAGAGGGGAGCTTCATTGGGGGAAACTAGAGAGGGTCTTTGGACCTAGACGGGAACTTCCAGAGTTTGTGAAGGAGGATCTCCGCAGGGTTTATGGCACCTACCCGAGGACTGATGTTTCCATAACCTTCCAGAACAGGGAATTCCTGGTGAAAGGAGACCCCAGAGTGGGAGAACAGGACTACACAGTTGAAAAGAGAGTCATCCGAAGGGATCCCACCCCAACAGCTAGCGAAGCTGATGATGACAGCGAGGAACGAAACAGGAAGAAGAAAAAGAAATCTAGACGTTAATGTAGCCAGCACCACACAAAACTGGTGCTCCTTGTCCTCACGGCCAAAGAGTTGGCAGCTGCATTCTGGTGCTTGGGAAGAATACTGGGAACTAGCATGGGCATACAACGTTGTCCACTCCCCTTAGGCAAGTTTTGAACTACTGCCAAAAATGTAATTATTTAATCCCTTTGCCTACTTTCCCCACACTCCATAAACACACGGATGTAGATTATACTCCAGCTGACATGTACTACACATGCCTCCCACCCTTCCCATGTGCACCTCAGTATTGGTTGGTTTCTTGAATATTGGCTTTGAATGAGAATGTATAGGCTTCATTTGGCTGACCAAATACAGTCACAATCTGCTTGCTAGATTGTGCTCCTTTAGAAGAGGAGTTGGTGAGTCTTTTTTTTTTTTTTTTTTTTTTTAAACTAGGGTAAGGAGCACTATCCCACAAGTCACTAATTTGGCTTCTTGTTGGCAGTCCTCTGCAGGGTGAATAGCGAGGAAGACTGGACTCCCTCCATCTCTGCCAACTTGCCACACTTCTGAGGACAGTGTGGTGAAAGTGTCTTGTTTGAACACTAAACATGCAGCTGTCTTTTTTTGTACACCCTGTAATTACTGCTTCATACAGAAGATTGTACTGTTCACAATGGAATTTTGTGTCAATGCTTCACTACAGGCTGGAAGAAGGTGGTGTAAAGAGATCCCCTTGTACACACTGTTGGGTCTGGTGATCTCTTTCTGACTTCATGTCCTCATTCTGATCATTCACTCGGATCCAGGTGAGCACAGCTATTGCCAGGTGGGCACTGGAAAAGACACAACTGTGGATGCCAGTTTACGAGCGCCACTGACATACTTCAGATGTCACAGCTGTTGTATGTTCCACAGCACTAGCCTTTTCCCCTTGCGAGGTCTGAAGAGGGGATCTACTGCTTGTAGGGCAGGCTGCACTGGAAACTTATTGCAGGCCTGAGGGCAGTCCCTAAGTTGCTTGCAAATTTATGTAGCTTTTTTTAAATAATAAAAAAAATAAAATGTGAACCCCTAATGTGTGCTTGTGTCTTCATTGCCAGTGACTACACTTCCTTAAAAAGAAAAGGAGTACTTGTGGCACCTTTAGAGACTAACACATTTATTTGAGCATAAGCTTTCGTGAGCTACAGATCACTTCATCGGATGCATGAGGTGTAGCAGTGTTTGTCTGGGTCTGTAAAAGCAGCAGAGAGTCCTGTGGCACCTTATATACCCACAAAAGCTTATGCTCTAATACGTCTGTTAGTCTAAAGTTGCCACAGGACTCTTTGCCGCTGTGTGTGTGTGTACACAAATTATCCTTGCAAAATTAAGCACTTGAGAGTTAAGAAATGGCTGGATTAGGGTTGCAGAGGCAGCCTTAATTTGCCCTCCTTGTGAGGTATGCATGATGAGGCAGTTTTTAATTACAGGTATATGATTGAATACTCCCCTCCCCCCCCATATATAAGACCCCTGCCTTATTCAGTGCATGGGATGAATCTGCTATTCAGGGTGGGGGGGAAGCAGGGTTGTGCAGTGAAGGAGGCTGTTGTCAGTAGAACCCTTGCTTGGTTTGTTGTGGAAGTTGGAAGCTATATAGTGAAAGAGAAAGGAGGGTCTCATGGTGAAAGCAGCTGAACTGTGCCCTGAATAACTTGATCCTATTCCTGGCTCTGCCAGACTTGCTGTGCAATTCTGGGCAAATCACTTAAAGCAATCTTCCCAGATACTAGGGTCTGATTTGCAGAAGTGCTGAGTACTCACATTGCAAGTGAAGTCAATGGGAGCGGTGGCTTTGAACAGAAAAGTACTAAATAATGCACTAAGTTTTCTGGGGGTGGGGGTGTGTGTCAGTCGGTCCTAGGTCTCAAATTAGGTACCCAAAATTAACAATTCCTTCAAAATAAATCTCTCCATGGGCCAGTTAGTCAGCAACATGCTAATACAGATAAAACGTCAACCCCCATCCCCCCCCCCTCCAGTGCAGAAAACTGAACCTCTGCAGACCAGCCCTTATATACTATACTGCCAAAGGCTGTGAGGAAATTAACTGTCTTCACAGCAGAGCTTGCATAAGTGTGCAGTAAATGAGCCACAAGACCAGCCCCGAACAATGAGGATAAAACAAGCTATTGTATAGCTGTGCGTTCAGAGCACCAGCCATCCCATGCACTGAATGAGGCAGGAGTCCTATGGGAGGGAAAATAACATGATCATGTAACTGAAGCCTGTAGCCAAATGCATAGGCATGAGGAGGCCAAATTAAGGTTGCATGGGCAGCCTTAATTCAGGTCTTCTAACTTTTGAGGGCTTGACTTTGCAACCTTAATGTTCTTCTAGTGTAGTTTTTTGTGGGTCAGTTTCCTTTGCTTAAAAAGGGGAAAATTCCATCAGCAGGGTTGGCTGCTTTTAGATCCGTGGCCCAGACTGCTGAGCTAATGGAGAGCCGCAGCAGCCTCTTGATCAGAGGTAGAGCTTTTTTTGCTGAGCGCCTCCTTGGCGATTCATGTCCCATGTGCACCCATTTTCCCCTCAATTCTAAGAAACAGTGGTGTTGCACAGAATGAGGATTCTGGGCAGAGCTGCCACCCACACTGTACCCACAGATGGGGGTGGGGTGGGGGTTTAACGACTCAGCTTCCATATGATGAAGCCTTCTACTCCCTGCAATGGCTGGGCAGTCTCAGCAGCGGGGACCCAGCTCCCTGCCTGTCTCACTCCCTGTGCAGATGAAGCAAATGGGGCTATGCTGAAGGGTCAAGAGGGGAGCAGGAAGCTGCCTCCTGCCAGACACTCCGTGTGCCAACCCCCAGTGAAATTCAACGTTAAGTGCAAAGTAATGCACACTGTGTAGTTGGGATTGTTTTCCATAGAAAATGATGGGGTCTAAATTAGCTGTTACTACTCAAGAAAGAGATCTTGGAGTCATAAGAACGGCCATACTGGGTGAGACTAACGGTTGATCTAGCCCAGTATCCTGTCTTCCGACAGTTGCTGGTGCCACATGCTTCAGAGGGAACAAATCGAACAAGGCAGTTTATCAAGTGTTTCATCCAGTCCCAACTTCAAGCAATCAGGGCCTTAGGAACACCAGAGCCTAGCATGGGGTTCCTGACCATCCTGGCTAATAGCCATTGATGGAATGTCCTTCATGAACATACAGAATTATTTTTTGAACCCAGCTGTATATTTGGCCTTCATAATATCCCTTGGCAACAAGTGCCACAGGTGGCCAGTGCCTTGGGTGATGTACGAACTTGTTTCTTTTTAAACCTGCTGCCTATTAATTTTGTTGGGTGACTCCTGGTTTGTGTGTTATGTGAAGGGGTAGTAAGACGTCCGTCTTGGTGTTCTCTACACCTGGCATAATTTTCTAGATCTCAATCATATCCCCCATGTCAGGGTTCCTTTCCCACTCTGGGGTACAGATGTGGGGACCTGCATGAAAGACCCCCCCCAAGCTTATTTCTACCAGCTTAGGTCAAAAATTCCCCAAGGCACACATTCCTTCTTGTCCTTAGACAGTATTCGCTGCTACCACCAAGTGAGTTAGACCAAAGATTCAAGGAAAAGAACCACTTGGAGTTCCTGTTCCCCAAAATATTCCCCCCAAGTCCCTTCACTCCCTTTCCTGGGGAGGCTTGAGAATAATATACTAACCAATTGGTACAGGTGAACCTAGACCAAATCCCTGGGTTTTTAGGACACTAAACCCAATCAGATTTTTTTTTTTAAACCATCCAGAACTTTTATTATAAAAAGTAAAAGAAGCACTTCTGTAAAATCAGGATGGAAGATAATTTTACAGGGTAATCGGATTCAAAACACAGAGGATTCCCCTCTAGGCAAAACTTTAAAGTTACAAAAAACAGGGATAAACCTCCCTCTAAGCGTAGGGAAAATACACAAGCTAAAACAAGAGATACTCTAACACAGTTCCTTGCTATAACTTACTATTCCTGTAAGTTTAGATGCATCATTCAATAGGAACTGGATTACTTGCTTGGTCTCTCTCTTTGTCTCTCGAGAGAACAAACACAGAGCACAAAATCAAAGTCTCCCCCCCGCAGATTTGAAAGTATCTTCTTTCCCCATTGGTCCTTCTAGTCAGGTGCCAACTAGGTTAATTGAACTGATTAACCCCTTACAAATAAGGGGATTCTGTACCTCTGGCCAGGAGGGATTTTATATTACCGCATACATAAAGGTTTTTACCCTTCCCTTTATATTTATGATACCCCATCAGTTGTCTCTTTTGCAAGCTGAACAGTCTGTCTTTTTAACCTCTCCCTGTATAGAAGCTATTCCATCCCCCGGATCATTTTTGTTGCCCTTCTCTGTACTCTTCTAGTATATATTTTTGGAGATGGGGTGATCAGAACTGCATGCAGTATTCAGGATGTGGGCCTAACATGGATTTATATAGGGGCATTATAATTTCTGTCTTACTATCTATCCTATTCCTAATGATTAACATTGTAGGCGTTTTGACTGTTGCTACACATGGACCAGATGTTTTCAGAGAACGATCCACAATGACTCAAAGATCTTTCTTGAGAACAGGTAATTTATCACCCATCACTTTGTATATATAGTTGGGATAATATCCCATATGCATTACTCTGCATTTGTCAACATTGAATTTCATCTATCATTTTTCTTGCCAAGTTACCACGTTTTGTGAGATCTCTTTGCAGTCTGCTTTGGACTTGAGTAATTCTGTATTATCTACAAACTTTGTCACCTCACCGTTCACCTCTTTTTTTCCAGATCATTTTATGAATGTTAAACAGCACTGGTCCCAGTACAGATTCTTGGGAAATCCTGCTATTTACCTTTCTCTACTGTAAAACCTGACCACTTATTCCTACCCTTTGTTTTCTGTCTTTTAACTGATCCAGAAGAGGCCCTTCCCTCTTATCCCATAACTCCTTACTTTATTTAAGAGTCTTTGGTGAAGGACCTTGTCAAAGACTTTCTGAAAGTTCCAGTCAATATAATTTACTTGATCACCCAGGTCTGCATGTTTGTTTGACACCCCCCACAAAGAATTCTAATACATTGGTGAGGCATGATTTCCCTTTACAAAAGCCATACTGAATCTTCCCCCAACATGTTGTGCTCATCTTTGTGTCTGGTCATTCTGTTCTTTACTATAGCTCAGACAATTTGCCTGAAACTGAATTTAGGCTCACTAGCCTATAATTGCCAGGGTCAGCTCTGCATCTTTTTAAAAAAGTTGGTGTTGTATGAGCTGTTCTCTAGTCATCTGCTATAGAGGCTGATTGAAGCAATAGGTTGGTTACCACAGTTAGTTCTGCAATTTCGTATTTGAGTTCCTTCAGAACTTGAATGAATATCATCTGGTCCTGCTTACTTATTACTGTTTAATTTATCAATTAGTTCCAAAAGCACCTCTACTGACACCTCAGTCTGAGACAGTTCCTTAGATTTGCCACCTAAAAAGAAGGGCTCAGGTGTGAGAATCTCCCTCACACACATGGCTGCGAAGATGGATGCCAAGAATTTATTTAGCTTCTTTGCAAGGGCCTTATCTACCTCAAGTGCTCCTTTAGCACCTTGATTGTCTAGTGGACCTAATGATTGCTTGGTAGGCTTCCTGCTTCTGGCAGGAAAAAGTGATGGGGAAGAGGTGGAGCGGGGGCCCTGACAGGGAGAGGCCGAGAAGGGGGCAGCTCAGGAAAAGGCTGAGCAGGGATGGGGCCTTGGGTGGATCTATGGGGGGGAGAGAGAGGACAGCATAGCTGGGACCTTGGGACCACAGTGTGGGTACAAGTGCTCCCCCTTCTAGGGAGCCTCAGATGCTCCTGCTACCAGGGTGCAAAAGGTGGCAGGCCAGTGTGCTTCCAAAGGCAGGTGACCCACATTCAGCATTTGCCCGCTGCATGGCCAGCCTTTTTTTTAGTTTGGCCTCTTATCCATGCTGCCCATGTAAAAATTGTACTACTTGCCCTTATATTACAGAGGGGACTGTCCAGTGCATGTTTCCTCTTCTCCTACTTCTTCCTACTCCGTTACAAGCCTGTTTGTCAGAGTCATGGTTTAAAAACTCCATTTTATTTTATTTTTTGCAGTGTTTGATCAAATGGGTGTGGAGAAGTAAGCACCTCTGCTCTAGGAGGGGTTTGTTCTGCACACTAGATTTATCGTAGCAGGGGGAACTGCTATCGACAGGAGATGCCAGAGGGTGATCATTCAGAGGTGGTGTTTTCTAGTCCATACTGCTGTGAGTGGAGGCTCGTTGCCACTGAACGGGCATATGTTGCAGCACTGAGTCCTCCTACCTACTAATATGTGGGAAGTAGAAGGTCACAATCTGAGATGCTGCCACTGTTGTACTGCTCTTTCCCACCCCCATTCCACTTGCTACTTGTCTGGTATGGCGATAAGGCAGAATTTCACCTACAGAGGGGTGAGAGAGGAGACTGCAATTCATCTGGTCATGTTTATTCATGCAATACGAGTGTACTAATAGATCCAGCACCGAATTCAACACAACTTACACATTTTTGCATAATAAACTAATATTGGCCTACTGGCCTGTATTGAGAGGGGATGTCATTGAATCCAAGGGCCTCCCGCAGCTGGTGGGTCTGAGGTTTAAATAGACAGGAGAAAAACTAGTAACCACAATAAGTAATTTTTCATGTAATCACACAGACCTGTTCCCGCAACATCTACTACCAGGCTATTCTAGCCTTAGACTAGGCCTCTCTTTCCACTGGCTCTTTCTCCTGAGCTGTGGTTCCCTGGGGAATCTCTCTTAACCATTCTAGTGGTACTTGTCCACTTCAAGCACAGAAAGAATAGGGACCTCTCTAGGGCTGTTCCAGTTGTACTTTTGTTCTCTTTTGTTCGAGTTTTCCAGCTAAGCTGGGGAGACGCGGCTGGTCACACCCAGCTCGTTGCTAGTCTAATGATTTGTATTTTTAGCACAGGGATACAGTTATACACAATAAATCAGCACACAAACAAGTTTGTTTTCTTAAATGTGCCTGTCCATTTCCAGACAGAAGAAACACTGTTGTAATTTTCCTCTCTCTGACTCCTCTGTTTCACCCCCCTGTCTGCGAAAGAGGAAGACACAGTTAAAGTCTGTCATCTAGCAACTTTCTAGATTAAACACTGAGATTTCCTAGTATAGGCTGCAAACTACTTTTAATTTTAGTTCCCCATTCCTTCTTTGCCAATGGGCAAATAATTATAAGTTAGTTCCTAAAATGGGTGATCCAGGCTCCAATAGAAGAGGCTCCAGTATGTTCCTTCTTCAACCAGCCACTGTAGAGAAGCTGCAGGTTATTTGCTACCCAGCTACAGAACTGAATCCACAGGGCATTTTTATTATTTTAAAGCCTATGGAATTCAGTTCTCAAAGCCAAGCAGCTAGGTTCCAGCTCCTGCTCACTGGGCCATGGCATGTTAGCCTCCATCTGTAAGGAAAAGTAGAATAAGCTGGTTCAATGTATTAGTAAGCAGCACAGACAATATTGAATTGACATTGATTTTGCAACTGATACAGAAAAGTACTTGGGCATCTTTCTATCCTAGAGGTAGGGTGCAGTGGCCATGTTTCCTAATTTAGTAACTTTAATCAGTGAGGGTTCCTATTTAGTGCTCTCAGGTTTTCTGTTCCATTATTAGGAACATAGGAATTGCCACACTGGATCAGTCCAGCTTGAGAATTTATATCCCTGCTAAGGTTCTTTTCTACAACTTCAACTATGCTTGTGAGCCACATAAATGTGGATGACTTTAAAATCCTGCTGAGATTTTTTTGCCTCGGTGATAACTTGCAGAAATGAGTTCCACAGTCTAACTCATTCATCTTTGAGCTGTAAACCCTTTTAAATAGGAATAGTTGTGCACCAAGTGTTGGAACTAAGCAAGTTTCTGTATTTAGAGCGTGAGCCGTCACCTTTAGATGCAGGCAAGATGCTTTACAATAGCTTATTTTTCCTTTGTAGCGTAATGACGGCTTATAACGTATGGGGTCCACTGATCCAGAAGCCAGATGGAGAGGATATAGAATTTCTGTGAAACTGAAAGGCAACAAGTTTTAAAGAAATAAAGAGAAATATTTTTACATAACAGGTGCTTTACGTGGGGAACTAACTACTTTAAAGGTATCAGGGAGAGCACAAGCTTAGTAGGATTAACAATTTGATTCTTAGGAGGGTAATACATTTTTACCCCCATCATCCTCTGACGAATGGGAAGAAAATTCTCCTGTGGCCAGGTTGTTCCATAATTAAGTCGTCTTGTACCCTCTTCTGAAGAGTCTGGTGCTGGCCCCTCTCAGACAAGATAACTAGTCCAAGCTCATATGGAAGTCCCAGTGTGAGTGTTCTTTATACACTAAAGCTTCTTGGTATCTCCCAAAGGTTTCCAGTAAAATTGGTTTGATCTTCAGTTCAAGGCCATTCACTAAAGAAAATAGGATTTCAGCATGAAACCTTCCTTAAATGACCGCAAGTACAGTTCTGGGAAGGAAGATTAATCTCAAAAGCTTTTCTACACAATACTGTTCATTCCGCTTTTTCACAGTGCAAAAATGGCAGCTTCAGGATGACCTCTGAGACCTGCCAAGGACACATGGGTACGTTTTCACACACTGTGGAAAATTAACCCTTCAGACAGTTCGTTCCAAAGAGACTTATACAAATCTGCTGCCCAAAATTCCACTTAAAAAAAAAACCGACAAAAACTCTTTTTGATCTTTACTTCCAAACACATAGTTTGCATAGTCTAACACTACAGGGCATTGCTGCTTCTAGCTATGAGCCTGTCCTTTCAATTTCTATATTTAACTTATGCATGAAGTTGGGGGGAGAACTCTGCTAGCACTTCACGGGGGCACAGTTTTACTCACTAAAGATTCTGTCTACCCAGTACAAGAATTTAGAGGAACTAAGTTTTCATTCTCTTCTCTCCCCTTCAGAGAGGTGACAGCAGCTGCCCAATAAATAGATCTTTTTTTAAAGCAACAAAAAATCTGGTTTATTTCATGTCATCTGAGATGTGGCCATTTGGCAAGGTATGGCTATCATCACAGGCTTAACACAGAATCATAGAAACCTCAGGCTGGAAGGGACCTCAAGAAGTCATCACGTCCAGTCCCCTGTGCTGTTGCAGGACCAAGAAAACCTAGATTGTCCCTGACGGGTGTTTGTCCAACTTGTTTTTAAAAGTTTCCATTGATGGGGACTCCATGACATCCCTTGCCAGCCGATTCCAGAACTTAAATTAAGGCTGTTGTGGGAAGTCCCAGACCTTCCACCTGCCCTGGGCAGGTGCTGGGGTGCCCGACAACAGCCCCCAGCCCATGTCTCCCCTCATCGGGTGTGCTGCCCAGGGCAGGTGGAGGGTCTGGGGCTCCTCACAGTGGCCCAGGCTTCTTGGGTGACTCTTACTATGCCTGCCTTCTGGCCTGGCAGGGGAGGGGCAAGGCCTCATGGCTAGGGGGCTAAGGTCTACCTCAAACCCCACCCCCACCGAGTGGCCCTCCCTACCACCCAAACTATGCCCATGTTAACAAATGGGCAGGCCTGGCACTCCCACTTTTATTGGGGGACCATGGCCCCCCACTGTTCACCCCAGTTCTAGCACCCCCTACTCAAAGATTAGTTCTTTAAGTACCCTGGGACGAATTTCATCAGACCCTGCTGACTTGAATGCAGCTAGCTTCTCTAATTATTCTTTAACCTGGTTCCCCCCCTGTTTTGGCGTCCATGCCTTCCCCTTAGTTGTCAGTATTAACTGGGTTGAGTATCTGGTCACCACTCACCCTTTTAGTGAAGACTGTGGCAAAACAGGTATTAAGCACCACAGCCTTCTTGATAAAAGAAAAGGAGTACTTGTGGCACCTGCCACAAGTACTCCTTTTCTTTTTGCGAATACAGACTAACACGGCTGCTACTCTGAAGCCTTCTTGATGTTGTCAGTTATTAGCTCGCCTTCCCCACTAAGTGAAGGGCCTACACTTTCCTTCCGCTTTCTCTTGCTCTTACTGTATTTAAAGGGCCTCTTCTTCCCTTTGATGGCCCTTGCCAGCTGTAACTCATTTTATACCTTAGACTTTCTGATTTTGTCTCTACATCTTTTGTTCTCCTCCTTATCATATCTGACCATGTCTCCACTTGTGTGGAATTCCTTTTTGATTTTCAAGCCATGTTGGTGTCTTACGAGTCTTCCGGTCTCTCCTTTGCATTGGAATAGTTTGCAATTGCACCTTTATTACAGTCTCCTTGAGAAACTGCCTGCTCTCCTGAACCCCTTAGATTTTTTTTCCATGGGATCTTACCTATCACTTCTCTGAGTGAACATGTCTACTTTAATATAATTGAGTTTGTTTATATATGCCAGACTGAAGGCTAAGTGCTAGCAGTAGAAAAGGAGTACCCGTGGCACCTTAGAGACTAACAAATTTTACTCTATACGGCTAAATTCAGTGCCTTGCATAATGACAGGTTTCAGAGTAGCAGCCGTGTTAGACTAACACGGCTGCTACTCTGAAACCTGCTAGCAGTAGAGAGAGACAGCGAGTTTTTTTTTCTAATAGAACAAGCTTGGGTGTGTGTGTGGAGGAAAACGTATTAGTAGAATTGTGATAACATCTTTAGGCCCTAGCATCATAGCACTAGGCACTGCACAAACAGATAGTCATAGCCCCCAAGAGAAATGTACCATGCTGCTACTTGGTATTTGTGTTGCATTTTCTGTGGTATTGTCATGCAGTAGCAGGGCCTGGGGGAGAGATGCAGTGAGAACATGTGGAGTCCAACTGGCAACTATGTTTGCTCTGTGCAAACATATGTACTAAACGGGGGGAATAATGCAGCCATCTCTCATGGGAGCAGTCCTTACCCCAGGTCATTTCTGAGATGACGCAGGTATTCGTAAGCCAGTTGTGCAGGGTGGGAATCCCCACACCTTCCCAATCTGGAGCAATGGCAAGGAACTGATCAGATACTACAGTGATAAAGAGGGATCCAAGCTCCTAGTGATAAAAGATGTAGGGGGCATATGCTGATTAAAACTAATCAATCTTCTCTCTTTCTTGCTGTCTTTCAGCCCACTGAGATTTATACTTGGTGCTCTGATTTTCAATAAAATAGGTGGGAAAGTATAAAGTATGTGTTAGTAAAAGAAGTCTGTTCTGTTGTTACGCACTAGGCTGGTGGAGATCACGTCTCTTGGTACCCGATTAAGATCACTCTGGGAGCACTAACTTGTCGAGCGCTAATGTTTATCCCTGTTGTTAGGGTGTCGCTGCACTGGGCATTTTGCCTCTCTGCCGCTTACCGAGTGACCTTTAGCTGGATACCTTGGGGAAAGGAGTTTATGGCAGAGGGTTCGGCTTGTACCCTCCGAGGCACTGGGAGCAGGATGAGGTCCTACTCTGGGAGGACAGAGGGAGGCGTGGGGAGATGTTTTGAAAGCAGCGAAGTCCCATTTTCAAGAGCGACTTCGGAGCCTCAGTCAATAGGCGTGAAAGCCCACGTGGCCAAGTCGTTTTTGCAAAGGGGATTCAGCACTTTTGAAAGCATGTGGGTGTAGTTTCCAGCCCCCTGGGCGGCCGAAGAGCGAGTAGGGTGAGCGGGCTGTTCTTGAGGAGGGCTCTCTTTCCTTGAGGCACCCCTGGAGAAGTGCTGCCTCCTGTGGACCCTGGAGCTGAAACTGTTCTTCCAGCAAGGGTTTGGGCTGCATGGCAGAAAGTGGGCTTGATTTGAATGCTCCGAGGACTCCCCAGCTAAAGCAGTGACCCGAGTGAGGAAGTAGCAATTTTCATACAAGGATCTCAAAGCACTTTACAAAAAGGGTAATTAGGTCACTGTCAGTTTAAATCCCACACTGGTCTCCAACTTTACCCTCTGTCATTTCATGTAAAAATTATGGTTACGAGAATTGAAAGCAATTAGAAGGTGGGGGGGAGGGGGGGAAGGTTGCAGTTTAAATGCAGTTCTGTGCATTTGATTATGCTTTGCATAGAGAACATTCCCCTTTTGCTGTTTTATGAGAGACCTACACAAAACAACAAGGGAGAAACATTTTAAAAATAGGAAAGTGTGGTTGTAAAACCACAAAAATTAACAGGACAACTTGGGGGAAAGATGAAAGTAGTTTCAGATCTTTTAACTCATTTTTTGAAAGTGAGTAATTTCAAGTTGGCTTCCCCTTCAATTTCTCTCTCTCCATTTAAAAAAAAAAAAAAAAAAAAAGAAGAGAAAAATACAGATGGGGAAACTGATTCACAGAGGTGACATGACTTGCCAAAGGCCAGCCAGAGAGTCAGTGGCATAATCAAGCATAATGTAGAACTCAGCCATTCTTGCACCCAGGCTGCTGCCTTTGCCTTTAGAGGCAGTTTTGTCCAAATCTAGGTAAACTATATATATATTTTTTGCTAACATTTTCAAACACACATCCTGTCAGCACATGCTCTGAATCAACAGACTCAGCTCAAGAAGGTCAAGAAGCCACAGTTGCCCTAATGCACAAATTAACTTCCACAGTATTAATCGAGCATCTGTTGAACCAGGATTGGCAATGCAGACATGCAGAACTGATGTTAACAATTCAAACTATTCATTGACTTAAGGCCAGAGTTACAGTTAGCTTGAATCACCACCGCCCTCAGCCTGAATCACCACCACCCCCAGCTACACTTTCTATAAATACTTCCGCTTACTGTAAGTCTAGCACCGATTTAGATCTCATGTGCACCCTTGAAACCAAACAGGACGACTCCCAGTCCAGAGGGCATTTAAACAGAATACCTTTGAACAGCAAATCAAGAAGCCCAGAGTGTGGCTGGTTTTGTGCTTTGGTTCTGCTCTTGAGCTTAGCTGTTTGCTCGTCTCATGATGCTTTGCTACGTCCCTGCCTCTTTAAACTTTAACATAAAAACTCACACCAGTCAGAGTATCACAGAGCTGAGGGAGGAGGGGCAGGTGGACGGGGATTATGAGCACAGAGTCATATTTTGTGGGTCACGGAGTCAGCACTCCTGCATTCTGTTCTTGACTCAAGCACCGGCAACCCAAGGCGAGCCGAGAAGTCACAGCCTGTGTCGGTTTCATTGTCTTTAAAGTGGGAGTAGCATTACTCACCTACTTCACAGGGACTGCAATTAAGCTTTTAGCTTAAAACTCTTATGTCTCGGTGGAGAAGCCTGTGCTGGAGGCGTAGACTATTTGCTCATGGATCCTGGTGCTTAGATTCTGCCACCATGCTTTCCTGCCCGGCACCATTGAACCATTGACCGGGCTGATGGCCACATGAACTGACCTGGGAACGCCTGCCATCAGTTGGAGTGGTAGGCTCCTGTGCTGGTTACAAGGTATTCGTTTCTAGTAAGTGAAATGAGGAACCACAACAGCTTTGTTAGCAGAAGAGGCTTTGCTGACCCAGCTCTGTCTAGGAAGAGACTATTGCCACAAAAATCAGTGCAGTCAGCTACCTCCACTTCATACACGTTGCACACACATACAGTGAGAGTATTATAGGTGTCCTGGATGCTGGCTTATTCCAGTAAAAGCCAGGCATGGGAATACAGGATTTGCCATGCAAAAATCAGACTATTTAGTCCAGCTAGTATCTTATCCCTGCTGATTGCCAGTAGCTAATGCTGTAGAGGAGAGTAAAAAGAACAGGCTGTGGTACTGGCCAGTCGTGCAACTCTGCACATGGAAGGGAAAAGATTCTTTCTGACCTCTGCAGGCAGTCACCTGGTGACCTGAAGCAGGGAGGTATGCCCCATGCTTTGAAATCATGCAGAGATCCTTGCCCTACACAGCATATGCTCGAATCAAACAAAAGGAGGGAAGGATGTTACACATGCCTTTATTTTAAAGACCATTCTCCTTTGTATGCATGTCTGAAGCCTGTAGGATGATAAATATATTCACAAGGCACCCGTCTTTCCAAAGGAGCTACACGCACTGCCACGGACCATACATGACATTAGTCAGCTGCTGTTTCAGACCCTAGGACAGGCCTTGAAAGCCACGGCTGTGCAGAGCAGCGTGTGCCCTTTGATTTGTTCTAAGTTATAGCCCCCCCATTTTCACCTCCTGTCCCTTCGTTCTTATGTTATGGGCAGCATAAGAATCAGCAGATGGCTAGTTTTCTCTCTGTCCATCCTGCTGCTAGTTCTTCCTTCCTAAAACACCAATCTGGGTTTTAGTCATTGCTAGCCATGTAAAGTAGCAACTCTGTTCTTCCCTGGACCTTCACCATGCAGTCTATGGCTTTCTGAAGGCCCAGTGTCTGGTTTTGGTCACACTACACCAGGCAGGAGAGCGGAGCAGGCTGCTGGATAGACCATAATTGAGCCACCAGACCAACCTTGCCTATCAGCCAGGCCTGAGAATCAGGAAATTTAGGTTGTAATTCTAGACAAGTTTCCTTTGGGGCAGATCATCTTTGTCCAAGGTAGAAGTCCCAGGAAGGGGCTCGGAGATGAGATCTCTGCAAAGGAATCCTTGCAAAGATTTCCTACCACATTATTCCTTTAGTAGGTTTGTTTGCCTCCTCTCCCCCTAGGAAAAGGCCACAGGGCTGCTACCACACGAGGAACCCATCCACAGGAAGCCAGGGTTACCTGTGTTGAGTGTCTGGTCCCCACCCCCATTCTTGGCAACATGGCAATGGAACCATACAGCCAGAGGTGAATCCCTGGTGGCAACTGCCCTGTCTTTCTTGGGGAATCTCCATGAGAATCGAGGGAAGATAATGTGTCCCTTTCACCCTCCCCAGTTTAGTCTCTGCTCCCAAGTCTGGGCCCTGGACCTGCAGAGCAGCTTTCCAAGGCTTTGGAGAAGAGATGAAGAGGCTGGGTTGTTCCCCAAGGTCATCTCCACGCTTTGGTGTCATAGGGACAACCCAGGTCTCTCTTCTTCCTCTGTACCATGAGGTCACACTATTTAGATTGAAAAAAGAAAAGGAGTACTTGTGGCACCTTAGAGACTAACAAATTTATTTGAGCATAAGCTTTCGTGAGCTACAGCTCACTTCATTGGATGCATTCAGTGGAAAATACCGTGGGGAGATTTATATACACAGAGAACATGAAACAATGGGTGTTACCATACACACTGTAACAAGAGTGATCAGGTAAGGTGAGCTATTACCAGCAGGAGAGCGGGGGGGGGGGGGGGGAAGGAAACCTTTTGTAGTGATAATCAAGGTGGGCCATTTCTAGCAGTTGACAAGAACATCTGAGGAATAGTGGAGGGGGGGGGGAATAAACATGGGGAAATAGTTTTACTTTGTGTAGTGACCCATCCACTCCCAGTCTCTATTCAAGCCTAAGTTAATTGTATCCAGTGTGCAAATTAATTCCAATTCAGCAGTCTCTCGTTGGAGTCTGTTTTTGAAGGTTTTTTTGTTGAAGAATTGCAACTTTTAGGTCTGTAATCGAGTGACCAGAGAGATTGAAGTGTTCTCCAACTGGTTTTTGAATGTTATAATTCTTGACGTCTGATTTGTGTCCATTTATTCTTTTATGTACAGACTAACATGGCTGCTACTCTGAAACCTGTTTAGATTGGATTCAGTTCCTGGGCAGGTTTTACTAGACTGTCCAAGTAGCCTGGATTGGGACAGAAATGGTAGGATCAGGGAAGAGGTCAGCTAGCTCAGCAGGTCATCCCCTTTATTTAGTTCAGCTTCCCTAAATTCCCCAACAGAGCCTTCAATCCCAGATTTCGTCCCAAGCGATCAGTTTGGGGTTTCGTGCACAGTGTGATTAAACATACATTTGCCGCATTTCGTATTCAAATACCAAATTCAAATATCAGATATCTGTCTGATCAAAGCGGACAAGTCTCACCTCTTCTGAAAATCAAGCTGGCTACACTGACATTACCCCCCTCCCCCACCAAAAGAGATAATTTTTGCAAGATTATAGCATTAGTTCCCTTCACAAGCCAAAGCTCTGTTTATACATAAACTGTATGGACAACCCTTTCTCCCAGTGTGGCCAAGGATGTTAACATTTTGAACTCAGTTATGCTCTTTGTTTCACTCCTTTTGGTTCAGCCCACATATTCCATATGTGTTTTCCAGATTCACTTTCTAGATGATCCATTTGCTCAGGGGCAGGTAGGTGGAAGAAGAATCAGTCTACACGATCCAGCTGTGAAGATTCTGTGCTGTAAGTGACAAGACCCACAGATTCCCCTTTCAGAGTAGCAGCCGTGTTAGTCTGTATTTGCAAAAAGAAAAGGAGTACTTGTGGCACCTTAGAGACTAACCAATTTATTTGAGCATAAGCTTTCGTAAGCTACAGCTCACTTCATCGGATGCATTCAGATTCCCCTACTGAGCAAGAAGCCAACAAGAGGAGGAGCTAGAGAGGTGATTTGAGATTCACAAGAAGGGAAAGAGAAGGATTCAGCTAAAGGCTTCTGATTCAAAACTGGAAAGATTCCTGTTCAGATTTGGCCCAAGGCCTTCAGAGAGAGATTTCCAACAGACTGTTTATGCTACAGAAGAGGCCAAAAAATATGAGATATTCGACTATGAAAGACAGTCCTGACGCCAAAGAGCTTACCATCTGAAGCTGCAAAAGACAGACGCAAACAGAGGAAAATGATACTGTACAACATACTGTACAAGCAAAGTGATTGGCACACGTCCAACAAGTTCCATGAGGTCTCTCCTAACATATATGTAATAATAAAACCTGAGGCCTGGTTCAATTTCAAAATTTACCCTAAACCTGCCCCATATTAAAACGTGAACTTTGCCTCTTCCGCCCTTTTCACAGAATGAAAACAGCAGCGTGGGAGGGCAGTAGCCATGTCCTAGTTCCCCACACCACACATCAAACTGCGTTCGTTTGGCTCGTTTGGTCCTTCACCTGCACTCTGCTCCCTAGTCTCAGCTGAGATTTCTGACGGCCTCTGAAGAGCCTTGAAAACAATTACCAAGCAAAGCTGCCTCAGCAGTGTTTCCCTCTCTCTCCCCTCATGCCTAGGAGCATCGTGACACTCCAAAACCTCACTGATCTTCGGAGCAGAACTTGCAGTGCTCAATCCTGGGCCAGTGACAGGTTTTTTTTTATTAAACGTTTATATCACTGCAGTGTCTAGAGGCCAGGCCTTGATTGCTGTACACCCTGTTCCTAGCTCTCACCTTGTGTTTGTCATCAGTACTTCTCAAAGTGCTAAATAAAAGTCAGCAATAAGTGACAGACCCTACTCCAAAGAGCTTGACAATCTAGAAGGCTGCATTTCCCCATTGCCCAGCTGAGATTCATTACTGAACAATGTGTATATTATCCTGCCTTAGGATACATGTGACTCTCAGTTATTGGACACATACCAGAGAGCAAAATTTGCCCTTTTATATTTCTGTTTATGACTATGTGCATTTCCACGCTGCCGCCCCCATTGCCCCAAATGTGGGGATAAAAAAAACTAAAAGATACTAAGTCATGTGACTATAATGGTCTGATTTAAAGAGATGCCACTTGTATGCCTTTCTCAGCCCATTCTTATTAGCTATTTCTTAGCTGGACTTAAGCGTGTCAACAGCAGCACGGTAAGTGGGATTCCAGGTACAAGGCACAGGGGTAAGGAATGGAGGATCATATGAAAGATGCTTTGATTCTGGGCTTTCATTCTTATGTCACTGTAAACCAGCATCTTAGCATCGTTATATCTTAATGTCACCACGTAGGGTTTCAGAGTAGCAGCCGTGTTAGTCTGTATTCGCAAAAAGAAAAGACGTAGGGTTGAGACTGTTAAGCTTCCCTCTTAACATCTGAGGCCATAGCATCTCTATGAATATTTAAAGAGCTTTAATCTGCAGATGGAGCCCTTACAGTCCCTTGGGTGACTGGCATAAAATGTGACACTACCCCCATGCCCCATGGGTTATAAATCCATCATGCTGTCAGAAAGAAGGCAGAGTCCAAGGGCTGCAGTAACAGGCACTTAGATGCCAGGACAATAAGAACACGGAGACTCTGCACAGAACAGAATCGTTGCTTCCTCGGGTTCTGCTAGTGCGGGATCCACCCAGTGTGGATATTCACCCCTGTGCAGAGGCCAGCACGAGGCAGGCTAAGTGTACCACAGCCTTGTGCTGGCCCTCTGCATGGGGGTGAATTTTACTGTGTCCCTGTACCCTATGTACACAAATTAGCCTCCTACAGAGAGCGACTCAAGAGCAGTTTCATCAGTCTCGCTGGAATGGCTAACCTGGCTCTGCCGCCTCTCACGCCGAGCCTCACAAGCCCTCGCTGGAGAACCCCCAACACCAAGGATTGGCCGAGTTGCCATCTCTGCTCCCAACACGGAGTTTTAAATCTTCCCTGGCTGGGACGGGTGTGAGGCACATACATGCATCACAATCCCACTTTCAGCTTTGTGTCTGAATTAGGTGAAGAACCCCACAGGGAGGTTTAACTCTAGGGATTCAAAACCAGACACCCTCCCAAGAAAACAATAAACACAAAATGTTCATTTTGTTTTTAAGCATTTTGGCTTCAGGATTCTTCTTTTGACTTCCCTCTACTGCCTTAGGGCCTGATCCAAAGTCCATTGACTTCAATCATCTTTGAATTTGGGTTAGAGACTTACAAACAACCATATACAATGGGCATTGTAGAAGGGCCCCCTCCCTCCTCCGGATAAATACATACACACTACCTATGCACTCACACCCTTCAGGCCTGACCCAAATCTCACTGAAATTAACGAGTCTTTCCACTGACTTTAACAAAACATTGATCAAACCCTTAGAACTGTTCTAAACCACCATGTCCCCCAAGTTAAAATATTTGGGTTTTCATTAATTTGCTAAAGGTCATATTTTTGCCATGTCCATCAGCAGATATAGTACTTTTCCTGAAAAAACCCTCATTAAAAAATAATTAGCACAGTATTATAGGCAAAACACAAAACAAGTTCTTTGTGAAAAGCAAGAGAGTTTAGTAAGTTATTTTCCAACAACAAATCACTTATCTATATTGGCTAAATGAGTCAGGATTTAATGAGGTTAAAGAGAAATGCCTGGTAGAAGTATACAGTTACAGCTGAGATAGGTGCAGTATAAATCCTGAACATATAAATCTTACACAACTGAAAATAATAAATGAAGTTGTCATCTTTATCTTTCTACCTGTGCCTTTTTCCCCACATACAGGACTAATCCAGGATTTAGAGATGTGGGGCTCAATCCTCCTGTCACTTATGGTGGTGTAAAGCAGGAGTGACTTCGCTGAAGTCAACAGAGTTACACTGCTGTAAAACTAACATAAACCCACAAGTCTGGCTAATATTTAAGGTGTCTTGCTACAGCATACTGTTAAATGGAACCTAGAGATCATAACGGGCATTGGACATGTTGGAATTTGTTTATTAAAAAGAACACAAAACCCTAAATTCCAATGTCCACCACTAATTACCCAAAAAGTTACCAATTGGAGAAAGGGTTCTAATGAGCCAGACAGCAGAACTTGCATATGGCATGCTGGGATTTGAGGAATGGCAGTAGCACACCTATAGAAGCATGACTACAAACTATTCCATTTTATATTCCAGAAAAGGAAACTCTCTCTGTCCAAAAGGGTTTTAAAAAAGAGCTAATCTGGTTTCACCGTTTACAAAAGAAGCTCAATATTCCAACCAGAGCGTTCCCGAGATCCTGCTAAATTTAGCATTTTGTCAGGCCAGTCCCCCGTCCCTTCCACTGCTATTGTTGTCTGTAAATGTCATCTTGCGACAGTTGAAATTAACACGCTGCGCAGAGAAAAAAAACAAGCTCTCTATACGTAAAGCTTCTGGAGCCATAAAAATCAAACTGATTAGTGTAGGACAAGATCTGTCTTATTCAGAGATGTGCGTCTCCCTGCTCCAGGAATGGATCTCTTTGAAAGAGTCACAGTAGTGAATAAAGCACTTACCCAGTAGCTGTCTTCGTAGCGGCTCCAGCTGTTGTGAGACTGAGAGAGACGCAGCCTGAGATACTTTTAAATATTACAGCCAACTTACTCACTTCTCTTCCTGGACTGAAGTGTGCACATGAGCTGCGCAGCTTCCACCACCCACCCCCTCCTTTCACCTTTGGTTTCCAGGCTTTTCTGAGAAAGGAGGAAGATGTGGGAGGGTAAAAATCGGCATCCCCGTGCCAGTGACACAATCATTACCAGGATTCGATTCAACTCAATTCTTGAGAAACTCCCCAGCACCAGTCAGACTAGCCTCCTGTTCCCAGGAAAGGAAAGACAGGGTTTCCAAAGGTCCTGCTTCCCTGGGAAGTTGAGGAGGAGGCAGGGGAACAATTTCTGATGTTACCAGGATCATGGGCAAAAGGGCAACACGTTTTAGGCACTTCTGAGAGTTGATCAGTACCCTCTTCTCTTTCCAAGCCAGGGATGGCTGGACTTTGTGACCCATGGGCCACATTGGCAGCTTACCAGAAAGTTTTAAATGCACTTTTTTAAATGCAAGAAACCACCCTGGGACTGTATCTACAAAACAACTGTTTCTGCTTGCTCCTGCTCCTTCCTCAGCAGCAGATTAGAGGCTGAAAGAAACTGCTCACCTAAGTGAGCTTGCACAACAAGCCGAGTGAAACATCACCTGGCAAGTTGGGGGAACGGTGAGTCACTCGAAGCCTCTGAAAACTGCCTCGTTATACTTTGCTCTTACATAAAGACTTTTCTTCCATAGAGCTCAAAAACACGGTACTAAGAAGAGTAAAAAGATTATTATTCCCATTTTACAGATAGGGAAACTGAGGCAGAGAGGCACAGTGACTTGCCCACAGTTATTCATAAGGTTTGTGGCAGAAATCTAGGAGCTGCCCCCTACTCTCTTGAGTCCCAGTCTAATGCCCTTTTCACCAGGCCACTCCATCTCCCCTGGAGTGCAGTGGCAAAAGCAGAGTTTAATAGCGTGACTTGGTTTTATAGCTAAGGACATGAAAGTGAAGCAGCTCATTAATTAATTAATACCAAGTATGACAACTGCTCAGCCAGGAACCATAACAGCCTCTCAAAAGCCACATGCGACTGCCCACACAACCCCCTATAGCAAAGTTGCCAGTGGATGGAGTGTGCTGGTAGTTTTCAGAAAGCCACTTTCTTTTGTTAAATCTAGTTTTTGTTTGTATCCCATCTTAGCAAGAGCCATGTCTCAGAGTCAGACTAATACGGGGACTGGCAGCAAGGCAACATCGTTAAGCCCAATCAGTTTTGCAGGGTGACTCAGATCCTTGGGAGTATTTCTGCAGAAAGCTATTTTTAGAGCACCTGGTTCGGAATGAAGTCACTTCTCTCAAAAGTCATGTGTTCACCTTTAAAGACGGATACAGGTGCCTAAGGAAAATCAGAGACAATATCGCAGGCTCAGAAGAGATTACTTTGGAAGATGGAACTTTTCAAGCTATTAGCAGAAGAATAGCAAAGGAGAAGAATTGTTCAGTGATTAGGGTTCTAACCTGGGATCAAAGCACTGACAGACCTCACGAAGCGCTGGGAGGCGAAATACATTAAAGATTGTGAGGCGCTCATACTAGGACACCATTACAAGTGCCTCAGATAGACCTTACTTTTGCATTCAGCAAGACTATCCAGGGACACGACTGCTTTGGCGTCAGATGTGAGCGAACCACCGTAGTAGTGCACTTGTAGTAGTGCACACAAGGATGCAGAGAGTTTAAGGTGAAAAGGAACTATTAGATCCAGTCTGATCTCCTGACTAGCAGACCATAGAATTTCATTCAGTTCCCACTGTACTGAACCCAACAACCTAGGTTTGGTTAAAGCACGTCTTCCAGAAAGGCCTTCAGATCAAGACTGAAGGCTCCAAGAGACAGAAGATCCACCCCCTTCATGGTTTGCGTTCCAGTAGTTAATTTCCCCAACTGTTAAAGATGTGGGTCTTATTTCTCAGCTGAAGTTGTCTGAATTCACTTTCCAACCACTGGTTCTTATTCTGCCTTTTACTAATAGATTAAAGAGCCCTTTAATATTTGGGATTTTATCTCCCATGAAGCTACTTCTACACTGTGATCAACTCAAGAGATTAAACAGATTGAGTGCCAAGTCTCTCATTACAAGGCTTTTTCTCCTGCCCTCTAACCATGTGGCTTTTGTTTGCTATTTTTTTTGACATCCTTTTAAATATTGACACCAGACCTGTATACAGTGTTCCTGTATCCACATCACCAATGCCGTATACTAAAGGTAAAATCACCGCCTTACTCCTCGCCTTTGTTTATTATACTTCCAATGATCACACTGGGCGCTTTTTTTGGCCGCAGAATCGCACTGAGAGCTCATGTTGAGTTCCTAGTCCACTAACACCCCTAAATCCTTTTCAGAGAGTCACTGCTGTCCAGGAGACAGTCCCACCCACCCCCGTTCCGTGGGTGTCACTTGCAGTCTTTGTTCGTAGATGTATAGCTTTGCATTAGGCCATATTAAAATGTATGGCTAGAACAGGCCCATCTTACCAAGCAATCAAGATCACTCTGTATAACTACCCTGCCGTCATTATTTACCACGTCGCCAATCTGTGTGTCATCTTCATGTTTATCAGGAGTGTTTTCACCTTTACTTCCAGATGGAGGACAATGTTGTTCAGTGTCTGGCCTAGTGCTGATCCCTGCAGACCCCCACTAGAAACACTCCCCCGCATTTGATGGAGATTCCCCTTTGACAACTACTCCAGTTACTCAGTTCTTCATCCACTAGACATGTGGTTTGATATGGTGTACTGCTAATTTTTTTAATTAGAATGTTGTGCAGTACGAAGTCAAAAGTCTATGTATATCAATACAAAACAATCAGTTGCACACATACTAAATGGGAAATGACTGCCTAGGAAGGAGTACTGCGGAAAGGGATCTGGGGGTCATAGTGAATCACAAGCTAAGTAGGAGTCAACAGTGTAACACTGTTGCAAAAAAAAGCAAAGATCATCATTCTGGGATGTATTAGAAGGAGTGTTGTAAGCAAGACATGAGAAGTAATTCTTACGCTCTACTCCACGCTGATTAGGCCTCAACTGGAGGTGTCCAGTTCTGGGCGCCACATTTGAGGAAAGATGTGGACAAAGTGGAGAAAGTCCAGAGAAGAGCAACAAAAATAATTAATCTAGAAAACATGACCTATGAGGGAAGATTGAAAAAATTGGGTTTGTTTATTCTGGAGAAGAGAAGACAGAGGGGACATAAGTTTTTCAAGTACATAAAAGGTTGTTACAAGGAGGAGAGAGAAAAATTGTTCTTAACCTCCGAGGAAACATCAAGAAGCAATGGGCTTAAATTGCAGTGAAGGTGGTTTAGGTTGGACATTAGGAAAAACTTCCTAACTGTCAGAGTGGTTAAGCACTGGAATAAATTGCCTAGGCAGGTTGTGGAGTCTCCATCATTGGGAATTTTTAAGAGCAGGTTAGACAAACACCTGTCAGGAATGGTCTACATAATACTTAGTCCTGCCTTGAGTGCAGGGGACTGGACTAGATGACCTCTCGAGGCCTCTTCCAGTCCCATGATTCTCAGTTACCTTTCTCAGCCACACTTGTGATCTCAAAGAATGAAATCCGGTTCGACAAGATCCATTTTCCATAAAACCATGTTTCCTGGCATTAGTTATATTCCTGCCCTGTAGTTCTTTATCAGCTGAATCCCATATCAGCTTTTTCATTATGTTGCCTAAGACTGGTAGAAGCTTATAGATACCCAGGTCATCCTGCTTGCTCTTTTTGAGACAGAGCTCAAACAGGTCCACTGGTAGAGCATCAGACTCTTTATCTGAGGATTCAAGTCACTGTTTGTGCAAAGGATACACCTAGCAGATGAAGAAGAGCACTGTGTGAGCTCAAAAGCTCTCATCAACAGAAGTTGATTCAATAAAAGTTGTCTTTCTATAGTCCCCTATGACTTATAGTACAATCTTTTGCTTAACGAATGCACTAAAGAACCCTGCATTGGGTTATTCAGTTCCTCTTAGCAAGCCCGTCTGAAACAGTCTTGTCCAACACCAGCAACAGTCAAACATATTTAGATATCTTTGCTGGGTGTTTCTTTTTTGTGTCCATTTATATTTCTGGGGCAGGACCAGCTAAAAACAGGAAGTGCCTGGAAGACTGTTCTTGTGAGATTAGCAGACTACTTTTGCAAACCTAGAAAGTTCAAGCAATTTTCTGAAGCAGCTGAACTTCTGAGTGTTTATCTAAAGCAAACCCAAATGCTGACACTCCGCAATCTGTAGGAGGTGGATTCTATAGGAGGCTGTTAGATTTAAATCTAATTTCACACACACACACACAAGTGAGACATTTTTCCAGGGAGTTAGGGGCATATTTTTGAAATCAGAGGACAATGACTGCTCCAACTCCCATTTGGGTCTTTGAAAATCTGACCCTATTTTTTTTTTAAATAATGTACAGTTGATCTGAACACCCAGTACTTAAAAATTCCCCAACCAGCATCTTCGGGATTATGGAATGAACATCTACAACCACAGGATGAAGAGACAGTCAGTGCATAAAGTGACATGAAAATGTGTGTGTGTTTCTCAGAGTTAAGCTACCCTTGAGCCCCAGTAAGACCTTAAGTGAAGAGTTACACAAAAAGGCAATCACTGTTGTGGGCATAAGCTTTTGTGTGTTGCATCCGATGAAGTGAGCTGTAGCTCATGAAAGCTTATGCTCAAATAAATGTGTTAGTCTCTAAGGTGCCACAAGTCCTCCTTTTCTTTTTACAAAAAGGCAATTTCCCTGCAACCTCTCTGCAATCATCCAAATATCTTATGAAGCATGGAAGTTATGGAAACCCAGGGCTGGGCGTCAGGGTTTCTAGTTTCTATTCCCTGCTCTACCATAAACTTCCTGTCTGACCTGGGGCAAGTCACTCATCGCTCTCTGTACTTCCATTTCCCTGTCTATAGCAAAGCAAGGAACATTGTAATGACGTGTCCGTTCAGGGTCTTACCTCATTCAGCGTCAGGCCCTACAACTGCCACCATTTCCACAGGAAATCAAAGCCACTACACAATAAGTGCTTTCAAGTTACGTTTCCCTGCTTGGGTTCTGTTTAATATTATTATAAATTTTAACTAAGAGCCAGAATCTCCCAGCCCTCTGCTCCTGGCTCACCAGTCCATTGTGCCTTTCCCGGCTCCTGATTTCCTCTGAAGTGCTTTGTGCCTTCCCATCACTGCAGCCAGTTCCAGACAGGCCTTTCCCTCTGACTAAGAGGGCAAGCTTCTTCCACAGTCCTCTTTAACCCCGGTCCCCGGCCATCAGTACTTTCCTGCAGCTCTCTCCTCTTTACCAGTTCAGGTCATCAACTTTCCAAACCATTCTAGACTGCTCCAGAGATTCCCCTCCCGGGTCTTTCCTAATCCCAGATGGATCTTCCTGGGTCAGGAATCAAGTTCCCTTTTATAAGGATCCCAATCCTAGGTTATCATCATGTGATGCCTGGTCATCTGACCCTACCACTAGCCAAAGCCCAAACCCATCACGGGTGAGGCAGATGATTGAGCACAGCTGCAGCTGAGCCCAGCTCCCCTTAAAGGGCCAGTCTCACCATTGTTTACAGTAAGAAAAGGAGTACTTGTGGCACCTTAGAGACTAACAAATTTATTAGAGCATAAGCTTTCGTGAGCTACAGCTCACTTCATCGGATGCATCCGATGAAGTGAGCTGTAGCTCACGAAAGCTTATGCTCTAATAAATTTGTTAGTCTCTAAGGTGCCACAAGTACTCCTTTTCTTTTTGCGAATACAGACTAACACGGCTGCTACTCTGAAACCATTGTTTACAGTAGCATCCACCGTATACTGGGCATTGTACAAACACAAAAGAAGGCACTGTGCCTGCCCGAAAGAACTTAGTTAAAAGACATGTAGTAGTGAGGTTTTGTGTTACAACTCCCTAACTTTCAGTGCAGTGAAACAGTGTTATGTTAGAGAGTTTAATGGCGGCCATCAATCACAGACCTGGGTGCCAAGGATGGGTGTGCTAACCATCCTTCTTTCAGGCTAAATGGAAGGAGCAATTAAGCCTCTTTATGGAGTGAGATTGCCTTGGGCAGTAGCTTGTCTGGTCTCAGGCCATCTGTCACATGGCCAGGCCTGGCCAGGGCTAAGCAATGTGATCAGAGGGGTTGCCCCTGGAGTTGGTTGCAGACTCTGAGCGAGCTGAACATTTGGCAAGCTGTGCGTGTTTGAGTCAGAGAAAGCCAACAAACAAGGAGAGATGCTGTTGTGAGTAGAAAGAAAAGGAGTACCCGTGGCACCTTAGAGACTAACAAATTTAAACAAATTTAAAATTTGTTAGTCTCTAAGGTGCCACGGGTACTTCTTTTCTTTTTGCGAATACAGACTAACACGGCTGCTACTCTGAAAGCTGTTGTGAGTGTAGCCCCGAGAGGGAGTAGTAAGACCGAGCTCCTTGGGACACAGGACTGGCTGGAGATGCAAACTTCGAAACTGTTTGCAAGGGGACTGCCTTTTTTGGTTTTATTGGTTTCTACTATTCACGGAAACAGGACTTTGGGTACATTCTTGGTAAATAAATTGCATCAAACAATTACCTGACTTGTATCATCAGTTTCTTCTTCTAACAGAAACAACCTGGCCAGCCCCCACAATATTATCTAGCCAGTCAGCCTAAAGAGCAACAGTAATATACTAGAGAACATTTGCTGCAGCAGTGGTCACAGAAGTTATGCTTATCAGTATAACAGGATCCATGCATTTCTGATGCGCAATCCTGGATTTTTGAAAATTGCATTTGTTTGCCAGTTTGCACCTCCCAAGTTTTTGCCTCTGGGGCAGAGGTGGGCAAACTATGGGCCACAGGCTGGATCCGGCCCATGAGCCGTTTTAAGCCAGCCCACGAGCTCCTGCTGGGGAGCGGGGTCTGGAGCTTGTCCCCGCTCTGGCTGGGGTGCTGGATTGGGGGCCGCACTATGCGGCTTGGCCCCGCTCCGGCTGGGGCAATGGGTCGGGGGCTGCTCCAGCCGTGCACTGGGTCGGGGGCTGCACCACGCATCTAGGCCCCACTCTGGTGCCCCAGCTGGGGCGCAGAATCGGGGGCGCACCATGCGACTCCCAGAAACCACAGCCTGGCCACCCTCTAGCTCCTAAGTGCTTCAATGGCCCCCTCCAGCGCTCCAATGGGAGCTGCAGGGGCGGTTCCTGCGGATGGGGCGACGTGCAAAGCCGCCTGGCTGCGCCTCTGCATAAGAGCTGGAGAAGGGATATACCACTGCTTCCAGGAGCCACTTGAGCTAAGTGCCGCTGGGAGCCTGCACCTCTGAGCCTCTCCCCACGCCCCAACCCCCTGTCCCAGCCCTGATCCCCCCCTCCCACTCTCCAAACCCCTCAATCCCAGCCTGGAGAACCCTCCTGCACCCTAAATGCCTCATCCCCAGCCCCACCCCAGAGCCTGCACCCCCAGCCAGAACCTGCCCCCCTTCCTGTACCCCTTCCCCAGCCACAGCCCTGATCCGCCTCTGAACCCCTCGGTCCCAGTCCAGAGCACCCGCCTACATCCCAAACTCCTCATCCCCAACCCCACTCCAGAGCCTGCACCCCAAACCAGAGCCCTCACCCTCTCCCGTACGCCAACCGCAATTTTGTGAGTATTCATGGCTCGCCATACAATTTCTATTCCCGATGTGGCCCTCAGGCCAAAAAGTTTGCCCACCTCTGCTCTAGGGGAATGATCTCTGGTCTGTGAAGAGGGCTGGAAGTTGTCAGAAACAGGGATGTGGACAGTCAGTCTAGCGGTTAGCGCAGGAGACAGTAGCCAGGAAGAGAACCCCAGCATCCGAGCTGGAAATCAGATGCCAGAGCCAGGTTACCTGGAAGAAGGCAAGAGACGAGCAGGGCTCAGAACAAGCACACACACAGGCATTATCCCAGCCAGGGGCAAATGCTTTGAGCAGCTGCCAAACTGCTGCTGTACTGTGCTTTAGAGATTGTCTGCTGCCTCTCCCCCAGTCAGGTGGTGGAGCTAGCCAGGCAGCCTACTACACCCAGCTGTGCCCATTAGGTTGCCCCGAGACTGATTCTGCTGCAGCCCCTGATCTGCATCAAGAGCCCTGGGTTCAAATGCTGACTCTGTCACAGACTCACTTTGTGATGGTGAACGAGTCACTCCACCCTTCTCTCTGTCCTTTAAACCTGAAATAGCGACACTTAGGCCCAGACCGTCAAAGGCATGTCGGTGCCTAACTCCCATTGGTTTCACCTTTGTGGCTCTGGGCCACCCTCCCCTTCATAAATTGCTTTGAGGTCTATGGCTGAGAGGACTATGGAAGAGAGAAAAGGCAGGGGAAGTAACATCTTTCATCAGACCCACTTCTGTGGGTGAGGGAGACCAGCTAGTACTAGATCAGAGCAAAGTGTTATACTAGGAGTGTGATTTAATGTGGTTCTGCTGCAATATTAAAATCAGTGGCCCCATTACTCTTTTGCTAGAGAAAAGAATGAAACTTTCAAATGTTCCCACCCCCATACGCTACTCAGTGATCAAATGGCCCAGAGTGGACTGGACTCCTGCCTCTGAATGAGCTAAGTCTCCTATGCCGGTCCATCTCATTGCCCCACTCCTTCTCCTCCCCCGCTGCTTTTCCCGACAGACAAAGTCAGCCCACAGGAGTGATCAAGTGGGGCAGCCTCCTTCAGGAAGTGCAGCAGCAGCTCATTTATCAAAGAGAAACCAAAAATTTCCTGGAATCTCATTAAATTCAGAGCCAGAGTATTGCATAATTCTGGGTAGGCAGAACCTTACCGGAGGGGATGCTGTGGTGGGAGAGACACTGAATTCTAACCGGCTGCTTTGGGGGCGGGGGATTTGCCCTGAGGAATATCTTTTATCCCCAGTTCCGGCTAGCCTGGTTCTGATTTTAGCAACGTTGCCAACTTGCATGATTTTGCCATGAGTCTCATAATAATTATGGCTTTCCTTAAGGCCAGAGCTCCTGAAGTCAAGTGGCTATATGAAGAAATGTAATCGTAGCTGCTGTCAGTAATATGCAGTGTCACCAACTCTCTTGATTTTGTTGTGAATCTGCCAATTTTCCTAACCCTCTGCTCCTGGATCCATGTCATTGGAGGAGAATCTCAGGTTTCCTTTTAAAAACACAGGTGTCTAGCCCTCATGGGTGCATAGAAAATGTGACCCCAGTGAACTCTACAGGCTCGGAAATGAGAAGGCAAAAAAATTGTTTAAAAAAAACCCCCTTTCTGGGGACTATGACTCATGATTTTTGAATGCTTGCAACCAGCAGTACGGAATATGGTTAGTCTGCCCATTATTCGTAATGATACAGCTATGCCAGCTGAGAAATACCTTGACTGAGAAGCGATGAAATGGCTTTAGGATGCAGGCAGTGCATAACTTGCGGGACTTGCCAGGGCTGGCAAGTTATGAAAGTAACAATATTGCTTGAGCCCCGGTACCTCTTTCATTACAAATTAAGCACTGGATGCAGGATGGATGGAGCGCTCCAATTGGCTGGCAGTGGTGGCCAATTGGAAACCACTCATACCCAGATGAGATCATGTTGCCTGAACGAGTTAGGAAAAAAGTTTGAGGTTTGAGGCCTGGCCTGTACTTCAAGGATCATTCGTTTTTTGTAACCAGCTGGCAACATTCTCAGCTGACTTGGTGACACGACTGTCTCAGAAGGAGCCGACTTTGACCTGCTTGGTTGAGTTGTGAAAGAGCTGCTGTGTTGACACACCCACGTTTCACAGCTGTGTTTATATCAGTGCATCCTGGGAAAAACTAGGCTATTCGCCCATAGTGCCTCCCCGTCTTAAAGCCAACCCCAGTTGTGGAATCTCTGTCACTGGAGATTTTAAAGAGCAGGTTAGACAAATATGATGTTTGTCCTCACTTTATCCCAAGGGAAGGGACATATTCTCCTAGTAGTGTAAACCACAGGCTGAAGCCCTAAGATCCTCACCCCCACTCCAAGTCTAGTAGGTGAAGAATGGGGGATGGAAGGGGAGTGGCAGGGAGTTCTGCAAACTACACTTAAAGTGTAAAAGCCAAATGAGGCTTGCGAACCACAGTTTGGTCACCCCTGCCATAAAACATTCCTAGCGAAAGGGCATGGTCCCTGTTGAAGGCAGGAGATTGTCCGTTTCTAAGCAAGCAGTTAAACAGCATTACGTTGCAACAGATTACAGCAAGGGAGGGGAGGAAAACCACAAGGCTGAATAATGCGTTACAAGCCGTTTGCATTGGGCAAGTTCCAGATGAATCCCCCCCCCCCCCGTGACACAAGGCAAGTTACAGGAATGCCTTCGCCTTGCTTTAAAAGATCTTGCTGTGATAACGGCGCTATTGCCCGTGGCTCATTGTTCTGAAGCTCTTGGGTAGGTTTAGTCATTGCATCACTACCCGAGTCACTCAGCTGTAGGAGGCACATCAGATTTTCGATTCCAGAAGGTTTCCATTACAAGGTAGAAACTCGCTCAAATTATGAAAGCTGCACTTTTAAGCAGAACTGAAAATGGGATGAGTGCGGCGCAAGAACCTTGAGGGTAGCAGTCAGCAGTTTATTCCATTTACTGAATCCAGATCATTTACAAGAAACAGCAAGGTGGGTCAGATGCTAACAGCTACCGTGTCCCCCCGGTAGACCTTACTTTGAACGTTACGCTCTATGGGGTTTCCCCGCTCCTTTCATTTTAGGAAGGACACTCGCTTTGATTAAAGAACAGCACAGACCAGTCCAAACCACAGAAGATATTATCCATGCCCACAGGTCTCTGCTTAAACTGGTTCTACAGCTTTTCTACTGGGTTCAGTAACTAGCGGTCTCCTCCCTTTCCGAAAAGCCACATGGCTGGGGAGACAGGAGGCGCTGTATGGGTGTGAGTGCCCACAGATGGAGGTCTCCTCAGCAAAGTGCTGGGTCTGGGTGGGTTTGGGGCAGGGATGGGCAAACTTTTTGGCCTGAGGGCCACATCGGGGAATAGAAATTGTATGGCGGGCCATGAATGCTCATAAAATTGGGGTTTGGGTGAGAGCTCTGGTTGGGGGTGTGGGCTCTGGGGTGTGGCTGGGGATGAGGATTTTGAGTGTAGGAGGGTGCTCTGGGCTGGGACTGAGGGGTTCAGAGGGTGGGATGGCAATCAGGGCTGGGGCAGGGGTGCAGGAAGGGGTGCAGGTTCCAGATGGGGGTGCAGGCTCTGGGGAAGAGAGTTTTGGGGTGCAGGAGGGTGTTGCAGGCTGGGATTGAAGGGTTTGGAGAGCAGGATGGGGATCAGGGCTGGGGCAGGGGGTTGGGGCATGGGGAGAGGCTCAGGGGTGCAGGATCTGAGCAGTGCTTACCTCAAGTGGCTCCCGGAAGCAGTGGCATGTCCCCTCTCCGGCTCCTATGTGGCGGCGCGGCCAGGTGGCTCTGCACACTGCCCCATCCACAGGCACCGCCTCTGCAGCTCCCATGGGAGTGCTGGAGGGGGCCATTGGAGCTCGTAGGAGCTGGAGTGTGGCCATGCCACAGCTTCTGGGAGTGGCCCCCAACCCTGCACCCTGGCTAGAGCGCTGGAGCGGGGCCATGACGCTGCTTCTGGGAGCTGCGTGGTGCAGCCTCCGACCCAGCTCCCCTGCTGGAGCTTGTGGGCTGGCTTGATCTGGCCCCATGGGCCATAGTTTGCCCAGCCATGCTCTGGGGTAAGAAGAGGTGGCCTCAGCAGTGTTCTATTTTACCTCTTCCTATCTCCAGTGCAGTATTACCGGCTCAAGTTGCATCTGCTCACATTGCCAATTCCACACGATTTATTACAATAACACCTGCAAAGCAAGGCACAAAGACAACTGTGCTTAATACAAGATAAATGGTGGGAGAAGGTAGCAGAAGACACTCAAATATATGTGGAAACAAATGAAACAAAGAAGTTCTTTGATTTCTTGAAGCTAGTCTATGGACCTTCAAAGGTGGACACAGGTTTGCTCATGATGGCTGGACAGTCAAAGACAAAATGGCGTGGAATAGAGATGGGCTGAACATTTCAGCCAACTACTGAACAGACCATCCTCAATTGAAACAAGTGCTATTAATCAGATACTTCAAAAGCCTATTCAGCACCACTCTGACTCACCGCCCTCACTTGAAGAAATAGAAAAGTCCATCAGTATGAGGAGGTCAGGAAAGTCCTCAGGCAGAGATGGAATACTTGCAGAAATATATAAATCTGCGGGTCCAAAGGTGGTAACAGCACTCCAGAGGATCCTTACTGGCATCTGGGAAAACGAAGAGATGTCACAAGACTTCAAAGATGCCACAATTATTCCTTTATTTAAAAATAAAGGCAGCAAAATGGTCTGTGATAACTACTGTGGGATCTCTCTCCTATCTGTCGCTGGAAAAATCTTTGCTCGTGTCCTCCTGAACCGACTGATTTCATCTGTCTTAGAAGCCAAACTACCTGAGACTCAGTGCGGATTCAGACCTGGTTGTAGCACCAGAGACTTGATGGAATCTCCTTCCTTAGAAGTTTTTAAGGTCAGGCTTGACAAAGCTCTGGCTGGGATGATTTAGTTGGGGATTGGTCCTGCTTTGAGCAGGGAGTTGGACTAGATGACCTCCTGAGGTCCCTTCCAACCCTGATATTCTATGATTTCTAGTATCAGGCAAATACAAGAAAAACATATCAAACAAAAAACATGGATCTGTTGAGTGTCTTCACTGATCTAACAAAAGCATGTGATACAGTTCAGGCACAATGTGTTTCAGACATACACAAAACATGGTTGTACAACAAGGTTCTTGCTTCAAAACACAGTCTCAGGTAGCCTTTCAGTGCTTAATAGTGAACTCATTCACGGGATCTGGCTCCATTTAGTGCCCTTCATGGCCCTGGAAGGTAATGTGCTGATAGCAGTCCAGGCTGGTCAGAGTGCTTGAAAAAAGCAACGTATTTAATATCACTAGCGCAGCAATTATGTCTACAAGTACAGCAGCTCTTTGAGGTTCATGGCTAGCTAACCGTACAGTGGAAAACAATTTATTGGCACAGGAAATGGTGGCTAGCACATGTAGGTGATCTCCTTTCAAAATCTTGCCATCTAGGGAGCTACCAGGAGTCCCAGACAATTGCCTTTAGAAGTGAAGACAGCAGGGAGTGGGGATAAAGGGGCTAAGCGGTAGGTGAAAAACAGAAGATCACTTCAGGCTGTAGGAGAGAAGCCACCCTACGCTAATATAGAAGCACCCCATAATTAGGATCTGGCTTTCAAACTCTCCCACCAGCCACAAATCGTATACAGGCTGGTGGGTCGGATCCGTACCTATACTAATGCCAGTAACAGTATATCCAAGTACAATATTATTAGAGATGGCAACTGTTGCAATCCATGACCTCCTAAGGAGCATCCCCACTATGGTTTTATTGCAGATGGGGCTACCCACATACAAGCCCAACCTGGTGGGTGCTTACATTGGTTGCTTATCTAGGGTATATAAATCACTCACTAAACACAGGTATCCCTGCAAAAGCTCTAGCTTTGAATGAGCTTGGTGGGCTCAAAAGCAGGCATGAGGAGTTGACAAGGGTGTACTGGCTTTTGTGTCTGTTTCACAAGAACCACAAAACTCCACTTTCCTCCACCCAACATCTGGGAGTGAAGATCTTCCGAGGCAGAGCAGCAAAAGTGATGGAAAGAATTTACTGAAGGTAAGGTTGGTGTGTGGTTCACTCTGAACAAAAGTTCTATTTAAAGAGGGATTAAAGGTGGTTAGATGCAACATGCCCTACTCCTCTCCTCTGCAACACCTAAGGAACAAAGGTTTCAGAGTAGCAGCCGTGTTAGTCTGTATTCGCAAAAAGAAAAGGAGTACTTGTGGCACCTTAGAGACTAACAAATTTATTTGAGCATAAGCTTTCGTGAGCTACAGCTCACTTCATTTTTCCACCAAATGCATCCGATGAAATGAGCTGTAGCTCACGAAAGCTTATGCTCAAATAAATGTGTTAGTCTCTAAGGTGCCACAAGTACTCTTTTTCTTTTTAAGGAACAAAGGTACACCAAGTTATGGGGCCCCTTAGAAGTTACTTGGTCCAAATACCCACAGGGCACATTTCAAGTGACAGACTCTGCCTGATCACAAGGCACATTCTTCTTCCGCCAACTGATAAGGAACATCAACTACCACCTCAGCAAATATTCAGGGTTGATGTGTGTGACAGCCAACAGCAAGCATTAAGCTGCGGACCTTTAGAGCAGTGGCTCTCAACCATTCCAGACTACTGTCCTCCTTCCAGGAGTCTGATTTGTCTTGCATACCCCAAGTTTCACCTCACTTAAAAACTACTTGCTTACAAAATCAGACATAAAAATACCAAAGTGTCACAGCACACGATTACTGAAAAATTGCTTACATTCTCATTTTAACCATATAATTACAAAATAAATTGGAATACAAATATTGTACTTACTTTTCAGTGTATAGAGCAGTGTAAACAAGTCATTGTATGAAATTTTACTTTGTACTGACTTCACTAGTGCGTTTTATGTAGCCTGTTGTAAAACTAGGTAAATATCTAGACGAGTTGATGTCCTCCCAGAAGACCTCTGCGTACCGCAGGGGTATGCGTACTGCTGGTTGAGAACCACTGCTCTAGAGCTCGTTACATGCATCACTATGGTCTGAGTAGAAGAGGCAGCTATAACAAGCCCACATCCTCTGTGTCAGAGGGAGAGATGATGTAGCACACACAGATTTGTGGGTTACATGCATGCAACAGCATGCAATAAGTTGTATGTTTGAGTGGAGGCGGGGTTGGCGAATAAGGTTGTACTTGAGGTCACTGACAGTGGAAACATTCTATGAAGGCATTAGCCTACTGTTACGAGATGTCTCCTGGACCTTGGTATTCCCCATCTTCAGAGGTTGGAGAGCTCCCAGCGCTGGAGCTTGTAATTTCCATTTCCCAAGCGCCTCAGCTGGGCCAAGGTTTGTAGCACGGATCTCTTTACAGTTCCCTAACCATAGAGCCTAGGGGCCGCCTTCAGCTTCAGTCCCAGCAAAAACAAAAAAGCCAAGAGGCTGTAACCTTGAGTAGCCGCGTATCCCAGGATATTAGAGAGACAAAGTGGGTGCGGTAATCTCTTTTACTGGGCCAACTTGGTCCAATAAAAGATATTATGTCACCCATCTTGCGTAAAGGTAGTCTCACCTTCACATGGCAGGCAGAGCTCTCCAGCCTCCCCCACTGCAGCTGAGTCAGGCTCCTGCTGTATGGAACAGTTGTTATTGTGCAATGACACGGTGGCAAAGGATCTTCCTTTGATTTGGAAGGTGGGATGCTGGAGTGCAGAAGGCAGAACAGTCGAGAGCAGGCTGAAGTTACCGCAGGTTCTTGGAGCTTTTTAGGTATTGTTTAAATAAAGAGAGGTTTAGAGAAAAGCCTCCACTGCTTTAATGCAAAGGCCAATATTGCCAGGTTTGTTTGCTGGGGGAGGCAGGGGAAGGAGAACATGGCATCAGAATACCTTTTACCATAGGCAGCATCGCCCACCCTCATAAAAACAAATCAAGAAATTTCAAAAACAAAAAAAGAACAAAAATCACAAGAACCCAAAGTTTGTCTTCTGGGCTTTGAACCTTTAGGGCAGTGGTTCTCAAACTAGGGGTGCCGCTTGTTCAGGGAAAGCCCCTGGTGGGCTGGACCAATTTGTTTACCTGCTGCGTCCGCAGTTTCGGCCAATTGCGGCTCCTACTGGCCACGGTTCGCCGCTCCAGGCCAATGGGGGCTGCAGGAAGGGCAGCCAGCATGTCCCTCAGTCCGTGCCGCTTTCTGCAGCCCCCATTGGCCTGGAACGGTAAACCGCAGCCAGTGGGAGCTGCGATCAGCCAAACCTGTGGACATGGCAGGTAAACAAACTGGCCTGGCCCACCCCGCCAGGGGCTTTCCTGAACAAGTGGTGCTCCTAGTTTGAGAACCACTGCTTTAGGGGATCAAATTTTCCCACTTCTCTCAGCAAACATGAGGGACAGACACTGTTTTAAAATGGAAGGTGAGAGCCCCATGTAATCACTTGCCCTCGGGAGGTAAGGTTTTAAAAACAAAATACCCATCACAAGAATTAGCAACACCAGTTAGGCAATAAGAAAAGGAGTACTTGTGGCACCTTAGAGACTAACAAATTTATTAGAGCATAAGCTTTTGTGAGCTACAGCTCACTTCATCGGATGCATTTGGTGGAAAAAAAACCCGATGAAGTGAGCTGTAGCTCACGAAAGCTTATGCTCTAATAAATTTGTTAGTCTCTAAGGTGCCACAAGTACTCCTTTTCTTTTTGCGAATACAGACTAACACGGCTGCTACTCTGAAACCAGTTAGGCAATGACACTGATCTGGGAGCCAGGAAAGACTTTGTTCAAACTTCATCTTTCCCACTCACTGCTGTATATTTTTCTGCGTACTTTGCAGCCGTTTGGTTGGTGATGTTCCTATCTGAGTTTTTGGGCTAGGGCCCCTCTCCAGATTTAATAATTCTGAGCCTTGAGAGAGGAACAGCTCTGAAAATACACTCAGCAGCACGTCATGCTGTTGATTCATGCTGCTGTGTAGAAGCCACAGAGACCATTATCATATTCTATGCCACCCTCTAGTGGCTAAACCATGTTGAAGCAACTGGCATCTGGTTATTTTGTGATACTACAAGCAGGCTGAATTCATCCATGATGTAACTCAGTTGAAATTCATGGACTGCCGATGAACTGGGCGCAGTACGTCTATATAATAATTTATTTGGCACCTTTCCTCACAGGAAGGAGCCCAGCGTGCTTCAGAGACACCACCACTGAAACGGAGCAGCTTTTAGAGTAGACGGTGGCAAGCACTGTGCCTCCCAAGCTACACAAAGCATGTGTTCTTCTTAGTGTATGCGCAATGTGCCTCGGGTGGCATGTGGCCAGGAGTCATCACCACGTTTGGTCCGCTGCTTGGAGTATTAGCTTCCCCGGCTTGGGCCAGGTACTGACGGGGAGTGTATCATAAACACTGATCCATGCCCCCCAAAGCATGTGTTGAAAGAAAGGAAAAGAGGAGAAAGTTTTGACTAACACCTCAGCAATCAATCCATACTCATGAAAGAAGCCACAGGTTCTCAGCAGCCCAGGCAGATGGTATGGGCCTCGTATGTGACACAAGTGACATAGAACTCTGATTTCTTGACCGTAGCAGGATGGAGGACTGAAAGAAAATTTGCCTAGATATAAACCTGCAACTCCAGAGAGTCTAGTTATTTACAGCTAGAGGCTTAGCTCTCAGTTCCAGCATCATATCCTGCACTTCCTTCAATTCCCTTTGGAGGGATTCTCCATCATGTGATTTGGATGAGAGATTTCTTGCTGCTCTACCTCTCCCATTGTATTAGAGAGAAAACTAGGTAACTAGCAAGGAGGGAGGAAGAAAAGATTTCCTTTGTACTAGTCCATTTGTCCGACTAGGTTTTAAAAGTTTCAGCATAGAGTTATGCAGTCTATTAGAACAGGAGTGGTAGTGACTGCTATAGTTAATGTACATAATGTAAAAGGTCTGGATGTACAGTAACACATATGAAGATATCTGTCTTTGTTAGAACAAGTATAGGCTAGTGATAAGTGTAAGGCTAGGGGGCAATGTAATGAACTTGCTTGGTGTATGAGTGCATGATGGCCTTCAGTGGTTGCTCCACAGAGCAAATAAGAAACAGTTCTTTTAGCACAACTGGTAAAAATTTTTACATGATCACATACACCAAGGCAGTCACTTGCACACCAAGTAGGAAACATCTTCTGAACATGGTCACTACAGCAGACTAAGGCTGTCACTTGAATGCCAAGTAGGAAAAAAGTCTCCTCAAACTGGAGACTACAGTATGCTAGACTGAGTACATAATTGGGAGAACGCTCACTGTGAAAAGTTGGTTTTACAGTGGATACTGAGTGCTAAGTTAGCAGTTTTCCGTATTGATTTAAGCAGGAGTATTGAATACATTAAAACTAGAAAAACTAGAAAGACAAGTGTGGGGTTTTTTGTGAACTGGAAATGAAGTTCCATTGCAAAAAAAAAAAAAAAGTGAATTTCCATGCACTGATTAGATGGGTTTAATTAGGACTAACCCTTGTTCTCAGCAGCCCACCTGTAGTACAGGAAGACTATTAGGGAGGTGCTAGAAGACAGATCAACCTGATAGGGCAGAGTGAAGATAGTGGTGCATAGTGGATAGGTATGTGCCTCCAGGTGGATGAGATGAACTATTAAGCACAGGTTTCAGAGTAGCAGCCGTGTTAGTCTGTATTCGCAAAAAGAAAAGGAGTACCGGTGGCACCTTAGAGACTAACAAATTTATTAGAGCATAAGCTTTCGTGAGCTACAGCTCACTTCATTGGATGCATTTGGTGGGTTTTTTTTTTTTTTTCCACCAAATGCATCCGATGAAGTGAGCTGTAGCTCACGAAAGCTTATGCTCTAATAAATTTGTTAGTCTCTAAGGTGCCACTGGTACTCCTTTTCTTTTTATGAACTATTAAGGTTCAGCTTTTCATTACCTTGCTTGTGTTAGGAGGGGTTGTGTGCAATCACTAACAACTATGCACCAGCTCTACACAATGGAGTGTTGTTACAGTAGTTCCCTCCGTTTGGTAAATTTTACAGAGGCACTCTGATGCAGCTCCTTTCAGAAAGGACAACACCTTTGCAAAAACAGCTGCTGCTTTGTTGGAGCTGCTCCTCTCCGATAGGGCACAAATGGTGCTAGATGGGGAGAATGTCTGCCCCCACAATAGGCTCCAGTTTCAGAGAAAAGGCAAGGGTGGTGAGGAAACTAAACAGCTCCTGCGACCTCCTCTCTTCTTTCAGCCACATGGGCCTTGTCCTCACAGGAGATCTTTGACAAAGCAACACCAGCACGGGACTAGAGGCTGCTCTAGCTGGGGAGAGCCACTGAGGGGGAGCCAGCAGGCTACAGGGCTCTGCAGGCTGGGCTTAAGTGAGGCAAAGTGAAGGAGCCAAGCAGCTGCAAGGTTTGTTGTAATTCCTCTGATTTGAGAAAGAAGCTCCCCAGATATAATGATGCCCCTGAACCAGTGTGTAGGATGCAATATGTAGAATCACAGGTTTCAGAGTAGCAGCCGTGTTAGTCTGTATTCGCAAAAAGAAAAGGAGTACTTGTGGCACCTTAGAGACTAACAAATTTATTAGAGCATAAGCTTTCGTGAGCTACAGCTCACTTCATCGAATGCATCCGATGAAGTGAGCTGTAGCTCACGAAAGCTTATGCTCTAATAAATTTGTTAGTCTCTAAGGTGCCACAAGTACTCCTTTTCTTTTTGCGAATATGTAGAATGTATATCTTAGGTGTTGGGACATGTGAAAAGATTCCTGCTTGTCTGGCAAGGAAAGAACAGCCAGGTAAAAAGTGGAGCCAGCAACCTGATCAGGTAAACAACTGGGTCAACAAACTAATCTTAGAATGTGGGTATGCACTTGCATTTAGCCCTATGCTGTGCTCTGTTTCAGTGGACTTGTCACTCACTGAAGCAGCAAATACATGACATTACTTCTTCAGCTCAAGAGTCTGTCGGTAAATTTGTGCATTCTGGATGGCGGGGAAAAGAACCGGTCAACACAGTGATAGAGGCTGGCTCCTAGATCTTACTGCTCATCTACCTCTCCAACACTCCTGCCTACCAGGAATGGGCACCAGAAAGCAGCTTCAAGCTGAGGAGTGTGGATAGCAGGCAGGGGTAGTCCTGCTGACACTGGGAGAAGATGCAGGTGCATTGATGAAATCAGCAATGGCTCTAGTGCTATGCCTTTTTCCATCTTCCAGCCAGCTGGGTACTTTCACAAAGAACTAGACTTTCATGACAGTAGTCATTGCTTTGTGTCAAACGAGAAACTTGGATAACTCAAGTGGTGCTACACTAGAAAGAGCCATTGCCCTTGACTGTGGTAGGCCCAGTGGAGGAAGCATTATTAGGCAGCTCAAGGGAGGCAATGTTGCATTGTCCACCTAAGGTATTCAGAGGGTCTTCAAAATGCTGCATCAGACAATGGAAATAGCCAACATAAAACCTGTTCTGTCAACTACCCAATGCCCAGAAGTTGTGACATCAACAAACAAACAAACCCTCACACTTTTACTTTTTTTTAAATTACATATTCCCAGAGATAAAAGGTGTCTCCTGTGAGAGCTCGAGTGATTCTGTATTTTTTTTTAAAAAAGAGGAATAAAAAAAGTAATGACACTCAGTATCAACTTTAAGATCCCATTTTTAATGGGCGATAATGGATTTACTTGAAAAATCTCATCTGCTCTCAGAAAAGT
Source organism: Dermochelys coriacea (assembly GCF_009764565.3). Classification (NCBI taxonomy): domain Eukaryota; kingdom Metazoa; phylum Chordata; order Testudines; family Dermochelyidae; genus Dermochelys; species Dermochelys coriacea. The sequence goes on from NC_050074.1 coordinate 123,580,978, forward strand.
TGCGGAAATTACATTGTATTATTCATAGAAAACAAAGCTTGAATCTCTGCTGTAGGGCCCTGATTCACCAAGATATTTAGTTGCTTAACTCCCATTGATTTCAACCAGGCACTAGAGACATCTAAATACCTTTGTGAACGTGGGCCTAAGTACCCAGTGAAATCCAACCATAATGTAGGTAGCTGCCATAAACCTCTCAGAGCACTGGACAGAATCCCTAGCAGTAGGAGCAAACACTACCTATGCTGAGAGAGACCAACCCAATGCTACTTCCTTAGTGCCAACCATAGCTACAAGACACCCAGCATTTATAGGTTGTTTGGAAAGAGGAAGTGACAGCTAAGAAGAAACTAGAGAATTTTAGAATGAGAGACGTGCCCCAAAGAGTTTTAGGCCATTTTTCGCTTAACCTTTAAAGCGAACCTGGACTAGATACAAAATATGCCTATTACAAAAAAACAGAACAAAACCAACCTCAAAATACACAAAACAAGATCTACAGTTTATTTAATGTTTTATGCTTGCAATAAGTGAGATAGGGTCTTTGCTATAGTCTCATAGTTAGTGCAGTGCCACAGATTAATAAAAAATAAACCCTAAATTGTTTTAATTTCTTAAAGTTCAAGACAGAGCAGCATGAAGAGCAGACATCATAATCACAGCTATTACCTTGTAAAGGTTCAAGAATTTCAGTTCCCCACTTACTTCCAGTTTAAGAAATCACTATCTCTGAGCCCCTATTTCAATAAACTGCAAATAAAAAGAACAAGGCTGAGTTGAATTAGCAGATTGTCCTTTTATAAACCACTCACTTTACCCATAATTCTCAGTCTTAACCATCATTTCCTGTCAGTTAAAAAAAAAAATCAACCCCATTCCTTTTTTGTTCTTATAAAGCCTGTTTCAATCCTCATTCCTCTCTCAATGGCAGAGGGAATAGAGAAAGCAGTTTCTGAGCAAAAAAAAAATCACCAGCCCACAAACAGGTAAGAACTGGTCAGTGTGAATGGTTTATTTTAGTATAGTATCAAAAGTTGTGATTACTTTTATTATAATTAGTACCTTTGAAAGTAAAAAAACCTGAACCCCCTTTCTGAGGACTAATATTTTCTACAAGAAAATCTCAAATCAAGTGAACCTTCATTTGTTAGTTGGTAGATTCTGCTGCTGTCTTTGTGATTATTTATCAACAGCTCCTCATTCCATGGGGGGAACAAAATCTTCTTTCTGACTTTTCTGGTCAGTTTTAAATCAGTAACTAAAAATATACATGTGCTGTCCCCTAAAATAATCCTCTTCAAGTCAGATTTTCTGGAGTTTTAACTCTTATTCATTCTGAAGGAAAAAGAACCCCCAAAGTTGTTCTATTAAGAACCCTACATCAAAGGCCTGGTCTATGCTGAAAACTTAGATTGACCTAGCTACATTGTTCAGGGCTGTGAAAAATGTCACTCTTGGGAAAGCTGTTCACTGGGCTAGTTTGGAAAGGGGGAAAGAAAATAAGAGAAAGTGGCTTGGACCTATTCAGACATATTTTGGCAGGTGGCCTCCAATTGACTTGCTTGGCCTGGTATCAAACACAGGGGCCTTCAGAAGAAGGAAAAAAGCTTCCGTTTTCCTCCCTTGGAAATTCTCCTTATTGGGGAGTCTAAAAGGAAACAAACAAACACATCTGAAGGCATAGGGAACCTGCAAACCATATCGCTGAGAAGGCTTTCTTGGCTATGCACCTTGTCTGAATGGTTTCTGCACTATCAAGAACTCAAGACCTGACATTCAAAAACTCTCTTTTTTATAGATCACTGGAAAGATACTATGCCTGTAGCACAGCATCGCATGATATCATGCTGATTAGTTGGTTCATTGAGGATGCTGATGGAAAAGCACCACCTAGGCAATGGCCAACACCACTTATTGTAGCACCTAGGTATTCTTTTAAGGTCTCCTAGTCAATAATTCACCAAGACTGACCCTACTTGCTTAGGCTATGGGATCTAGCTGGAGCACAGCATAAGGTACCATGGCTGTAAGTTTCAAAGAAAGTGCTTCTCCAAAACATGTTCTGACCTGCCATTCAGCTGACGGATATTATGAAAATTAAAGGCAGAAGTGTGGCCTGATATGTTATGCATGAGTCATGCTGTGATACTGGAGGAGGGATTTCACCTCTTTGTGCTGCATTGACACATTTATAAAATAGGAGAGGAAAATATTAAAAATCTTGTTGAAACAAAATGGATTATGAAGTCTGCAGGATGGACAAGGACTAAATTACCCATGACTCTTCACCTATGCATGAAAAGGAGGTGCTGAGATGGGAACATCACAGTTTAAACTATGTTCTGGACTTAGAAAAGCTGAAGACACAGGAGCTGGCAATGTTAATGGTTGTCACAAAGTTATAAATATCCAGCAAAATATTTTATGTGGATGAGAAACTTCAGTGTGGAACATAATACAAACTATCACCCATATTAATATACTTGTGTGTATGTAACAAAGTAGCTCTTAAACTGAATGAACTATTTGAAAAAGAATTAAGGCAGGAAGGGACCAGTAGATCATTTAGTCTGACCTCCTGTATAATGCAGGTTGTAGGATTTCACCCCATTACCCCTCTATTGAGACCAATAATTGTGTTTGGTCAAAGCATATTTTTCCAAAAGGCATCTAGTCTTGATTTGAAAACCTCAAGAGATGGAGAATCTACCACTTCCTTAGTAGCTTGTTTCACTGTTAATCAGCATCACTGTTAAAAAAACATCTGATGAAGTGAGCTGTAGCTCACGAAAGATTATGCTCAAATAAATATGTTAGTCTCTAAGGTGCCACAAGTACTCCTTTTCTTTTTGCAAATACAGACTAACACAGCTGCTACTCAAAAAACTAAAGTGTTCCTTATTTCTCATTTGAATTTGTCTGGTTTCAGCTGCCAGCCTCTTATTGAGCCTTTCTTGGCTAGATTAAAGAGCCCTTTAATAGTCAGTATTTTTTCCCTATGTAGGTATTTATACACCACAGTCAAGTAACCTCTTAATCTTTTTATTAAACTAAACAGACAGTGCTCTTGAAGTCTCTCACAAAAAGGTTTTATCTCCAGCCTTCTGATTATTCTTATGGAAAATAGAGGAACAACCTGAAACTATATATTGCGTTTTCTTTTTTTTAAGAGTGCCTAGCACAATGAGGCCTTTTCTTGTTTGGTCCCTTGGCACTGTATACTAAACATAATTCATAATAAAATAAAGGTCCTGGGGTAGCAGCTTTCTAGGGAAATGGAAGTGATGAGGTAAACAAACACCATTCCGTGACTGCCAAGAAAACAGTTAACTTTCTTGCCTTTTGAAGGACCACAGCTGTCTGCTCTCAGAGCAGGGATATTGGCAAGGGAGCAAAGACAGCTGTGGAGAGGGCAAGAGTCTCCTCCCCATACTCATATGTAAGGGATCAGATAGTGGGGAAGAGGAAAGGATGCAAGCAAATGGGCTGAGATAAACCACCCATTCCTGTGAAACCAGAAGTACCCTGGTAGGATTAATGCTTTTGTTTAATATCTCCTGGAAACTTGGTCAAAGTAAACCACATTTGGCTTGGAATTACTGGCTAGAAAAAGAAGAGGAAGATCTTTCTGGTTGACCCTTGGAGGGGTAGAACTCTGCTAAACATGATCTATTCTATTGTTACCCAACCTACTTTTGACTCAAGCAAGCTGACTAAATTTGAGGTCTTGGGGACGTCCCAGTTGGGAATAGAATTTGAGGGAGTTGGGTGTTTTCTTTGACACGGTCTTATTTACAAAGAACATACAAAGTCCTGCTTTTCCGAACTCAGAAGAAATGCAAACCAAAAGCATAATTGCTTAGGTTACAGCCCCAAGCCTTTTTAGGCAACACCAGAACCAAAAAATTATCTCTAGTTTCTTCCAGGGTTGTACACCTTGCTCAAAGGCTGCAGCTTGGCTGTCTTGCTTTTTGTCTCTGAGGGCAGGTTTACACTACTGCTTAAGTCGATCTAGCTTACGTTGCTCAGGGGTGTGAAAAAGACATACCCCTGAGCAATGCAAGTTACAGTGACCTAAGCACTGTCTGCACCAGTGCTATGTTGGTGGGAGACGCTCTACCTTTATAGCTTTCACCTTTCTCAGAGGTAGAGTAATTATGCCAACAGGAGAGCACTCTCCCGTCAGCATAGTGTCGTCACCAGACGCACCACAGTGGCACAGCTGCATCGGTGCAGCTGCGCTGACGTAGCACTTTTAGTGTAGACCTGCTCTAAGTCTGTCTGTTGTCAATCTGCTTTCCCTTCCCTCACACACACATACGCTTTACCCAAAACAATACGCAGCAAAAGCCCCTCTGTCCACTCAGTCTAGAACTCATAGGTGGGTTCACAACCCCTTTTGTCTAGCTGGGGTCTTTTGATTAACTTGTACTGACAGTTTCATTAATTGTCACACCCAATCGTAAAGAGATTTGTGATCCAAACAAGCACCAGTACTGCTCAGCATAACCATATTAACTACAATAAAATCTACTTTCCTGGACTATGGAACAGGGTGTATTTACTGCTGTCTGCCCTCCCTGTGACAATTACTAAGGAGATACTAATAGTCTATTGAGATTTTAATCAAACAAACTTAATCACCTGCTGCTCTGGGGTGAGCTTACCTTTCTATGTGGAAATTTGATCCTGCAAATAGGAATTGGAGGAACCTTCTGGCCAAGGCAAATGAGGCATAACAGTCTTTCCTAGTTCTATGTTTTCCAACTCTTGTGTATTTTACTTCTGGCCTAACCAAAGAAGCATTTAACATGTCATATTTTTATATGGCTCAACTCTTCTAACTTGTATATTTCTAACAAGGGAAATGTTCTTTGGATGCTGTGCATATATTACACAGCTACAGAATTTGAATTCACTCAAGCTGCTACCTGAAAATAAAAAATTCATAATTGAACGAAGACTGATAGTTTACAGATCATGTTTTAAGTCCTTATGTGAATCATTTTTACTGAATCTGCCTTAAAACACAAAACTGTTTTGAAACTGGGGCATGTGCACTCTCTCTCTCTCTCTCTCTCTCTCTCAAACACACACTGAAAAGTGTAATTGGACTTTAAAATGCTCAATAATTAGAGCGGAGATGCAGCTACGTTCCTTTCAAAAACAAAAAACGAGGAGTACTTGTGGCACCTTGGACTAACACATTTATTTGGGCATAAGCTTTCATGGGCTAAAACCCACTTCATTGGATGCATGCTGTGGAAAATTCTGTATATATATCTTCCTACTGTATTTAGCACTGCATGCATCCGATGAAGTGGGTTTTAGCCCACGAAAGCTTATGCTCAAATAAATTTGTTAGTCTCTAAGGTGCCACAAGTACTCCTCTGTTTTTTGCTGATACAGACTAACATGGCTACCATTCTGAAACCTGTCTACATTCCTTAGTCATTGAAATAAATTTAACAAATTTGTTAAAAGTATTAATCTTGTATATGAAAACTGTGCTTCTAAGAGTTGAATATTATTCAGTATGTATTTTAGAGAGTCACTCAAATGTACAAAGGTTTATTTTGGAACTGTACCAGTTCCAATCAGCTCAGTATTTGAACTATGGATTGGGTGGATCAGAACAAGAATGCTATCTGAATAGTGATTTCAGAGTCTATAGTTCATTATTAGTTTTAGATAAGCAATAATGAAAACATTGCAGGCATCCTCACAAGGGTTCTCACAACAAATTTTTTGGTGGTCTCAGGATCCAGCCACTGCCACTATGACAATTTTTCCTAAAATACTTAATTAACTTTAGGAAAATAAATATGCATATAGACATGTCCAAATCAGTGTAATTTATTTATGTAGGGTTTTTCCAGAATCCATAACATACAGTTAGTTGTCTCTATTTTTTTACTGGACCTAAACAGAATAGAAACACAGATAAGGTGCTTTGCATGTTCTTGTCTTTTGTTGTTGTTTTTTCCCCACTTTTTTTGGTTGCGTTTTTTTTTGACTTGCTAACTAGTAAGCCTGCTTCTGTGAAAAGTGATTTTGTATGATCGTTAATATCACTTTTCACAGCATCAGACTTGCTAGCTAGCTGGGAGGCAGTAAAAAATGATATTAACAAATATGCACATCACTTTTCATAGCAGACTTACTAAGCCCTGGCAAGCCAAGGCTTCATTTGTTCCCTGGATGGGGAGATGGGTAGGGAGGCAGCAGGGGCTGGGGTGATTGGGTGAGGGGCCAGGGGTGGCAGCAGGGGGGCCAGGGGCGATGAGGGAGGTGGTGAGCCCAGTGGCTAGGGTCTGGAGCCCATCGCTGTGTAGCCAAAGCCCAGAGCCCAAAACCCATGGCTGGAGCCTGCCACCACATGGCCAGAGCTGCCGTCTGCCACCCCAGAGCTGAAGCCAGAAGCCTGAGCCCCACCATGCTCAGGAAGGTAGGGAACTCACACTGGCTGTTTGCTCCTCCAGCTTTTGTGGCCCCAGATGGGGCAGGGCCCAACCTCTCCTTGCAGACCCAGGGGAGGGGCCATGGGTGGCAGGTACCATAGGCCAGGGGAGGCTTTGCCTCCCCTAACTCTGCCCATGGCCCTGCCCACGCTCTGCCCTGAGGCCCCACCCTCGCTCGCCCGCTCCCATGAAGCCAACAGGTACTCAGCTTGGGTCGGCATCCTGGAGCTCGGGGTTCATCCGGCTGGCGGCCTGAGAGTCGGCCAGTGCTGGGGCCAGCCAGTGGCCAGGGGTTGGCCTGGGTGTTGGCATGGCTGGCGGCTTAGGACTCAGTGGCTGGGGCTGTTTGGCCAGAGCTCCTCTGGCCATGAGGGGTGGGGGCACCTCAGGGCTCCAGTGGGATGGGAGGGGGGCACAAAAGGGGTGGAGGTAGGGGCAGGGCCTCAGGTGGAAGGGGTGGGACCGGGGGGCTAGCCTCCCTGAAGGGGGCAGGTTACATGCTACCCATAGGAAGGGCCACTTCTTTGCAGTCTCCTTTCCCCCCCCCCCCATCACTGCCCAGAAGGCTGTCTGCAAGAAAAGCCCCTGGTGGCTGCATTTGAGACACGCTGACTAGTAACCCTTTACTGCAATCCTATGTGTCTCAAAAGATCACTGACAAAGAAATTGATGTGAGATCCTGACATGAGTGGAAGCGTGGAGGACAAAGGGGCCCAAGCCAGCTTCATGAAGTAATCGGTGCAAAATAACAGACACTTACAAACACAAAATGCAACATTAGGCATTCCAGGTCTCTGGCAAGAGTGGAGTACAGTGAGAATGCAGGGGAGGCAAAAGGCAAATTCCAATAAAAGCAGTTACTGTACCATAAGACATTGTACACCAGCTGTTTTCATGCAGTAGTGCTTGTATTGATGACCACAGAAGTAATCCAGTCACGGTTACTGAATCCATTCAGTAAAATTTAACTTTTACCATCCAATGAAGTTCAGGTTTTACTTAACTTCTGCATTAAAGGGACTCTGTATCCATGTAAAAAGAAAAGGAGTACTTGTGGCACCTTAGAGACTAACAAATTTATTAGAGCATAAGCATCCGATGAAGTGAGCTGTAGCTCACGAAAGCTTATGCTCTAATAAATTTGTTAGTCTCTAAGGTGCCACAAGTACTCCTTTTCTTTTTGCGAATACAGACTAACACGGCTGCTACTCTGAAACCTGTATCCATGTAATGGATGAATTAAGGATAGAATACCAGTCCATTAAACACCACGTTGTATGCTTTAAGAATCTTTCTTTTGCGTCTTGATTGGGGGCGGGGAGTCCACAAAGCAGCGGCCCTTCCCGTGGGCAGCATGTTTAGTTGACAGATTTGCATTTATAGGCTACTCTTCCACACAAGCCCACACTGGACTTCCTGTTCAGTTATTTCAAACTCTGCCCAGTGGCATCTGTCCTTATGCAAATATGCCAGTGTGGCTTTGCCATTTAAACTCATGTGATCATTATATAATATTTTTGTGTATGCTTGCTGTTATCCTTTTGCACTCCACAGTATCCATTTTGAAATTCACTTTTTCTTTATTTATTTCCAGTGTTACAACTTGATCTGTTGTACAACTGTGTTTTATAGAGACACCAAAAAAAAAAATCTTTGAATCAGGAGAAATTTCTCCTTAAGATGTTTATTAATTCTGTATTTTGCTGTCATATTTCTTTGCAGTTTGTGAAGGCTGATAGGCTTTTGCAAAATACATCAATTAAAAGCAACCCTGACTCTACACCCTTTATGCTGGACACCTTTGTGTTGCAATTGCCTCCATATTCACTGCAAATAAATCTGTTCTTTGCTATTCACGTGCCCTTCTATCTTTGCCTTTTTAATTAGTTGCGCTTCTATTTCATCACTGATTGCTAACCCTTTCATTAGGGAAATATGGTTTTCACTAGCTCTACAAATATCCACTGTTAGCACAGTTAGTTTCTTGCAATAATGTTGCTTTGACTTGTTATGAATTTATCACATAATCTGGTTTCTAATTAGTATATATGATCAAAAGAGGATCTTAGGGATAATGGTAGCATGACAAATGGGAATGAGGATATGGAGGCAGATATTACCATATCTGAGGTAGAAGTGAAACTCAAACAGCCTAATGGGACTAAATCGCGGGGCCCAGATAATCTTCATCCAAGAATATTAAAGGAATTGGCACCTGAAATTGCAACCCCATTAGCAAGAATTTTTAATGACTCTGTAAAGTCAGGAGTTGTACCATATGATTGGAGAATTGCTAATATAGTTCCTATTTTTAAGAAAGGAGGGGAAAAAAAAGTGATCCGGGTAACTACAGGCCTGTTAGTTTGACATCTGTAGTATGCAAGGTCCTGGAAAAAATTTTGAAGGAGAAAATAGTTAAGGACATTGAAGTCAATGGTAAATGGGACAGAATACAACATGGTTTTACAAAAGGTAAATCATGCCAAACCAGCCTGATCTCCTTTTTTGAGAAAGTAACAGATTTTTTTAGATAAAGGAAATGCAGTGGATCTAATTTACCTAGATTTCAGTAAGGCGTTTGATACCGTGCCACATGGGGAATTATTAGTTAAATTGGAAAAGATGGGGATCAATATGAACATCAAAAGGTGGATAAGGAATTGGTTAAAGGGGAGACTACAACGGGTCCTACTGAAAGGTGAACTGTCAGGCTGGAGGGAGGTTACTAGTGGAGTTCCTCAGGGATCAGTTTTGGGACCAATCTTATTTAATCTTTTTGTGCCGAGATCAGTAATAAAAAGTGGGAGTGTGCTAATAAAGTTTGCAGATGATACAAAGCTGGGAGGTATTGCCAATTCAGAGAAGGATCGGGATATCGTACAGGAGGATCCGGAAGACCTTGTAAACTGGAGTAATAGTGATGACATTTAATAGTGAGACGTGTAAGGTTATGCATTTAGGGATTAATAACAAGAATTTTAGTTATAAGCTGGGGACGCATCAATTAGAAGTAACGGAGGAGGAGCAGGACCTTGGAGTATTGGTTGATCATAGGATGACTATGAGCTGCCAATATGATATGGCTGTGAAAAAAGCTAATGCAGTTTTGGGATGCATCGGGAGAGGTATTTCCAGTAGGATAAGGAGGTTTTAGTACCGTTATACAAGGCACTAGTGAGACCTCACCTGGAATACTGTGTGCAGTTCTGGTCTCCCATGTTTAAAAAGGATGAATTCAAACTGAAGCAGGTACAGAGAATGGCTACTAGGATGATCCAAGGAATGGAAAACTTGCCTTATGAAAGGAGACTCGAGGAGCTTGGCTTGTTTAGCCTAACCAAAAGAAGGTTGAGGGGAGATATGATTGCTTTCTATAAATATATCAGAGGGATAAATACAGGAGAGGGAGAGGAATTATTTAGGCTCAGTACCAATGTGGACACAAGAACAAATGGGTATAAACTGGCCACCAGGAAGTTTAGACTTGAAATTAGATGAAGGTTTCTAACCATCAGAGGAGTGAAGTTTTGGAATAGCCTTCCAAGGGAAGCAGTGGGGGCAAAAGATCTATCTGGCTTTAAGATTAAACTCGATAAGTTTATGGAGGAGATGGTATGATGGGATAATGTGATTTTGGTAATTAAATGATCTTTAAATATTCACGGTAAATAGGCCTAATCCCCTGAGATGGGATATTAGATGGGTGGGATCTGAGTTACCCAGGAAAGAATTTTCTGCAGCATCTGGCTGATGAATCTTGCCCATATGCTCAGGGTTTAGCTGATCGCCATATTTGGGGTCAGGAAGGAATTTTCCTCCAGGGCAGATTGGAAGATGCCCTGGAGGTATTTCGACTTCCTCTAGCATGGGGCACGGGTCACTTGAGGGAGGATTCTCTGCTCCTTGAAGTCTTTAAACCACGATTTGAGGACTTCAATAGCTCAGACATAGGTGAGGTTTTTCGTAGGGGTGGGTGGGTGAGATTCTGTGGCCTGCATTGTGCAGGAGGTCAGACTAGATGATCAGAATGGTCCCTTCTGACCTTGGTATCGATGAATCAAATTCACATCTTATTTTACTTCATTTTATTGCATAGATTTTCTTTGCATCTTGTAAAGAAAACAGTCCAAATCCTCTCAGGTGGGGAAGTTAGATGCATAAATAGCTTTGATAATCTGGGCCAATGAGCCTTTTCCCAGTGAAATCCTTTCATGGATGAGTGTTCTTAAAAATTCTCTGACTATCTAGCTGTTCCCCTCCACATTTCCAATAGAATGTATTGTAGATCTCATGTGTCTCTAGGCCTTCCCCATGTAAGAGTATGGAGGAGTTCACTCCATACTCCCACGACTTCTCTTCAATATTGCCATTCTTCCAGGGAAAACTTGGAAGCATTGTAATCACTTCCTCTAACTCTCTGCCAGATTCCCTTCCATACTGAAGGAGTAGGGTGACTTTATTTGCCTCACTTTTGCCACAAGTCATTTTTCTTCAGACACCACATAAGAATGACACACATCACTGCTGGGACAAGACTGATCTTTGTTTCTTGGCCCCAGTCATATGACATGGTTTTACTAGTCACATGGCAAAGATTAACCACAAGCTGCAGTGGTTACTGTTTTACCTGCTGAAGGGGCCTATTAGGATTTAGGGTTGCCAACTTTCTAATTGCACAAAAGTGAACACCTTAGCCCTGCCCCTTCCCCAAGGCCCCGCCCCTACTCACTACATTCCTCCTCCCTCGGTAGCTCACTCTCCCCACCCTCACTCACTTTCACTGGACTGGGGCAGGGGGTTAGGGTGCGGGAGGTGGTGAGGGTTCTAACTGGGGGTGCGGGCTCTGGGGTGGGGCCAGAAATGCAGGGTTCTGGATGTGGGAGGGGGCTCTGGGCTCCAGCTGGGAGTGTGGGCTCTGGGGTGGGGCCAGGAAAGAGGGGTTTGGGGTACAGGAGGGGGCTCCAGGCTGGAAGGTGAGGCCAAGGGATTTGGCATGTGGGAGGGGGCTGGGCTCTGGGGTGGGGATGAGGGAGCTCTGGTTTGGGGGAAGCTCAGGGCTGGGGCAGGGGCTCAGGCTTACCTCAGGCGGCTCCCAGTCAGCAGCACAGTGGGGCTAAGGCAGGCTCCCTGCTGTCCTGGCACTGCGCTGCACCCTGGAGACAGCCAGCAGGTCCAGCTCCTAGGCGGGGGCACCCAGGAGGCTCCACACGCTGCTCTGGCCCATAGGCACCTCCCCTGCAGCTCCCATTGGCTGCGGTTCTTGGCCAATGGGAGTGCAGATCCAGTGCTAGGGGCAGAGGCAGCACGCAGATCCCTGTGCCCCCCCTGCCTAGGAGCCAGACCTGCTGGCCACTTCTGGGGCACAGCACAGTGCCAGGACAGATAAGGACTAGCCTGCCTTAGACCCGCAGCACCGCCGACCGGACTTTTAACGGCCTAGTCGGTGGTACTGACCGGAGCCGTCGGGCTCCCTTTTTGACTGGGCGTTCTGGTGGAAAACCAGACACCTGGCAACACTAATTTAGGATAGTAGTGATTTGCCCTTGTATGCAATCTTTCAGATATTCTCTGTGGAAGTCTTCCACCTGCAACCTCATTTCTCCATCACTGGTTCTGTCCTTTTGTCTTTTAAAAAATTAGCTTTTTCCATCTCAGACCTAAACATTCTGTGAGTTTCCTGGTCCTCTTCAGGTTAACAAAAGTATCTGCTCTCGTTTTCAGTCTGATTCCCTTGTTGAAATAGCAGGTGGTCACTTCTGGATGCCAGGTCCCTCTCTTGATCTGTGATGGCTTTGATGTTGTATTTCACATCAAAACCAGGAACAGGTTAATAGGCTTATTAATGATACAAACAACCCTTGGAATAACAGAGTATGATTTAAAAGCAAACATTCCTGTTTACTCGGGGATTCAAAATAACAAGAATATAAACCAACACTATCTTAAATTCAACATACAGTTGGAGAGGAGGTTTGCATTAATGGCCGAGTGGGAACAATGAGTGCAGAAGTGGGGAGGATTGGAGGACTAATAAAGATTACACATTGTAGATGACAGGCATCCCCACAATCTCTGTGCTGTGAGTTCCATAAAGGGAAAGGAAGGCAATGTTACACCTCTATCAATAGAGTTTCAGAATGAACAGGTTTCACTGTATTTTGAAATTGAAAGCAAATAGAAACTGTCCAGGAAACTGAGATTCCTTCTTTCTTTGTGATTTCTGATACAGCTCTAATATTGGGAATTTCAAATGCATAAACTGTTAATGTGGTATTTTAGGATTATTGACTTTTTACAGGTGATGTGGCAGAAGCAAGAAATGCATTAATGTAATTCAGTTTTTACTTAATGACTGTGGAATTCAACTATACTTTCTGGAGCCTGAAGCAGATTTCCTCCCAGATTGACAATGGTGTTTTAGTTTCTTTGTTTTTATTTTTTGCCTGGGAGTATTTTTGCCCTTCTCGGAATAAGGTTTATTAAAATAGCTTTATCTAAAAGCTTAAATTTTGAGAAATTACGTAACAGATTACAGGATTATGGCCAATCCATTCCAGATGTTAAAGGCCCTTAGGCAGTGTCTAGTTCTTCACTATGATTTATCTGTAATGTGACTAGTCCATCTGGGGCTTCCTTGTGGACTATTAGCCAGAACAATAGCATCTTGGTTTTGCTGAATAGCAAAGGCATGACTAATTCTGGAGACAGAAATGAAATTTATTTCTATGAATGTCTTGTGTAACATCATGTATTGTATAGTGCTGACTCCACTCCAAAAGCTTAATAGTTTTCCAGGTATTTAACTTTCTCGGTTTTTGACTGTTTGCTTTTTTTGGGGAGCAAAATGCAGAAATAGATGTTTTAAGATTGAACAGTCAGAATACAGGAAACATTAATGAAAACAGAAAGCTAGGGGATTGGACAAGAAGTTTTAAGCTCCTATAACTTCTATAACGCAAGACATTATGAGGTAAGCTTCTTTTAACTGTTTTGCTTAATCCAGAGAAAAGGAATGTGAAAGTGCAGAGACAGGTCTAAAATAAGTAAGTCAATTTAGTGCTCTGGTTGGAAGAGACTGGGAACATGAGATTCCTCATTCTCCAGTAGTAAATAATGTTTAGGGTGATCTGATTAGCTACTCTAGTTAAAATGAGAATTAATTAAAATAAAGAGGACTATCAAGTGTTGTATTAACTCCTATTTACACCTGTATCTGTGCCTTTAAAGAGTGATGCCTACATCTTTAGGGTTAAACCTGCTGTTGTATGGGCATGTTAAATGTCATGCATCTTTAGTGTTTACAGCTCTCCCACTGAAAATACTTGACTGATACAATAGTAGACAAATGTTTCCTATCTTCATGTTTCCCTCACTCACTCTTTGCCATGATTACCTTCTCTTTTCAGTTACTCTAATTCAAGTACTAGCCAAAAGATATCACATCTAGTCTGTTCAATAAAACAATTGCTGTTTTTTTGTATTTTCATTATCTTTTCCTTCAGATGCCATATGACTAACATGACATCATAACCTCCTGCTGCCATTAACCTCGGTTTGAATCTATTTGGCCTTTGCAAAAACTGCAGTGCTCGCTCTGCAGTTTTCTTCAAACAGATTGGTTTACTGTATGTCTGGCTTTGGCTGGTTATTTGACAACTTATTTACATACTGCCACCAAATCAGTTTCAAAATACTGTCAGTTGTTCAAGGCTGAGAATTCTAAACTGAAAGGAAACTGCAATCTTCATACTATAATTTGCACTCCCATCTCCTCAAGAGAATTTCAGAAATAATTCCTAATACTTCAATTCGTAGCCTTGGGCAGGAAGCTTTTTGTAAACTTTTAGTTAAAAATGAATTCAGGTATGCGCTGTCACTTTTATTCAAGCAAATCTATACAATAACAAGACCAGAGGCACCAACTTAATCCTAAAATATCTCTCAAGAGTGAGTGTCAACATGGACATAAATAGTCTATTAAGCACCTGTTTTTAATATGGTAGTGCCCAAGGATCAACCATACTGTGTCAGGCATTGTACAAACTGTAGTAGACAGCTCTTGCCCCAGAGTGTCTATCTAAATAGACAAGACAGACCCAGGATTAGCGAAAGGGATAGAACCAGGGGCGCTGGAAGGGGGGAAGCAGGAGGCCATGTCCTTGCAACTTTTTACTGGCTGTAAGGGTAAGCAATGGGGGGTATGGGAGGAGAGGAGTGAGCGAGCAGGGGGCAGGGACTCAGGGGCGGGGGAAAGGCAGGGCAAGGCCTCGGGGGGCCTTGGTTTGGGCGCAGATGTCCCCACCCCATTTTTAGGAAGCATCTGACGCTCCTGGATTGAACACATAAGAGGAGTGTACTATAATGGCAGCAGATGTCGTGTTAGTTCCACAATATTTTTTGGGTGTGGTCTCCATTAGGAGGAGGTAAATTAAATGGAAAGAAAATAAATGAAGGGACATGGAAGAAGAGAACAAGTGGGCTCGGACAGAAGTGGAATGAAGTTGAGGTGAAGAGACTGATGGAGGGAGAGGGTTGGAGCAAACAACTGATCAGCACAGGGCAGTCTATTTTTTTTTTTTTTTAATCTGTTGTAATGTTCTCAACACCATAATATCTAAGCCCCTTCCAGTAACTTCTGCCTTAAATAACAAGACAATACATCTGTCATGTGGTGGTGGTTCTCTAATCCTCTTCCCCAGAGAGAGAAGCATGTACAACAGTGGGTCTTGTTTTGGTAGGGTTTTCGGTTTGTTTATTTTTGTTGGAGAAGACATGGTCAAAGATGTCTTGCACTTGAAGCAGAAGGTCCTTGGTTCCTGAAGGAGTTCATTCCACAGGCTCGGCCCAGCCCCTGAGAAAGTTCTGTCTCCTGCACGGACAAGCTTTACCCATAGCGTGGAGAGTTCCACTGTGCCAGAAAAGTGTAGTTGTCAAACACTGTCTTCACCTCTCATCATCTTTAGATCTTTCAGATATCCTAGGCCCAGGCCATGGAGCTCCTAAAGATAAGGATTAAGACCTTGAACTTGATTGAAAATTCTATGGGAAGCCAGTAGAGAGAGGGTAGGATAGGTATGATGTGCTTGCTGTAGCCTTTGTTGCTGAGTTGTGCTTCACCATCTGTACTAGCTGGAGTTTATTAAGCTCTGAACGCTTTATGCCCAGCTACACTGCATTGCTGTACTCCCACCAAAAAGTGACAAAAGGTGTGAATAACAGGCCAACTCACCATGATGGGATGCAGTCTTAGCCAACCAGAGACGATGGAAAGCATTACTTGCAGAAGTGGCTATGTGAGATCTTAGAGTTGGCAAAGAATCCAAGCGTGCTCCTAAACTGCAGCCCAAATTGATTGATTGTAGGTACTGTATATATCCTGAACCAAAGGAGAGTGCACTGTACCTGCAAACCCTTCAAGGCCAGTCAAAACTCTAGAAAGTTTTCTAGATGTCTGCTTTGGTTGCTTCTGTAGCTGCTCTTACCAGCTAGAGTCTCTAGTTCCATCCTCTGCAGTTTTTCCCCAAGGCCACATGGCAGGGATTCACCACCTTGTCCTAGTTTTTCCAGAATTGGGGGGAGGGGGGGAGGAGGCAGGTCTCCACTGCAGTTCTGGTTCTTGGGAGGATTCTGGCTGTTTCCATTTTATCTCCTCAATCCCCAGTGCAGCACCCTTGCTGCTATGTTAATGCATGGCTTACCTCCTGTTACATTAAACCCCAGTCTTTATGCTGTACGTCTTGGTGGTGGCAACTTATGGCTGCCTCTGCTGCTTAGCCAAAGGCCTTGGCCTAAGAACAGGGCCTCAGACTGTCACAGTAAGAGAAGGACCTTACACCGGCAGACAGTGCTTTTGATTCTTGCTTTTATACCTGTATAACTAGCCAAGTGATAAGAATACACCTAAATTCTTAGAGTATAGGTCTTTACAGACAGGCCTGAATATCTAACAACTGGTGCTAGAGGTTGCTGGTTATGCTATTGATTTCTCTGAGCCTTTGGCTAAGGCTTGAGGTCTTTGTCTATGCCCCATGGACAACCATTCGTGTTACCTACTCGGTGCATCAGACTAGTATAAAGCCCGTGCCTAGAAAGGCACTGTTTGCTTCAGGCAGGGGTAACCTGGGAGGAAAGCTTGGTCGAGTGGTTGGATGCTCCTCTAGGATTTCAGAGAGATGGGTTTGAGTCCTGCTTTGTCAGAGGCTTGCTGTGTGACCTTGGCCAAGTCATTTATTCCATTTTCCAGCCGTGAAACAGGTATAACAGCATTTCTCTGCCTCAGAGGGGTGTTGTGACCCTGTGA